>NC_142049.1:6584045-7184045 GCF_982192425.1 Myodes glareolus | reverse complement strand
CCTTTGATGCTCTGGCCTTTAGTGCAGCTCCTCAGGTGGTGGTGACCCCAACCATACAATTATTTTCATTGCTACTACATAACTTAATTTTGCTACTGTTGTGAATCATAATGTAAACATCTGATATGCAGGACATCTGCCATGTGACCCCCTGTCAAAGGGTCACTCGACCCCAGGGGTTGAGAACTACTCACTGGTCTAGACTATACTGTAACTAAATTTTTCTGCTTTCTGAAAGATTTAAGGAAAAAGGAAAAAAAAAAAAAGGACTAGTCACAGAGTATTTACAAAAGATGTTTGACAAGTCAATTATCCAAAATACACAAAAAATAAAAACAAAAGTCCCCTCTTAAAATTCAGTAAGAAAACAAAGATTCTGACTTTTAGGAAAAGTCAAATACTGTAACAGAAGAAACCCCTCGAAGACCTACAGATACCAACCAAGCACAGGACGAACTATGGTAAGGCATGATATGAACAGTATGACCCCTAGCGTCTACTTAGGAAAAGAGTGGTCAGTAAAAACATCATCAAATGCATGACGAGATGCAAACAGGACTTCGCACTCATTGCTGACAGGAATAAAAAGGAACAAGGTGACTGGAAAACAGTTTAGCGGTTTCTCACAAAACATACTAAATGGAACATATACACAGAGAAATGTTGCTAAGAGCTTAAAATGTAATTGGCAAAACTTGAACAGAACCAAGATGACCTTCAACAGAATGGACAAATAATCCATGGCACATACAAAGAATGTTATTCAGTGTTTGAAGGAAATGAGCAGTGTTCAGCACGGAAAGACAGGGTCATTTGAAGTGTGTATACTGGCTGTAAAGTCCACATGAAAAGGCTACTATTGTATGCAAGATTCCAATCACACGGCTTTTTGAAACAAGCCAGGAAGACAGTGAAAGATCAGAGGCTTCAAGAGGTTTGGGAAACCACAAAGCATTTCAGGACAGTCAAATTAGCCCTATATGACAATGTAATAGTGCATATACACATATATTTGTCCAACCTACATAGTTACAAAAGAGTGAATCCTAATATGAACTGCTCAGGGATGGTGGTGTATTAAGACAGGTTCAGCAATTATACAAATATACCACTTTAGTCAATATGTTTGACAATACAGATGTGGGAATACAATTACATGAGAAGTCTCTGACCCTTTCTATGAAGTGAATAGCTCTCTAAGAAACATTTGTCTTGCTGAAACCTTAGTATACTCCAAAATTAGACTTGAGCTCAATGTCCAGTTCACCTCTTCCTGAATGTGACCATGTACTAAAGGAAAGAACTAGTTAATAAATGTAAAGCATCTCACATATAAAAAACCCAAAAGAATGCTCATCAAAAAAAAAAAAAAATCAATGGTGGCATGTGCCTATAATCCTAGCACCTGGGAAGCAGGGGCAAGAGTCCCAGGAGCTTAAGGTTACCATCAACTACATAGTGAATTTGAGGCTAGTCTGGTCTATATGGGACCCTGTTTCAAAAAATAATATTAATAAATAAAACTAGGCAAAAGCCCAAAAGATATACACCAGCTTAGCTACAAATATATGAGAAATCCTCCCAAAATCCAACAAATCAAAACTCTGAATATAATTTTAATGCAAAATGTTAGGCTCATCAATAACTTTTTAATAAATTCATTATTCAAAATTAACAGAATAATTCTTCATGAAAAGAATATACACAATGAACATAGAAAATTCTAAAAGGTCATATTCAAAATTCCAATTCTCTAGAAAAATATATAAACCACTTCAACTAGGAACACAATGAGACAGAACACAAAGTAACGGAAATGCCACTTTAACCACCAAAAGAACAGGAAGAGCTAATACTAAACCTTTACTTTCAAAGTCTAGGGGTACCTCTTCAGGGTAGGACTCCAACCTCTTCCCAAGAAACCTTTATATTCTGTTTCTTACTGATTTGGTTTTTTTTTTTAAAGACAGTAACATTAAACACTCTGAAACTAAATAAAATAAACATGCAACTTTCTATGAATTGTGGTAAACTTTCACTGTAATATCCTAAATAATTATCAATGTAAACACTTTTATTTAAACTAAAGCAAATCTTTGGGGCCTAGTGGCATAGGTCTATAATCACAATACACAGAAAGCTGAGGCAGAAGGATCACAAGTTCAAGGGCTATAAAGAAAACTCAAGGCTACCCTGCCTCAAAAACAAAAATAAGAAAAGGATTGTATATACAGTTCAGTGGTAGAGCCTTTGCCTGGCATGTGTAAGGCCCTAGATTCAATCCCTATAATTGTAAATTAAATCGATTTTGATAACTAGATTTTTTAAAGAGAGTATTTTAAAATATTAATGTATTCCATGCAAATGCTTTGCAGGCAATTATGGACGTGCATGCTTGTTGTCATCAATCCCATCTCACAGGAGGCAGAGGCAAGAATCTGACTTCAAGACCAACCCAAGCTACATAGATTCCCAGGCCAACCTAAGCATGCAAAACACAATAGCCAAGTCACTATGAAGTGTTTCATTTCTCACTTGTACTTCTAAACTAAATGACACCTTAAAATTATCTACATAAAAGAGATACATAGTAAACCTAAAACATGATTCTCCAATTATATTATTAAGCACTTCTTAAATACAATCACTTTTTAAAAATGTTATAGATTTCATTTGGTAATTACAAACAGAACGTCAGCTCTCAAAAGTTTCTCTGGACAGTGGTAGCACACACCTTTAACCCCAGCACTGGTGAGGCAGAGACTGGCTGATCTTTTTGAGTTTGAGACTAGCCTGGTCTACAAAGTAAGTTCCTGGAAAGCCAGGGCTACATAGAAAAACCCTGTCTTGAAAAACCAAAATCCAAAAACCAAACCAAACCAAACCAAAATGGTGGCCTTGGGTTCCACAGCATCAGATCCAAATCCCTTGGTAGGAAACAAGCTGTGTCTGAACACACACATTTTTGTCATTACTCCATGCACAATACACTACAACTGTTGACACAGCATTTACATGGCAGCAGGTTTAGGGAATGTACAGGAGGATGTGTAGGTTGTGTGTAAACACTACACCTTACACAAAGGACTTGAATAGTTGTAGACTTGGGCAGGGAGACAGCTGTGTCTGAAAATTTAAGGTTGTGTCTTCTATCTTTATTACAATGGCCATTAGAAGTCTGAAATCAAATTGAAATCATGCTTATTTGTCAAGTTTAAAGACTCTTTGCTGTAGGAACATTAGTAGACACTTTTATGACGAATATCTAGAAGCAAAAAAATTCAATAAACATACAATGTAGTATGAATTGACTCATAATTTACAGACAATAATAACTTCCTAATATGGAAAAATATTGACAAGGAAGTACACAAAAGCCACCTCTATGTGTTCAAGGACTTATAGGGGCAGCAAATTACTAGGCATATTTTGGTTAAATGCTACCATTTTTAAAAAATACAATTGTTTCCACCCAATTCAAATAAGCAGATGTTGGTAGATGAGAACATTAAAAAGCTTAACAGAACTAAGCTTTCAAAATTAAGAAAAATTCTTAAAGGGGCAAAAATTAATTGAATTGATGCATTTCTTTATTATATAGCCTGAAATTCTTGACACTGAAACCAAAAATTATCTGTGAATAACTTTTCAAAGCAAGCTGAAGTGGGAAGGGAGAGTTGTAAACCAGTCATTAGTAAGATTTTACTAAAATATTAGTAACAGTTTTACAATAAAGGGAAAACAGTATCAATGTTTTAAAACCTAAGAAGACAGAGGCATCTCATTACTAATACACTAGTATTAAAATATTAGCAATATTTCAAGCTCTAAAATACAGGAGTTTGGAAACAGCTGTAGTGGAAAAAAAGTACAGATAAAAGGCTAATCCTAAAGATCAACTAGTTCGAATCTACAGTAGTAACTACTACAAAAGGTCACTAACTTATTAAAACACAACCTTTGCTCCTACCCTCAAACAACCTATCGTCTAGCCATTCTAGCAACACTTTAGAATCATGCCTGCCAAGGAAGATGCAGGCTTTACAAAGGCTCTATCTGTGGTCATAATCTATCATTCTGAGTGAGAGGGAAATATTTCCAATTCCCAAGCGTCTTGTGCCCCTCCACACCAAAAAAAAAAAAAAAAAAAAAAAAAAAAAAAAAAAAAAAAAAAAAAAAAAAAACAAAAAAACTGAAAAAACCACAAACAGAGTATTGAAAACAAACAACAGGATTTTGTATCACAGAAACCAGTATTATAGCATAGGCCTGGACGGCTGAGGCAGAAGGATGCTCTCAAGTGCAAGGCCAGCTTGGGCTACACAGCCAATTTTGAGACAAGCCTGGAACTGGAAGGAGGGGTATAAACAGAAACGTCTACTCCGATTAGTCTACATTTTCAAAAGCATTCACGATGTAGTCACACTACCCTGAAGAATGTTTACAGAAGTGTCACCATTCAAATCCACTCTCTAAAGAGGGAAGGCAGTTAACAGCAGCCTGTGTGAGTACCACGGCCAACAAAGACAAGAGTTTCATAAAACTTTTCCACAGCGAGGGAACAAATCACAATGAGTAATGGGTTTGTCTGTGGAAATCACTTGTTCTAACAGCACTTGGAGAGCAATGGATCTGAGAAGAATTCACACGCTGGGTTTTGGGTTTTTTTTTTTGGGGGGGGGGTGTTTGTTTTAAAGTGCAAACCTCACAACCAAAGTCCAAATGTGAAGCAAGATTCCTTACAGCGAATTCCCATTCAGGGCAAGCTCACTCTTGCTTCACGGGGCAAAGCAACGTTCATGGATGATGAAAGTCAGTTCAGCTAACGTGTCCGGGAGTCATTTAAAAAGAGAATTTACTATCGTTCACTATCTCGCTCTTTTTTTTCCTGAAACGTTCCACTGACTCAAGGATGGAGTGATCCACTGAGCTTTGTACCCTGAGGCAAAGGAGCAACAAGAAAAAGGAGGTGGTTTTACAGGTGGCTCCCGGGTTAGAAAACAATTGGGAGGAGTCTGTTCTAGAAACCGTGCCTAAGTTAGTGCTGCAGCGAAGGTTTGCTGCTGAAGCGAGCGCAGTTACCCAAAATCCAACCACACAAACGAAACCGCTTCCAGACCTGAGTACTTGGACCTACATTTATTAATCCACTTCGAATCCCAGCACTTCACACTCGAGCTTCCAAATTCAAACCGCCAACGTTAACAGTTCCCGGAACGACACCAAAACCAGTGAAGCCCTTTTCCATGTCCCCGTGTGAATTGACAAAGGAAGAGGTCGGGCATTCACAATTCGCCCAACTTTACACTCAAGACAGTATAGTGACAGCAAAGACAGTAACTCCCTCACCAACGCTGTTCCCACACCACACCGAATCCCTTTGTTTCTACTCCCCGCAAACGTAAATGGAACAGAAGCCGAGAACCTCGGCGTTATACTGAAGGAAGGATGTAACAAAAAGTCAAAGAAACTTAACGGAAGCTACAGAGGCAGAGATAACCCGAAAGGTCGATAGAAAAGTAGGAAAGGCAACCCAAAAGGAATGGGAGGAAAACCTAGGGTGTTGGAAACCACTTCAAGGGCTGCCAAGTGACGGGAATCTGGGCCCACCAAGCCGAGGTAGGACCGAAACCCGAAAAAGAGCTAACGGGGGGGAACAATGGGGCGGTGAGTCCCGGAGCTAGCGGGGCGACACCGAGCCGAGGGCGGCCAGGAGGTCCGGGACGGGTGGGATGGAAGGGCAAAGGGCTGCCCGGAGCTGGGAAAGGAGTTCGGGCGAGCATCCGGGTGGGTGGCAAGTTGGTGGAGCGCGATGGGGCACGGCGGCGCCTGGAGCCAGGAGGAGAGGGTCTCGGGGGGATCTCCGGGTGGGGAATGGCTTGTCACGTAGCTTTCTCTTTGGAGAGGAGAGCGGAGGCCGCGCAAAGCAGGTGTGATGGAAGCAGCAAGGAACCCAGCTCGACGAGGCATCGGAGCCACGGCGCAGCTGAGACGCAGGGAGGGAAAAGGCAGCTCGAGAGGGAGAGGAAAAAGATGGAGAGGGGGCGGGAGGGGGAGCGGGGGGCTTCACTCACAGTCCAGGTGCTTCTTCTTGGGGCCCATGATCTCGTGGGTCGTGGCCTTGCATACCGTCTTGGAGACCGCGGAGCCGGTGACACTGTGCTGGGCCGCGGTGATTCGGTCCGTCAAGCTCTGGCCAGACATCGTTGCGGCTCGTCCGCCAACCCCCTTCCGCTCGGCAGCCGGCGGGGCCTGGGACCCCCAAGCGCCCGAGGGTCCCCACCCCCCACCGCACCCCCGACCCCCACCGGCTCCCGGCCCGCCCGCTCGCCTGCCGGCCTGGGGCGGGGCTCAGGGCCGCGCGCCGCCACCCGCCCGCAGAGCCCCCCGGCTCGCGTGTCCCCCCCACGCGGGCTCCCACACCCAGTCGGGGGTCACTCCCGAGCCCCGCGCCTCAGCCTCAGCCCACCCCCTGCCCGGGATCAGCTGGAGCCCGGTCGGGCCAGAGGGACAGGCAGCTGCAGGGAAAATGGCGGCGCCAGGCTCCTCCTCGGAGCTTTCCGGGCGGCCCCGGCGTCACGTGACTCGGGTCCCGCCCCCTGGCTCCCTTCCTCCCGCCCCTCGTTCCCTTCCCTTCCCGTTCCTCTCCGGCGCGCGTCCCCCCTTCCTCCTTCTCCTCCTCCTCCTCCCTCCCTCGCTCGGGCGAGGGCAAAGCGGGGCGACGGCGGCGCCCGCGCGCGCGTGCGCGCGCCCGCGCGACGTGGTGGAACCCGCCTGGCGGGCGCAACAGGAGGCCCGGCCCGCGGGGGCCGGCGAGCGGCTCGCCGCGTCACGTGACGCGCCCCTGCCAACAGGTCGCCCCAGGCGGGGCCCGCGTGTCACCGGGGTGGAGGGTGGGGGCGTCCCCTCCCAGTCGTGGACGTGACAAAGAGGTGAGACCGCCGCCTGCGCTCAGATTCTCCCCGAGGTGGAGGTGTCTGGGCTCGCCGGGCTGCTCCGCGCTCAAGTTGGCGACGACCCCGTGGCACTCCGCCTGTCGTAAAGGACATGGCCCCAGCCGGGCTCTTCAGAGCCTCCAGGCAGGCCTTTTGGCTGTGGGACTATACTATTACACATACACACCGGGTTTGGTGTTTTGTTTTGTTTTGTTTTTTAAATATCAGAAAGGTCTTTTCCTTGGGAGTGTTGGAAATGTCACCTAGTTTTGTTTATCACGACTACTAAAACGCGCCACAGACGTTCCTGCCTGTCTAAATTTAGATCTCAAGCAGCCCGGTACTCATTTTCCACGGTGTCCAGTACGACAGGAAACACATAGCTTCAGTGGAATTTGAAAAGGGAAGTAGTAGGGTGATGTCAACAGTGATTAACTTGACCCTACAAGGCTGACAACTCGGGACATGAAAGGTCCACACCATAGAAGGAAGTGAGCGGGTCGGTAAATGGAGAAGTCCCATTCAGGGAGTCAGACATCAGTACCTGCGATCTCCCCTGGTTTAGTCTTTCTTCCCTTTGGCCTCTTTTCTCCTCTTGTGTGAGCCAGATTTCCATGGAAAGATATTGACGCTGCCCGGTAGGCATTTTAGAACGGTATGACATCCTGAGACTCCGATCTATGAAAGCCAGACGATCTATTAACAAGGCCTTTTAAAATGTTACTAATGCTCTCTACGTTTAACTCAGGCTTAGGGATAAATGTTCAATTCTCTGTGAATGTTAACTTAGCATCGTGGTTATATGTAATCTTGCTAGTTTCAAGTGAAATGCTAGCGTAGTCGAAATCTGTGTACACCATCTGCCAACCAAATCTAGAACACTGTGCTGAAATCTGTTGACTCTCAAAAGATGAAAAAACTAATAGACGTTTAAAATTGTATGTATCAGGAATTCAATTCCTTTTTTTATTTTACACACACACACACACACACACCACTATGGCGCTATGGCTGGTTGAAATTCTGAAACACCAATGCTTTGCCAAGAACTCACAGTTCTTGAGCCTGCAGGTTTCATTCTCAGCAAACCAGCTTGAAATTTCACAAAACTGTAAGACTCCCTTCGGTGCATCTGCAGTCCATCTGGAGTTTGGTGCCCCGTGTTTATCGGGCAGCTGAATGGCCAGATTTTATTTTATTTTTTGCATTTGTTTATGATGTGCATGCATGTATGCATGTACACATGTTGATGCACATGTGTGAGTACAAATTTTAATCTGTCATAATCCCTTTATTCTCAAACTGTTCTAGTAATTTCTTAGCTAATTTCTCTATTGTTGTTTAACCCTCCAGTTGACAGTTTCTGAACCTATAATGGGTTTATTTGTCTGGGCATTAAAATTTTCTACAAATTCTATGTAGATGTGTCTCCAAGATGTGCCTACTCATCCCCTACCCCACACCACCCATCAATGTGTTGGGATTTAATCCTCAACTGTGCTAAGAGGTGTGGCCTAATGGGAAGTGTTTAGATCATAAATGGATTAATGCTAATTAATTATAAGAGCCTTGAAGTTCCAATCCTCCCTCTCTCCCACTTTCTCTTTGCCTTGTGCCCTAGAATAATTAAACTCTTGATTTTGGACCTCCTAGCTTCCAGAACGAATCTATATATGTTTGTCAAAAGTTACCCAGTCTTGCTAGACAGTACTGGTACATGACCTTAATTAATCCCAGCACTCAGAAGGCAGAGACAGGTGGATCTCTGTGAGCTCAAGGCTGGGCTGGTCTACAGAGCCAGTTCCAAAATAGCCAGGGCTACACAGAGAAACACTGTCCCGAAAAACAAAAACAAAAAAATAAAATAAAATTACCCAGTCTGTAGTATTTCTGCTATAGCAACTAAAAAAGTAAAACACACTCCACTGTGGCTATCCCAGAAGATAAGAATCAGGTCTCTGAGCCATGGGAATAAGACTCAATGATCTACCCTGACCTAACTACTTACTGAGCCTCATCTGCTCCGTTCTCCTACGTGTATGCTGCCTACTACACTTAGGAATACCAGTTTGCTTTACAGCCTACTGGGAAAGAATCTCCTTTTGCTACTGGTAGTATCTGTACTTAGTTCCTTAATTACTGTATGGCTCTAACATAGGGAGGGGGAAAAGACTATGACTTGAATCTGGATTGTCCCCTACAGGATCATGTGTTTTATTTAAATTCTTCCAGCAGTCTCCAGCCATTCAGTCAGCCAGTGCAAGTTCATCTGTGCCTGGGACTCAGGGCTGGAGCAAGAACAAAGACAGGTATACTGTCTTCCTTGTCACTGTGGCCGAATGCTCATGAAAACCAAGCCAGCAAAGGAATGGCTTCTCGGGGCTCAAAGCTACCTAGGTAAAAGTGACTCTAGCTGCGGCTGCTGAGGCCTGGGGTAGGCGGCTGCTCATAGTGTCCTCAACCAGGAAGCAGAGAGAGAGGATCGCTGGTGCTCAGCTCGCATCCTCCTTTCCACTCAGTCCAGGACTCCAGATGAGATGGTGCTGTCTGTACTAAAGCTGGAATGGCTGGAGACTGGGGCTGGAGAGGGAGCACAGTGTTAAGACTCCTGTAGTAAGGAGGTCACTTGTTTGGTTCCTGGCTGCCCAGCTAGCTTAGACCATAAATAACCACACAGAAACTGTATTAATTAAATCGCTGCTTGGGCCATTAGTTCTAACTTCTTATTTGCTAACTCTTACATCTTAATTTAACCCATCTCCGTTAATCTGTGCATCACCACGACATCATGGCCACCAGCAAAGTTTCAATATGTCTGACTCTGGCGGCTCCACGATGTCTCTCTGACTCTGCCTTCCTCCTCCCATGCTATAGGCCAAGCCAGTTTCTTTATTCATTAACCAATAAAAGCAACATATAGACAGAAGGACCTCCCACACCAGACTACTTTCTATTCTTGAAGAGGACCAGAGTTGAGTTCCCAGCAGCTATGTTGGTTGAATCATAACATCTCAAACTTCAGTTCCAGGCAATCCAATGCCCTCTTCTGTGAACACACAGAGTTCACAGGAGCCTATAAATAATTTATTTTTATTTTATTTTTTAAAAAGAAAACAAACCATTTTTTTCAAAATACATGCCAATCCAAGTCCCCACTCCTTCCCCTTCTCCCATTCCCTCCACTTACCTCCCCCCACACACACAACCCCTCCTTCACTCCTCAGAAAAGGTAAGGTACATTGCTTTGGGAAAGGTCCAAGGTCCTCCCTACTATATCTAAGCTGAGCAAGGTATCCATCCAAAGAGAATGGGTTCCCAAAAAGCCAATACAAGCAGCAGGAATAAACCCTGGTGCCATTGCCAGTATAGGGCCCACTGGTAGTGTCACCTATAAATAATTTTTTAAAATAATTTTTAAATAATAAAAATTTAAAAATAAACACCTGGTCCTGGCCTGATAGCACTGCTTTGGGAGGTTGTAGGGCCTATGTGATGGAGGTAGGCCCTAGAAGGTGGGCCTTGGAGGGTTACCTGCTACTTCTGGTCCTGTTACTGCTTTCTGGTTAGTCCTTCATGTTAGGAGCTCTGTCACACGTCCCCACTAGCACAGCCCCACTCCACGTATTTCCCATTCCTGATGGATGGGATGAAGCCCCTGAAGCCAGGAGCAGCAATCCGTTCTTGCGTTGCTCTGGCCAGGTGTTTATCACAGCGCAGAGAACAGTAATGGACACCTACCCTCCAGCCACTGCTAGCAGCTGGTGTGAGCAGACCTGCCTAAAGACGGTGGATGGATGAGTGGAAACACACGTACTTAGATAGACAATCACTGCAAAGCTTCCATTTGATCAAATCTGCCCACTTTTTATCCATCCTATAATTATCTGTCGGAGGCATCATCCTTACTCAGTATTTTGTTAATTCCCTCTTTCAGAAAGTATGCACTGAACATTGACTGTGTGTCAGGCACCAATTTAGATGCTGTGTTCTGTTCTAATGGGGAACCCGCCAGTTCTATGGGAACTAACCTATTTTCTATTTCAGTCACCAACTTGAAGGCATGTTTGCTTTACAAATGAGCCGTCCCCAAACAGAAGGAAACAATGTGAAAGCATATGTTAGTTTCTTAGCTCTCTTAAATAAAAAATTATGTTGGAGAAAGTCCTGGAGTCCAGGAGGAAAGATCAACAGGTTTTTTAAATTTTGTTTTGTTTTTTTTTTAATGCCTCCAATGTACCTACCAACACAGCAAAACTTTTTCATGTAATTCTTCTTATAATAATTGCAAAAGGTATTGTACTTACCTAATACAGGAATACAAACAAGCCCAATAAAGTAACTGTCTAAATCCCACAGATTCTAAGTGGCAGAAATAAGGTTTAGGAACTTATTCTCTATTATGAGATATAGACCATTTAGCCAATAATTGAAGCAACTGACAATAGAGATTAAATTCATTCAACACATAGATGTTGTCTGTATTCATTGTGCTGCTTGTTGAATGTTATAATATGCAGACAAATATGGTGTCTGTTCTTAAACTTTGGTGGAATAGGGATTGTATTTGTAGGCTTTAGTATTTCTTCATTTATTTTGAAATAGGCTCTTAGTCTGTAGCTCAAAATTGTCTTGAATTTGCGTTTTATCCCAGGCTGACCACAAATCCATGTTCCTCTGACCTAAACTTTTTGAGTGCTGAGATTACTCACATGTACCTTTGGCCTGTTCTTAAACTTTTTGTTTGTTGTTTGGTGGGTTGGTTGGGGTTTTTTGTTTGTTTTGTTTTGTTTTGCTTTGTTTTTGCGAGACCGGATTTCTCGCTTTTTTGGAGCCTGTCCTGGGACTAGCACTTGTAGACAAGGCTGGCCTCAAACTCACAGAGATCCGCCTGCCTCTGCCTCCCAAGTGCTGGGATTAAAGACATGCGCACCACCACCCACTGTTCTTAAACTTTTAAAATCTTGAAGTAGGGTCCTGGAAAGATGGCTCAGAGTTAAGGGCATTGATTGCTTTCCCAAAGAATCTAGGTTCACAGCTAACAATGTCTGTAACTCAAAGATCAACATGCTCACACAGATTTACCTACAGGCAAAAGAAAAAAAAAGAAAAAAAAAACCAATGCACATAAAATAAATAATTTTTTTTTAAAAAGACAAGAAAAACTTCTTGAAGTAAGAATTAAAATGCATGCCTGACCTGAAGATCCTGATAAGCCTACGACCTAAAAGTAAGAAAGCCAGTCTGGCATGGTGGCTCACACCTCGGAGGCCAGTGATGTCTACATAGTAAGACTCTGTCTCAAAAAGAAAATAAAGAGAGTGACCAAAACTTTTATAGTTACTACTTCATTTAAACCTATCTTGAGGTCCAAGGAGAGCCTCCTCTGTCTTCACTGTCCTCAGACATTATTGTTGTTTACTAAATTAGACCCCTTTGACATTGTATTAACTAGGTTGATAAGAACATCCAGCAACTCACTTCTCCCTTATCTTTAGCTACTTACTTCTCTACTTAATGACACAGCCAAGTGAGTAAAAGATCGCCTTATGTAACCCACTTTCCTTTGTAACAGAGAACTCAAGCAAGTACTCCATTTCAAGTGAGGGAGACTAATTCCAGCTCTCAGCATACATACTTGCAATAATATTAGCATGCTAGTGTTGATTACTTATTCTGTGCCAAGCATGTAACATGCATTCCTCCTGCACTCTTAAACAGCTTCATGGCTTCAAGGAGCACAGACATCTGATGACCAAATGGTTTCTTTCTTCTGCTAAGCATGCAGTTAGACTGTTTCCTGGCCACCTTTATGATTAGCTGGGGCCAAATGCCTGATGTCTGTCCAAGAGAACATGGGCTGAAAATGATGCTGGTTTGGGCCATGAGCCCTGAAAACCTCTAACATGTGTTCAGCATTCTTTCTTCTCCTACTCCCAGCTGAAGAGAGCTTCAGAGAATTAAGAAGTTGAAACCACAACATGAAAGACACCTGGAGTTCGTAGGCAAGTCATCGGAGAATGTTGACCAGGAGAGTTAGGTGGCCAGGAGCACCTAGAGTAATATATTTGTTCATTAAAGAATAACTGAAACATCTCAAACTGTTACCTGAAATGAATCTTCTTATACTGTGAAATGCCCTATAATACAATTCAAGAGCAGGTGTTATTAATCACTCTTCCTGCTAATGCTTGGCTATTTGGAGCTTTTGTGCTTTATATGAACTTTAGGATTCTTTTCTTTTTCTTTCTTTAATTTTTATTTTTTGCTTGCCTTTTTTTTGAGACAGTTTCTCTGTGGAATAGCCCTGGCTGTCATGAAACTCGCTTTGTAGACGAGGCTGGCCTTGAATTCATAGAGATTTGCCTACCTCTGCCTCCTGTGTGCTGGGATTAAAGGTGAGTGCCACCATACCCATCTGGGATTTTCTCTTTTTCAAGTCCTGTGAATAATACGACTGGATTTTTGTAGAGATGTTATTGAATCAGTAGATCACTTTCAATGATGTGGCTATTTTGACATTACTAACTGCCATTTCATGAATATAGGACATTATTCTATCTTCTAGTGTCTTCAATTTTGTTTGTCATTGCTTTAAAGGTTTATATTGTAGAGGTCTTCCCTGTTTAGGCTTTTTCCCAGTTGTGATACTTAATCTTGATTGTCAACTTGACATGATTTAGAATCACCGCTGTCTTACTTAATGATTCTATTGCTATGAAGAGACACCATGACCATGACAACTCTTATAAAGGAAAACATTTAACTGAGGTGGAGGCTTACAATTTCAGAGGTTCAGTTCTTTATCATCATGATAGGAAGCATGGTGCTGGCTACATCTTGGTCTGAAAGCAAGAAGTTGACTGAGACACTAGGTAGTATCCTGAGCATAGGAAACCTGAAAGCCGGTCCCCACAATGACACACTTCCTTCAACAAGGTCATAAATACTCCAACAAAGCCACACCTCCTAATAGTGCCACTCCCTATGGGGGCCCAATTGCATTCAAACTACTGCAACCACAAAAACAATTCTCTTGACATGTCTGTGAGTATTTTCTAGGGCAGGTTCATTGAAGTGGGGAAGATTACCCTAAATGTGAGCCAGGTTCCATGCCCTGGGATCTCTGACCGAATCAAAAAGAGAATGTGAGCTGGGCAGTGGTGGCACACACCTTTAATCCCTACTCTTGGGAGGCAGAGGCAGGTAGATCTTTGTGAGTGTGAGGCCAGCCTAGTCTACAGAATGAGTTCCAGGACAGCTAGGACTGTTACACAGAGAAACTCTTTCTGGAAAAATAAAGTGGGGAGGGGCATGTTCATCACTCTACTTCTGACTGTGGATACAATGTGACTAGCAGCCTCAAGTTCCTGTTGCCATCACACTCCTGCAAGGATAGACTGAATCCTTGAACTACAACCCCAAATAAGCCCTTCTTCCCTTAATTTGCTTCTGTCAGCTATTTTATCAGGACAAGAAAATGAGTAACTAATACATGTTAAGTATCTATAGGCAAGGGCTTTCTGAAAAGTGCTTTCGTAGCCCCAAATATAATAGCAAGGTCAACAGTGGGATTATATCCAGTTAAAAATCTGCATAGCAAATACATTGATTAATAGAGTAAAGAGATTGCTAAGAGAAAGGGGGGAAATCTCTGTCAACTATACATCAGATGTGGAATTAATATCTGTACGACAGAAGGAATTCAAAAAGTTAAACACTAGGAAATCACAATCAATAAATAGGCAAATGAATTTAATACATGGTTCTCAAAAGAAGTACAAATTGCCAATAAATATGTTAACATTCTTAACCATCATGGATCAGTGAGGTTCCATGTCCTCCCAGTCAAATGGCCATCACATAGGAAACAAAGGCAAAGAAGGAAGCAGAGTACGATCCATGTATGTGAGGATGAGAAGCAGGGAGTGTGATCAAAGTGTGTGTGTGAAGGATCAGTGGAACCCACTACTTTGTCCAACAAATATACACTGTTTTTAAAAAGACAAATGTAGGACTAGAACTTTAATCTGAAGCTTTTCTCAGGGGACGAGCCTTGGCTTGAGCTCCCACTGTGGTGGCTCAAGCTTCTGATCCCACCAACTAGGCAAAAGCAGGAAGATTGCCATGAGTTTGAGGCCATATTACTCTAAAGAATGAGTTCATGTCTCAAAAACTGAAGGAGCAAAAGTGAGAGAAAAGAGGAAGAGAATTTGGAGGGAAGAGAAGGAAAGATCATTTTATATAAAGGGAATAATAAAATGACTTAGCCAAGAACAAGTTGAACTTGTTTACATAATAGAAGGCCAGTGTGGCCAGAGAGAGTAAAGAAGAAATAGAAGCTTAGGAGGTGACCCCAGGGATATTGCCAGGTTATGAAGGTTTTTATAAGGCATGTTGAGAACTCCAGATGGTATAAATAGGTAGCCGTGCAATAGGAACAGCTGACAACTGAAGATTCGAAGGATCTTCCCATCTAAGAACACTGGAACAAGACCCCACTAAGGATCATATTCTTCTCTGCATGCTTCTCCTCTTGGTCTTGTGTCTTTATCATCTTGGCTATTGTATCCCCTTCTTTGCTAATGGGCCCCGTTTTCCTTTACTTAGGATTGTTCCTGAGACCATAACCTCAACACTGACCAGGCATGGGGCTAACTCTTCAGACTCTGGTAAGGTTAAATTACGACTACAAAGATTTTAAAAAGAAAAAACAAGATACTTGATTCTCTAGGAAAGGTCTAAATAGTTTATAACACATAGTTTTATTGTCTTTTTTAACAAAAAAATTCCAGGGTTATAGCTTTGAAATGCCTTTAAAGGTCTTGTATGTTATTGTCTAGGCAGGTAATGCTATATGTAATCAGATACATGCTTCTCAGTTATGAACACTGCTTCACAGCCAATGTTACAAATGAACATCCAGCCAAAAGAACAAGAATGCCTGGTACTTGATGGAGTCAGGATGACTATCATGAAAAGGATGTACAAGTGTAGCTTATCAAATGAGCAAGTCTGGATTGATCACGGATCAGAAAATTATGGTATTTCTTCTAGACTGCAGAGAAGGTTAACTGAAGAGTAAGAAATGAAGCATACATTAATAATTGGCAAAAATAGATCAGTTGTATCTTCCGTGGCATGCAAGCTTAACTATCAAAACTTTATGTACTTATTTTAGTTAGTTAAGACTGTACGCCAGGCTGGCTGAAACTCCTAACAATACCCCTTATCTGTGCTTCTCAAGTGCTGGGACTACAGGTGTGAACCACCATGACCCTGTCTAACAATTTTAAATTTTCTTGATTAAGTGAAACATATTAAGATTATACCTATCCTCCAACTCCTTGGTTCCCCACTCCTACCCCCCACCCTAAGTACACTGTGTTGACATTTAGGTTCACCGAAAGTTTGAGTATAGAGCACTGGTTTCCTATGTGGGGGGAAAGCGTCCCCAAACTTGCACACCCTCCCCCACTGTGACACCATAGGCTGCAGAGTTGCATTTTGACAAAGCGTGTCACATCATTGTTACCTAACACAGAGTTTCCACTAGGCTCCACTCTGGGTACTGCACATTCTATAGGTTCTGAGAGATACACGATAATCTGAGTCTTCTTACAGCACAAGAGAGTATCCCTGCTCTGAAAATCCTCTGTGCTCAGCCTGTCTACCTGCTGCTGCGGCTAATACAGCATTTCACTGATACCAGAACATAGATGCACTCTAGAAATCCCCAGGCCTTCAGTGCCAGACTGGGACTGCTGAGACAGCCAACCTCATGGACTGGCGGCTGTCAGAGTCACAGCCTCTCCAGTGTGAGGACAGCCATGGCTGGACTACCCAGACTATACCGTATAAGCCAATCTAATAATCTCCTAGTGTACATTCATTCTGTTGATTCCGCTTCTTCTGTTCAGATTCTTATTTGCTTTGCCCTCTGACTTCACTGTTTAACTGATCCATAATACCTTGTTGATATTTTCATTTGTTCAACTTTTATTTATTTGGTGATTTTTTCATTTATTCAGCATTTGACCTGTTACAATAAAGTGGTAATTTCTAAGAAGTGTATGTCCAAGCTGGAATGGACATTGGAAGTCTTTGCATATTGATTTTTAGTTGCTCATGAGGCATTCAAATGAGCTAACTCTCTAAAATACCCAAGGATCCTCATGTAGAAAGATACTAATGTATCAGACGAGGCAAGCGTATGTATGAGTAGGGAAGTCATGAAATTATGCAGGTTAACTGAGAACAAGCCAAAGGCAGAGTAGTCTTGGGAAATCCCTACCTTAAAGAGACAGCATACAACAATGCACAGGCCCTGAAGCTAGCAGCTGCTCCAGTAAAAACGAAGTCTTTCCTGATACCTTCCCATTGCTCAGATGAATTTATCAAAGTTCATTACCTTTTACTCTTTTACACCTACACCTCCTACACCCCAATTAACTGAAGCAATTATATTATATAACCTGCTCGTCCTGGAATTTTTTAAAAAAGATGTAGACTTTTTACCAGTAGAATAAAGTGTCTCAGACTGGTCTGTGTGCGTGTGTAATGTGTGGGTGTCAAGGCCAGAGGTTGATGTGTATTCTCTGTTACCACTTTGCACCTTAGTTTTTGAGATAGGGTCTCTCACTGAACCTGGAGTTTTACCTTTTGGCTATACTGGCTCACCAGCAAGCCCCTGGACTCAGCCTGTCTCCATCCCCCAGCACAGGGATTAAAGACACAGGCTGTCGCACCTAGCTTTCACATGGGTGCTTGGGACCTGAACTCAGGTTCTCATGCTCGGGCAACAAGCACCTAACACACTGAGCCACCTCCCAGCCTCTCAGTGATCTCCCAGCTGTCTTTTAAATAAGGTTCTATATGTTATTCAATAAATCAGTTGTTTAAATATATCATTCTAAACAAGCACATTTGTATTCTAACTGATAATCAAGAAAAAGCTTTGAATACCAAATTCTAAACTTCCGAAAATAGAACTAAAATTTGAGATTCTGGAAGTTGCCAAGACATAGTAATATATCTTTATGCTACAGTAAAGGAGGGACAGGAAGGGCACATCTGCCAAACTTATAATTAAGTCACTTTGTAACTGATATGGCTTTAGTATATAAAGGAATGCTTGTAGGGATTTTTAATCAGATAAAAATAAGGTCATTGTTTTCTCTATACCAATTAACATAGTTGACATTTAGCCAGATCTTCCCTGGTCACTGCAGGGGGTGTACAGTTTGTCCTGATTCTGTGGGAATGAAAAATGAAGACCTTGCATGAGAAAAAAATGTGAACCCAAAAAATGTTGCCAAATATAGCAAGTCAAATTAAGTCAATTGATTTAGTAAAGGCTATGCTTTTGAGAGAACAAAACAGGAAGATGGTCTGAAATACTAACAACTGTAATAATAAGCAAGTATGAGTTTAACTGTTACTGTATGTTTGTAAAGAACATGTTTGGTTGAAGATATTCTGCTAGAATTCATGGTACAGCCTTTAACACACGTTTTAGAGAGGAGCTGAGAATTACTCGTATACAGTGTATGAGAACATGTTTAAAATTTTAATACAAAAGCACTGCTCGGAAATTTTAACACAAAAGCACTGCTTGGAATCATCCAGTGTCGTTCTTTAGTCCCCAGTGACTGTGGAGCTTACCAGTTTGGCTCGATTAGCTGGCCAGCAGGTCCCAGTGCTGACATTCCTGCAGGCGTACTCCATTGAACTCGGGACTTCTGCCTGCATGTCTCCAGTGCTGAGGTTCCTGCAGGCGTACTCCATTGAACTCGGGACTTCTGCCTGCATGTCTCCAGTGCTGAGGTTCCTGCAGGCGTACTCCATTGAACTCGGGACTTCTGCCTGCATGTCTCCAGTGCTGAGGTTCCTGCAGGCGTACTCCATTGCACTCGGGACTTCGTGCTGGCACAGCAAGCCCTTCAGCCACACTGTCTCCCTGGCCCCTCGGAGACAACCCCCCTGAGACAAGGCCTTCATGTTGCCTAGGCTGGTTTCAGTGACTAGGATCAAACAATTTTCTCCTCAGCCCACCAAGCACCTCGGCCTACAAGTCCACAACAAAGTAGAACAATTATAGCAATGTGTCGTAGTCACACTTGGTGCATCTCTGTCTTCCGTTTGGACTGGGAAGAAACCAGTTCTCTTGAACTGTGGTGAATGGTTGCCAAGCTGAATCAGGTGTTACCTGATGGTGACTGCAGTACCAACAGTGACCTTAGAAAACCAGGTAAACGCTACAAACTGGGTGTGGCAAAGTCTGTGTCTTTGGTGAGAACTGTCACCCGACCCTAAACTACCATACTTACTCTATTTATATTAAAGAGAAATGAATTTACATCTTAAGACATGGTTACTGGGGCTGGAGCGATAGTTCTATCAACAAGCACAAGGACCTAACTTAGATTCTCAGTACCTACTTTAAAAAAAGCTGGGCTTGGTGGAGCCAGGCAGAGTCCTGGGTTTACTGGTCAGCTAGACTAACATTGTAGTGAGCTCCAGGCCAATGACAGGCCCTGTCAAATAAACAAGGTGAACTGCATCGGAGGAACACCACCAAGTTTGTCATCCACGAGCCTACATACACTCATGCACTTGCATATACGTAAACATGCACACATAGAAACAAGATTTATGGTTTTCTGTCTTTCTTACTGTATACCTATTCCCAAGGGGCAGAAGGCTCCATTAGGATTTCCATGGATTGTTCTCTGGGGTAAACTAAAGAGGAAGATCTGGTCGGGTGGTAGTGGTGCACACCTTTAACTCCAGCACTCGGGGAGGCAGAGGCAGGTGGATCTCTGTGAGTTCAAGGCCAGCCTGGTCTGCAGAGCAAGTTCCAGAACAGGCTCCAAAGCTACAGAGAAATCCTGCCTTAAAA
Source organism: Myodes glareolus (assembly GCF_982192425.1). Classification (NCBI taxonomy): domain Eukaryota; kingdom Metazoa; phylum Chordata; class Mammalia; order Rodentia; family Cricetidae; genus Myodes; species Myodes glareolus. The sequence continues at coordinate 7,164,212 of NC_142049.1, read as the reverse complement.
GAGGGAGAAAGATCTAAACTTACCTCCATAATCATCTTCCTTTTCCACTTAGGCCTATTTGTCCTAATTCTAGATGCCTCTAGAAGCCAAAGATATCTAGACAGTTTCTTTGAAAATTAGAACATTGTGAGTTTGTCTTAGTCTAGTAATAATTTCTCAAATGCTATGCTTATGTTCTTCTAAAACAGTCTAATTAATCAATTTGGATTCTTCTTTATTAAATTGGGTTAAACAATTTCGCTATATTTCACAGAGTTCAGTAATTGCGCATTTTACAAGGAGCCTAGGGCGCTTTCCTAGAGTACCAAGGAGGTCAACAAAACAAATGTAACTTTCAACCTCAGATTGTAAACTGGTTAATTTATTGAACTGACTAAAGCTACATTATCTTAACATAAGTCAAAGCTTATATTTAAGCTTTCTTACACATTAAAAATTTTGGCTAAGTAAAATCTTATAAGGCATACCAAAAGATTTTAAACCAGCATTAGGAACAAAACTGATAAGTCCAAAAGGCAGGCTTTTTTATGATCTAACTTAATAATTTTGTCTTCACAATTAGCAAATTGATATTGCTGAAATAGCACATGAAAGAGTGTGCAGAAATGTTCACTGTGGAACAAGCACATTAGTCAGTGAGCAGGAATGACTCGGGGGAAGAGCACACGATTGCCAGATCATGTCCTTGGGTGCCGAGACATGTTGACATGTGTATTTTGTCATTTGTCCTCAATCTGAAGTATATTGTAATACACAAAGTATTAGGTTAAGGCCAGAATACTTGAAGTGTAGTCTAAATAGTAAAGCTATAGCCTTTGTCAGGGTTAATTTCTATTGCTATGAAAAACACCATGACCAAGGCAACGTATAAAAGGAAATATTTAACTGTCTTACAGTTTCAGAGAGTTAAAATCCATGATTACCAAGCAAAGGAACATCTGAGAGCTTATATCTCAATCCACAGCTATGAGACAGAGAGAGAGAGCAAGCACTGGGAATCACACAAACCTTTTAAAACCTCAAAGCCCACCACCAGTGACATACCTCCTTCAACAAGGGCTCTAATCCTTCCCAAAGTATTCCATCACTGGGGACCAAGTATTCAATCAAACACATGAGCTTATGGTGACCAATCTCATTCAAACCAACACATTCCACTACCTGGCCCCTATAGGCTCATGGCCATATCATAATGCAAAGTGAATTTAATCCAACCTCCAAAGTTCCATAGTCTTTCATAATCTCAAGCGTTTAAAAATTCAGTCTCAGAGTCTGAGACTCAAGGCAATTTGTTAATTGTAACCTGCAAAATCAAAAAGTAAATCACATACTTCCAACATACAATGGCACAGAATATACATTACTATTCCAAAATGGAGAAATGGGGACCACAGCGTGAAGAAATACTGGATCAAAGCAAGACCAAAATGCAGCAGAGAAATGATGTAGTTTCATGTCTGATATCAAAGAGTTTAGATGGCTCTGTCCTTCCTGCTTTGCTGCCCACAACACACTTCTTTCTCTTGGGCTGGTTCCACTCCTTCTATGCAGCTCATTTTGGCTCTGGAACCTCTAACATCTTGGGGTCTCCAATGCAACATAGGCTTCGCATTCACAACTTCACACAAAGGCCTCTCAGGACCTCCATGCAGGGAGTCCACTACCACATACCCGGCCTGTGTGGTTCTCCTTAACCATGGAAAAATATTCAACAACATCTCTATTCTGTTATCCTTCATGACTCTTAAAGCCAGAACCGAATGAACAGCACTGCCAAATTTAACTACAAATTTAGAGGTGCCCTGGCGTCCTTGAATCATACTCATGGCAATTTTGATTTGTTGTTGCTTTTTAGGAGCAGAAACTCTTTGGTCTCTGTCTCAAGTTGTAAGTTTCTCTGGGTGGGATCTCGCCCTGAGGTCACCCTCCCTTTATTCCTTTTATGATCAGCCTCTTTTTAATCTTCTCAGCTGTTTCAGTACAAGCCTTGACTCCAATATTAAATTTCCTGATGTTCCTTGTCCTTTTAAACTGTGTATTTTGTATTCCCCCCTTGCCTTTTCATTATAGACCTGCATAAGAGTGATTACTAATAACCACAAGACAGGGTCAATATCAGGATGTCTTGAAATCTCTGCCAAAGATTAGTCTATGACTTTTCCATTTAGTCTCAGGCAGATTATTAAGACAAGGGCAAAGAGTAACACATTCTATACCAAAATATCAGGAATGGTCTCTAACCCAGCTGCTAATATTGTTTCCCTCTGAAATGTCTTGAGCTGGCCCTCCAGTCTACATAGCTCTTAGCACTACTGTCTTCTAAGCCCTTACTAGGATGGCCCATTAAACTCTACTAGAGAATTCAACCATATTTCTAGTCCGAAGTCTCAAATTCTTTCACATTTGTATAAAATAAAGCACACGGTCGAGCCTATCACAATAATAGCCCAACCCTGGTACCTGCTTCTATAATAGTTATTTTCCTATTGTTATGAAAAAATTTGATAGTCACAGCAATTAATAAAAGAAAGCATTTACTTTTGCTTATGGTTTTGGAGGGTTAGAGTCCATGAGGGTGGAGTAAAGGAACAGCTAAAGGGTTCACATTCTGGTCCACAATTTAGAGGCAGAGAGAAGCATGCTGGGCATCACAGTCCTTTGAAATCTCAGCCCACCCTAACCCAGTGACAACCTTCTCTAACAAGAAGGTCACACCTTCTAATCCTTCCCAAACAGTTGGTGATAACTAGGGACCAAGTATCCAAACATACGAATCTATAGAAGCCATTTCTACTCAAATCATCGTGACTTTGTATCTACCAATTGCCCTTGCCCAGTGTCAGCCCCTCCCTATAATAAATTCTCAACTGTCTTCCTTACAACTCAGCTGTGGAGATAAACTTGCAAGTACTCACTGGTGTTTTGTAAATGTGGAAAGTTAAGCATTCTGTTACTTCAAGGCTTCTCACCTAAACCTTCAAGTCTACTAGTTACCCCCCACCCCCGTCCCGAAAATCGCATTTTGAAAGATAGAAGCCAGTTACAGATATCTTTCAGATATCTTGGGAGCAAGAGCAAATCACTTAATATCTTCAACATTTTTATAACAAAGTAGTTTGATCAGATTGATAGGAGCAGATGTTTTTAACAATGATATTACTCGGTAAGTTTAGCATGTAAGAACAAAGGTGCACTTGTTATCGGTTGAAATGATTGAATTTGGAGAAGAAGTCAAACTTGTGTCTAGTTAGTGCTCTGCCTCACTAGACTCATTTCCCACAGCCCCTGAGGCCTCTTAGGACAAACCTCAAATGCTCGCCATTTTTAACTTTTTCAGTTGATGTCATTATTCTAGTCTTTTTATCATTCTTCAAGCAAAGTTCTTTCAATTATGAAGGGGTAAAGAAAAGCTATAGTATATATAGTATATACTATACTATATATATATAGTATAGTATGTGTGCTGGCTAGTTTTATGTCAGCATGACACAAGCTAGAGTCACCGGAGAGAAGAGATCCTCAACTGGGGAAATTCCTCCATAAGATCAGGCTGCAGACAAGTTCGTGAGCAGCACTCCATGGCCTCTGCATCTGCTCCTGCCTCCAGGCTCCTGCATCCACTCCTGCCTCCAGCCTTCTTCCCTGTTCGAGTTCCCGTCCTGATTTCCTTCAGTGATGAACAGTGATGTGGAAATGAAAACCAAACTAACCTTTTCATCCCCCAAATTACTTTGGTCATGGTGTTTCATCACAGCAATAGTAACCAAACTAAGACAGTATGTGACAGATGGACAGATGTCTTGGCCTCCGAAGAATTTATAGGCCTTCTAGTCCATAAAAGATTTACAAAGTTAACGGCGAATCAATCCCACACCAGTTATGTTTTAAGGGATTATTTATTTTGGGGGGTAAAACTTACATACACCATAAACTGTCAGGAAGGGAGCCTAGTCGCTGGAGCAGGAGCCGGGAGCAGGAGCCAAGAGCAGGAGCCAGGAGCAGGAGCCGGGACCAAGCGCCAGAACCAAGAGGGCCGAGCCGAGAGCTGTAGCTCTTTTTAAAAGAGAAATATACCACGCCCCAGTGGGCTGGTATTTCAGCGGCTATTGGCTGAAGCAGCGTAAGATACTCCCGCAGCACAAAGTCATCTGACTTCTTATCAAGCAAACAAATCTGTTGATATGTAGCACAGTCCATCTAAACAGACTGGTAACAGATTCCTTGAGGTGAAAGATACCATTAAGAAACTACAGGAGGGCTGGAAAGATTGCTCAGTGGTTAAGAGCACTGGCTGCTTTTGCAGAGAACCTGGGTTCAGTTCTTAGCACCCACATGGTAGCTCACAACTCCATTTCCATAACTCAGGTTCCAGAAGATCTGATACCTTTTCCTGGCCTCCTTGGGCATCAGGCACACATATAGTTTACAGACATGCATGCAGGCAAAACACCTATACATTTTTTTAAAAAAAAGCTTTAGCAAAAAGAAACTACATGAAATTCTTGGGCAGCTTTTATAGAGTAGAGAATTCTGTAAAATTACTGAAGGGGTAATTCTCCAATTTGTTCTCCACTAAGACGCTGCTGCAGACTCTTCTGGAGTGCTTTCAGTAAGAATGACTCAGAAATGAAGACACTCCTTACGATGAAGCAAGAATGTTATGCCATTTCTCAGTGACCCAGACAAGACAGATTGCTCAGAGAAGCTGGCTTCAGGATACATAGATCATATAATCAGAGTGTTGGAGCTAGAAATGTCAGAAGAGAACTACTCTGTTTTATAAGGGAAAAGATGAAGTCCAGAAAGATTGCAAACTGCCTCAGATTAGGAACTGGTTAGATAAACATCAGCTGAGTACAAACTGTGAGTCAAGTTTTAGGCATCAGACCATGACCCAAGTGTAGTAGAAGACAAGACCCTGACTGCAGTGAGACTATTGCAAAACCAGGACTCCTAGTCAGTTCCGAGAGTCCAAGCCGGTGAATTGCTGGTCACCTCACAATGTCTCTTATAGGAAAAACGTTTGACAGCCGGGCAGTGCTGGTGCACGCCTTTAGCCCAGCACTTGGGAGGCAGAGGCAGGTAGATCTTCTGAGTTCAAGGCCAGCCTGCTCTACAGAGCTAGTTTCAGGACAGTTTGGGCTGTTACACAGAAAAACCCTGTCTTGAAAAATAAAACAAAACCAGGAAGGAAAGAAGGAATACAAAAAAGTTTGAAAACTTCATAGTGAGAATTCTTTCTCAGTATATCCTGAACATAATTGATGTCATTTAAGTCTTTGGGGTGTACAGGCACGTGTCCTTATTTCTTGAAGGCCTCTGAGTAACATAGGGGATTCTATTCTTATATTAAAGAACATCCTTGTGAAGATTTTTAAAATCAATCCTTTGAAAGACTTAGGTCACTAAGAAATCATGAATTGAAAATTCTACAAAGAAAAATAATGGACACCATCTTTATCCTTAAGAAACTACCACCCAGGTAAATCATAAAATTGCCCACTGGCTTTTTGAATAGCTACTCTAACTGTATAGACATTCGTTGAGTTGTACAGTCTTTGGGGTTTGGGTGTGGTTAATTTTGGTGTGTGATCTTATTTGGTGGGGGCAGGGATGGGTGTGAGACAGGGTCTGTATATATAACCATGCCTGTCCTGGAATTCACTGTGTAAATTAAGATGGCCTCAGACTCACAGAAATCCACCTACCTCTGCCTTCCAAGCACTGGGAATTAAAGGCATGTGTCACCGTATTCAGTGTGTGATTTTCTTTTAAAATAAGGTTTAAGATAAATTGAAAAGTTTTTTTTAATTCCCACTACCTAAAAACATACTTTTATTTTATGAAAATAAGGTATATTATAAAAAACTTACGAATAAAATCAAACACCAAATTTAACCAGACTCAAACTCTTTATATCTCAATAAACTTCTATCCAGTTGGAGTAACCATTCAAAATGGAAGCTATAAACCTTCTCATTTGATTTTAACTTTCACCATCGAAAACGTTTTATGTGTTCATACACCACCAAAAATGGAAGATGTATGACAGAGTTAGACAAACAGTTAGCTTTACATATTATTTCATGGCTTGTGTCCGGTCTCTCCTCATGTCCTTGTATTTAGCTTTTCTTGTTCTCTTTTCTACATTCTATGCTGTATCCATATGTACATTGATTTACATACATTATTGGCTAGATTCCATATATGAGGGATAATTTGCATTTTTCTCTCTGAGATTGTGTGACCTTGTTTAATATACATTCTATGTATGTATGTATGTATGTATACACACACACACACATATATATGCCAATTTTCATTATCCATTCATCTGTTGGTTGATTCCAATTCTTTGCTATAGTGAATAAAGCACAATAAACATGAGAATACAAATATCTCTTTGGTTTGGGTATGCAGTTCTCTGATATATGCCAAGCAATGACATAGCTAGGTCATATGGTTGGTTCTGTTTTAATATTTAGAGAAATCTCCCAACTGTTAATCTGTACTCCAACCCACAGGGGTCATAGGTTCCTTTTTTCCCCATAGCCTCACCAGGATTTGTTGTCCGATTGGAACTGACTTAGGCAGCAGCTTCCCACGACTGCAGAGGTCACATTTTCCATCACCCACACGGCGGCTCACAAACATCTCTAACTACTGTTCCAGGAGATCTGGGATCCTCTGCTGGCCTCTCTGGGCACCAAACATGCTCACGGTGCACATACATACATCCAGGCACACATAAAAATAACTATTAAAAAGCGAGACCGGAATAATTTCAGTAAAACATAAGCAGATGCATGACAGTTTTACAGCTTCTGCATACAGTCAAAAGAGAGGCATGACTTTTTGTTTCAAACTTTTCCTAGAAGGAGAGAAAAATAAATTTTGTAAATATAAAATAAAAAAATATATTGTAAATGCAATTAATCATTATTAAGACACATTTAGTTGGCTGGCAATTTCAGCCCTTCCCAGAACACACTAAAGATCAAGCTTTTTAAGCTAGAGTGTCAGATGAAGAGGAGCAGTGACCAGTGAGGTCCTATAGTGCAGTCGCCCAGGTAATATATCACTTACTGTGTCCATCAATTCCACCAACACTCAAGTACTCTCCATGTCTAGGCTTTGGGGAGGAGGTGTTTGTTTGAGATACAGTCTTGCTGTTATAGCCCAGGCTGACCTCGAACTCGCAGAATTCCACCCGTTTCCGTCTCCAGAGTGCTGGAATTAAAGGCTTGTCCCATGATACCCAGTTTAACATACTGTCTTATCTTAGGAACTCTATTATATGCACGAGTAGAAGGTGCCAGCTGCTAGGAAACAAAACCAATGCAAAGGCTTCACAAAAAGAAATACACAATGATAGCCAAGCATGGCGGTGCACATCTTCCATCTGAGCACTCAGGAGACGGAGGCAGGTGGATCTCTGATTTCAAAGTCAGCCTGTTCTACAGAGAGAGTTCCAGGACAGCCAGGGTTACACAGAGAAACCCTGTCTTGAAACCAGCCCCACCCAAAAAAGGAAAAAGAAAAAAAAAGTACATGATGGTATAACCTAGACACTAAACAGTGTCTCCTGCCTGAATAAACTGACCGCAGTGGATGAATCTGTGATGAACAGTGTGTTGGGTTGCACTGCCATGAGACAGGCGTACAGATAAAGTCATAGGCAGTTTGGAAACAACTCATCGCGTGTCATAACTGTGGACCAGGAACCAAGGACTCCCTGGCTCTAAGTTGTTTGTTTGTTTGTTGAGACAAGGTATCCCTCTGTAGCCCAGGCTATCTGGAACTCACTATGTAACCCAGGCTACCCTCAACCTTGAGGTGATCCTCCTGCCTCAGCCTCTTCACTGCTGGGATCAGAGGCCTCACAAGCCACCACACTTGACTTGGTTGGCTCTTCATCACCCACTATTGCCACACTTCCAGCTGACCACAACGCTCAGAGGCAAAGCCGAAAACAAGTGAACTCAAAGTTAACTGTGTGCCAGCCACTAATACAGTCGAGGCTTCCTTGTACGAGCTGGGTAAATGTCTCATGGTAAGCGGTCATTCCTCCGAGAAGATCTGTCTAACCCTTCTTACACTCTCTTCTTTTCCTCCCGCCTCCAAGTCCCTACCACACACTCTGCACAAAGTAAGTTATCACCATTCACACTGTCGTCTTCAAATGAAACATTAAATACACGTCTGGATACCTGAGAAACACGAAGACACCTGAGAACATAAAATATAACCTAAAACATCTGTTAACTCCATCTGAGAAAAGAAGTTACAATTTGAATTCAAGCAAGAAAGAATGGTTTTTTTTCTCACAATCCCAGAGAACCTAGACATCAATGAGGACACTAAGAGAGACTTACATAGAACTGATCTACATGTGAAGTAGAAAAAGACAGGATCTCCTTAGTAAATTGGGAGCATGGGGACCTTGGGGAGGGTGGAAGGGGGAAGGGGAGAGGCAGGGAGGGGAGCAGAGAAAAGTGTAGAGCTCAATAAAAATCAATAAAAAATACTGTAAAAGAAGAATCTTTTTGTGCTTTTTTATTTATAATATTCAAAATTTGTTTCCATAAAGCTTAGAAAAATTCTCTAGCAGTATAATAAAATGCAGCGTGCTAGGTAACACACAAGCCAGATCTTGTAGGTGTATACCACGATTACTGTAATTATTATGGCTAATAATTATTATAATAAACATGTATGTAGCACTGTCCATTACTAAAGTATTTTACAATATTTACCCTTATTCTACTGATACTAAAATTGTTAAGCTCTAAAAGAGTTCGTATTCACCAATTAGAATTAAGTTTGACTTTTTTTTTAATAAAACCTACAGAAAAAATTACCAGTATATATTTCAGATAAAATATTTGGCTGGTGCCTTAAGCTTCTGTTACTATGATAAAGACTATGAACAAAAACAACTCAGGAAGGAAAAGGTTTATTTCACTTTACAGTTTACAGACCTCACGAAGAGAAGCCGGGACAGAAACTCAGACAGGGCAGGAACCTGGAGACAGGAACTGAAGCAGAGGTCCCAAAGGAAGGTCGCTTCCTGACTTCCATCCAGACATAACTTGCTCAGCCTGATTTCTTAGACAGCCCAGGAACAGATACCCATTACTGCTCACACTGGGCTGGGCTCTCCTATAGCAATCATTAATTAGGAAAATGCCCTACAGACTTGCCTACAGGCCAATCTAATAGAGGTATTTTCACAATTAAGGTTCCTTCTTCCCAGGCAACCATAGCTTGTCTCAAACTGACAAAAAAAAAAACAGACAAATAAACAAAGAACTAATCAGCACAACTGATTTGACTTAGAGCATAATGAACCTATGCATATTAAAATTAAATTATAAAAATAAGACATGCCATTTGAGTTTACCTACAGAATGTAGCAGCACTGATGTTCTCACAACTTTGTGATTACATAAATCACAAGGAATGTTTATCAAAAATCAACTTCCTTCAACCCCTAGGTCTCATGTCTGAGGCTCAGCCAGAGGAACACTTTTTAAACAGTGATACACGAAACTCTTTTCAGCCCAGCAGTTTAATCCCAGCACTCGGGAGGCAGAGCAGGTGCACCTCTGAGTTCAAGGCCAGCCTGGTCTATGGAGAGTTCCAAACAACCAGGACTACACAAAGACAAGAAAAAGAAAAAACTTTAAAAAAAAAAAAAACAATAGTTTTCCATTCCTAGATACTGAAAACATGCAACATGACATTTTTACCTGAACACTTGACCTGTCGTTTACTGGGCTCCCAAGTTTTTTGTTCTTCTAAACCTTTCAAAATAGAGAGACCTGCCGTCTCTGGGAATCAAAGTCTGAATGTTTGAATAACTGGTACATGAGTCACATGACTCCGCAGTCTGTGCTCAGGCAGTTATTATTGCTGGTTGTGGGGTTCTTTAATAAATTAAAATCTATTTATTCAGCTTGATCTACACCATGCGTTCCAGGACAGCCAGAGCGAAATAGTTTTGAGACCCTGTCTCGAAACCCCCAAAATTAAAATAATAATAATAAATTAACTGATTAAAATACATTTTTTATTAGTGTATTTGGTGGTTTGGATGAGGATGACCCTCATAGGCTCATGTATTTGAGTGTTTGGTTTTTAGGTCATAAATGGGGTAGAAGTTAGGGTGGAGCAACCCAAGGCCCAGGATGTGGGGCCGGGTGGTAGCTGGTCAGTCCAAGCCACTGGGAGAAAATTTATTTTTGTTTTGTTTTGTTTTGTTTTTGTTTTTGTAGTTGGTGTTTGTTTGTTTGCTTTTCAAGACAGGATTTCTGTATGTAGCTCCTGTCCTGTCACTCTGTAGAACAGGGTGGCTTCAAATTCACAGAGATCCTACAGTGTCTGTCTCCTGAGTGCTGGGATTAAAGTTGGTCTGTTTTTTTGTTTTTTGTTTAAAAACAAAAAAACATGAAAAAAATTCCAGGGAAGACCAAAGAGATAGTTGAAAATTATAGTTAATTTCTCTTCTAGTGTCAAGGTAGGCATTACTTTGTTGAGACGAGCTTTATTTTGGTTCAAATAATAAAACTTCCTCGAGAAGACACCAAAGGGCAGGTGACGTAGATCAGTACAGCGGGCAGACCAAAAGTTACAGCAGTGTTTGTCTGGGCCAGGCAGAGGCGCCGAAAGCAAAGCTGGATTCAGGAAGTGACCCATGTCCCCGAGGTGGGCTGCCTGATCAGCAACGCGAAGACTGAAGTTTTGGTTGTCATGATGGTTCGGAACCTGATTCACGCTGACTGAAGACCCCAGATCATGGCATTGTTGACCTGAGGATTACAATACGCGTGGGGGTCTGAATGGCTCAGGTAGCCCCTGCCAACTGAGTGCCATCATCTTGATCAACATCTCTGTGGTGGTGTGAAGGTAGTTGGCCCATAAACTCTTAGGGAGTGGCACTATTGGGAGGTGTGACCTTGTTGAAGGAAGTGTGTCACTGTGGGGCAGGCTTTGAGGACTCTCGTTTAAGCATCTGCTCAGTGTGGATTTCCAGTCCACTGAAGTCACTCAGTGGATTTCCTGTGCCTGCAGGACATAGGACTCTCAGCTGCTTCTTCGCCACGTCTGCCTGCACTCCACCATGCTCCCTGCCATGATGATTATGGATTAAACCTCTGAAACTGTAAGCTGTCGCCTCAATTAAATGTTTTCTTAATAAGAGTTGCCATGGTTATGGTATCTCTTCACAGCAACCGAAACCCTAAGACAATCTCTATTGTCTCTATGCAGAGATGCTACTGGCGGAACAAGATCAGCAAGCCCCACATTGTTCCATAGAAGTGACAAGTCTCTATAGTTCTGTGTGAGGAGCTCCTTCCCCACCTGCAGGGACACTGGCCTGGTCTCAACATCAGAGCTCCAAAAGCTATTAATGGCTGCTACGGATGATAGCTATACTTCATCCAGGGCACCACCACCACCACGGGCATCTCCATTAAGGTCACCTTTGGTGCCAACTCCAAGACCTCCAGCTACCCAATCTCTGACCTATGGACAAAGACTTGTCACCAAATATCCCTATCAGGAATTCACAGACCATCTTGTTAAACCTACACCGGGGTCTCCGCCGTACACAAGAGGCAGGCGTCAGCTGTGGCCACCACAGGGCTTTTTTTTTTTTATACAAGAGAAATAAAGGGAGGCAGTGCGGTGGCACAGGCATTTGATCCCAGCACTCGGGAGGCAGAGACAGGCAGATCTCTGTGAGTTTGAGGCCAGCCTTGACTACACAGTGAGTTCAAAACCAGCCAAGGATAAATAGTGAGACCTTGCCTCAAAAAATAACGTAAATCTAATTAAGCCTGTTTTCAAAGTAGAAAGGAAAAAAAATTAACAGAGAATAAATGGGACACACAGTTTGACTATAGCCAGCGAATTACTTCCTCAAAGTTCCAATCCAAACTCTAAAGGATTGTTTTTTCCTTACAACTATTTTTTTTTCTCTTTTTCTGTTTTATTTGTTTTGAGACAGTATCACTATGTAGCCTTGTCTAACCTGGAATCCATTTTGTAGACTAGGCTAGCCTAGAAGAATTTATAGAGACCTACCTGCCTCTGCCTGTGAGTTCTGGGATTAAAGGCACATACCACCATGTCTGACGCGATTGAAGACTGGTCTTACTATTTAAATATAAGACTGACCTTGTATTTGCTATGTAATCCAGGCTAGCCTGGAACACATGGTTTTCCTGTCTCAGCTTCCTGAGTGATGAGATTATGGGCATGAGCCACCACACCCAGCCTCAAGCTCATATTTTATTTAATCCTCTATGAGATTTAGGCTTTAATTTCCTTGTTCACTCCGACAGGTCTCACTATGTATCTGATGTTAGCCCGGAGTAGCCCAGTTCAGGGTAAACTCAAACTCTCAATTCTCCTGCCTTCACTTTTAGAATGCTGCATTATAGACATGCATTACTGTGTCAAGTTTCTAATACTTTAACTACAAATTTTAAGTGAATATTTAATAATCCTTTTATGAGTACACTTTCTGTCAAGTCCTTCTGTCGAATGTTTTGTTGTCTAAATGTCCTGGCCACACTAATATGAAAACAATTATTTTACATATATCAAAATTTGTTTTAATGAATTTCATTTATATTTAATTCTTTTCATTTATAGTTTTTTTTAGCTGAAAATGTCTTTTGGGGAACCAAATACATAAAGTAAGAATGCTGGAGACGAGAAGGGAATGCCATTTTTTCAAGCAGAAACCCTCTTCGCCACACATGCTATAATTTTATGCATTTGCAGTCTTGCTGAATCAAGTTTTTAAAAGGTAGTCTCCACCCAAAGGCTAGAAATCCATGTATTCGTATCTGAAATGTGTCTATATCTGAGAAACATTTTTGACCTAGATTGTCAGCTTTGCATATTAAGCCACTTTCTGTCTACATGCCAAGTGGAACTACAGACAGAAATAGGTAGCTGCAAGTATTTTGTAGACAAATGTTAACTGTTCTGAGAAATGACTTCCTCTGTAAGCCACAAGTGTCTAGACACATCGTAATGTGTAATATAGATGTCCAGGGAATGCCTGCCATGGTCTCCTAAGTCAAGAATTTAGCTCTCTGGAAACATCACACATGATTACAAAGGCATCTCTGCTGGCAAACATGTCTGCTTCCTTTTCTGACAGACCCCTAATTTAGCCCACAACTGAGCTGTAAGCATGAGAGAGAATAGAAGGGTCCTGAAATAGACAGGCAACTGGACTTGTTACATGTTCCCACGTGGGCATCTCATGAGTTTATTATGATTACCATGACTAGAGTAGGTACCAACCCTCTTAAACAAGTCTTAATCCTGCCTTTCCTAGCTTAGTAAATGGCGCCACTTACCCACAGACACTCTCATTAAAACATACTGCTCATTCTGGCTTCCTGTTTGCTTCATTCCCCAAACTCAATGGACCATCAGCCCCTCCAAAATTTCACCATCACCATCACAGTCTCCAAAGCCATTGTCACTCACATGAACCTCAGCAAACACCAGTTTTCATATGCTTCCATGCTCCATACAAAAGATGTCTCTCTCTCTCTCTCTCTTTTTTTTTTTTTGCATTTGGTGACAATCATAGTGACATACACCTTTAATCCTAGTAGTCAGAAGGCAGAGATAGACAAATCTCTGAGTTTAAGGCCAGCCTAGTCTACAGAGCAAGACCCTGTATCACCTCCTGAAACTACATTTATTCACTTAGTTGTGTTTGGGGGAGGGCATTACATGTGCCACACTGTGGTTCCCAGAGAATGAACTCAGGTCATCAGGTTTGGGGGTTAGTAAAGCACCTTTACCAACTCCAAGTCAGCTCGCCAGCTCAGCCACCATCTTCTGAAGACATAAATGGGGAGTCTGAAAAGATGGCAAAGTGCTTGTCGTGCAAGCGTAAGAACCCGAGTCCAGTGCCCAGGACCTAGAAAAGCTGTGTGCAGCATATGTCTATGATCTCCAGAGCTGGGAGAGCAGAGACAAACAGTCCCTGGGACTGTCTAGACAGCCAAGCCTAGCCTGACTGGGGAGCCCCAGCTCCCTCTAAGAGACCTAGTCCCAGGAATACAAAGAAGGTACCTTCTGAGGCTGACCTCTGGTCTACACACACCTGCCCTCACACAAACACGAGCATGCACACATCTCTGTGGATAAGTGCACACACACACACACCAAGTCCATATCTCTTCCTTGTTTAATCCAACTCTGACCATAGGCTCTCACTGTAATTAGAACCAATTCTGCCATACGCAGTGAAACTTCACACGACCTGCGCTCATCTGTCCCTTCAGTCTCACTTCCTGTCTGACGTCTTTATTCACCTGGGCTCAAGCACATTGTTCTCCTTTTCCACCCAGGCTCCTTTGCCCCAGGACCTTGGACTGCTGCTCCCTCTGCCCGATATGATTGTCCTCGGCTTCTCAGGGCTGTCGCCCCAAGTTCACATCACAGGAGCTTCTCGGGGGAGCCTTCCTCTCCTTTCCCTACTCATTAGACTTCTAAAACATTAGCTGTGGATTTTATTTGCAAGATAAAAAATAAATATAAAGTAAACCAAATACTCTCTCTAGTCACTATTACGGAGCTCTGTGTTCTCTACTGAAGCCATTCTCTGAATTTCTTTTCTTTGTGTACATGTCTGTTTATTGTATTTCACAGCACAGTGGAAGCTATGGGAGAATGAGGGTTTGTTCCAGTGACCCTAGGACTGCCTCGCTGAACCAGTGCCTCCCAGCACGCACAAGGCCTTGTAAACTGTAGATTTTCAATACGTATTTGTTAAATGAATAGATTTCAATCATCTAAGAGACAAACAGTGCCCCTTTGACTGATCACGCTTGCATGCAGAAACTTGAAATATATGTTAACTAGATCTTTTGTTCCATTTAGGTTTTGTTTGTACATGAAGCTATTGTCCCCAGTACCTGTGCAGACGACTCTGATGAGAAACTGTCCGCATTTGTACAGAGACTGCAAGAGCGGAAAACAGATCAGCATCCTTCCTTATTTCAGCATGCCAAGGCTGAGTTCGTAGCATTCACAGCCAAGTGAGCGCCGGAAGGCAAAATCAATGTTGCTGTCAATGTGAAAGCTAAGGCTCGGCTCTGCTTTCCAGGCAGCTGGGAAACTGCGGGATGGTGCGGTGCTGCTGAACTAGAGCTTGAGAATGCGCTGATGGTTTGCAGCACAGCAAAGTGGGAATTAAGAGGAAAAACGACAAGGTGGCCCAGGTTGCCAGCCACCAAAGGTCGCATGGATTCCTTGTGTCTGGGCTGCCACCCATGTTGGAGCCGTGGGTGTGGGGCCATGCTGGTGTTCGAGGGCCATGTCTCCACCAGGGCCATGCAGATCTGGGTGGCCTACGTTGCCCTACTGCAGCCAGGGTCTGTGCTGATGTCCATGGTTCCTGTTAACATGGAAGGCTGTGCGGATGCCCAGGGTATGGGTCACCACTGAGGCCAGATTGGTTCCCGAGGGCCACTCTATTGCTAGAGCCATGCAAATCTGAGTAGCCTGGCTGCCACCCGGAACCATGGTAACACCCTGGCCTGGGCTGTTCCTGGGGACCGTGGTCATGAGAAAGTTGACTCTAATATTGTGGTCATAGGAGACCTGGCTCTGCCCCTAGACTGAGAAGGCGTGGTCCTAGGGCAGGCCTGGACTGACCAACTCAGCTACCACCCACATCCAGTGCTTTAAGTTGGCCCATTCTACCCCATCTATGAACTGCTGGAGCGCATGAAGAGACTGGTCCTGTGGAATCAAAGCCGAAGGATCTCCATGGCTGGGGTAACAGCAGGATATCCAAGAAGAGTTTTGGGAAGTGATGATGGTGTCCCAGAAGCCAGAGGCCTTGAACTAGAACGCCAACTCATGGCAATGAACAGTTGCAAGCAAAGCTGTTTGGACAAAAGGGCCTCCTGTGTGCTACACCACAGCTCCCAGCGCCGCAGGTGAATGAGGAGGTGGTGGAGAGGCAGGGAAGATGGCGGACCGACGTCGGCTTGTTTTGCTTTGTTTTTAATTAATATCTTCATTTTTAAATTTTCTTTTGGATGGAACACTGCAAGGGTGAAGGGCAGACATGGAGGGACTGGGAAAAGGGTGGAATTGTGGCGCCTTGCGTGAAATTTCCGCGGAGTAAATAAAAAATGATGTTTTAAAAAACAGGAAAGGACGAGCCGGCTCGAGACACGTGCTTAGGTTAAAATGAGATTTTGATTTTGACTTGGAACTTCTACCTCTCTTGAATGGAGTGGCCTCTGCGTGCCTGGCTGTTGTCTTTAATTCTTACAGAAATCCCAATGGTAGCTGTATTGCCCTAGTTCACAATAAGTAAAATGAAAATTAGGACTTTAAAAACTTAGCAAACCCATATAGCTGTGCTTCAAAGTGAGCCAACGGTGCAAGCTGGAGGGGTTTTTTGTTTTACGTCCCAAAGCACGCCTTTTCCCATGCTGCCTTCTTTTACAATGGCACAGCACATTCCATCAATTTCTTTGACTCTGGGCACCAATTATAGAGCTTGGCATTGAACCCCCGATAGAAACCCGCCAAGCCGAACAGCAAATGCTTCAGCTGCTATTGGGAGGGCAACTAAGGGGAATGTCCGAGCCAAACGGAGTCTAACGCTTGCTGACTAAGCGAGTCTCAACTCATGCTCACACGTCTTCTCCCCCACGTGCTTCCTCACCATCCATTGAGAGCTCAGCTAGGCTCAGGTGTCCCAGTATCCACCGCGACAGGCGTCTCCCAGATGTTAGCAAGAACTTTACCGTGACCGTGATGTGAAGGAACGCAGCAGCTGGCAAAACCCCGCTGAGAGCCTGGGCACGCTAGGCAGCGTGATCTAAAGCACCGAGAAAGAAGGGCCAAACGTTAAACCAAAGACGGAGACAAGCAGAGGAGGAAAATCTTACTGACAGAGATGAGTTAGTTGCAGGACTCGCTCCTCAAGGGAAGGATTCCCTTGAATCCTTGAGATTCCCCGAGCGGAGACTATTTGATGGAAGACAAGTGTGTGAGAGGGGTGTCGGAGGGCGGAGGTAGCAATGATTAGTCCGTGATTTCTCCTCCTGAGTTTTATGAAGATCAATAAAGCATTTTGAAATGAAGGGAGAAATAAAAATGAAGGAATGGAGCTGACCGCAATGATGAAGAACAAGGCATTCGGCCCTTGTGGTGAGTGAGGAAAATGGCTTCTTCCCATTGGGGAGCGCACAGCTAACTAGCTCAGACACGTGAATTCAGAGTTCCGGCTTTTGCAGTTACCATTTGTATGTACAGCAGCAAATTACTTATCCCCTTAACACAACAAAATAAGACCAATACTCTACCTCGTTAGGTCATTTCTTACTATAAGATATAAATAATTTCATTGCAGATGGTCTTGCGATGTTAAGATAACTCATAGAAAGTAGAGTACCTAGTGCTTAGTGGGCACCCAGTAATAACAATAGTTATTATTGAGGTTTGGCTTTCTGGAGAAGGGACTGTGGTTGGGTCATTACCAAGGTCACATCATGAGGTCAGTTCTTCCCTTTAAATGGTGTCCCCTCGGTTTAATGACTTTTGTCAATAGTCCGAGTCATCTACACTGTCTTGGCTTTAGTCTCACAGGAGAGATGAAGTCCAAACGTGATAAGTATCACCTCTAAGCCTAAACGAGCTTGCCAGACAACAGCTCAACCCATTTGTTACTCTGACTCATTCTGAAGATAAAGCCGTCTCCCCACAGAGCAGGGCGCTGAGCATGGAGATAATGCTAACGACACTGTACATTTATTTAGTCTTCGACAGTTTACAAAACAGTCTTGCCCGAGAAAGGTTACTACCTTCATTGTATGCACAAAGGAACAAACGGAGATGCAGCAACTCGAAATGACACTAGTAATTGGTTGGTCTATGGAGCAGGAGCCCCCACCCCCACCCGCTCCTCCCACTCTAAGGCTGGGTTGGTTTGGTTTGTCTATTTGTCGCTGTTTGTTTTGTTTTTGTCCATGCTGAGGGTTAAAAGCAAGGACTCCCGAATGCTAGGCAAGTGGACTTCGACTACGCCACATCCCTAGTCACTCGTAGGCTCTGTCATGTATCAGATACCATGGGTGACGTGAACAGGCTGAAAATGCTTACGGTCACTTCAACAGATGTTTAGAACTTTAAGATTAACTTACGAAAGAAAAAGCAAGTTTATAAAAACCTGTTTGAGATCAACTGCCTTGGGCTGGGGGGGTATAGCTTAGGGGGCTGGGGGGGTATAGCTTAGGGGCAGTGTTTACACAGCCTGTGCACTATGTCCCTTGCCCAGCACTGAAAAAAAGTCAGAACACCTGTCTCCCATCTCCAAAAAGTGTCCAGAGGCCCGGGGAGGTTAGGTAACTTACCTGCGTCTCCTAACTACCGAGAGGTAGAGCTGAGTCCTGCATTCAGTCTTTAATCATCTGCATATTTGATAAGCATGTCATCCATGGCCTCATTCCCAAGCATTTTCCTTCGAGAACCTCAGGCAAGCCATGGGGGAGAAAACTGGCTCTTAATGTTAGCCTCTCCTGGTGACTCAGAAGGTGATTGCTAGTCAACGTGTCTCCGAGTTCTCAGCTCTCCTAGGCTCAGGAGGTCTAGACAGCTCTCGGTGAGCAGAGTCTGCTGTGACGGGTGTAGGAGAGGAAGCTGTGAGGGTGCTGGGGATTCTGCCAGGGAAGGAGACACGCGTGATAAATTCAGGGTCTTACTGTTTACAAATGCCTGCCAGGAGTGTCACTGCCCCAGAGCTGATACCAGTCACATAGCATCCTCATTAATCTGCCATTCCTCATCCGGAGGGCGAGGAGGTGTGTGGCCACCTTGGCCACTACGTGTTTATAAGACAGCTTCAGAACTTCCTGTCACCTGGCTTTCTGCAGAGACCAGGACGTCTCACTGCCTGCCCGGTGGGCAGTGGATTTAGACTGACCACTCTTTATTTGACACAAAGGCAGTTATCTCTCAGAGAGTTCTAGAGCCAGGATGGATCACAGGCCTTGTGGGCAGGTTGGTGGACTTGGAGAGTTCCCACCCATCTGTCAGTTTCTCCTCATTAAATATGGAGTCACTACAAGAGTCGGTCGCAGAATCCCAGGCTGCTGCTGGAAGCTGCCTAATTTGCTTGTGATCTTGGTCAAGCTGTTTTCCAAACTTCAGCATTCTTGCTTGTACATTTTCTACCTCAGAGAAGTGCCAAGGATCAGAAGAGTGAGCCCAAGGAGACTTTTCCAGTTGTGAAGTCGCTACTGACTGATGAGCTCACTGTTTTAGAGAACGTCTCAAACATTACAATTATTTACAATGCGCCTTTCAACCAAACCCTTTCTTTCAATATTTTAGAAATACCATGTGAAAAGATCAGCTATTTGAAGTGAGATAGTATATTAATTTATGCTTTTCTCTATAAAAGTAAAATGCAGCCTTAAGCATGACAGATAAAACTAGAGGTCCAGTTACCTCCTTGCTTAGCATTGTCAAAAAACAGTGAAGACTTATTTCCAACTAAAAGCATTTCATTTCAAAATAAAAACAAAAGGCCTTTGCCAAAATTACACTCTAAGTACCACAAATTTCTATTTCTTTATTTACTTTGAAACAAGGTCTCATTCTGAAGCCCAGGCTGGCCTGAAACTCACAATGTAGCCTATGCAGGCCTCTACTTCTTCACAGCACTCCCCCTGCCTCAGCCATGGAACGTTTGGATTACAGATGTGAACCAGGCATCTGCCAAACTTCCAACAGCCTCACCGGCAGGAGTTTCTCAATGTACTCATGATGATGCTTCCAAAAGTCTGGGCCTCATTTTCATTACGCAGACAACCCAGCCGCAGAAGCCAGGCAGTGATTTAAGACTGCAGTATTTACTAATGGATGTCTGGCTAGAAGCAGTGTTGGCAGGATCCTGGCAGAGGCGCCGACTCTCTCTAATGATGTGGAACTGGGCTGCATAACTATGTCCACTTGGATATAGTCTCCTCCAGACTGTCATGTGTTACCATGGAACCAGAAAGGAGCCCCCTCCCTGGGCCACAGCATCGGGACAATCCTGCAGTGACATCAGAACATCAGAGCTTGTCCCGACATTCCCGAAATCTTCACCCAGCTGGTCGTCTCATTTTGGAACTTTACACAACTGGCTTCACATAGTACGATAGGCAACATTTTGTTTTATAGGATACTTCATCCTAAGGATAGTGTACACCTTATGTATGATCCCAGGTCAGAAAAAAACTCCTTGGGAAAAGCACTATGTATTCTTGAATATATATTAACACATTCCTGATATAGAAAGACATGCAATCTACGACCTATCTCCAGCTCCAGAAAAGCGACTGGATTATCCATTTCTTTTCTAGCTGTTTCTGAGACTACAAGCATCTGTATTTATTTATCTCTAAGGAAGAAAGACAAAGGCTGGGAAGTGACTCCCTGAAGTACTTGTCACATGAGTGTGAGGACCTGAACTTGCTCACTTCCCTGTCCAATGCCCATCCAAGAAGCCGGGTACAGACAGCCTCAAGTGCCTACAATCCTATCGCTGAGGAGGTGGAGACGGAAGATATGGCTGAATAAGTGAATAAGTGAGCCCATCAGATCATAAGTATGTTTTCAGTAGAGATCGGACTCAGAAGCACCTCAAGTTGCATCTGAGCAGTTATAGTCCTTTCATAGCTCCTGTAATGGTGTGTCTCCCTTTCAAAATAATGGTGTGTCTCCCTTTCAAAATAAATGATCGCTGCTTTCTGGTGGGTGAGGGGTAAAGACCAATGAGGGAAGAAACCAGACATAAACTTCTGCTCCCCACATAGATGTGCACCTACCCACACACATGCATGCACACACACACACAGAGACACACAGAGATATGCAGACACATCAGCAAACACAAAAAAGGGGAGGGGATAATAACCATCATTTGGTTGCCTGAAAATTGTTACTGAATTACTAGCTATTTTATGTCAACATGAGCATAAGCTATAATTATTCTGGAAGAGGGAACCTCAACTAAGAAAATAGCCCTGCCAAACTGTCTTGTGGGCAAGCCTCTGGTGCATTTTTTTTGACTGACAGTTGCTATGGGGAGTCCAGCCCACTGTGGGTGGTACTGTTCCTAAGCTTGTAATTCTGGATACTCTAAGAACTCAGGCTAAGCAAGTCATGAGAGCAAGCTAGTAAGCAGCACTCTTCCCTGGCCTCTGCTTTGGTTCCTGCCTCCAGTTCCATGCCTTTAATTCCTGCTCTGGTTTCCTTAGTTGAGGGACTGTGTCCTGAGAGCTATAGGCTGGAATAAACCCTTTCCTCCCCAAGCTGCTTTTAGCCATGGTGTTTTATCCCAGCAATGGGAACCCTAACTAAGGCACTGGATCAGACTTCTGGGAAAATGTGTTTTTGCCTATTAAAAGAGTTAGATTCCAAACTTAGATGGGGGGAAAGCATGTGTTTTTATTTGAATTCAAGTCATGCATGTAGCCTCAAGAAATGAAAATTAATAAGGCATTAGGCCAGGGAAGTGGATAACAGCAAGCCTTTAAAATGGAAACACTTTGAAGAAAGAAATAGCTCTTATTATTATATTAATTCATTCAAGATTGAAGATGTCAAGACAGTGTTATCAGATTTTATACCCACTAGTTTCTAGACCTCTGCAGAGCTTTCAGTCCATTTGTGAAATAAAATGCGGCATCAAAGACTTTAAACATGAACCATGAAGTAAAGACACTAAAGAATTAACTTTTGTAGATTGCTATTAAATATATTTATCCTGTATTAACGTAATGACAATACTTAGCAGATATTTTAAAGATATGGCTATTTTGGAAATATTCATGATCTAAATCCAAATATTATGACTATTTCAAGTGAATTGGAAAAACTTTCTCTCTCTCTCCCTCCCCCTCTGAGAGAGGGAGATGCCGCCTAGGCTAGCCTCAAACTCCTCCTACCTCTACTATTGAGAGTACTAGGATTTTAGGCATTTGACATGATACATGCCTTCCTCTATTGACATAGAAGTAACTGAGGGTTAGTCCTGCTAAACACTATGGCTCACTCATGTAATCGAAGTTCAGCAGAACAACAAATTTGAAGCCAGCTTGAACCCTGCCTCCAAAAAAGAAAGGCCATTCCTTTCATCGTTAACACTGTCTAAGTTAATACATATCCTTTCCTTGCCAACATGGTCAATGTTTACATAAACCTTTTAATTTTTAACATCACCAAAGTTAATATAACTCCACGAGTATGTCGCAGCTGGTCAAACACAGGAATGATCACTATGAACCGGTTGTAGCGGGAGATTTTCCGGTCAGCGGCCAGTACATTAGGGGCTGTGGCACGGTGATGACTTTGCTTAGTTACAAAGCCTCTGTTGGCGCACACTGTGTCCTCTCGTACACTGTACTGAAGACTCTCTGTAGACTGCTTACTGCTCAGGACCCCAGTTTCACTCCCAACTTCTTCTGACACCTACGATCTGTTATCACGCTCTCTCCTCTGGGCGTCTCCCATCTGCTACCCACAGTCTTCCAGGTATGGTTAGCACGGGCTAATGTGTGTAACGTTTTCTAAGTGTATTATTTCCTATGGCGACCATAACAAACCACCAGAGCCTGTGGCTTACCAAAGTTGTTTTCTCAGCTCTTTAGAATGGAAGTCCAAATTCCAGATACCAGCCGGTTGTTCCTTTGGAGGGAGGGCAGAGAGGGAAGGGTTCTTGCTAGCCCTGCCTCCTCAGTGTGCAGATGACTTTATTCTTAATGTTTCCTTCCCTCTATATCCTGACTTTTCCTTCCTACAGGGAACCAGCAGTATTAGATTAAGGACCATCCTAACAATTGAGTTTCTGCTGGATCACTTTTTCTTCACATAAGGTCATTGTGATGGTCGATCCTTTCCACGTGACAGGGTTTAGAGTTAATATGGAAACAAACCTCTGGGCATATCTGTCACGAGTGTCTAGATCGTGTCCTTGGGGTAGGAAGATCCAGGCCTAGGCTGCCTGGACTTCCTCGTCCTGGACTGCAAACCAAAATAAACCTTTCCTTCTTTAAGTTCATTTTATCAGACCTGCTGTCCCAGCAACAAGCCAAGTAACTAATACAGTCACATGCTGAGGTCCCAGGTTAAGACTGGAGACGATACATAAGAGACACACACAGAAGAGAGAAACCTCAGAGGAAATGTTCCGGCTACCGTAATGGAATCTAGTGACCATACCTAGTACAGGGCCTGACTGTCTTCCTGCTTCTGATTTGTCCTGTTACCATGGCTTTGAGGCAGCTCATCTCTCTTTATGGGCAGAAATTTAGCAGCGCACCTCTTTCTCTGTGTGGTAATAAATTATGCCAATTTGACGAGGTCCAGGGTGCCTAGGTAACTGGACACAGTGTTTCTGCAAGGGTATTTCTGGATGAGATTAGTCAGTGGGCCAGTCTTAGCAACAGATGCTTCTGCCGCTCAGTGTATCTGTATTTCTCCCTGTCCCTCTGTCTCGCTGTCTCGTTATTTATGTGTGTGTCTCTTTCTGTTTCTGTCTCACTCTGTGTCTCTCCCTGTGTGTGTATGTCTGGGTGCATGTATGTGTGTGTGTTTCTCTGTCTCTGTTTTTCTCTCCCCCACCATCTCTCTCACACACGATGAAGAAAAATCACAACCTAGCAGCCTTTCAGAATCAGATCTTCATCATGTTAAACACAGTCTTCAACTTCCCTAATCTGAAAGCCCTTTATCTGGGTTATTCCTCTAGGTTTTAGTAATCTTGAGGCCTAAGATATGCCCCAAATTATTCTGACAGAATAAATAAGAGTCTTCCAAAGTCACTTCTGGCTGACAATATTAGTGCACTCATGAATTAAGAAATACAGAGGTCCAAATTCAGAACATTCCAATTTCATGTATAATACTTCTCATATATTCTTTACATATGTTCTGGACCATTGGGAAACTTGATTCCTTTGTATTTTTAAATGTTATTCTGAGGAACTCAGATCCTTGTTATCTTATGTACTTAGAGTTTTTTAAGTGACTAGAAAACAGCCTTTACCAACTGGGTTTTGGCAGTTTTGTAAAGTAGCCCTGACTAATTAAGATGGAACACAAACCCTCCCAGTGTTTTAACACACCAGAAACAAACTGAATCAGTCTTGAGAGTCTCCACGTTAGAAAGGCCGCCCCACTTCCCTGACTTTCCTCTCAGCCTGGACTCTGTCTAGAGTCTCCGTGGCACTCTGTCATCTATCCACTGCTCTTCCGAAGCTGTGTGGCTCTCCTTCAAAACCTTCAGCATGGACGAACATGTTTTCCCTTGACAAACCTGCCTGGTATTTCTCAAGAACAGTTTTTACTAAACATGAGGGAAAACAGAAAAGAAATAATTACAGAAAACATACAGAGTCCAAAAATAGCCCTGTTCCCAACTGGAGGTCTCTGCTTCTACAAATCACTCTGGCAACAGGAAAGTTGTGTTGGGCATGAAGCGCTTTCAGCTTTAGCGAACCACGTCCCTTCGTTCCCCCTGGTCCTGCTGGGATGCTGCCTCCCACTGGTACCTCAGTCATCTCTGAATCCCACCATCTTAAGCAACTAGCTTGAATTTTTCAATCAATATCTCAAAATTTAAAAAAATCACACAAGTACTAATACAGGACTGTTCTAATACAGGGCTAAGCTACACAGGCCTCACAGCGAATCTCCAAAATGCTATCTTATAAAGCCATTAAGTTTTAGGCATCAGCTCCTCTAAATGCCAGCATAAACTATACAGTGTGCTCTAGGAATTATTCCCAGAAGGACCGAGTTACTATACAGCAGTGGGTAGGATCATGTATTTGAATTAATTTTAGGATTATTTGTGTGAAGATAATTTGTGCAATTTTCTCCACCATATAATTTTTGAAGGCTCTGCATGAATGTGACAAGTCTTCATTGAGCACAACGTGCTTGGTATGAGGAAATTCAGCGAAGGTGAACAAGACAGCTGGAACGTCAGCTTTAGCCTTGTAGAATTCCTACTAGGTAAGATTAGCAGTTCAAATACTGATAAGCACTGGGAAGCCTGTAAGCGGTGATGTTGCCAAGATTAACTGGAAGCAGTGAGGTCCAAATACCTGGCAAGACAAAATTTGACGTGTTGGCGAAAGAGAAAGAAACCTGAGACCTACCACTGCGTAACTAGGGAGGAAAGTGCGAAAGATGAGATTTGATCTCAGAGAAGAGAGTAAAATGCAGTGGGGAGCTACCTGGAAAGTTTTGAGCCTTAACATAACACTATTTGAAAAAGAAAATTCTCGCCTGGCGATAGCAGCGCGCACCTTTAATTCCAGCACTAGGAAGGCAGAGACAAGCAGATCTCTGAATTTAAGGCCAGCCTGATCTACAGGGTGAGTTCCAGGACAGCCAGGACTACACAGAGTAACCATGTCTGAAAAGGAGAAGACATTCTCCTCAGCTGATCTGTGGAGAAGGGAATTTAGGGGCCAAGACTGTAAGTGTCAGTGGTGTTGCTGTAAGAAGTTTGTCTGAGAGGTGATGGGGGCGTGTCTGTAGTCGGCTCAGGTGGGCGCCTGAGGAGTAGAGGCAGAAGGGGTTCCTGAGTAATGTGGGAACAGAAAGGGGGCGATGAAGATGACTTCCCACTATGGTGGCGATATTGACTAGGGCAGACTAGGGAGGCAAAGGCTTAAAGGGTGAAGTGAATCAAGTTCAAGATAACTACACATAGAAGAGGTACTTGAGGAATGGGATAGTCGAGATGGAGGAAGGACAGAGATGAGAGCAAGGAAAGAGATACCTTAATTGGGGGAGGCATTATGGGGTTATCAAGAAACCTGGCCCTAGGAAAATTCCCAGGAATCCGCAAGTATGACCCCAGCTAAGACCCTAAGCAATAGTGGAGAGGGTGCCTGACTACTGGCCTTGCCCTGTAGTCAGACTGGCGACTATCTTAAACATCACCATAGACCCACATCAGAGCACTGAACTGAGCTCCCAAGGTCCAGTTGAAGAGTGGAAGGAGGGAGAGTATGAGCAAGGAGGCCAAGACCATGAAGGGTTCATCTACTGAGACAGTTTGCCCGAGCTAATGGGAGCTCACCAACTCCAACTGGACTGGGAATGAACAAGCATGGGATCAAACTAGTCCCTCAGAATGTGGTTGACAGTTGGGGCAGACTGAGGGGCCACTGACAGTGGCACTGGGGTTTGTCTCTGTTGCATATACTGGCTTTTTGGGATCCTGTTCTCATTGGATGTAAATCTTGTTCAACCTAAATGTAGTAGGGAGGGCCTTGGATTTGCCACAGGGCAGGGTGCCTTGTGCTTTCTTAGGATTGGAGGGGGGAGAGGTGGGAGGGTGTGGGAATTTGGATTGATAATTTTTTAAAGTAATAAAATAATAAAAAGGTTTAAAAAAGGAAGAGTTAGTATGGAGAAAGAGAGGGAGAGACAGAGAGAGAGAGAGAGAGAGAGAGAGAGAGAAGATTCCAAAAGTTGCCTGAGACCCCAGTAACTTCCTAATATCAGATGGGTTTTCCCTTTCAGTAATTCCTTGAGGGGTGTGTGTGTGTGTGTGTGTGTGTGTGTGTGTGTGTGTATGTGTGTGTATCCATTTACAGGCTTCTGAGTAGTTTCTACTCCTTACAGGCAAACATCTTCTCAGTAGAATTTTTTGGGGGGGTGGGGAATGAAATGATATAAACTCCTGAGAATAATGAAAGGTGTTTTGGTATAGCATGTGTTGGGGAGCCACACCTACATGCCAGCATCCCAAAAAAGTTACACACTTCACAGAAAAAAAAAAAATAAAGGTCATCTATTTCCTTTGCCTTATCTTAGGAGCTTCGTTGAGCCCTCCTCCTCCACCACCAAAATGCTACGGCAAATATGGAGCATGGCCAAAGCTTGCCCGGGTGAGGTTGTGCTTGGCAAGGTTACAAAGCGACCGCTCTCTTCTCAGTACCATTGGCCCATGTCTGTTTCCTGGTTTGGGGCCTGGAGCCTGGAAGCAGCACTTTGCTTAGCAGCAGATGGGCTTTTGGGGGAGCATTTCTCTACAGGGGAGACTGTTGCAGTTCTCTTAGAACGCTGGTTCTCGACCATCCAAACACTAGGACCCTTTAATACAGTTCCTCATGCTGTAGTGACCACCAACCGTAAAATTATTTCAGTGATACTTTGTAACTGTAGTGAACACAATAGAATCTTTCTTGATTCTTGAAGACTATGCCATGATTTCTGATTACAATGTTGAACTGCATTCAAATTATTCAGTTGTTGAGACAAGCACACAGAAAGTATAACACTTCGTTGGAATGTATTGCACTTAGGAAATCTTCTAAAAGTCTATTGCTTGTTTTGAATTGAAATTCTTGTTAACCATTTCTCTGTGGTTCACATTTTCCAAATAGTATAAACATTAAATGTATAGTGGAAGACGTTGGAAAATATTCTGTGGTTGAACAAACTTTTTAAGTCTGTGGAGGCACTTTAGACTGAAAGAATTATAAAGACTAGTTTGCTGCAGGACATGGAGGAGCATGCCTGTAATCCCAACAGTTGGGAGGTTTAGACAGAACGATGGCCATGATTTCAAAATCGTCTTAGGCTACGTAGAGATCTCTAGGCCTGCCTGGGGTACAGCATGGGGGTCCTACCTTAGTAATACAACCAGCAACAAAAAGGTGTTTGTGCTCACTTCTGAGTAAGGTGGCAGATTAGCAACCATGCTTGGTACAACTGGATGAAAAGTGGAATTTAAAAAGTAATAATAAGCCATTAAAGGCTACATGAGACACTGTCCTTGGTTTTTAAAGAACCTATTCACATAGAGAAAGGGCTAGAGAAGCAGTGATGAGTCTGAGTAGGAGTTTCTCGGCAAAGTAGCAGCTGAGCTGCCTACACCACGCTCCACTGTGCTGCTGTGCCGGCCAATGTTAGTGGTAACCGAGAGGCAAGTGCACTGGGAAGGGAGAGAGAAGGTCCCCATGTACAAATGCAACCAGAGGCTGGGCCTGTGGGTCCAACGAGACATCTGAAGCAGAAGTGTAATGCAGGAGCCTGAAGCTGAAACGAGGAGACTTCTGCTAAAGAGGGCAACACACACACACACACACACACACTCACACATGCATGCACACACACACACGCAGACATACACATGCACACACATGCATGCACACATGCACGCACACACACATATGCATACACACACATGTATGTAGACACATACATGCTCACACACATACACACACATGCAGACACATGCATGCATACACACATGCACGGATGCAGACACACGCGCACACATACCTGCACACATACACACGCACATGAAGATACACACATGCATGCGTACACACACATGCGCGCACACACACACAGACGCGCCTGTGCACACAAACACATTGTCTTGGCGAGTTACATGAGATCGTGGGAAGTGTGCTGCCCAACTTGGCTCAGTAACGTCACTGGATTGATAAAGGCAAACACAGGCCTGCATGCCTTCCACACCCCTTAGAGCCTCAGTCCCAGAAAATCCTTGGTGTGGAAAGAATGATTCCCCAAATACCAGAGATGAGGTTGTAATCTGCAGGCAGAGAGCCTCAGACTGGAGAATTCTGGCAGAACCCTTCTCATCTGGCAGGACACGCTGACTGTGTTATCTGGATCCTCCCCCGACCTGTGAAGGATGTTACAAAAGGCCATCCAGGGAGAGAGAAACACCCCAATGAGGAAGAAATTCTGACTGACTTAATAATCATGTGTTTGATTTTATTGTCTAATTTAATTGTACGTATTTCTCTACACTTTTCTACTTTCTGGTTGTTCAGCTCTTGTGTCTCCCCAGAAAGGGCTTTTACAGCTTTTCTCTCTGCGCCTACTGCACACTGCTAGAATGTCTCACGCCTCTAACACAGCTGGTACCATTCTTTTCCTTTCCCCATTCCCATTCCCTCTTCACTTAACTACTTAAATATCAATACCTTACTCTAAGAAGAACTATAAACTGTTTTCATATCCCCTCCCCCAAACAATTCCTTTGCTGCAGTCCCTGAATCTCACTGGGGACACAAGTGACGTCTACAGGGTCTCCAGCAAGCTAATACAGGGACTGCTGTCACGTCATTGGATCTGGAACATAAATCCAAATGGAGATGAGTCAGCAGAGGGACTCACATAAGGTAAAACAAGAGAAAGTGTGGTCCAGAGCTCACTAGGGCACCTAAAACAGAGTGTGAAAAGGAAAAACAAAAAGGATGCCCAGAGAACACATCCATCTCAACAGATGTGCAAGGCAGCTTTGAAACAACTCACTAGGGCATAGCCACAAGTTCACAGCTGCAAGTACTGCAAACCCAAAGGAATGAGATAACCGATATTCCAGAAAGAGACTCAAAAGTCCTACTTTGAAAAAGAATAACTAGACACAGGACATAAGCGAACTCATGAATACAGTAAGGAACATAATTCAAGACCTAGACAAGCAAAGTAGCTATATGGATAAGACAGCTGTTGTAGAATATTATTTTAAGATGTATGATGTTTGTTTATGTTGTGGAGCATATGTTTAGTGATGCAAAGATGTGTTGTATTTGCTAAACTCAGTGAACTTTGCCTATAAAAAACACCTGATTGAATAAAGAGCTGAATGGCCAATAGTAAAACAGGAGAAAGGACAGGTGGGGCTGGCAGACAGAGCAAATAAATGGAAGGAGAAAAAGGAGAGAAAAGGATTGAGAAGTGAGAGAAAGAGGAGGGGAGGAAGACCCCCGGGCCAGCCACCAAGCCACCCAGCTACACAGCAAGTCACCGAGAAAAGCGTTAAGAAAGGTACACAGAAAGAGAGAAAGATAAAAGCCCAGAAGCAAATGATAGATGATATAATTTAAGAAAAGCTGGCAAGAAACAAGCCAAGCCAATCTGACCAAAAGCAATCTACAGTTTCAATGCAATGCCCATCAAAATCCCAGCAAAATTCTTCACAGACCTCAAAAGAATGAAACTCAACTTCATATGGAAAAGAAAATACCCAAGATAGGCAAAACAATCCTGTACAATAAAGGAACTCCTAGAGGCATCACAATCCCTGACTTCTGAATTCTACTACAGAGCTACAGTACTGAAAACAGCCTGGTATTGGCATAAGAACAGACAGGAGGACCAATGGAACCGAATAGAAGACCCAGATCTTAATTCACATACGTTCAAAAACCTGATTTTTGACAAAGAAGCAAAAAGTATAAAATGGAAAAAAGAAAGCATATTTAACAAGTGGTGTTGGCATAACTGGATATCAACATGTAGAAAAATGAAAATAGATCCATATCTATTGCCATGCACAAAACTCAAGTCCAAATAGATCAAAGACCTCAACATAAAGCCAGCCACACTGTACCTTACAGAAGAGAAAGTGGGAAGTACACTTGAATGCATTGGCACAGGAGACCACTTCCTAAATATAACTCCAGTAGCATAAACACTGAGAGAAACAATTAATTAATGGGACCTCCTGAAACTGAGAAGTTTCTGTAAAGCAAAGAACATGGTCAACACGACAAAATGACAGCCTACAGGATGGGAAAAGATCTTCACCAACTCCACATCAGACAGAGGTCTGATCTCCAAAATATACAAAGAACTCAAGAAATTGGTCATCAAAAGAACAAATAATCCAATAAAAAAAATTGGGTACAGCCCTAAACAGAGAACTTTCAACAGATGAATCTAAAATAACTGAAAGACACTTAAGGAAATGTTCAACATCCTTAGTCATCAGGGAAATGGAAATCAAAACAACTCTGAGATTCCATCTGAAACCTGTAAGAATGGCCAAGGTCAAAAACACTGATGACAACTTATGCTGGAGATGTTGTGGGGTAAAGAGAACACTTCTGCATTGCTGGTGGGAATGCAAGCTGGTCCAGCCTCTTTGGATATCAGTATGGCAATTTCTCAGAAAATTAAGAAACAACCTACCTCAAGACCCAGAAATACCACTTTTGGGTATATACCCAAAGGATGCTCAATCGTGCCACAAGGACATGTGCTCAACTATGTTCATAGCAGCATTGTTTGTCATAGCCAGACCCTGGAAACAACCTAAATGCTCCTCAACTGAAGAATGGATAAGGAAAATGTGGTACATTTACACAATTGAGTGCTACACAGCAGAAAAAAATAATGACATCTTGAAATTTGCAGGCAAGTGGATGGAGCTAGAAAACACCTTATTGAGTGAGGTAACCCAGACACAGAAAGACAACTATCATATGTACTCACTCATAGGTGGTTTTTAACATAAAGAAAGAAAACCAGCCTATAATACACAATCCCAGAGAACCTAGACAACAATGAGGACACTAAGAAAAACATACATAGATCTAATCTACATGGGAAGTAAAAAAAGACAAGATCTCTTGAGTAAATTGGGAGCATGGGGACCATGGGAGAGGGTTGAAGTGGAGGGGAGAGGCAGAGAGGATAGCAGAGAAAAATATACAACTCAATAAAATCAATTAAAAAAAGAAACAAGTCAAGCTAAGGCTGGGCATTTATAAGAAAGAATAAGGCACTGTGTGAGTTATTTGGGAGCTGGGTGGCAGGCTTCCCCAAAAGAATAAAGAACTACAAACAGTAAAAGATTTTTTACTTTAAAAAAAAAAAACAGAAAAAATTCTTAGAAAAAGAATTCAAAACATAGAGGAAAAATGAGCAAGGAAATATAGACTCTGTGGTGATTTAAATAAGAACGGCCCCCATAGACTTATATATTTGAATGCTTAGTTGTCAGGGAGTGGCACTATTTGAAACAAATTAGGAGGTGTGACCTTGTTGGAGGAAATGTGTCACTGAGGATGGACCACGCCAAGCACAGAGACTCACCCACAGATCTGGCTGTAGCTCTTAGCCACCGCTCCAGCAACCATGCCTGCCTGCCACCATGCTCCCTACCATGATAATAATGGGCTAAGCCTCCAGAACGCTAGTAAGTCCCCAGTTCAATTCTTTCATTTATGAGAATTGCTGTGATCATGGTAACTCTTCACAGCAACACAACAGTGACCAAGACAGGCTCTGAAAAAGAACTGGATAGAAATCCTGGCGATAAAAACTAAATCAAATTTTAAAACACAGTAAGGCTAAGTACCTGGTTCAGCAGATAAAAGCGCATGCCACACAAGCCCGATGACCTGAGTTCAATACCAGGGACCCACATAAACTTAGAAAGAGGACTGACACATGAAAGTCATCCTCTGACATCCGCAAGGTGCCGGTACACACATCTCACACACACACACACACATACACGTGTGCATACGTACACACACACACACAGAGCAAGCATGGGGATTAGTAATAGACAGGACAAAGCAATGCAGAGAAAATTTCAGGGATGGGTGAGAAGATGAAGACAACAATGCATGTAGATAAAGCAAGAGAACAGCTTCAAAAAGTGCATGGGGAGAGGAAACCTGAGTTTATCTGTGATCATTAAAGCTGGTACCAGAAACTCAGTTTGAACATTTGTAGCTTGTTTTTGTGAGTTTTCCGTTTTTATTTTATTTATTTTTTTAAAAATTTGGGTCAGACTCTCACTACATAGCCCAGGCTACCCTTGATCTCATGATAATCCTCCTACCTTACCCTGCCAAGTGCTGGTATTACAGATGTGTGCCACCATGCTCAACTACATTCCTAGGTTCTGATAACATGTACTGAACATCCAGATACCTGCGTGCTTCGTAGGCATCTGTAGTGATGAGAAAATGATCTGTGGTCATACATTCTTTTGTAAGCTACTTTACTGTTGTGGGCTGATACTATGTCAATCAAAGAAAGTTACAGAAGCAGTGTATTTGCCTCCTGTTTGAGGCCTAGATCCATCTGGTGGACATCAGACATGCCCAAAGTGACCATCAGTGCTACCGAGATCTGTTCTCCTTTCTAGAAAAAACTTAAGGGATCTGAGACGTGTCTCGTGCTTGGTTGCATATGGCTCCTCCTTAAACCCTCAAGCCAGGAGTGTGGAGGAGGGAGAGAAACAGGTTCCTCTAACTTGCTCTCCACTTGGGTCACCTCCCCTTGTTTGTCAGATCAGCCTTCTATCCATCTCTATCACACTGGAAACAAGACCATTTTTCTCAGAGGGAAAGAAGCATTTGACCGAATAGTCAACCCGTTCACATATTCCCTCCCTATGAATGTGGAAAGTGTGAGCAAGGGGAGGGTCTCTGTAGCACCCGAGTGTTTCGGACATAACTGGGCCAGCTTTGCTGAAGCCGACATTCCCAGCAGAGTTGAAAGATACGTGAGGGTGACTTGGGCTCTATACTGCAGCACCTGAGCAGTGCCTTGTCAACAGTTGCTATGCATATACTTTCGCAGACATTTCTAAGGACTGATCGTGTTAGGTCACAGACCCTGGAGCCTCTTTTGTAACTCTCAGAAATCAGGCCATGGCTCTCTCCTGTAGTGAGTCAAAGAACTGGCAGGTGCAATGGTGTGACTGTCCCTAGTACTCAGGACTTGGGAGAGATGCTACTCCTAAGATTCCCCACCCTGCTGCCTAGGACAAAGGCAACTTTGAACTACGGTCCCACTCAGTGCTTGCCCCCATGACTCTGGTTAGGAGATGGAACATGAAGCTTCCCTACCTCCCGAAAACGGTAAGGGGGTGCTAGAGAGATGGCTCAGAGGCTAAGAGCACTTGCTGCTCTTGTAAATGACCTAGGTTCTGCCTGATGGCCCTCTCTGACATTCAAGGGCACAGGGTATGCATGAAGCTCCCTCTCTCTCTCTCTCACACACACACACACATACACACACACAGGCAAAACATTTATATACAGAAACTAACTTAGTCTTACAAAAACAAAAGTGTAAGACTCAGAAACCCCCTGTGCTCTCTGGATTTAGAAGGAAAGGCTATATGTGGCTATGATAAGGAATCTCTCCTGATAGTCTGGGAACTGCCTTCCCCTTCCCAAGCTTTGATCACGCTGTATACATGGGGACTCTGTCACCTAATGAGGCTTCTGTGCCGAGCCGCTCACTTGAATGACCTGGCCTTGGCTTCTTTACGTGGACCTGCGTTTTAGGTTATAACAGATTGATGCTAATATGGAGAGACCAATGTTACCAAACACACAGGGAGACAAACCGATAACCTTTCTGAGACACATGGCAAGAAAGCAGACTACACCAAGGAATGTAGTGGTTTGAGTGTTACAGGCATGACGGTTTCCCATGCAACACCTAGCAGGGAAGGTGCTCCGTACCTCATGCCGAGCCAAAGCCCTCTCCCTAGGCTTTCCTTTTGGCTACTGTTTCTCACACCTGTCTTCTCGGTTCCTGCCCTTCCTTAATTTTCATTAGGAATCCAAACTCTTCCTGGTTTCATGAAAAGTCCGTTTCCTAACATGGCTCTAGGTTAGAGTAGAAGTGAAAGGGAGCTTAGGGGTCATTGGATTCACCTCACTGGTCTCTGAGATAAGGAAAAGACCCAGAGAGAGAAAGTGGGCAAGGACTGGCTGTGGATGGATAGAGATAAAGCGAATGGGGGTGGGGTGAGGTCAATTATGCCGTGTTTTATGGCTTTGCAGAGCGCTCTCATACAAGGCTGTGACATGGACGCTGAACCTGTGACATTGACACTGTTACACATCCGTGTTTCAAACTCACAATCTGAGGCCCAAAGAAACTTGCTGTAAACCAGGCACACCTACTTTCTCACCAGGGAGCAACCTGTGGCAAAGTTGGGGGCTCTGAGGTGCTGACCCATTAGGAGAGTGATGTTTACCAAGGCTGATAAGACACACTTCCCCTAAGGACACAAACAAGGCTCCACGGTTCTGTGAAAACCTTAGAAGCCCTTTGATTCTCCTAAGCATGACTGCCTACAGACTTATGGAAGGGCCACCTGTTCTGCAGAGAGACTGTATTTTAATCAGCACAAACTGAGCATCTCTGAGATCTGAAAAGTGAGCAAGTTAAAGTTGGCTCAAGGGTAGGAGTTTAATTTAGAATGGGGGTATGATGGAGATGAACTGGGGGTTTCATCTTTGGATCTCTCTCTCTCTCTCTCTCTTTCTCTCTCTCTCTCTCTGAAGTAGTACTCACTTTGGTGACCCTACTTTTTTCAGTGTGATTCTTAATAGCCATTTCTTAGAAATTCTCATTACTTAGAAAAGCTTACTATTGAACTATCGTGGTAATTTCATGCCAAATGGAGGTAAAAGTCCTTGTCCAAACTTTGCAAGTGTATACAGGGCCATGCCTTTACGTGGAGTTTGGTGACCAAGGCCATGATGTAAGGTCAGAACCTGACGTGACACTAACTGTCCTCAAAGGAATGCTAATGTTCTAAAGCAATGTGTGTGTGCCTCTCCCTTTGGCTCTCCAGCGACTGAAACAATAGTCCCCAAGAAACTGGAATTTCCCCGGAAGTCTCATGCTGGGAGAAGGAAAAGGCCGAGGTCCTGGCAGCAGCCAGAGGAAGAACTGGTCTCCAGTAAAGACTTATCAGGGTGTCCTGCATGGTAGATTGGAGCTGAGATGGTGATGGCAGCAGCCACACTTAACTGTCCTTACCTCCAGCTTCCTATGTAAACCTAACCCGTGTATTAGTGCCCCAAAGGCAGATTTGTTCTTCAGTGGCCACTTACCTCCTTACCCTGCTTTCCCTTACCACTTGTTTGCTGAATTGCTTTATTGAGGATGGGTGCCCTAAACCTGGCTCGTTAGGGTACTATAAAGACTCAGGCTCTAACCCAGTAATTCCAGTAATAATATCATATACTTTGATTAACCTATCATCCTGGACCGAGAATGTCACAAATGAGACCCTGGGTTAGGTCCCCAGCGCGGGAAGGAAACCAATACCCTTCCATTGCTTCTTCTCCGAACTGCGTCACCTTTCTCCACGCCTGTCTTTGTGAAGAAGTGGGCAGTCTTCTCGGAATTGAAACTCGTGTGACATAAGGCACAGAGGTGGTCTATAAATATCTGGGAAGTCTTTCTGTGCTGAAGCCAAGATCCACTTTCATTCACGGGGTGACATTTTGATTTCCGGGCTCCGCTGTTCATTTTTCTACTCTCTCCCCTGGATGCCGGCTTTCTAACACTGCCCACTGATTCTCCTGAACTCCGTGCACTCGGTGTAGTAGACCCCACACCTTGCTTCAGTGTCTGCCTTTTCTCTTTCTGTTTCTTTGTGTTGGAAGACAAGGTCTGACTGTGCACTCTGGCTAGCTAGTGATCCTCCTGCCTCTGCCTCCTGCATGCTGGGATTTCAGGTGCCTGCCGCCATACCTGACTCCCTTTCTCTTTTAAATGAAGATAGCGAAGTATAGTGTGCAAACGATAAAATATTACAATCAAGCCGGGCAGTGGTGGCGCACGCCTTTAATCCCAGCACTCAAGAGGCAGAGGCAAGCAGATCTCTGGGAGTTCGAGGCCAGCCTGGTCTACAGAGTTAGTTCCAGGACAGCTAGGGTTGTTACACAGAGAAAAAAATTACAGTCAGATTAGTCTGATGTTCAGCTCCTCAACTGGAGCCCCAGTTTCCATTGTCTGCTACAGGAAGATAGTACCTGTTAGTCTACAGACCTAACCACAGGCTTCTTCTCCCAGAAACCTCACCCTCCCACACCCTCTCCAGGCAGAGCTGATAAGAATCCCTTTTATCCGGCTAACTGAATAAGTTTCTGGTTCTAACCAGTGCCTGCTGCCTTCCTTGTTGCGCTGGCTAGGCCAGGCTGGGTCACGTGGTGTGCAACACCCCTGACTCCTTGAAAACCTTAGTGCAGGAAACTCCCATCTTAGGGAACTGAAGGATCTCTGCCCTTCAAGTCCACTAGGCCGCCTCTGTGATGCTATTTCTCTTAGTATTCTGGGAGCTGGAGGCTCTGTCTTCCTTCCGGTCCCCACTGCACCATCCACAGCACAGTGCCCTAACTTTCTCCTCATGATTTCTTGCTTCAGGGTCCCATTACGGCTGGTGATGGTCATGAGTTTATAATTCTAATAACATTCTTCTGCAGGGTAATGCCATGTCAGCTTCTTCCTATGAACATGTAAAAAGGTCTAACAGCATCACCTCTCCTCCTTGCCCATTGATTCTCCTGTCAGCAAGGATCATGTGTTTGTTATTCTTCCTTTTATCTCGTAGGCTGATTCAAAGCACGGCAGCAGATGTGCCATGTGCCGTGCCTCCTCCATTAGATACAGCCATCTATGTGTCGTGAAATGGGGAGCGTTTGTGTTAACAGGAAATCAAAGGCCTGTCAAGTTCTATAACTACACATATCTAGTCAGTGGGACCCACTCTCTGCTTCTCCCCTGAAATAACAAAACGGCATCTTCCTCTCGAGGGCCTTTTCTGAACCGAGGTTCGCGGTTCTCATCAGAGCTCTCTGACAACCCACCACCATTAGAATGGAGACCAGAAAATGTCTACCCAGCACTCTGGTGTGAGCTTCTGTTCAGTGTGGGATGGTTTGACTGTAGTGTGGCCTCAGTGTAAGTCAGGGAGCTGCTTCTATGGGGCTGCACGCTCTTTGGCTCTGGCTCTATTTCCTGCTCGAGTTCTAACAAGTTACAAAGCCTTTGAGCCCAGGAGTAAGCACCAGGGAAATCTTTGGTGAGCACAGAGGAAGGGTCTTACTGTATTGGCTGTTTGCGGTACGTCCAGACCAAAAGACTTCCAGTTCATGCCGCTGTCTCTAGGGCAGTTCAGAAGGACTTCCGGTTCATGCCACTGTCTCTAGGGCAGTTCAGAAGGACTTCCGGTTCATGCCGCTGTCTCTAGGGCAGTTCAGAAGGCAGACCAGTTTACTCTCTACGCTCTTACTGAAATGCTTTTTCAGAGAATGGTGAAAGATTCCAGGGATGTAGAGGATAAAATAAAGGCTCTGTCTTAGGCCTTTTCACCCACAAGCTGACTGGGGTGTGGGGTGCGGTAAGTGGGCTAACAGATAAGCTTGGATTCCTGTAAGAGCGCATGAAGACTCATTGCCCAGGGAAGTCGTAGAGGGCCAAACTTGTCTTCCTCCTGGGCTGATTCTCCAGAGAGAAGCCGTAGCTCGGCCATAGAGGCCAGCAGCATGTAGGAGCATAGAGCAGCAAACTTAGGAACTAGCAAAGAAGCACATGGTGGGCTGTGAAAGGGGGCAATGTCAGCAGAGGGACCAGAAGACAAGCAAAGGCAAGGGAGGAGGCAGTATCCAGAGATGGACCGGAAGATAAGCAAAGGCAAGGGGGGGGGCAGTATCCAGAGATGGACCGGAAGACAAGCAAAGGCAAGGGAGGGAGGCAGTATCCAGAGATGGACCGGAATACAAGCAAAGCAGCTTGCTTTGAAGGAGTCTACGAAGGCCGATGGGAGGATAGAATGATCTTCAGAGGACCAAAGGAAGTGCAGGGAACCTCGGAAAAGGGAACCGTGACTTCCCACTAGGGTAGGGAATCACACCAGTGACGTCAGCTAGTTGCAGTTGGTCCTTCTCTTTCTGTTGGAATTTAAGTAGACTTCAAAAGATCTGCCGTGTACCTGCCTGACCATGCTCTCTTTGAGTTATAAATATAACTTATTAGAGCTGTCGTTAAAACCCTACCATGCTCCCCAGTGTGACACCCATTCCTATTATATAATATATCCCGGATTCTTCTCCACTCTGTCTGCTGCTGGTGCCTAAAATAGAACTTGACATCTAGTAGGTAATGGCTAAGTACTTGTTGAATCTGTCTTGTAAGTGATGTATTTTCACCCCAACAACTACACCCTATAAACTTCTTTCTAGAAATCTGTTTGTTGTACACCTGGATTTCTAACTTAGGAAGTATGGTCACGGAACACACAGATGCAGCCGAGACAGGCTTCATGCTCATTTTCAGAAACTGCCCCTCCCCGTGTCAGCTAGAGCGCTCAGGTGGAGGGAGCAAAGAATTGTGGTTAGTGAGACTATACCATTTCTGGGTGGGTGGCCTCAGCCCCCCCCCTCTTTTGCCCCTGCGCTCTTAGACCTGGCCAACTATTCTGTCTTGTTCTCTGCCCACTGAAGAGGCTTTGAGAATTGTGAGCGAAAACAGAAAGCATTAGCATCTTGGAAAGGATGTAGCCGGAGCACTTGTGGCCTCACTTGGTCCTTCCAGAGCTCTGTTTTGTAAAGAGGAAAGACTATCCTGTGTACAGAATTAGCAACCTGCAGACACTGCATGGAAGGTAACATTTAACATGCTTGATTAGCATCTTCAAATGGAGCTTCAGTGAACACTATTACCAACCCTGGTGTCAGAATTTTTGTGGGTTTTTTTTTTTTATGATTCCAGTTCTGTTCAACTTTAGGTTCAGGTGTGAAAATTTTGGGCGTACGCAGATTTTATTGTGAACTAAAGAAGAGGCTTCTTTTATATTCTGAGTTTTCACAATGCATTTTTATTGCTCCTTGAACGGTTTGAAACCCTTCTGTGTTTAGAAAACAATAGAGAAAGCGGTCTCTCTTAGTGGGTGTGCCTCCCCCACACCACAATGAAATCTGACTTTGCCCCCTCCACTTCTCATGCCACTCCATTCCCGAGGCATCTCCAATCCACCCCAAAATTCTTCTCACATGCAGCTCTGTCTCTTCTGACAGACACAGACAAGACTCTCAGGACGGGTTATTCTATTTGTCTCTAATCTAACCTCCCTGACCTCAGAATCCCTTTATCAAGCCAGTGTGTGCACTGCCATCCAACTGAACTCCCTAAAATAAAGCATGAACCATGACTGAACTTATAGGCAGTTTCTTATCTTATTACATAGAGAATAAACTGCAAAATGCCCAGTCAGTATTTTGAAATGGAAAAAGAAATTGAAGAAAAACATTCATAAACCAAAAATAAATGTGAAAATTATTGTCCAAAAAATTCTACTGCAAAAAGAATATGCCTGGGAATCTGGCTTGGCAGTAGAGCAGTTGCCTAGTTCTATGAAGGCCCTAGTTCAATCTCTGGTACTCCAAGTCCAGTGCATATGTATGTGTTTGTGTGTGCCTATGCATGTAAAGAGATGCCACAATATAATTGGCATAAAATTAGCATCAAAATATGCTAGATCTTTAGGTTTTCACACAAACTATTCAATGTGTACTTTGTGAACACACAACAGGATATGTAGAATTTTAAAATGTTCTATAATCCCAGTAAACAAAATAGGAAAACTATTAAAACTAAAATAAATTTAAAGTAATATACTTCCAGTCCTGCCCCTTGGTGGTGGTCTAATAAGCAGAGAATCCCATCTGCCCCATAGCTAACAGCTTACAACATACCAGGACCAGTTCTAAAAGCTTGCTAAATATCACCTTGATCTTATAACTTTGTAAAAATAGATATTATCTCCCCATTTTGCAGGAAATTGCACATGAGGAAGCTAACTGACTTTCCCACAGTCGTACAGGAATGCTAAATGCAGGATTGGAGGGGGCTTGGTTCTGGAAGTTCTTGTTGTCAATGAAAGCCTGGTATTAGCTGGAAAATTGTGGGGAAGAATCAAGACCAATGACTAACACTCTAAGGCTGCCAAGACGAGGGTGGATGAGGAGAGAGCAGGTAGTTGGCCAGTTTGGCTGTCAGACAAAGACATCAAGCGGGGATGACCTGAAAACAATCTCCTTGCTAACTAGATTTCACCGTGCCTGCGAAAGGTACTGTGCAGGCTGCAGAGGACAGAAAGGGCACCAGTAGTATCCCCGCAGCCAACCCTACATGCTAAAATACTGATCTGCCAAGCAAGCTGTGCCCACGGCTGCTTTAGTGGTGTGAAAGTGGCGGGGTAACAGCCAACTGCTCTTGGATTGACTTTGAGGTCTGATCCACAGGGAGGAATTTAGGGCTGGTGCTGTCAACTTGCTCAAAATCCCATGGCTTGGGCAGTCATAAACCCTAGGGAGGAATCTACTGCTGTTGTTTTGCTAAACTACTTATTGTAAAGTGCCTTGTAAATATTTACTATATTATATCCCTAGATTAGTGATGCCCTCAACCATGGCTGGAGAAGCTTCTCTTCTCTAATGGGTAGAAGTTAACACAAGGACCCATAACAGGTCAAATGCTAAGAATAAGTGTCTATTGAGTGCTCAGGACATCTATCAAGCCTCCAAGGCTCAGGAAACACTATAGAAGAGGGTTGAGCTGGGCAGTGGTGGCGCACGCCTTTAATCCCAGTACTTGGGAGGCAGAGGCAGGTGGATCTCTGTGAGTTCAAGGTCAGCCTGGTCTACAGAGTAAGTTCCAGTACAGCCAGGGCTGTTATACAGAGAAACCCTGTCTCAACAAACACAAAGGGGGTGAAAAGAAAGTAAGAGCCAGAAGATGGGGAGGAGTGCTGTGCAGGGCTGTCTCTGGGACATGACTCGGTCATAGTACCTACGAACTCTCCGCCGCTACCGTGATGTGTGCAATAGCAGTCCCGAGTCAGCAGCATCATTTGACATCCCAA
The DNA here is from genome assembly GCF_982192425.1 of Myodes glareolus. Lineage (NCBI taxonomy): Eukaryota > Metazoa > Chordata > Mammalia > Rodentia > Cricetidae > Myodes > Myodes glareolus. Next base: position 7,122,682 of record NC_142049.1, on the reverse strand, counting down.
CAGGCAGCCCTAAGTGGACGTAGTGGGTTATTAACAAAAACAGAGGCCGGTGAGAACAAGAAATGAGGAGGGGACCTTGTGGGTTTAACAGGGTAACGGGAAGTTGGGGTGCATATGATCAAGATGCATCATTCACATAGTTGAAATCGTCAAAGAGTATGTAAAAATATTCTATTTTAAAAAGTAGGTAGTTGGGTTTTGGTGTTTGGTATGCAACACTACATTTAGGTAATTTTAATGCTGATAACATTTCAATGTTCATGTTATAAGTAAAAACCATTAGAATTTTAGTTTCTAACCAGGTGTGGTGGTCCACCCCTTTAATCCCAGTGCTCAGGAGACAGAGGCAGGAGGATCTCAGTGCATCTACAGAGCTAGTTCCAGGACACCTAGAGCTGTTACACAGAGAAGCCCTGTCTTGACGTGATGGCCAGAAGGGAAAGTTAAGAAAGAGACTGTTGTCAGGGTTTGAGAGATGGTAAAGTTTAGAATTGGGGTCAGATGGGTAATTACAGTAATTTTTAATATTTGTTTTATTTTATGTGTTGGGGTGTTTTTCCTGCGTATCTCTCTATATGCCATGTGTAAGCCACACGGTTCAGGGAGGCCAGGAAAAGGCATCAGATGCTCTGGAGTTGGAATTATAGATGATGGTGAGCCACACTGTAGACACAGGGAGTCAAATTCAGATCTTCTGGAGGAGCAGCCGGTGCTCTTAACTACTGAGCCATCTCCGCAGTCCCATCGGCTCACTTTTGAAAGGGGTCATTGGCTAGTATGTTCTTAAGGGTTACAGCATTTCCGTAGTGTAAAAAATGAAAACATTCTACTTCAAAGAGAGGCTCGCTGGACAAAGAGACTCAAATAGATATCTGCAGTCTGTCTTGGGGAGTCACAAAGGAAGCCTCGGGCCAAGCGACAGAAGGGAAATCACTCTGTTCCAGTTTGTCAGATAGGGGGAAAATCAAAACAACACTTTAGCAATGGAGGAGTTTGCAAAACTGTGGGAGGTGTGACAAGATTTAAACACAGGATGTTTTGGAAACATCTTTAGTCTCTCTTTTCTTTGAATTATTTCCCATTGGAAGAGTAAGGTTGTTAGTGAAGCAGCGCTCTCCTGGCGCTGTCTTGGCACCAATATAAATACCCAGATGTGTGTGTATGTGTGTGTGTGTGTGTGTGTGTGTGTGTGTGTGTGTTAAAAAAAAGAAAAAAAGGAACCAGAATACCCAACCTTGTCCAAACCCAGGCTCTACCACTCTCCAGATGTGGGCTTTAGTCAAACCTCAACCCTGTAAGCATCAGCTCCATGACTACTTAAAGAGAGGAAATACAGTGTCCTAAGTCTTAGTGTTGTTACGGGTCTGAGAGTGCCTCATCAAACGAGCAGTCATATGCCAAAGATCCAGAGGAATTAGTGGTTGAGGGGCATTTGGTGGTGGTGGGGAGGTGGGGATAGAAAATTAGTCCAGTGAAAACTCCCTGGACCCTACAAGCGTGGCCCTATCAAGAACTCCTAGTGATGGAGGATATGGAGCCTGGACCAGTCATCTTCCTGAATCAGGCTACCTCCCAGTGGGACTCAGACTCAGACACCCATCCAGCCACAAAACCTTTGATCTACAACCTGTCCTGTCTGCAAGATGTGCTGGGTCAGTGGTGGGTGACTCAGAGTTTGTGGGAAAGACCAACCAATGACTTGCCTGTTGAGGCCCACTCCATGAAAGGGAGCCCATCCATGCCCAACACTGCCTGGAGGCCCAGAAACCAAAAACTGGATGGCCTGGAGATACAGGGTAGAAGCAAACATGACCAAAAGAAAAATAAATAAATACACATTTTCAAGTGCGTGAAATGATTTTTAATGACATTCCACTATACTCATAGATCAGGGCCTAGCCCAGTTGTCCTCACAACTGATGGGAGCAGATGCAGAGACCCAGAGCCAAACGTTAGGTGGAGCTCAGGGAACCTCATGGAGGATGAGGAGGAAGGACTGTAGAAGCCAGAGGGGTTGAGGACTCCAGGAGAACACAGCCCTCAGAATCAACTCAGCAGGGCTCAAAGAGGCCCATGGAGATTGAGAAGCAGCCACAGAGCCTGTCTGAGTCCGTGCTAGGTCTTGTGCATGCGTGGTGTGGTTATTTAGCTTGGGAATTTTGCAAGATTAGGGGTATCTCTGAGGCTTTTGCCTGCTTTTGGAACCACTTTTCGCCTACTGGGTTGCCTCACCCAGTCTTGATATGAGGGTTTGTGCTTAGTCATACTCCATCTTGCCATGCCTTGTTCAGTTGGTACCCCTGGGAAGGGAACCAGAGAAGCAGTGTGTGTCGGGGGGAGGAGGTTGGGGAATGGTTGCTGGGTGAGGGCTTGGGTGCAGGGCGGGGGCAGGGGTGCTGGAAGTAGTGGAGGGAAGGAAGGCTGCGATCGGGATGTATTGTATGAAAGAAGAGTAAATAAGTAATAAATAAAAACACACGGATGGGGGGATTATATGTAATCATCCATTCTACTTCTCTGTATTTCTCAGATTTTCTACCATGAAGCTTTGTGCCTTTTGTATCTAGAAACAAACAAATGAACAAAAGCAATAGAATGTATTCTTAGAAAGGAAAGACAAAAGGCTCCCATTCTCCGTTTGCCCTCCCTCCTTTGCCCCCTCGTGCCCTAGCTGCTGTGCTGTTAAGCGCGGCTCTTTCCTCTGCAGCAGCCTTCAGAAGCCATCACAAGATGGCCATTACTCTCCGTCCTCCAGAAGGCTGCTACTGAGGTCAGCTCTACACCAGGCCTGCAGCCCTTCCATCAGCCTGAGCTGAGTGAGAGCTCAGAGCCCATGGGAGGTCTGTTCTATTGCTCTTGGATTCCTGGCCTGCTGTTCCCTCTCTATGCTCCTAGCCAGCCCTGGTCCTCAGAAGGCTCCCCTCCCTAACCCCCTTAATTCCTTTTATTGAGATCAAGGACTGGAGGCTGACTTGGGAGCAGAGCCTGCAGTCGGTCTTTGGGAACCAGAGAGCGTGGGGGCAAGTTACATTAACTGAAGCAAAGCTCTGGCAGGAAATCAGCTTCTAATCTTGAAGCTCCCCCTGGTTCTTTTCTTTTCTTTTATAATTCTATGTTTGTGGGTCCCTGATCCCCTTTTGCCTTTCTGGAGTTGCTTTAGCAATAATAGGAGGGAAAAAATAGACACCAAGACTTAGAACCGAGTTACCCTAGCGCCAGGCAGCACACACTGAGGCTCCGTCACATTTGAAGCTATCTGGTTTCCCCACTGCTCTCGAGCTCTGGCCTGTGCTCAGAGACATGAAGACATGGGGTGAAGCGAAGGGCCAGGGTCTTCTGGGTGTGTGGGCTGTCAGAGCGCAGGCAGTGTCCACCAGCTTCTTCTCCAGCCCACTCTTTCTGGCTGGTTCCCAACTCACGAAAGGTTGCTGCCTTGCCCCAGCTGCTGATGCCAGAGATCTGGAGTTAGCCCTAACCAGTTTCGCTTTTCCATCCCACACCCAGCGGCCCATGCCACCCTTCTTCCCTCTTTTTTTGAGATTCTTTCTATTTCCACTCCTACCAACTGGTTCGGACAATCACGCCTACAGTCTTCGTCAGGTTATTTGGCTGGTTAGCATGTGTGTGTGTGTGTGTGTGTTTGAGTATATATTCACAAGTGTGTGCAAGTTTGCATGCCCACGTATGCATGTTCATATGGAGGCCAGAACCAATGTTAGTTATCTTAATCAATCCCTATCTTCATTTGTTTTGTTTTTGAAATAGGGTCTTACTCTGCATCCCAGGCTGGCCCCAAACTCATTTCACAGTCAAGGAATATGTCATAGGCTATAGTCATAAGTATAGTCATAGGCTATAGTCCTGCCATAGCCTCTTGAGTGCTGGGACTGAGGGTATATGTCACGTGCTTGCTTTAACTATATTCTCATCTCTGTAACCGACGTCCTCCATTAAGACAGTTATTTGAATGCCAGCCAGCTCCAAATGACAGCTAGAGAAGCTAAGGAGCTTGGGAAGGCCCCACACATGGTCTGTTCTTCGGACTTACAGAAAAAGACTCTCTTGTGGTCTGGGTGAGCACAGGCTTTGCAAAGATGTTTATGTCTCTCATCATTATCTGAGCATCTCTGCTAAATCCTCCTCACCTCCTTTAACCACATGACGACAGAGCTATACCCCCAATCACCGTATGGAAGTTAGGACAGAACCTTCACATAAACAAGATTATGTCCCTGACTCTCTCATACTAGGTACGGGTACCATGTGACTGCAGAGCCACACTTCCTACCTTCACAGCAATTCACTGTGCACATAACTCTGGGCAGCTTTGAAATAAGGAGACCCACTTTACCCTTCACACACTGGAGCTGATTATATTGATCTTTCAGGTTGATTGTATTAAGAGAGATAATGAGAGTTGTTAAAACACCTCAACAAGCCTTTACTGAATACCAGTCATGTCCTGGACGCTCTTCTGGATACCTGGTGGAACATCATCCTGAAGAAGGCAGAAAAAAATCTCCACTCTTATGAATCATATAGTCTGCAGCTTGAATATGAGCAGCATTCTAAGGGTTGTATAGCTTGAACAGAAGCCAAGGAGTGTCCTAGAAGCAAGTCTCCGACTTAAGCTAGAAACTCAAAAGTGGTACCTACTATTATATTTATTATGATAGAGGAAGATGAAGCCATATGAATGTCACTGAAGCCTTGAGGTGTTGTAATTTCCTTATGAGAATCATGCTTTCAGAAAAAGATGGAAGTCTCCATTGCTATTTCTGGGGCATAATAGCCATTACGTCAACCATTGTTTCAAGTTGTCTTGGAAACTCTTTCTTTCCCATAAATCAAGTTCCATGGTAATTGGGTTCGCTTCCGCAGTATGATTGATTGCTCAGATCTGAATCGCTGTCTTGACTTGGTGAGCAGAATGTGAGATTTTAGTGCAGTGAGCAGCTTCATTGAGGGAAAGATGCTGTTGCATTTACAGGAACAGCACCAAGCCCCCTTCTCCTGATTCCTAGAACCATTGCCCAAAGTTGGCTTTAGCCATCCTCTTGCTCAGGATGCTGTAGAAACAGAATTGGCTTCTAACATCAAGGATGCTTTCAGCTTTTCCAAGAGCTATGCCTCGTCTTCCTTATCACCTGACATCACAGCGTTCTCCTTTCTTGGCCAAGTAATGGAGGTTATTTACTGTAAATTACGTAGTCTTCTTTCTGGGTTAAAACCACCATTCTTCCTGTTTCTCTGCTAGTGTCGGATAAGCCATGCTCCTGGGTGGGGAGAGCATGAAACCACCACCTAGCATTCGGCTAGGGGAGGGAAGTGACCACAGGATGTCACCATCTATGTCAGAAGTGTGCAAGTATTTAACAGGAAGCACCCTACATTTTCCAGTAAACAGAGTTGCACATCTGGGAAGGTATTGCGGATGACCAGCATGCTGGGATGATAGCTAAGGTCACTTTCAATCATCACCTCCTGACCCACTTTCACAATCATGTACTGACTCACCCTAGATGCCTACAAGATTTCTTAACACTGTCTACATCTTTGTGTGTTGATCTTAATGGTATTTCCTTACTTTTTAAATTTATTTTGATTTATACGTGAGTGTATGTTTGTATGTGTTCGTTATTCTTTACTATGCTCCTCCCCACAGAGCTGAGCACCACTGGATCAATAAATAGTTTTTAAGTAAAAATTCACAGCATAAATTCAATCCTGAGCACTTTCCAAATCAAAATAAAAAACAACACACATGTATGCAAGACAGAATATATTATAACTTGGGTGTTTGGACCCCTGTACAAAATTACAGAAAGGCCTTCCCCTACCCCCTTTTAAAAATCTATCTATCTGTCTGTCTGTCTGTCTGTCTGTCTATCTATCTATCTATCTATCTATCTATCTATCTATCTACCTACCTACCTACCTACCTACACTCAATACAAAGTGCATGTGGAGGCCAGAGGACAGCTTTTGGGAGTCAGTTCTCCCCATCATATGAACTGGTCTCCTTTTTTAAGATGACTAAGGAATCACATCAATTTATGTAATCAGCATGCTGCTAGCATCACAAAGGCTGAACAAGAAAGCCCTTTTCACGGTGGTTAGAGATCACACACCTTCCTGTCCAAAGCCACGAAGAACAGAACCCTTCCATTCTCAGTCTGCCTCTCTGAAGACATGCAGTTCATATGTGGGTAGAAAAACGTGTTGATCTGCAGTTCACACATAGGAAAGCGTCCCCAGAAGTTCAGGAAGCAGTACGCATTACTAAACAAGGGGTGTACCAAAAAGCTGTCCCCTATATCCAAAGTGGGCTTCCCTTGGAGCAGATGCAGAAAGGCGGGGTTCCCTCCCAACTATTCCAACACGCCCTCCTGACTCTTGAAAATAGCTCTCCAACTGGGATGGAAGACGCATATAAGAAATGGCTGGATAGGGATCAGTAAGCCGAGAAGAAGGCAGATGAAGTGTTAACAAGGACCCACAGTACTGAGGGTTTCCTGTGTGCCAGACACGCTCGTGTTCTTTGTTTTAATCCTTGTATGAATCTGAGGGCTGGTATATTTTACATGCGGCAACGAAGTTTGCAGAAGTTGAGTAACTTGCTCAGTTTCTCCCAGTTGGTAGATGTAGAGCCGACTGCATCTGAGCTACCACTCAGATCTAGCTGATTCCAGCTCAAAACTCTCAGCCATTAATGCTAATTTTTAACTACACTTAATGAACCATGTTACTTGCTCCTTGGTGAGCAAGGACTGGGGGCTGGTTACTAACATATCATTACACATTATTGATTGTCATTACTTACAATTATGTAGAAGGTAGGTGCCATTCACGTTACAGAGTTTATTGTTTTGTTATTAACCCAAGTGCTGGGGTGGTAACCTCTGCTAGATAACATAGGTGGCCACCTGGGCTGACAAGTTTGCTCAAGAAACAGTTCTGAGTTGACACACCAGATAAGCAGCACTTGTTGGCTGGGCCTGGCAATACCCACCTTTTGTCTCACATAACTCATAGAGTAGATTATGGTCTGCAAGATATAGACAAAATAATTATAGAATATTATCTCATACAGGGGAGGAGATTCGTACCAAATTATAAAATTAATAGACGGTAAAACCGGGACCTGACACCTGGGAATCCCAATCCAAATAAACTGATTTAAGCTCTGTAAGCAGGTAGGACCCATGCTCCATCTGAGTCTATCGGAGCTTCAGAACGACAATAAGGACTTGTGCAGAGTTGACCCGGTAGCATAGGAAATTACAGTAAAGTAGTGAACGGGACAGACACAGGGCCTGTCCTCTTAGAGATCATACTCTGCTGATCGCAGGAGGGAGTGAAAGCATTCGGCTGATGATTACACCCTGCTGTCAAATTCCAGTAATAAAGAGGGAAGGAAAGAGCCGGAGAGATGGCTCAGCAGTTGAGAGAGCATACTGCTCTTGCAGAGGACCCAGGTTCAGTTCCCAGCACCCACATGAGGCAGCTCACAAGCCAGACACTTCTGGAAAACTAGTTTACCCGTTCTTTCAGTTGGACAAATGAGCAAACATTTATTAAGTATGAACAATGAACCCAGCACCATGTTGGCCCTGTGTTTTAGGAATTTACAGTATAGTGAGGAATAGGCCATGAATCTAAACCAACCACAACACTAGGATCTGTACTGGAGAAGAAGCAGAATGGAGACGCAGGGCTAAGACTTGGAGAAAGGGTTCGCAGAATTTATTAGACATGGTGTGTGCTCAGGAGATACATGATGGGAAGATTAAAGTGTGAGCGGTTGAAGGATAAGGGGCAATGGAGTGGGTAGAGTAAGAGGAACAGTGGACACATTAGACCATAGATAAGGAAATAATTTATAGTGGTCTCTTGAGATTATTTAATCAACAGTAAACTTGATGGGCTGAAGAGGAAAGATTATAGTCCAGGAGACGAGGAACCCCAGGGTGGTAAGCCTGGCCCAAACAGAGGAAAGCACTCTTCTCTCAGCAGCAGCAGAGACTACATTGCATTTCCTCAGCATTGGACTGCACTGGGCAGCACCGTGCCTAGCCCGTGAGCTATCTGTGCATTGCTCCAGGGAACAACGCCTGTTCGTCCTCACATGGTGGCGAGCACCTCAGCTTCTGAGGTCCTTTCAGGATCTAGTGTTGTGGGTTGAATGCCATGCACACCTGTGAAATGTTGACTCCTGAGCTGAGGCGGGAGGGAGTGGGACAGAAAGAGAAAGAGAGAGAGACAGAGAGAGAGAGAGACAGCGAGAGAGAGAGAGAGAGAGAGAGAGAGAGAGAGAGAGAGAGAGAAATCAGGGCTGGCAATGGTGGTGTCAAGGACTTGCCATTATCTGAATTTTTTCACAAGTATACATTCCTGTATTTGTTTCAATTTGATATCTTTTCAAGATAAGAAAGTCATTAAGGATTTACAGCATTGCTTTGGATAGTGAAAGGCTTTAAATACCTAAATAACCATCAAGAGAAGAATAGCAGAATTAAATAAAGTCAAGATATTGAGGTGTGGTCACTGATGAAGTGAAGTTAGTAATTTACAATTCTGCTCCAAAGGAAGTAGATACCAATTACCATGTTCTTAATCATCCCATCGATGTAAAAAACATGCATGAAAGATTTGAGATGATTTCATGTGCTGCTCACACTTGTTTTTGTTGTCAAGAGGAATATGGCTGCTCTTTCTCCTCCTTCCTGACCTCTGACCCCAGTTATCCTTTGTGTACTTTTCTAGAAAATCCCCAAATTTTCTCTTGTAAAACCATGACTTCAAACTGCTGTTGTTAAACAAGAGGTAAACGAACTGAAAAGTGAAGAGACAAAGGTAACTGGAAGAAATAGGTGGTGACGAACGGGAAGAGAAAGAGAGAGAGAGAGAGAGAGAGAGAGAGAGAGAGAATGTAAGGAAAAGTTGTGTTTGGGGGATTGAAAAAAAAGGCCATATTTTCCAGAAAGTTAAGAAGGAAAATATTTTTGTTCTCAGAGTTTTTTAGTGTGTTTTCCAAGCCATGGCATTCCTAAATATAACCAAGGATGATCATTACAGAAGCCAGCCAACGTAAACATAGCAGATGTTTATACTCCAACATTAACAACGTGACATCGGAGCTGCAGAGGATCTTTTAAGTTGGATATATTTCATTTTCTTTAAAATGTTCCATTCCGAGTCCTCCCTTACCATCCACCCTTCCCCCTCATTGGGATCACGAGGTGTCAAGGGGAGGCAGAAATGGGAAGGAAGGGGCAAGAAGGGATGGCAGAAAACTGCCATTTCTCGGCGATGGGAAGAGGGGAGATGTTTCCTGGGTCTTACCTTACAGCAGAGCTACTCAAACATCAGTGCACCTCTGGTTTGCCAGGCGCTCATTAAAATACTGTCTTTGGTAAGACCCTAGGTAACACTCTTGTCAGCGGGAGCGTCCAGCCTTGAGGAATTTAGGAATTTTCCAACCCAGTCTTATCTCACACTGGAAACCTCGAGTTGCAATGACCTTATAAATAGTTTTGTTCTGTTTGTTTTTGTTTGGGGTTGAAACACCAAATCGTAAAACTTCTCAGAAAGTCAGTTTGTCAAGAAAATATAGTTATAGTTCAAGATCCTGTATGAAAGTGAATGAGCAAGAGGCCCTGCCATACAAAGTCACTGCAGCGAGGAGTTGTGGGGCAGGGGTGGGGTGGGGGAGAAGCCCAAAAGCTTTATCTGAGGACTTAGTTTCCCTCCAAGAAACACAGACTGTCATGCTCTTGAGCGTCAGCTTTGTGTGGGGTTCAGTTTTGTTTCCTCTCAGAATTGATAGGAGATCAGAATTGATCTCCACTGCTTCTAAAATCTTTTCAACTCTGATGCTTCAGGAGTCTGTAGAGGAGAAAGCCTTCATTGACGTCAAGGAAGATAAAGAAGGCCGCACATCGCTGGGGATCCTGAGCATCTGATATTATAATGCTGGAAATTCCGCCTAGTCTGCCTAAATGCGGAAATGTTATTGGGATGACAGCCTGGGAAACTTGCCTGGTCTGAAACCCTAGTGCCCTGACTTCTCGGGACTTGTCTCAAGCCCTGTGACGGTCGGCAGATGCTAGTTAGAGTCAGGCCTTCTAAGGTAAATGTCGCACCTCAACATTCACGGTTCTCGGTCCTCAGTCCTCAGTTCAAAGGTCATCCTCTGTTGCCTGACCTCTTCCTCCAAACTGGCCAACAGGCAAAGTCTGCACCCTCTTGCCTAAGGTCAGCAGAATGGCTCAAATCAGTTTTGCCAGGGACTCAGCACGGTGTCAGCCAAACCTCTAGGACGTGGGCAGCTTGGGAGGGGACACAACCATCCCTGTGTTTAAGATAGTACCCTGTGCAAAGGGAGAAACAGCCCCTCCTATGATAAGCACTGGGTGAGAGAGGGACCTGCCTGTGTGAGATTACCCAGACTCTAGAGTGGCGGTCTACCTCCTGCCTCAGAGCCTTGGCCTACTTGACCTGAATCTGCTGGACTGTCCTGCTCCCCAATTCACCAGAACCTGTAAGCATGCCTGCTCCAGGCAGCTGTATGGGGTTTTCTGAAGACTCTGGGAAGGGCTTCCCATTCCATCTACATTCCTGAGGTCTTCTCCCACGGCTGAACCGCCTCCTGAGGTGCCATTGGGGATGCATGCAGAGACCAGGCCCACCGCCCGGCCCACGACTGGAGTTGTTATTTTTACTTCCCCAGCGGAGACCAGCCTGAATCATGTGGCTGGCTGGTACAAAGGCCGCTTTTTATAATGTTCCTCACTGGAATTTTTTGGTGTCTGGAGAGGACCTCCTTTCCTCCCACGGTTAGTTAACAACATCACACCGTTTCCTTTTTCTCCACAGAAAGTCCATGTTCGCCCCTGAGGCCAGGCAGAGAGGGTCGCAGGTGTGGCTAAACACTCCTTGAGGTTAACCTCAAACTTAAGCATTAGGGCCGCAGTTTGGCCAGAAGGAGTGTGAAACGCAGGGTAAGCTTCCATTCTGGACCAAGTTGGCAAGTGGGCACACGCCCAGGACAAGCCAAGGATTTGTTTTTTAGTGCCCCAGTCAAGTGAGGGATGAGAGAAGAGGGTGGGGAACCAATGTGTGTTTGGCACATTTGTAAATTGTTTCTCCAACAAAGCCGTCTAAAAAAACCCAACAGAGTGAAGCTTTATATGCGTGAATGAGAGGCGCACAAAAGAATGCATTGTCCTGAGACTTGTATGAGTAATGGTAGATGACTTCAGTCTTCCCGTTGAAATGTTGTTAGGATGATTGTGGGCATTCCAGCATTTTCAGTGGGGCGGGGGAGGTAAGGAGTTCTGAGGAAGGCTGGCTGAGCTCTAGGAAGACAGATTGGGAAGCCTGGGCCTGAGGCACTCTGCTGGGTCCCAGTTTTTTTGTTTTGGTTTTGGTTTGGTTTTGACTTTTTTTTTTTTGCTTCGATTTAATTGAAGCTCTGTCTCCTACTTCCCTCCTCTGCCTCCCCACTTTTCACTTCTCTTCATATTTCTCTCCTGACATTCCACTGTTTACAGAACTAAGTTATAGTCAGCCTCAGAATAGTGAGTGTTGTCCCCGAATCCACACTTGGCCAGATGTGTTACTCTGGGCAACCTAGCGAGCCTTTCTCAGCCTCATCTACACAATAAGAATAACACCTACTTCTAGGGCTCTTGAGGGATTAAGTGTGTTCAAACATGTAAGATTTAACACAACACCTGAAACATCGTATGCCCTCAATAAAAGCAGCATTATTTGTGACCCCACTTGTTTGATCATGTGTCCCAAATCAGTGGTTTTCATCTTGTGTGTCAAACTTGCTTAAGGAGCCTTAAAAGGGCAAGGACCAAGGCTCCATGACTTTAGGAGTGGACGTAGCTAATGGGATTTTGAGGTTTCCCTGGATGGTTATAGTAGACAGCCAGATTGAGAATCAGGCACACAGCGACTGTTCAGTGAGTGCATGAATAAACCGAGAGGGACCAGGAAGAACAAACCCAGGATGTCCATCTTCATGGACATCAGACATGAGCCTGTCTCTTCTCTGAATTACCAGAGTAACCCAGAAGCTCACAGGAGACATCAGAAAGTGTGTCATCGTCTCCTGTCTGTCTGCACAGACTTATTGATCAGGGTTTGGAAGAACTCCAGCCCAAAGCTGAACTTTGAACTTTCCTCCAGTTTTCCTTTGGAATTGCAACCTGACTTTATTTTTTTTCACCCAATATTTAATTTAGTGGACATAATAAAAAACCTTAAAGACCTCAAATAAAATACTAGCCCTACTCTAATGTGTAATCATGCACAGATAATAGCTTAGAGGTAATTAACTGTGCTACCTCGTTGGCCCACAGTTTACATTCCTGATGCCTGCAGAGGTCAAAAGAGGTCATCAAAGCCTACGTGAGCCTCTGTGTGGGTGCTGGGAACAAAACCCAAGGTCTCTAGGTAAGAGGGACCAGTGCTCTTAACCACTGAGCCATCTATCTCTTTACCCCTCAACAAAGAAAATAAGTCTGAGTTTTGAACTGTGTACTCTGCTGGCCACAGTGGCATTCAAATAAGATAGCAAAACATGGGCATTTTCTAATCTGCAAGGACTCAAAACATTTGCCTCCTGTGCACTTTCTCCTAAGAATGGTTTCCCTTCCAGTCTTAGTACATGTGCTGCTGAAGTCAGCACGCCCTAAGGAAGATACTGGACGCATGAAACAGTGGTCAGGAGAGAAGCTTGTGGATGCACAGTTGTTTAGTTCTTAATGCCCAATATGGAAAAAAAAAAGTAACAACCTATAATCAATCTCAAGTGGGGAAAGTGCAGCCAGTGTTGGGGAGGAAGAATCTGGTAAAAAATATGGACTGAGAAATTCATACTGTATGAAAAGTGATTTCTTTAAAATACTTAAGCCTGGGGGCGGGAGACTTGGCTTCAATGACGAACAATTGAAAATTACATATGACTGGAAGAGGTGGATCAGAGGGTAGGGGTGCTTGCCGTGCGAGTCTGACAGCCTGAGTTCAATCCCCAGCACCCACATAAAGACAGAGAGAACCAACCCTACAGAGCTGTCTTCCAACCTCCTGCAAGCACCGGTATGTCTGCACACAGACAAAATAAATAGTGAATATAGTAAAGACCTCATGACCGCAGGTATGAACCACGCTCTTGGATGGAATTCAGTTCTCTTTGAATTGATCTTTAAACCTAATAAGATCTCGATTAAAAACTGGAATTTTGAGTGGGTGGGCAGGGCAGGGGGACTCGGTGAGCTGATTCCTATAGCCCATCTGGAAGAGACAGGTGGGCAAGGCTTCCACGGAGCTCAAATTTCAGTGAGCCAACAGCACAGGCTCAGTAAGTTCAGTGGGATTCTTGGTTTCCCCTCCTGCTCCTCAGCAGCAGTAGCAGCAGCAGCGGCAGCGGAGCTAGACCGGGCCTCTGATAGTCATCCTGCAGAGGCCAGCGCCTGGCACACACAGAACATAGTAAGCCCAGGCCCTGAAGATGGAATGGCTGAGAGCTGAGAGGAGGAGGGGAATGAGACCGCAGACGAGAAAAGAGTTTGCCGGGAAACCGGGGTGGGAGTGGGAGGGGATATTAAGTGGAAAAGAGAAGTTGGGGTGAGCAGGGCTCACAGAACGTCTCATGGCCAGTAAAGGAAGTGGGAGAGGGTTAAGAAGTAAATGTACAAAAAGTCTGAGTCTTAAATGTGAGAAATATATACATAATTACATTTTATTGTATATAATATGTGAACATATACAATAAATATATAATAAAATATAATATTAAATATTATAATAACTATAGAAAAATGTAAATGCATGGATTCGTCACAAAGCAGGCCAATTTAATAATCAAATCCCCTAGTGGTCCCCAGAATGTTAGAGTGAAGAGCAGAGGAAGGACACGGGGCATAGCAGGGTGACGTGGAGCAAGTTCCTTACCCCTTGAATTCGACCTTAGTCTGGGTCCTTCTAAGCTTTGAGTGGGCACAGAGCAGTAGCATTCCCAGCCCTTCTCAGCCCTTTCCTCCACTGCTCTTTCTCCTTCCGTCAAAGCGCATCACCTAGTCCACCACTACCCAGTCATGGCCCAAACGAGCCTGATTAGATCCCTAGCGTTGGCAAGTGTGTGTTCTTTGCGGGCTGTGTTCTAAGTCCATGCAGTTAAGTGCTCAGTCCTCATAATAACCCTGTGATGTAAATAAGTTTTCATTCCTAATTTACAAACGTGAAAATTTTAGGTTCAAGGACATTAAGTAATTTGCCCCAACAGCTCAGAGAATGAAAAGGGGCTCTAGTTGTACAGTCCATCATCTGTATCACTAAACTGTACTCCTTCCCAACGAAAAGGCAGGAAGTGGCAAGCCAAGCCATTGCAAGGCCTGGTGGAGGCACTGATGGAGGCGTGCAGGGGGCTCCATGGGTGTGGGATCAGCTGCCCGAGGAAGCTTCTAGAAATTCTGATAGTGATATCTGAGGGGACCACCACTGCCAGAATAACATCATAACACCCCTCATGGCACTCTGAAGGTCTAAGGTGGCTCAGAGAGGATGCTAATCCCAGACACAGGCAGGATAAAGCTGTGGCTGGTCATATTGCCTCATGTATTGAAAGTATCTTGAAATCTAGGAGTACTGTGTGGTAATAAGTCCTCGCTGAGCTAAACAAAGTCAAAGTTTGTCCATGTGTCTGCTGCACTGTTCACTCTACTTCAAAATGATCAGTTCAAGGGCTATAAACAAAAATGCCTGGGAAGAGGGGAGGGGAGGAGATGCTATATAGGGCAGACACATGTACAAAACCTAGCAAAACCTAAAAGAAATGTCTATGTCCTCTACTTCTGCATTAATGTGTGCATGTGATACCTACATTTCGGATACCGTGTCTTGACCCTATGACATTTTCAGTGTGCACTGAACTCACTGAGTTTTCTTTAAGTCTCTTTCATTTTATTAAATACGAGGGCGTGACGCCAGGGAGAGAGGCAGAGACTATACATGGACATGTCTTTCAGACAGACGGACCCTCTGTCCACTCCTGGTGGTACATTATAGGAGTGGACAGTAATTATTGGTCATCCTCTCCAAGTAGGGTAGACTTGAGGAACCGCATCAGGCCAAGTGCGGTCTAATATAACCAGGTGTAACTAATCAGCCCGACCATTCTCAGAGTCCTCCCATGCAGACATGATGTAAGCTTACGGATGTTTGTTTTCTCATGCCTCTAAGTTCTGGTGGTAATTTGTTTTGCAACAACAGATAAGCAACATAGTGCTTGCTCTTTGTCCTCTGAATACCCTGCTCCTCCTGACAGGGCACCTGCTCGCGGTGGTGTAATTACTCATTTGCTTGTTTATCTCATCACACTCTGTGCTAAGGGAGATCATATTTCCATTGCCTTTGCACCCTGACCACCGGGCACACATCAAAACATGTTGTTGGAAAAATAGCTTTCACCTGGGCTGGGTACTAGGCCTGAAAAGGCGTTCGTGGTTTTATGCTCTCGTCTACTTCGAAGGCAACCCTAAGAGGTCGGCGCACACAGATGTGGGGAATCGAGACCTAGTCGGCAACTAATAAGAACAAGACTCAAACCCTAGTCACCCAATTCCTAGTCTGTGCTCCTTCTCCCAAGCAGCTGCTCTCCAATTTGCTTAGCCATAGAGAAAAACTAAGAAATCAATGTTACCCAGCTACGGGCAGAGAGCGCCACAGAAGAGATACTAGATAAGAACTGGCCCACTTGTGGGGCTGGAGGTGGTTCAGTGGTTAAGACCACTGGCTGCTCTTCCAGAGGTCCTGGGTTCAATTCCCGGCACCCACATGGTGGCTCACAACCATTTATAACGGGATCAATGCCCTCTTATGCTGTGCAGATGGATATACAAAGCACTGTATACACAGATAAATAAATCTTAGTGGAGGAAAGTGGCTCATCTGTGAGCTGACCTGTTCTGCAAGCCTCACTCTCTAAAACATTCAAAGTCTCCTTGAATGCTTATAGCGATTCTGAGAGGAGAACTATGTATTCTTATTCTTTTGGGGATAAGAAAATGAAGGCAGAATTTCATCCACATCTATGCAGTAGCCCTTAGACCCAAACACAATTGAACTCTAGTTCAAGGCTATTTTTAATTTTTTTCATTTCATGTGTATGACTGGGGCTTTTGGTTGTTTTAAATTAGTCTATTTTTTTTGAGATTATATCATAGTTATATAATTTCCCCCTTCCATACTCTCCCATGTGTCATCTCAGCCATGCTTTTACTCTTTCAGATTTATGATCTTTTTCTTTCATTGTGACATATATATATATACATATATATATATATGCCTAAATTCATAAAGGCATCCTGCTCTATCTGTATAATATTACTTGTATGTGTGCTTTCAGGACTGACCACTTGGCTTCGGATAACCAAGTGGTGTGCTCTTCTCTGGGGAATTTGTTTCTCCCGATCTCAGCACTCCAATTTGTTTCTCCCGATCTCAGCATTCCTTGGATGCCTGTAGCTCTTTGTCTAGGGTTGAGGCCTCAGGAGCCTTTCCCCATCCATGTTAGCATGCCTGTTGGTGCCATCCCTGTTCAGGTCATGTTTAGGCAGCCATGTTGGTACCCAAGGAGGCCAGAAAAAGGTGCTGGATCCCCTGGTACTGGAGTTAGGGACAGTTGCTAACTGCTGGGTGGGTGTTTGGAATCAAACCTGAGTCCTCTGGAACAAAAGCAGTGTTCTTAACCTCTGAGCCATCTCGCCAACCCTCAAACTGCTTCCTTTCCCCAACACTGGTAGATTTCAGCTCCAAATCTAATTCCTGACTACATTAATGGCACATGGAACAAGATACCACAGCCTCAGACCTGTGCAAAGTAAAGATACTTACCTGTATGGCTGTATTCTGTCTCATCTACATGCTGGGCTCCTATCACCGACACTTGGGACCAGGGCCAATACTTTATATTGTTGTGTTGATCAAAGAAAAGAAACAGACTATTTTGCCTGGAGACTTCTTCAGTTTGCACACCTTGAAAATGGGAAAAATTATTATAGTGATGATCAAATGAGATTTTCGTTTCGGTTTTGGTTGGGGGGTTTTGTTTTTTGAGATAGGGTCTCTCTATGTAACCCTGACTGTCCTGGAGCCATGTAGACCAGGCTGGCTTTGAACTCACAGAGGTCCACCTGCCTCTGGCTCCTGAGTGCCAGATTTAAAGGCATGCACCACCATGCCCAGTGATAAGATTTTTTTAATGTGTGTGTGTGTGTGTGTGTGTGTGTGTGTGTGTACAGGTACATGAGTGTACACATAAATGTTAAGGTGGGCACACACAGTGGCCAGAAAAAGGCACAGGATCCCCGGAATCAGACTTACAGGAAATTGTGAGCTACCCAATGTGTAAAGAGCTGTGGTCCTTTGCAAAAGCAGTAAGCATGCTTAACTGCTGAACTATCTCTCTGGCCCCCACGTGGTGCTTCGGAGACAGGATCTCTCACTGGCACAAGAGCTCCAAGGATCTCTACTTCTCCAGCACTTGGATTATGAGCCTGTGCCACAATGCCTGGCTTTGTGGTCAGGGTGGGGTATTATTGTTTTTCTAGGCAATCATTTTACCAAGTGATTTCACCCCAGCCTGAGAAGGGCATATTTTAAATGGCTATCACGAAGTAGGCGTTCACAAGCATATTCACGTTCTTCTCCTCTTCTGGCTGTCTCCTGTGCTCTGCTTTTCAGGACAAGAACGCACACCCTTTGGTGAACTCTCTTCTCCACTGGAAGCTGAAAGCTCAGCAGCAGGTGCAAAAGGCCTAAGTGAAAACTCGTCAGAGCCTCGTCCAGCCTCCAGTCTGCAGAAAGCTCCGCCCTAAAAGTTTTCCATTCTGCAGCTATGCAGTGGGAGTGGAGACCTCTGCCCTCGGAGGGCAGGTATTCTGAGGAGTCAGACATGGTTTAAGCCTCAGCTGCTCTGTGGGACATAATGGGATGTGGCTCAGAGCTGTCTGACGCCATGCAGAGTTGGGTAAATCTGGCCTGTTCTCATCCCTCCAAGAGACCTTTCACCTTGGGGGCTCAGCGACTAGAACAACATTTCAGGAGTCGACAGTTTCACGTTCCCCAGTGAGCCATGGAGCAGACTGCTGCTGGCTGGATATCAGGCCAAACCCATGAACTGTGAGAGGGATGTCCATCTGATCCCGGGGAACCGAGAACCGATTCACATGCTTGAAGACACAGCTTCCTGCCAGGAAGAAGGTCTGGGCTTTGTTTCTTACGTGTCCCAACCAATGCGCAGATTGGCCTCTCCAAGGTCTCACAGGTGGACAGTGGAGGTGGTCAGGACAAGGACAAGCCTGATTGTCATCGTTCTTGTCAATGTAGTTTGGAGAAGCTAACCAAGCAAGACCCGGTAAGACCAAGTGTTGGGGGAAGCACGGTATTGTGAGATAAACATTGCCTTAAACGTTCGAGAAACTTCTGCCTAAGTACTGCTCTCCCCCCTCCTATTCTTAGAAAAGATAACACTGGGGCTTTAGAGGTGATTCTGGGGTTTAGAGCACTTGTTGCTCTTGCAGAGGACCCAGGTTTGGTTCCCAGCACCGACACGGCAGCTCAGAACTGTCTCTAACTCCAGCTCCAGAAGGATCCAGTGTTCTCTTCTGGCCTTCACTGGTACCAGGAGCACATGTGGTGCACATGCTGATCAAACGCTCATACATATAAAATAAAATAAACTGAAAAAATTGTCAAAAAGAAAAGTTACCTACTCATGTTCAGTCTTAGTTCCCTTACCTGTAAAGTGATAAGAGATAGCATTGCCTGGTTTGCAAGTCAGAGGTAAAAACCACACGGCATTACCAAATGTAAAGAGCGGTGTTCAGTCAGTCATTTACTTTACATTTCACTTGGAGGGAGGTGAATAACAGTCACAGTTGGGGGCAGTACATGTAAAATTCTGCATAACTCATTTGACTTGTTTCAGACAGCATCTCTTGGAGAACCGCCTATGTGCTCGTACGTTGATAATGAACGAACGGTCTTTGGACTAAAGGAGCTCATGCTTTCGCAACTGAGACAGATGGGTGAGTAAGCAGATTATTTCCATCAGGGTGACTGGTGATAAACACCAGCGAAGATGCCCAGGAGAAGAGTGGAGGCGGTGCTTACACATCTGGGGGAGGCAGGGGAGGGAGGGAGACCTTGCTAAGGAAGAAACTCTTGGATTCTGAGGATTGGGTTTTAAATGATGACCAAGCAGGAATTCACCCGCTGGAGTGAACGTGGGACGTTGTTGTGATTCCCTTAAGAGCGTGAAGAAAAAGCACAGAAGAATGAAAGCTTCGCTGTGAGGGAGGGGCGTGGAGTGGTTGGCCTATCAGTAACACGGTTAAGTATAATCAGCCACAGGTGTTCCCAGAAGACCTAAGAGCCAGGCTTTGCTCTGCAGGCAACAAGGGGGCAAAAATGATTGATCTGTGCGTGTACATATGTGTGTGTGCGCGTGCATGGGCATGGGCATACAGGTAGGCGTGCGTGTGTACACGTGTGCATATGTGTGTCTCTAGCCCAGGCTGGCCTCTTAACTCATGGCAGACTTCCTGTTCCAGCCTCCCAAGAGTTGAGATTACAGGACATATACTACCATATACAGCAATTAATTAATTTATTTCAAGAAAAATAACTGAGTGTAGAATGAGTATGAAAGGGGAAGAGGCTAGGAGCCTAGAAGCCCGTGGAGATGAGCTACCCATCTAAGCCACTTAATCAGAAAGCCGGAGGGTGATCTAGGAGAGGCTGAACCCGGCTCTGAGACTGAACTTTATTCGTTCACTTGCTTCTCTGTCCACATCTCTGATGTCGATGTAACACTGATAGTGTCACAGTTTAATAGAACAGCAGGGCTATGTGGGCAGGAATGTCAAGTGTGGTCTTTAAACCCAGCACTCAAGAGGCAGAAGTAGACAGATCTCTGTGAGTTCAAAGCCAGTCTGATCTACAAAATGAATGCCAGGACAGCGACGGCAGAAAAACCCTGCCTCAAAAAAAATCAAAGATAGACTGATAGATAGATAAATAGATAGACAGATAGGTAGATAGATAGACAGACAGACAGACAGACAGATGGATAGATGATAGATAGATGGACAAATGGATAGATAGATGGACAGGTGGATAGATAGGTGGATGGACAGACAGACAAACGGATAGATAGGTAAGTAGGTAGGTAGATAGATAGATAGATAGATAGATAGATAGATAGATAGATAGATAGATAGATAGATAGATAGAAGAGCTACAAAAGGCCAACCAGGCTTGGATTAGCCCCAAACCCTCCCAAACCAATAGTTTACCACTGCCTTAAATTATACGAGGCATTTTGCTGAACTTCACTTCCTGAGACCTGTCTTCACAAGAAAAATGAAAACTTTTATTGGAATCAACCATTCATCCATCCACCCAAGGAATGTATTGCCAGCGCTTTAGTCTAGTCTTTGATCGATTCAAGTCTTTGATCAATAGAAGGCAATTCTGTCCTCAGAGAACTCACGACTTGGTACAGCTATGAAAAGTAGGGTGAATGCTTGGTGGCGTGAATGCTAACCCAACAAGAGGGGTGTGCTTACTGCTATGGGAGCTCGGAAGAAGGATACAAGGACCTGGAGCAGTGGGCCCTGTGCTAAACTCGGGGGCAGGAGCCCTCTAAACTAAGCAAAGACCATGCGCTCTTTGGGGCTACAGTGCAGGCTGGGGATGAGTAGGACTCAAGCTCAGTCATGGGTCCTAAGGCTGGACACTTGCTCAGTCTGCTTCTGTGACTACACCAGGCTTGACGTACAGCTTCGCTCTGGTTAATGACACTAACCAAAGCACTAGGTGACAATGCTCTGCCATCTTTTCATTGCCTTTTTTAGTGTCTGCTTCAAGGTACCCCCATCCCTCTGATCTCAAGGATCCTTCAATAACTGAGAAATCATGCCAGCTCCTCCAGGGCAGTGCCCCGGATTCCCGGCTCATTGTCATTTGTTTCTCTCTCAACTGTTAGCTTCTGGGTTCAGTTTCTGAACGGCTTTTCCATGATGAAAGAGCACGAAGATCCCTCCCCTTTGCGCATGACTACCAGATAGTAGACGGCACTTGTCCTATGAGAGGCGTCTGCATTCAACATTGTTTTTCTGAGTGAGGCACATGCTGTCACCATTTTGCCGAGTACACTCTCTCTTCATGGGTTTTTGTGACATTCCCTTCTCTGAAATTGCCACCTACCTTTTGGCAGCCTCCTTAATAAAGCTCTTGTCACACTCGGGGTTTTAACCATCTGTCTATTTTGGTCCCTCCCACCAGAAAAAAACTCAGTGGCCTACTCATTTTTCTTCCCTAGTTCCTACACATGGTGACATCAATTAATGCTGGAAGAATGAATGGATTAGTAAAGGAATGGACGGAAGTCTTTATAACAGGCATCTATAAACAGAACATTACTCTACAGGTCAGAAAGCCACATAGAGGGCTGGAGAGATGGCTCAACAGTTAAGAGCACTGCCAGCTCTTCCAGAAGACCCTAGTTCAATTCCCAGCACCCACACAGCAGCTCATACCTGTTTCTAACTCCAGTTCCAAGGCTTCTGACAGCCTCACACAGACGTACACACAGGCAAAACACCAATGATCATAAAATTAAAAAAAAAAAAGAGTGCTACACAGAAGTGGGTGGGGGTGCACGTGCCTTCAGGAACCAGAGTCAGGTGAATCTCTGAGTTCAAGGCCAGCCAAAGCCAGTTCCAGGACAGCCAGGGTTACACAGAGAACCTCTCTTGGGGAAAAGAAAAGAATGTCACACAGAAGAGGCCATTGGAGAACCAACAGTTGAGACTTACTTACAGCCCTGTCCTGTATGAAAGGCCTGTGTTTGCACAACCTGGTAGCAGTTTCCTCCAAGATCGAAACACTCCATCTTCCAGGGAAGCTCCTTAATCCAGCGCCGTAAACTGACCAGATTCAGTAGGTCCCTCCCTCTAAGGATGAGTAGGCAATAAAGATTGCTGAGATGAGCCGAGCTTCAAAGAAAGTTGAAAAAAGGCCAGCTGCCTGGAAGAAGCAGAAGCTGGTGGATCGACCTGGAAGAGGATTAGGTCAACTGATCGACCTGGGGAAAGATCCTCTCCAACCTGTTGAGCTGTCTGCGGCTGTGCAGCGTGCTCCAGGTTCCCAGCTTTGTGAGCAGCTGTCTTTGAGTCATTTCTGCTTCTATATGTAATTTTTCACCCATATTCTTGTAAGCAGTCGCTGTACAACTCACAGGTTCACCAAGTTGGACTTTGGTGATATCTGTACTTTGTTCTGTTGTGGGATCCTTATCTGGGATGAGTGGATGTGTGTGCGTGCATATGTGTGTGTGTGTGTGTGCACATGCATGCATGCCTGTGGGGGGTGGGGGTGTTACATCATCCCGGGAAGTCACAGAAAACCTGGTTCTTGAGTTAGTCATGAGAAAGATGCTATTTCAGAGAGCAGAGAGAAGACAATATCTTGGATTTTAATTGCTTTGGGTCCTGTCTGTCCTCATTTCTCTAGGCCCAGCTCTTTGGGCCTGTGCTACTTTGTATGACTCTTATTCATGAACTAAGTCCTATTAATGATACATTACTTGACCTGAATTTTGCCTCGACATAATGCAGTGGAAATCACCAAAGAAAAGTAAATTAAAGTTAATACTCACTGAAAAGAAATGACTAGTCTCTGGCTTATTATTAGAACTGACCTTCAATCTAATTTTTTATAGTAAGATCAAAAATACTAAGAAATCTGACTGCCTAGCCATGTACACCATATGCTAGGAGTTCTCAGCCAAGGCCAAATATGGGAAAAGTCAAACAGCGTATAGGAAACAAATAAATGAATCACAGTGTTGGGTAAACTGCAATTTGGCATAGACCCATGAACACAAACCACAGAAGTCTCTGTGAAGATGGAAGAAATGGCTTTGGAAATGTTTCAGAAAGGGATTTGAATTTGACCCAAAGAACTGACTACAGCTGAACCTTGTCCTGCGAGCCCAATACCAAAAGTTTTCCACCGGTTCATGCTTGCTCACCGGTTTATTCATGGATCATTGGTGAGGCTCCCTGCGGAGGGAACTGTGCTCAAAATGACACTGGCCATCAGGATGCCTGCCTTCCAGAGCCAGGCTGATCCCTGGCTGTGGGAAGCAAAGATAACACAGCCTAAAAGCAGAGCAGTGCAGTGAGCTCTGGGCTCAAGTTTGCAACTGTACACAATGGTCTGATATCTGATTTATCTATTGCTTAGAGAGAATGGGATGTTTTAATTTATGGAATATTAATTTTATGACTGAAGTCACCTCATAAATAAGCAGAACCAAAAGGAGGAAAAGAATGTGGGCCTAAGTTTTTCTAAACACATCAAATTTTGTTCTAGACCCAAATGGAAATACAAAAATGACAAGATACAAATCCTCCTGTCTCCAGAACTATAGGGGAGCTTGGGAGATGGCTCAGCGGCTGGCTGCACACACGTGAGGGCTCAAGTTTAGACTCAACACAGTGATGGGAAAAGCTGCAGGTGGGGACAGGGGAGATGGTTCAGTTGTTAGGAGTACTTGCTGATTTTCCAGAGGGCCAGAGTTCAGTTACCAACACCCATATCAGGCAGCTCACAACTGCCTGTGACATAAGCTCCAGCGAATTCAACACCCTGTTCTGGCCTCCATGGACACACACACACACACACACATACACACACACACACCGGGTGGTCCACAACTGCCTATATCTCTAGTGCTATTGGATCCGTTGCCCTCATCTGGACTCCGAAGGCACACACACACATGGAAAATACACATACATAAGTAAACAGGGGTGGCGTTTTTGCTTCCCCGCCGCCCAGTCCCAAAATAATTACACCAAAGCTGAATATTAATTACCAACTGTTTGACCTATTGTTCAGGCTTATTGCTAACTAGATCCTACTTGTAAATTAACCCATTTCTATTAATCTATGAATTTCCACATGACTCATGACTTTACCTGTGGTCTAGTACATCTTGTTACTCCAGGGACTGGCTTGCATCTCCTAGGCTCTGCCCTTCTATCTCCCTGTATTTTCAATTTGCCTTCCCACCTGGCTTTATCCTGCCTTGCTATAGGCCAAATCAGCTTCTTTATTAACCAATGAGAATAAAACATACAAAAAGAAGGGTTATCCACAATACAAATAAACTAAAGAAAATAATAAATATTTTAAAAAATAGCTAGACGCAACTGTAAACCCAGTGTTGGGGTGGTGGAGACAGGGAGAATCCAAGAGTCCTATGGTCATATAACCTAGCTAAAGCAACAAACTCAAGATTCCACGAGAGATCCTATATCAAAAAGTAAGAAAGATAGTAATAGACAAAGATATCCAATGTCTACCTCTGGCCTCCACATGAGCATACATGGATACATGCACCTGCACATGCAAGTGCATACACATACACACAATACACATGTACTCACATGTCCTAACAAACATAGACTAAAGAATTGCAGAGTCTAGGAGGGAACACAGGATAGAAATTATACATGTAAAATACAGAAGAAGAGTTGCAATTGCTTCATGTATTAAACATTCACTACAGGCAAGACACTGTTCTAAATGCTTGACGTTTTATTGTCTCATTGAAATGTAACAGGGCCTGTATGAGGTAAAAACTGCCCTCAGGTCTGTTTTACAGACGAAGAAAAGTGTTTCCTTATTTTCAACTTGCCCCAGATTATATTGTTGGCAATCCCTGGGGATCTGAATTCGAGCAGAGTAACTGTTGGTGCCTGAGCCATTCTGGGAGGGATCTTCTAAGATGTGGGTTGTGGTTGAGATACAGCTCGTCTTCCAAAAGTTCAAAGGTTAGAGGCTTGGAGGTAAAAGAGAGAGAGGATGGGGTCTTGCAGTGTGTAGCTAAATTCCGAAGATTTTATGCTCATGAATGGAATGGAACTCGGTTAGTTGCTGAAGAGTTGGTTACTATAAGTGAATTTGGCATCCCTTTGGAATCCATGTCCTGAGTGTGCAACTTACTCTGCTTGTACAACCCCCTCCCATGTATGACCTCCACTAAAAGGAGCTCACTAATGCCAAGCATATAGCAAAGCTTCAACCTTGAATTCTCCAAACCAGGGTCTCAATAAATTACTTTCCTTTATGAAGTCCCCTGGCTCAAACATTTTGCTACAGAAATGTAAAATGGCCCAAGAAAAGTACATACACAAAAATGTCCTGGACAAATCAGGCATGGTATATGTGTAATCTAAGTACTCAGGAAGTATGTGTGGCTATCCTGGGCTACACTAAGAAAATAATGTGTCAAAAAAATAAACAAACACAAATAAAAAAACCACCAACAACAACAACAACAAAAAAAGCTGGGTGGAGGTGACGCATGCCTTTAATCCCAGAACTTGGGAGGCAGAGGCAGGTGGATCTCTGTGAGTTCAGGACCAGCTTGGTCTACAGAGTGAGTTCCAGAACACAGAGAAGTCCTGTCTTGAAAAACAAACAAAAAACAAGTCCTGGAAATTCAACAGAGTGGGATGTTTGCTCCATCAGAAGAGAAAGACTTGTCCACTGCCCCTGAGGGCAAAGAAGATCTGAGATGACAGTTTGCGAACGAGAGTCAAGGAAGAATTCAGAGAGAAGGAGAGAAGTGTTCACACTGGAAAGAGTAACATTAGAAAAACACGTAAGCTTGAACTGCTGAGACAGCTCAGTAGGTGAGAAGCACACAAGCCAGATAACCTGAATTTAGTCCCTAGAACACACAAACACACACACGTACACATACGTACACACACACACACACACACACGCGCGTGCGCGCACGGATGCAAGTGCACACAGACGCTCACACATGCACGTACACAAACACACAATGTGCACACACACAAGTAGATTTTAAAATAAGATACACATTTTAATCTTTTAAGAAGATTAAGAAGATCTTTTAAAAAGATCAGCCGGGCTGTGTCAGAAGTCACAGAAGCTAGCAGAGGGGAAGAGGACTGAGAGTAAGCCAGAGCCTGGCTGGAAAGGTTCACTTGTAATGAGCGTCTTTTCTAATCTAGTCTCGGTTCACTGCCAAACTGCAGAGCCAAAAACCATGCCTCGAGAAAAAACTTGACAAGATAATTAAACAAATGAGACAGTTCAAAGTAAAGAGATCAGTCTGTTCTGGAGACCGAAAAGGGCAAGGGGACAGTGTGTCTCAGTTCCCATTCCAGCTTTCTGTTTGTCAACTGTGAGCATCTTCCCAGATGGTCCAGGACTGCACAGTCCACTGGACAAATGCTCACACACCGTAGTCGTAGATGGAAGTCAGATGTGAGGCAAGAGTCCTTAACTATCATGCGACTTTTTAAGGCTTCTTCAGAAATAGTAGGGGTGTGGCTTACTGCCATAACACAATATGTAATTACATATCGCCTCTGTACTTATTTTAGAACTGACAGGGCCTTTAGAAATCATGCGATCTATGCCCAGTTGTTTTGCAGATGAAGCTAGAATGGTTAAATGGATTGACTTAAAGTAACCCAGGAAATCAATAGTAATGTGTTTAACACAGACTATTGTTTGGGGTGGACATGCGTAGTGGTAAACCTCCGACCCAATAAGTGGTACTTCTAATAAGATGCTCTTCCTGTGTGTCGTGGTTGATAAACTTTGCTGCACTTTGCTTTGTTTAGTTTAGCTTAAGTTCTGTTTAGTCAGAATCTGTGTCTGTTAGAGACTTTTAGCCGCTCTTTGCAGCCCGTGTTCCTCCCAGGACAGTGACCATCGAATGTATGTTTCATCCTAAGTGAAGCCTACTTGATTCCTCTGGAATCCAAGGCAGGAGTCCCAGGTCTTAAGAAATTGTACTTGGTCTGTCCCAAGGCCCCATCAGCTCAACTCCTCTTTGTCTTCTACTTACAAATAACAAGGACTTCGTACATCTGTGATCTTGAGTAGATGGCCAGTCCAGTGGCTGCGGCAATCGAGAGGTTGTGTGGCATGTCAAGATGGCTCAGCAGGTAAAAGCACTTTGCGCACAGCCTGATAACTTGAGTCTGATTCCAGAGTCCATAATGGAAGGAGAGAATCAATTTCCAAAAGCTATCCTCTTTTCCAAAATCAGTTTCCAATGTTGCCCCACACACGCGTGCCCGCTATCACCCATCGTATACATACAATGAAACATTTTTTTAAAGAAATGTATTTCTGGTGCACACACACAATCCTTTGTGTTTCTACCATCTCTCATCTGTTGCTAGGATTACTTTGAAAACTCCTAAATCTTCAGGCGTCTAACCCAAAATCTTTCAATCCTCCGAATTAGATTTCCACATCAGGATCATTTGTCATAGAAAAATGCAAAGAAATGAAAACCTAGAATTTAGAGTTCTGCCTTTGGCAACAGTACCGGCCTTTCCAGGGAGCCTCCTGGTTTCTCTGTCTGTGTAGTAACGGGTAGAGTTAATGATCTGTAAGGGCCTATGGTTCCTGGTGCTAGCTAGAATCCTCTTGAAGATGGAACCAGGCATGTTACCCGGAAGCCAGCCGAACTGAGCCACACAGCTAATTCCCAGTTCAGTAGCTTGACGTCACCTTCCTATGTCCCCCACACCCCTCCTCACTACCTCTCAGGGTCTCCTGACTCGTGGCAGCAGAACTCAAAGGTTCCTTGTGATAGACAGACAGAAGAGCTCTCCACACCTTCAGCCGTGACTCCATCTTCTGACCATGAGAAAAGAAAACGTTGTTGGTAAAATGCTTGCCTCAATTTGTACCTAAACCTACATTTTAAAAAAGACAGACATGGCTGCATACACGTGTAATCCATCTCTGGGGAGGTAGAGATAGGTGGATTCCTAGGGTTTACTGTCCAGCCAGACTTAAATGGTGACTTTCTGGCCTGTGAGAGATCTTGTCTCAAACAAAATAAAACACAAACAAGAAGAGGAAAAAAAAGAGGCTGGAGAGGTGACTCAGCAGTTAAGAGCACTGGCTGCTCTTCCGAGAGGACCCAAGTTCAATTCCCAGCACCCATATAGGAGCTCACAACTGTCTATAACTCCAGTTCCAAGGGATGCAACACTCTCACAGAGACATGCATAGAGGCAAAGCAACAATGCACATAAAATAAAAAGTTTAAAAACGGCGGTGGGAAGCACCTGAGGAACAATACCAGACACTCCCATCTAGCCTCCACATATGTACATGCATGTACAAATGAACCTTCACATATACACATGTGCAGAGAGGGGGGCATGGGATTAAAAAGAGATGGCTCGGCGGGTAAGTAAATGTGTTTGCTGCCAAGCGTACTAGTCTGAATTTGACCGCTGAGACCCACATGGCAGAAAAAGAGAACTGGCTCCTCATAAGCCGTCCTCTGACCTCCACACGAGCACAGAAGCATGCACGTGCCCACACACCAAGTAAGTAAATAAAAGCATAAATAAATAAATAAAATAGAAAAGACAGAGAGGAGGAAAAAAGAATACTGATTCCAGGAAGTGTTAATGCTGACTCAGTATGCTGTAGGCCCGGAATTGGAGCAGAAAGGTTGTGGAGGCCTGAGAGGGCTTGCGGGCTTATGTAAGAATGAGAGGAAAAGGTCAAATAAGCAAAGAAAAAAAAAAAAGTCCTGAAGGGGGAATTTTTTAGAGGGCAGGAAGGCTTTGGGGGTTCCCATTTGGGGGAAGTTTCTGTGTATGAGTCCCGCCATCCTCCGTGGTTGTCCCTGCCTGTCAGGCATTTCCATCTCATTTCCAGCTGGGAAATCCAAGGCCCTGATGAAATTTCCAAAAATCATAAATAACCATGGGGCTCAAATGTATCCCTCTAAGGACCTGAGTTCTTAGTTTTGCACAACCCGGGGAAGCATCTGAAAGGAATTAAGGAAGCCCCAGAGGAAGACTATGCGCCCAGGGACCACTCCGTGTAAGGAAATGGGCACTGTACTAATGAGACGATGCTGAACCCGAAAGCACAGACATTAGCCACAGGAAAAGGTAGAATTACAGTCACCGTGCTAAATAGCTTTAGGTCATGAAAGAATCCGCGTTCCTCTGGAAGACAAAGTGGCATTACTAATTCCCTGAGCGTGAGTGTGGCTAATGGGCTGGGTGCGGCAGCGAGCATCTTGTCCACAGCTGTCTGAGCAGGCTCATCTCTGGCAGGAGGCTGCCACTGCTGTCTGCCCAGTGACTTCCCAGTCACAGCCTCCCGCCAGAGATGAGCCTGCTGTCTGCCCGGTGACATGCTGCTGTTGGATCTCCCGGCTCCGCAGTTAGCTTGACATTTTGCTCAGTCTGACTCACTCTCTCCCAAGCCTCAGCTTTTCTGAGCCAGTGTAGACTTCTTTTACAGTTGGCCTACTTAGAAACGAAGAACGCTGGTGTCGGAACTCCCTTCCGTTACTTTAGAAGTCACCTACTATGACCCTTTCAAGAGAAAGAGAGCCCCAGATGAGGCTTTCCCAGGTCTTGTTTGAATGGGATGGGTTTAGGGGTGAGGCACGGTGGGACCTCAGGAACACAGCCTGTAGGGAAGAAGCGGAAAGGTGGGCCTGGGCAAACCTGTAGCTCCCGATGCTGCCTCTGCTATGGGGCTACCAGGCCTGGAGCGGAACACTGGGCATAGACCCAACCCTCTGGAAGAATGGGTTGTGTCAGCAAAGCAGCATCAGGAAGTAAACCAGGCAGTCTGAAGTTCAAGGCAGGGCTTCTGTCCAAGCAGGGAAATGCGAGGGTGGATTAGGCTGAAGGTCAGTTAGGAAAACTAGGCTAACACATCCAGTAGGGTGAGAGGGTACAGAGAACGGTGAGAAAACTGGTCCCTCAGACAGTGAGGGTATACGAAGTTCACCGGAGGTGTGATAAACTCTCTCTCCCCTCCTTCTCATGGGGAGGGTTGATTTGAGACAGGGTCTCACTGTGTCTCCTTGGAATGTGCTACAAAGTAGACCATGCCGACCATGAGCTCATAGAGACCCACCTGCCTCTGCCTCCTGGAATGCTGGGATTAAAGGTGTCCATGGCCCCTACCCATGTCTTAATGTTCCTCTTCATTCTGCAATTGTAGAATTTAGCCGTCTACCGAGGCTAGGTCAGAAGATACCGGCTCTCTGATGTGATGTTGTTTTTGAAGGCAGATCACGCCCACTCCCTGACCAGAATAGATTTTTTTTTAAATGGCCTAACTGCTGGGGCAGGGGAGTCAATTTTGTAGTCAATTTTCTTCATGGGGTGGCCACTGGACGGCCACCCATGCCCCAGGGGATGATCTTATATTCATGTGAGCAGCACAAATTGGACTCAGTGACTATTTTTTCAAGAATAAAAAAAAGATCTGAAGCTGGAAGGGAATAGTTGGGAAGGAGTGGGTTTCAAAGATTAAATTTTAATAAATAAATAAATAAATGACCTGGAAACCTCCTAGATAATCAACAGCAATGGGAATCTGAAACACACAGTTCTGGACTCCTAGTTTATCATCCCTTGGGGTTTGCACACGGCTGCAACCAAACTGAACAGTGGTGTGCCACCATCAGCCACCCGGCTGTCAACTGGAAGACTTCCTGATTGGTTCCTGACCTCTCGAGCAAGGGAGCGCTGACAGACCTACAGAGAAGGGAGGGCGGAGCCACAAAGTATGAAAGGTGGCATAGGGAGTGTGCATGTGACCGTCTCCATCATCTTGTTGCCAGGAAACAAGAAGGGGGGGGCGATCGTGGTAGGATTAAGGGCAGCTATACCAAGGACTGACATCTGAGATGACTCATGGGGACTGTAATCTGATAATAAAGGGAACTTACATTTGAATAGATAAAGTATTGTCACATGGATGACCTCATTTAATTTGTAGACAATCCTGGGGCAAAGGGTGCTGTGTGTGGACCCCCATGCATCTGAACACACAGTGTTGTTATAAGCTTCTCTTTACAGGGATGATCAAATCTCGGACAGAGGTGACATGACAAACGTCACCTGTTCCTGAACGATGCTTGAAGCAGGTCTACCAGTCTCCTGGCCCAATGATGGGCAACTTTTAAGAATGAGGAAACCCCGGGTGGTAGTGGCTCAGCCAGGCGGTGGTAGAGCCTGCCTTTAATCCCAGCACTTGGGACGCAGAGGCAGGCAGATCTCTGTGAGCTCAAGGCCAGCCTGGTCAATAGAGCGAGTTCCAGGACAGGCTCCAAAGCTCCAGAGAAACCCTGTCTCGAAAACATCAACAAGAAAAGATGAGGCCGCTCCTCCTCTGACCCGGAAGCCGGAGAAGCCTTTTTAAAATCAAACAGGATGACTTGCAGGTTTTTCTCTGAGTTATGACTCAGAGGGATTCTCAGCGAACTACGAACTTTTCTAGGTTGTTTTATAATAAAGATAGAAAGCCATTAGTCAGCTGGATTCACAGAGAGTTCCCCAATACAGAGCAAATCTCTGCTTGAAGCAGGCAAGGCTTGCCTGGACCAGAGAATCTGGGGCGAGAGAGAAGAAAGAGCAAAGGCAATTACTTCTTATCTGCATGTGAACCAGGGGGGGCATAGAGGGTGACCAAGGAGCACCCAGATGCTGAGCTATTGGGTCAACTCCAGACACACACGGGGAGCTTCAGGGAGGTGGGATGGAACCAAGAGAGGCTGCTGAGCTGGTCCCTCTCTGAGCTCGGCTCCATCAGGACCAAGAAGTGTGCTTGCGGGTGGGTCAGGGAGAAGACACTGAAGGAAGCTGGGATGGAGTGGTGATAGCAATGGTATCTATGATTCTGGAGCTGAGACGGCTCACACCACCGACAGGCTCTGCAGGCGATTCTGTTGTATTTAAGCAGAATACAGCTGTCTCCCAGTCTACAGGTGTCCCCCTCGGAGGCACAGAATTCGTTTAAATAACTCGATGCCATGATGCACATCTCTGTATAAAACAAATTTTACAAAGTGGTTTTAAATTACAACAAGAATTTCATTTTCGCTTTTAGAACATCTTTACCAGAACTTGGGAGGTAGAGGCAGGTGAATCTGAGTTCAAGGCTAGCCTGGTCTACAAAGTGAGACCTCGTCTCAAAAAAAAAAAAAAAAAAAAGTCTTTTCTATGCCTACACAGGATGAGATTCCTCAATTTATTGTCTCTCTCCCACACAAATTACCTAGTTAATTTTTACTAAGCTTTGAATCTGAAATGTCCCCACAGGTTCATGGGCTGGATGCTTGTTCCTCAGCTGAGGAGCTGTTTTGGATGGCTTTAGAACCTTATTAACTGACAGAAGTCACTAAGGACAGGTTTTTCGAGCCTCCTGCCTCATTCCCTCCGCTCTACAGCTGTGATTTCCCACTCCCACAGAGGGAGCCTGTTTTTCTTGCCGCCACTGAAGTACTAGACGGCAAACCCTCTGAAACAGTCTGCCAAAGCCGGATCCTCCTCCCGCGTGCAACAGATGCAAGTTTCAAAGAATAGTCACCTACACTCAACACTGTAACCGAGCTTGAGCATTCCTATTCAAGAAGTAGAGCCCGGGGCAAGGAAGATATGCTGGCGGAGGAATGAATCCTTGCATGTAAAACCATTCATGCAGTAAATTCGGGGTCCTAGAAGTTCAGAATTTCAGCAAGGATCACAGACACCCCCCCCCAGAAGCCAGTGCTCCAGTTACCCATGCCAGGGAGCTAAGAGGAGAAACACCCTAGCCCCAAAGGTCTGCGTTTGCAGCTCTGCTCTACCAAGTCTATCAGAAAGAAGGACAAGGCCTTTGGCATCTGGATTTCCCTTTTCTTCATCTAGGAAACAGAAGGAAATCATTAAGACTGAGAGTCTGTATGTGGCAAACTAGTCTTCTAATTCTAAGGTTTCTGTCTGCCTGGTGGTTCCATCTTTCCTGAAATTTCTTTTGTCTACTTTGATGCTGATGTGTTGTGAGGCTCAGTACCATGCAGGCCTTTGGTGCATTGGGTTGATGCTGATCTGCATTGGGCCTCAGTACCATGCAGGTTTTCAACGCAGTGGGTCTCCCAGCATCTGGCATTCACACAACTACTTTGGAATTCTGCTATAAACTGAGGTTATAAAAAAAATTCAACTTATAGTATTACAATGGATAACTTATGTCAGCTTTCCTGGGTCACAGGGCCCGTATATTTGCTCGAACATGATTTTGGATGTTCCTTTGAGAACATTTTGGAGGCAATTAACATTTACATTTGCGGACTCTGAGTAAAAGAAGATCGTAATGTAGCCGGTCTTCCTCAATCAGTTGAAAGCCTGAAAAGAACAAAACTCTAGCTTCCCCTGAGCGGGAAGAAATCTCAGCAGATGACCTTCAGACTTGGGTTGCCGCTCTGGCTCTCTCCTGGGTCTGCAGCTGGCAGGCTATCCCGCAGACTCAAGCCTTGTCAGCATACAGCTTAAGTTGATTCTGGAGAGATGGCTCAGGGGTTAAGAGCACTGATTGCTCTTTCAGGGAACCTAGGCTCAATTTCCGGTACCCACCTGGTGACTCACAACTGCCTGTAACTCTAGTCTTGAGGGATCTGATGCCCTCTGGCGACAGGCATTGCATACGGTATTCAGATTTACATGAAGGCAAAACAACCATGCATATAAAAATACAATAAAAGAAAGAAATTTAAAATGAAACTTCTTCCTGCCTCTCCTTGTCCGTCTCTGTCTCTGTCTCTCTCTCTCTCTCTCTCTCTGTCATGTGCACACATGCACACATGCACACACAAGCCTAGAGAATCCTGACTAATAAAAATGTGGCTGAGATTTCTTATCTATGATGTTTTCTGGCAGAAGGCTAACATATATTGCTTCCTGTGGAAAAGTAAAATTCAGGAGCAGTATATTTTCCATGACTCTTGGTTTCCACTCCTAAAACTGAGCGCTTTGGTGGAGAAGTGGAGTTGACAAAGGACATAGAAGCAGCTCCAGGGGACGAAGAATCTGATTTATTACTAACAGACCATACTTAGTGTGTAGGAAGATACTTTCTCCAATAACCAAAAACCAAAGAAAGAGGCCGAACTGGAACATAACGAGAGGGAGATAATGCCCTTCCTGGACTCTTGGAGGACCTCAGATCAACATCTTAATTGAAAAGTAGAACTCTTGTGTAACATGAGGGCCGGCTTGTTGGGGTTTCTGTCCCTCCTGGTACCCCAACAGCCGGCAAGCAACAAAGAAAATCACACACAGGACTCCATAAGGTTATAAACTGATTGGCCCATTTGGTCAGGCTACTTATTAGTTCTTATGACTTATCTTAACCCATTATTCTGATCTATGTTAGCCACACGGGCTCAGTACCTTTTTCAGCTGT
Organism: Myodes glareolus; assembly: GCF_982192425.1. NCBI lineage: Eukaryota > Metazoa > Chordata > Mammalia > Rodentia > Cricetidae > Myodes > Myodes glareolus. The sequence continues at coordinate 7,088,317 of NC_142049.1, read as the reverse complement.
CAGTTTACATGTTGCCTCTTCGGTGGTCTGCACAGGAGTGGTGAGAGAGTTTCTACTTCCAGAATACTCCCAGTCTCTTTGTTCCACCCCTACTTCCTGTCTGGCTTTCCCGCCTATACTGCCTGCCTGGCCAATCAGCATTTTATTAAAATATGATTGACAGAATACAGACAATTCTCCCACATCATTTCCCTCTTTTTTTTTTTAAACAAAGGAAAATACCCATAGTCCATTTGTTGGGAATGTGGGCGTAGTATTTCAGGCTACTTCCTGCTGGTAGGGGGCACTGATAGTCTTAAGGGGACCTAAAGAAAATTTAGAGTTATAATCAAGTCATGACTGGAGTATCCTGCGAGTCTCGATCATCTCAGGCAGTAGTCTTGAATCTGTTCTGGATGTAGAACTCAGACATCTGGGCCATCTGTTCCTATCGGAGATTTTTCAGGTGGCCTCCCTTGGTCAAAGGTGATTATTCTTAACTCTGAATAAATCCAGAGTCTCTCGTTTTCTGTGGAAACAAAAGCAAAATCTCTTCTCCAAAGTAACATACCTTTTGACTTCAGTTTTGAAGCCAAGGTATTTTCAAAATTCCTATCTTGGGTTAGTTCAGCAGCATTTATAAACAAAAGTCTTTTAGCAGTTGTTGCTCCTTCCTCAGCAATCAAACAATTTAAAGAGAGCATAATAGCATACAGTATGAAGATTCTCTGTGCATTTTCCATCTTTATGTGGCTTTATTTTAACCTCTATTTCTTTTATTTTTACTTTTACTTTTTGAGACAGGATCTTTGTATATCTTTGTCCTGGAATAACACTGTAGACCAGGCTGTCTTTGAACTCACAGAGATCCTCCTGTCTCTGCCTCCCCAGTGCTGGGATTAAAGGTGTATGCTACCACACCTTGAACTCACAGAGATCTGTCTCTGCCTCCCAGGCATTGGAATTAAAGGCGTGTACTACCACACCTTGAGGTCACAGAGGTCAATCTACCTCTACCCCTTGAAGTCACAGAGGTCAATATGCCTCTGCCTCCCAGGCATTGGGATTAAAGGTGTGTACCACCACACCCAACTACTCTCTTTCTTTCCTTTTAACTTTAAGAACTTTAACTTTTAGTCTGCATATACACACTGTAAACCATTTAGAGGTTTTCTTCCTCTTTGAATCTCTCTTTACTGTATCTCTCTCTCTTTTTTCTGACCACATGAGTCTAAAATCATGGCTTTGACGGTTAGACCCAGCCCGTTATTTAGCTTTCCAGCATCATGGCTGAGGTACCAGCCAGAGCTGTGTTCACTGCCACAACTCTATGGCGTTTCAAGGTCCTTGCCAGCAAGCAAACTGCAACATTCTGCTCATAGACCACACTCAGTCGGACTGCCTGCCTAAAAGAGTCAAGGTTTGCCCTGGCAGGACAGCCCAGAAAACCGGCATTTTAAAACAGCACAGCTTTTTTCCTGTTACGGCTAAAACCCTGAGAAGCATGCATTCAGCTTTTCACCAACACCGTTTAAGTGTTTTGTGGCAGGACCTCCTAAAAGAGCTGCAAGGTTTTGCAGCTAAAGCCGAGTCAGGAAGCCTCTCTTAGATGAGAGCCTTGCTTGCCTCTAGCAAGCAGAGCCGATGCGAGAAATTGCTGCTACCAAGAAACCACGTGCAATGCTGTCATTTTGTTCTAGAATTACTTCCCAAACTGTCTCAGGCTTTATGTGGATACAGTTGTCCACACGTTGGCGCCATTTGTAGCATGAGGGCCGGCTTGTTGGGGTTTCTGTCCCTCCTGGTACCCCAACAGCCGGCAAGCAACAAAGAAAATCACACACAGGACTCCATAAGGTTATAAACTGATTGGCCCATTTGGTCAGGCTACTTATTAGTTCTTATGACTTATCTTAACCCATTATTCTGATCTATGTTAGCCACACGGGCTCAGTACCTTTTTCAGCTGTCAGTTTACATGTTGCCTCTTCGGTGGTCTGCACAGGAGTGGTGAGAGAGTTTCTACTTCCAGAATACTCCCAGTCTCTTTGTTCCACCCCTACTTCCTGTCTGGCTTTCCCGCCTATACTGCCTGCCTGGCCAATCAGCATTTTATTAAAATATGATTGACAGAATACAGACAATTCTCCCACATCACTCTTGTTTAGTGTGTGGCAGTGAAGCTGATGTGTGACCATCAGCAGATGTGTTAGGTGGCCAAATGAGATGTTCAGAATGAAAAACCATGGCACCCCGTCACGTGGTGCCACAGTCAAGGAGTCAAACAGGATTGCTCCTCTGGGAAGGTTTTGCTGTCCAAACATAGAGTATGGTGAAAAGACAGGCTTCAGCTCTCAGTGCCTTCTGTTTGTCCCAGCTGCAGGAAATCAGTTCGCCCTAGACTGGTGAGTTCCCAGGCATCTGTGTCCAGAGGTTGAGTGGGGTGCAGGTAAAAAGATCCAGTCAGATGCCCTGGAGGACAGCGTGGACCCCAGAGCCTTCCCTTGAGTGGAGGCTCTCGCAGGCCCTCTGCGAAGCTTGACTCCCTCCTCTCTGCCCTCCACTTCCTCCCTTCTTCCTTCACACATATTGATCCCCAACATATACCCGATCTCATTTCCCTCAGTACCTGCTTCCAAAGAAATCAGCCTGTGACACTCGCAGGCAGTTACCTTCATCGCAGGTAGACTATGAGGAAATGTATTGTGGCCACGAAACCACACTCAGGGAGATGCTCATAAGTGAGAATCGCAGCTTTATATAGATCTGGGAGAGAAAATTAGTGAATTAGGGGAAAGGGAAATGTTCCATTAAGAATCAGGGGTCTTATGGAATTCATTTGTCAATAGTTAATGGAAACTATCAAAAACTAAGCCTCTCTTTCCCTGCTCCCCACTTTTCTCTCCCTCTATCTCCTCTCTGTTTCTTTCTGTTTCCCATTCACTGTGGTCCCTTGTCTGTGTTTCTCGTGTTAGATCCACATGTTAGATCGTGTGTTTGCCTGCACTCATATATGTGCGTCATGTGTGTGCTTTCAAACTCCCCATCAGAGATCACAGGAGACTCTCTGTGTGTTGTGGAATATTATTTTAACTAGGCAAAAGTGTGTTACATTTGTTTATGCTGTGGAATGTTACTGTAACTATGTGACGAAATGTTACATTTGTTTTTGCGCTTCATTTATTTAATTGTGTAAAGATGTGTTCTTGTTTCACCTTACCTTCCTAAGGCACCTGATTGGTCTAATAAAGAGCTGAATGGCCAATAGCTAGGCAGAAGAGGGCTAGGCAGAACTGGTGGGCAGAGAGAATAAAAATAGGAGTAGGTATATAGACTTGAGAGAAAAGAGGGGGGAGAGAATGAGGGAGGAAGAGAGGGACATGCTCAGGGCCAGAAGTCAGACAGCTGCCAGACAGACTCAAGAAGCAGGAAAGAAGGACATACAGGAAGAAAAAACATAAATGAAGAGAAATAGGTAAAATTAAGTTATAAGAGCTAGTGGGACAAGTGTATGATAAGGCCAAGCATTCAACACTAATAATAAGTCTCTGTGTCATGATTTGAGAGCTGGTTGGTGGCCAAAAGAAAAAGCCACTGTACATTTAGCCAGGTCCTCTACAAGAGCTAGTGACTGTAACTGCTGAGCTATCTACTCTTAGAGCGTATCAAATCACATGACCCCCCAAACAGAAAGCCCAGAATGTCCGGCTCAGTGACCCTATTCTCTGTCTCCTTCGAGGGTCAGAGCCTGGGGCCAGCTGCTCATCTCTCTGAATTCTCAGGTAAGAACCGACCTGGCTCCCTCCGCAGCCACCAACCATGCCCAGAGACTCCATCATTTGGGATGGAGAGCTACCTTCTTCCTAAGGCTGTAGATATTTTCTAAAAAGAGGATGTGAGAGTGAGACGGGCATCCCTAGCACAAAGTGCTCACTGCTACGATGCAGTGGGAGAGATGCCAGGCTTTGATGTCAGACGGTCAGTTCCGGGTCCTTCGTCCACCACATTGTCATAGCACTAAACTGAATGGAGTCAGTTAATACTGATCCTGCTTCCTCAGCTGAAACATAGGGATAATTCTTCTGGTTCAACGGCGTTTTAAAAATTGGTTTACTTTTTAAAAATGACTTTACATTTTGTTTGATTGTTTTTCAAGACAGGGCTTCTCTGTGTAGCCCTGGCTGTCCTGGAACTCACTCTGTAGACGAAGCTGACCTCAACTCACAGAGATCCATCTACCTCTACTCTCCTTAGTGCTGGGATTAAAGGTGTGTGCCACCGCCGCCTGGCAACAACAAAAAAAAAGATTTTACAATTGTAAAAGTCAGGTGCTAAGATATGCACCAGAAAGACAGAAGTAAGATACAGTTTCTGCTGTAGACAGATGTCTTCATTCTCATGGAGGGAGAAAATAAGAGAGCACATAATTACGGTCCTAGGTGACATGCAGTGGAAGAGAAAAACCTACCTGGGTTAGGTGTCCTCCCTGTGTGCCCTCGGTGTGTGTATTTGTGTGATATAGACAGAAAAGAAAAAGGAGGAAGAATGGAAAAGTCTTGCAGAAGAGATAAGCCTGAGTGGAGGCTTGACAAGCAAGAGAAAGAACGATATGGAGGTTTTCCATATGAGAATGTCATGGGTTGGATTCAAACGTGTGAGAGATTGGCCAATTTCAGAGACGTGACAATGGGTGAGCAGGGCGAAAATAAAAGTCAGCATCTAGCATGGAGCCAGACAGGAAGTGCGGTGCGGCCGCTCGAGATGAAGCTTCTCTGAGAAACAAGAAGTGAAACCATATGTGGGGAGCACTCTAAAACCAGAAGTGATCCAGACATAACCAGCACCCAGCCCCGCACAGAAGAGCTCCAGACATAACCAGCACCAGCCCCGCACAGAAGAGCTCCAGACATAACCAGCACCAGCCCCGCACAGAAGAGCTCCAGACATAACCAGCGCCCGACTCTGCACAGAAGGGCTCCAGCAATGCCAGCACCCAGCCCCGCACCGGTTATATGTCAGGAATTAGGCTCAGCTGTCTCATGAATGTGTCTCTGGGAGAAAAGTAATATCATCTTTATTCTGCAGAACTTGATTGGAATAATTTCCCCAAGTGCACCTGGTATCTTAGTTGGGATCCCCAGGAGCAAACTGTGGGAACAGAAGTTAATTGTCACTGGTTTATTTTGGAGGTGATCCCAGAAAAATAAAACAACAACAAAACCCAGTTGGCAGGTAGAAACATGAGGCAGAGAAGGGAAGGGTTACGGGATATTTTGTGCTATCAAGCAGGTCACCACCAAGGTACCTGAAGCTAAATCTCATTGGTCATTTTTTGGAAGACGTTGACAAATAGGGCTCAGAGTCACTTCCAGCAGGAGATGAGGCCGGGTCATTTCTCCACTCTGTGTTTTTCAAGGCGTTTACGTTGGCATCTCCAGTTTTCTGGCATACTCTTCAGGCGGGGTCAACAGGTATTCTCAGTAAGCGGTGCTCAGCATATGGAGGTATGAGCTAAGGTGTCTGGCAACACACACCACTCACCCGCAAGTAACAAGTCAGACCATCAGTTTGGCTACAGGCAAACTGTAGCTTGGCTTTTATATTGATAACTTTCATCATCAGTCTGCCAGTATGGGTAGGGCGTGGTAGAGCCGAGCAATTCCCATAGCAGTGGCCAGGAAGTGGAAAGAGAGGCAGGAAATAGAGAAGAGGCAGGGTCAGGGATAATATACCTCCAAAGGCATACTCCTACTGACTAACCTCCCTCAGCTAGGTCTCACCTCCCTTAGGTTTAGAACATCCCCAAATGGGACCAGCCATTCTTCTGCAAATAGTAGTGAAAATAAAACCAACCAACCAAACAAAAACAAAACAAAACAAAAAACTCAAGCAGTCCAAGTTGGTTTTGAACTTGTGACTCTTGTGTGCTATCCTTACAGGTATGTTCCAGCCTTTTTTAAGGGTGCATATCCACTATCACAACATTCTGCTTTTGCCCCACTAGGCAGCTGAGGTCAATAAAGCATTTCCCTTCATGACCCTGTGGGAGCAATCTACTCCCAAAAAAATCTCTCTTTCAAATGAGTTCACAATTTGACAACTTTGCACCCTAAAACTTGCGATGCCTGGGATCTGGACAATCCTTCAGATGCCTTCAAAGCAGCTTTCCTATTTTCCCAGAGAAAGTGTTTTTCCGTCTTTCCTTTCTCTTCCTTTTCTTGTTAACTTTGAGGGCACTAAGGTCTGTAATACGACACCTCGGTGAAAGCATTTTCTGCACTTTTTGCTCCTGGATCTTGCTGGAAACCTGGCTAAAAGTATCCAAAAATAATGGTGCCACATCTCAAATGCTCTCCTTTCATGGAATTTCCTCTATCAAACCACTCTGCCATTTTTAAAGTTGGCTTCCCATTAAGTTTCAGGACACTGACAAAGTAGAGACAGATTCTGTGGCCTCTACAGAGATGTGTGTTCCAATTCCCTATAGAGAATTGTCTCATCTGAAACTCTACTAAGTGCAAACACGATTGTCCACATTTCTTTCTCTTCTCCTTCTTTTCCTTCTCCTTTTAATTTTATGTGTCCAGGAGGCTTTGGATTCCCTAGAATTGGAGTTACAGACAGGGGTGAGCACAGATCCTCTAGGAGAGAAGCCAGTGTTCCTAACCTCTGAGCCATCTCTTAGCCCTACATCTCTTAGTACACATTTCTAACAGCGTTCTTTCTTCTGAGCTCGCAGGAGAATTGCCTATTCATCTCTGCTTACAGATTTTCATCACCTACTTCTCCAAACTCTTCTCCAAAGAAACCAGTTTCATAGTGGGTGAGTCTTCTCGCCTCAATTCATCTCTCAAGGCGATCCCTCCTCATGCCTGTTCCCACCTCAATCCAATCAAGGCAATCCCTTACTCCCATCATGCCTAGCAGCATGATTCAAGTTGACAATTGGGATTGATCATCGCAATAATCATACTTTCTAGAAAACACAACAGATCCTAATAAATGACAGACACATAATTGATGGTTAGTGCATATTTGTGGATGAATTTACTAAGCCAATACAAATTAATCATTTAGTATTATTTTTGCTGTAAAAATGCCTTTGGGTGGAAATCGGGAGGTTTGGAAATTACGCAATTAGGAGATCTCCCCCACTAGGATGGGGAACTCAGGGAGGCTGCTTAGATTTATTAAGCTTTTTACCTTGTCAATCTTCAAACCTTGTTTTATTGCCTGCCCCACCCACCGCAGTTAAGGTTTTGAGAAGGAGTATGAGAAGATAAAAGTGCAGCAAAGAAGGTGGGTATCCCATATCTCTGTCTTGGATGTGGATCAGAGTTAGATAGTTGTTGACCTTTGGATCCCCATTATGTAAGACTAAGTATTTTGGGGTTGTCAAATTTATTAGCCAAGCATTTTAATTGCAAATTACCCAAAACAAAAAGTAAAACAAATAAACAAAAAACCCAGAAACAAATTCTGGCTAATCAAAACAGGTGTGGGGGCCCACAGAAGTGGGTCCGCTCCACCTTGACTGAAGGTCAGAGAGCTTAAACCTACTCTTGTTCTTTCAAATTATTGCCAAGAGGTCTGAATTAAGGAATTGCTACAAACAATTATCCTGACCTAGGGTGTAGTTACTTGGTGTTTTGGATATTAAGGTTGGCCCATAGAGGTGGATCTGCTCCTCTTGACCAAATGTCAGAGAATTCAAGCCTATTCCTGCCCCTTCATGAGAGGATGTTTGACCCAGGCAGTGGCTGCCTACAGGATACCTGGTTTAAGGTATAGTCACTGCATGTCCTGCCTAAAACAACAGAATACTTAACTCAAGATACAGTGGCTTTATATTTAAAATATTGAAGCAGGTAACTGTTCTAGTAGTCCTTTGTGTCATGTTAAAGCAGTCTTTGCCTTCTTCTCTCCCTTCTGGGGTTGGAGCATATGGAAAATAAATGTGGGTATATTCAGTATTCACTGGATTGCCCTTTTGGCTCCATCCAACATCTCTGTGTTTCTTTCGTATCTCTGTTCCTCCTATCTAATACTTCTAATCTACACACCCCTACCCTGGAACATGCAAACCCCATCAAGGCTGGACACCGGCAAATAGGAGTTCGTTGGTAGGTACCTCAAAGGTCTCAGAATAGACAGAATCCTTAAATGATGACCAGGAAACACAGGTAAGATGACACCACAGAACCATGCCAGTTAGAGCACTCTATACACCTCACTGTGCAGTGCATGTCGGTACCACCACTAGCCCGCATGCTAAACTTTCCAAGGTTTTGAAGTCATTCTACTCCAAACTTGGGTTCTTCGGGAAGACTGGGTCTTATGCTCCAACTGCGACGACTGCAGGAGATGGCTGGCTTCTTCTAATTTCCATAAGTGGAAGATGTACTCTCTCATCCTGTGTGGTAAAAATAGCAGTTTCCCCAGGTATGGGAAGGGGACTTATATGCTAAGCAGCCAATAAGAATGCCAGTCCCAGCCAAGACAGGATGTAAAGGAAATGAGATCCTGAAGAAAACTGGGGAAGTAAGACTAGGAAAAGGGCACCAATTATTGAGCAGGAACACGGACTTGAGACTTTGCTAGGCAGTGCGAGGTCCTGGGTACAAAGACACAGTGCTCAAGGTGCTTAGCCAGCTAAGGGAGATAATAGCACCGCTGTAACCAAGGAAAGGCTGCAGCCAAACTATGACAGAAGACGGTGGAGCACAGAGCAAAGGATTGGTTCTAGAAAGCATACGGCTTCTCAGAAAAGCTCTCAGGGATGAGACAGGTCTCGGAGGACTGCGCTAGAAGCAGAGCCAGCTCTGGTATTTGTTACTCTTGCTCATTAGCCAGAATCTGGGTCATGGTATTTCCTGCTCAGTCCTTTCCTGTGGCCACCGACCACAACACATATGTTATTACAGTTAAGGTCTAAAGTTAGCATTACGAGGGCCCCAAAGTTATTAGGGTTCTGCTTGTACCTGTGTTTTTGTCCTTTGCTCTCCCCAAGTTTTGACAATAGCAAGACTTAATGGCTGCTTTTTGCTATTTTAGTTGTACGTGTGTACTCAGAACCAGCATCAAATAACAGCTCAGCCATGGACTGCTGATAGGATCTCCCTAAGACCTAATGCCTCCAAGATAAAACAGGAATGAAAAATATTCAACTCCCAGAACCACGGTGGGGGTTAACTGGGGAGAGAGCTCTTGGGAGAGCTAGCATGTTGGCCGTTAGCAGGCCGAGGCAGCTCACGCATCTGTGGGGCTAAGGATGCCTCTCTGTTCTCCCCACTTTGGCTTAGGGGGTTGCATCCAGCAGCGGAGGAGCTACCAGGAGAAAATGTCTTCCAGGAAAGCAGGGGCCTAGAGATTGCACCAAACATGTAAGACTGTTGGAGTAGAGGAGAAGCAGACAGAAGTCTCTCTTGGGCTATGAGACCCCCCTCAGCACCTGCCTCACGGTAGCACGGAGAGCCTGGCTCCTGGGTTTCTGGGAGGCTTTCCAGTCCTATGAGAATGATTTCAAAAACAGCTGTCCTGGCTCCAGAAAGGCCCATCTCTGTGCTTTATGAGGGAAAACAAAAACAAACAAACAAAAAAAACGATGTACCCAGATGCTGGCCAGGGCAGGCTCCCCTCTCCATCAAGATCTCGGAAGGGTGGAGAACAGAGCGTCCACTAAGACGACATTGTCACACGCTGTCCCCACAACATCTGGAAATTGTGCAGAACAGCAGGTTGAATGGCCTTGGTGGGGCAGCTTTCTGCCCCTGTCTGGATAAGCACAATATTTGAAGAGTATGTGCCACAGGTTGAAGAAATTTAATAAAGGCTAGCTGTAGATGTAAACATGCTGTGTGGCTTGGAACAGACAGTGAAGTGCGGCGTGTGAATTTAAATCTCCTTTCTGAGAGCCCTTGAGTATAATTCAGAGGCCTCTTCTTGCTGATAAACCATGATGTTCCCTTCTAACCTAGGAGTTCTGAATAAATTCTGGTCCTTTGTTACTGACAGCTGCCCACTGAGGACTCACACCATCCCAGACACTAAAGGGACTCATGGGGTCTCGTGTCTCGGGCTAAGAAAGGACAGAAAGCCACTTTGTAAAAATTCAGGCTCCTCCTTTTGAACATCATTTGTGGGGAAGGGTGACTGCCTCTCCCGACTGCATATGGAGAAAGTAATTTCATGCAGAGAAGCTTAGTTCTGGTGTTTGCCAAGCTCCTCATCCCATCTGGGGGCAAGCCCAGGACTGGGAGCAACAGAGCCGCAGAACATGTTACCATGGTAACTTGGCATCACACACCTTTGCTCCTTTGTGTTAGCCTCCCCCCACCCCAAACCTCCAAATTACCTTTATCACCAGCGTACCTTTTCAGAATATTGAAATCTTTCCTTAATTTCCACACAGGCAGTTATAAAGACATTTTTCAAGACACTGGAGCATAGGGACAGCACTTCCTCTTGAAGGCTGAGGCTCTGCCGAGTTTGCTTCCTGGCACACAAATGCATAACTGAGACCCAGACTAGCTTATCGCCTATGGAAGATTTCCCTTTCAAATTCTCTTCATAGCTTAGTGGACCTTGTCACCATCTTGTTTTAACCTCGTACTTAAACAACCCTGCAAGAAAATGAGCCCATTGAACATGCTGTGCCTAGAAACATCCAAGTGAGGGAGAACTCATTTTCCTACTTTACAAATGGAAAAATAAAACTGAAAGGTCATCAAGCAGAAGCATGAGGGATTGGTGAGCGGGTGAGACGGCTCCGTGGATAAAGGTACCTGCCGCTGAGGCGAAGGACCTGAGTTCGAGGCTTGAGAGAACTGGCTTGTAAAAGCTGTTATCTGGGGGGCTGGAGAGATGGCTCAGTGGTTAAGAGCATTGCCTGCTCTTCCAAATGTCCTGAGTTCAATTCCCAGCAACCACATGGTGGCTCACAACCATCTGAACTGATATCTGATGCCCTCTTCTGGCCTGCAGACAGACACACAGACAAAATATTGTGTACATAATAAATAAATAAATAAAATATTAAAAAAAAGCTGTTATCTGACCTCTACAAGCATGCTACGGCACACATGCATCTGCGCACCCATGCACATGCACGAGTGCATATGCATGCCCACATCCACCCACACACACCCACACACAAATCAGTATAAAAATATTGTACAAGTGTGCAATGCAACAATTTTTTAAATGTGTAAAGTGAGGAATACGCTGGGATAATTCACGTGCTGCGCAGTTTCGCCCACTTGAAACCTGTACTCTATAATCATTTTCAGGATCTCCGCAGAGTTGCACACCTATCACCACCACCAATGTGAGACTGTGTGTATTATCTCAACAAGAAACTGAAGAGCATTTAGCTGTTACTCCCGATCAGTCCTCCCACACCCACTTCTATGCCCAAGCCATAAGCAACCACTAATACACTTTGCATCCCTATAACTTTTCCCATTCTGGGCACTTAATATTAATGTGTGTGTGTGTGTGTGTGTCTTTCTTCATGACTGCCTTTTACTAATCATAATGTTTTCAAAGTTCATCCATGTTTGGACCTGATAGCATGGCCAAGCGGTATGGTTGTCACTTTACCTTTGCTGTAATGTTGCTGTAGATGTTTGTGTATCGCTTTTTGTATGGAGCTGTGGTTTTCATTCCTCTTAGTTTATGCCTAGGAGTGGTCCAGCTGAACCAAATGATAATTCTGCTTACTGCCCGACTGTTTCCCGAGGTAATCTTTATCATCGTCTATCCTCCTAAGAAGGCATACAAATCCCAGTTTCTCCACACCCTTGCCATCAATTGGTGAGATCTAATTTTTTTTTTTGCCTCATTTTATCTCCCAATTGCGTTTCCACATCTGGATGGTTATCACGTTGGAGGGTTACAAGGTGTTCTGTGTCCGTTGGTGTGCGGTTGTTTTATCACCGCTTTGAGGCGGAGGCTTTGGATCCTGTCCAGTTTCGAACTGTTATAAACCATGGGACCCGACTTACACCACTTACTACTTTTCTCCCTTAGTCTCTTCCTTTGATGTATGTTCCAAAACAAACAACGGATATGCACAGGTTTGATATGGTTTCTTGGATTACTCTGCACATAAGTTATCTGTGTGCAAAATGCCACCAGCAGGGCTGGTGCCTGCTGCCCTCCCCGCAGCCTCCATGAACCGAAAAGGTTTTACCTCCTTACTCAGGGGCACTAATAACGCAGGTGGATTGTGTAAAAGAACCATAGGTTGCTTTGATTTGCACTGCTTTCCCTGTTAGGAACTCAGAACATTCAACGGCCAAAAGATAGCCCAGTTGAGTCACTGAGCCAAAGAAGCCAGGCAGTACAAGAAGGCCCAGGGGATCAAAGCAAAAAGCAGGGGAGGAAGTTGAAAGAAATTCCCTGGGTGTGGGTGACCGGGTCAGTGCTAATGGATGGGTAGCTGCAGATGAAGAGGCTGGAGGGAGGGCTGCTGAGCTGATCTAGACACGCCCTCCTCCAACAGCCGCTTCATTCAGCACCTTTCCCAGCCCTGCTTCTCCCTCTCGAATCAATCATTCCTCCTCATCTTGAGAGTTTTCCCCATCACTGCCCTCTCTGACATTGGTATTCTCTAGAATTCCATTCCTGGGTTCTTCTCTTCAGACATCCTGTGAGTCTTTCTGAGGAAGCATTAATGCTATGCAAATTCCAGAAGCTCCGATCTAGTAACCTCCAGCTCAGGGTTTTCTCCCTGAGTTCCAGTTCCGGCTCTCTAACCTACTGTACAGCTGTCTCCACGGGAACCCGTCTGGATACTTCAAGTGCAGTGTTCCCTCGTAGGCCCCTCCTTTCTCCTATGCCCTGTCTTCAGGATGGTAGCAACATGGACCCCATCTCCTCAAGCCAAGAAACTGCTCCAAACTCTCCCCTACAGCAAATACTCCTAACTTTACATGCCTTTCTCCCCAAACCTACCAGACTCGTTTGATTTGTGTTTTCACTATTTTTCCCAGTAATTGTGGCACCATGGCACACAAGAGAGTTGTATTGGTGGAAACTGTCGCCTTAGGAAGGGAAAGTAAGACTGAACTGAACGAACACAGACATAGAAGGAAGGTATACCCACTGTGGGCAGGCAGTCTTCCCGCAGTTCCACAGGCTTCAGCAGAAAGGGGGTTTCCCGGACCCTTCTCTGAAGGGCCTACATCAAGGGTGACTTGGTTGTGACAGTGTTAGACCTCATGGTTCAAAATTTCCGGTGGAACTTGAAGACCAATACAGGTTAAGAAAGTAGGGGAGGCTGAGGGAGTTCTTGATGCAAGAATAGCTGCGGAGAAAGACCCTTGAGTGCTAAAGGCATTATCAGGAGGAAGGAGCTGGCATGAGATGGGGAACCTTTCCAGAAGCTCTCTGCCGCATGGCATGACCTCAGCCCAGTCCTTCTGCATCTAGTTTTACCCTCTTCTAACCCATATTCTGCCACAATGATCATCCACAATTTAAGTCAGAGAGAAAGTATAGAGTTTAAAACCTTTACTCAGCTCTTAGCAGGTCGGGAGGTGGGGAGGGGGTGCTTAGAGCGACACCAGCTTCCATGTACCTGAGACCCCACCCCTTTCCACCTCTACAAATTACTGTTAGCAATATTTCCTAACAGCGCCACGCCGCCCACCGATGCAAAATAACCCCAATGAAACCAAATTAGACCAAATTAAAAGATATCCAGGTTTAATTAGACCAGGTGGCCTCGAGGGGAAATGGGAAACCGCCAACACGACCACCGACCACTGGAGAGGAAGAGGGACAACCACGTGTTTATTTTGGGGGAGAGCAGTTTAAATAGCCTATGGGAGTGCTCTTAACCTTTCCTGGGTTAGGGTCAAGGTTTGGCGGGCTACCTTGACCCTTCTCGGGGAGGGGGTCAAGGTTCGAGGGGCACGGAGGAGGGGCCTCCAAAGATGGGATTCCAATTATGTCCACTCTTCCTGAGAGCGCCACATCCAACAAGGTGCACTTAGTATGCAAAAGCAGCAGCGGCTGAGAGGCGGAAGGAATTAGGAAGACTGTCCTAGGGTCCTAGGGCCGACGACTGACAACAACCTCCCCCTCCCCCCCCCCGCCCCGTTATCATTATGCTGTGCAAAGGATCAAAAGCAGGGTTGTGTGCCTGCTAGGTGATCTCGCTATCCCCTGAGCTATATCCCAGCCCCAGCACAGGTTTTCTCGTGATGAAACAGACATTTCTCCGCCTACGGATGCTCTTGGACAACTTACTTCTTTCTGTTCTAAGCCTCCGTTTTTCTATCTGAAGAATAAGTGTAATAAAATGGTACCCACACATTCGCGAGGCTCAGACACTGCCCACGGAAAGCACTTAGGAGTTATCTATAATCAACACTGTAAATGCCCCTTGAACTCTCCCCCCACCCCCACCCACCCTCTCCTACTTCTACCAACTGAATCTTCTCATCAGCCTTCCTGTTCCATCCGTGGGTACGTCAGTTCTGCTGCACTGACCAGACTCTGAGATCAGGAACTCAGCCAAGCACCTTCCACGTCCCTAGCACACGGTTGAATACAGAGCGGTTGTGTTTACCGAAGCAAAATAGGAAAACGCAGTCTCAGGAGAACACAAGGCTAAGTCTATTCTTGGATTGTTTCTTTAAAAACGTTCATTCCATTCCTCTCTTCCTGCAGCGCCAGCCTTAAAATATTTCATTTGTCTGCGGCCACACGGACAACACCAACCCTATTGGGCCCCGTTTCCTTCTGTCTTCCTTTGTTCTAGCTAGCCACTTCCTGTCTCTCTTGTTTCTTTCTCCTTCCTGCTGAAGCTCAGCTCCTGCTGTCTCAGGTTTCCCTCCCTTTTGTTTTTTTTCGGTGCTAAGAGACTTTTCCCTAAAATTCACCTCTGTTGCAGGCTTCCCAGAAATCGGTGGAGAGTTACTGTAATGGGGGAAGCCTCACCCTTCCTCCCCCCGCCCCTGCAGCAGCAAGTCCTTGAGGCCTCAGAATATCTGCTGGAGCCTGGAGTCAGCCTGATCTCCCTCTTCCTCCAGCAGGATATGGGCCTGTAAACATCTGACTCAGAGTGAGTGTGCCCAGCCACACAGTGAGATGCGTAGGGTAGCTTAGGCCTGTCCACCCCGAGCTCAGATGAGAAGTTGTAGCATTATCAAATAGATTCACAAAACCCTCCGCTTGGGCTTCACAAAGATCTGAATTCTATTTAACCCTTTCTTTGAAGTCTTGAATACCCCCCCCCAAATATGGGCTTGTCACCTGATAATGGACCCAACACTAATAATTTTCCTGGTCTGCCTATAATTTAATCTGGACTATTTGATATATAAACATTAACCAAAGTAAACCTGGCAGTGGTGAAGCACACCTTTAATCCCACCGTTTGGGAGGCAGAGGCAGGCGAATCCCTGTGAGTTCAAGGCCAGCCTGGTCTACAAGAGCTAGTTCCAGGATAGGCTCCAAAGCTACAGAGAAAAGCCAAAGAAAAGAAAAAAAAAACCATAAAAAACCATTAAACAAAGTACAGGATTGAATGGAATTAAACATGCTAGATGGATGCTAGATCCCGGCACTGGCAGGAGGGCAAATCTCTCTGAGTTGGAAGTCGGTCTGGTTTGCAGACCAGCCAGCTACATATTGAGACCCTATCGCACCAGAAAACAGCGATGGAATATAATACAGTATCGCTGGTAAAGAAAAGACAGTAAGGGGTCGTTAGAAGGAGGCGAGGTTTAAGGCACCCAGAATGTTTTCTTTGATGCACTTAGGTTAGCATACAGAGCAATGGTTTTTCACCATGGCCTCTGCATATATATGAAGACACTTAGATTCTGCTTCCAGCTGCCACTATTAGTAGAGTACTGGCCGAGTCTCACAACCTCTACTATTAAACTGAAGGGTTATTCAGTATGACGTCAAAGAGATCTTTGAACTCTGCACCTGAGAGCGATGTAAGAAGGAGGAAGGGAGAGAGCTCTGGGGCTAGGGTTTGCTATGCCAGTCTCACCGAGGGAAATGAGCCTTGAAGCCATGAGGGGTTTCTGAGGGAAAAGAACAGAGGAACGCTGTGGAGCTGCAGATGAAAGTGTCTGTTCAAACTAGGAGGCAGGAGCATTCAGACACAGCAAATTCAGGATACAAGCACTCGCGAGCTGTGGGAAGGGCTAGATGGGCAGGCTGTGGAGAGGTGCTGTTGGATACAACGCTGCAGCTCATAATGGAGCCTGAGGAAGGAAGGAAGGGAGAAGCCAGCTCCTAAGAGCTGTCCTCGGACTTTCACACACACGCAGCGTGGGGCGCAGAAGTCCCGCCAAACACACACGCACATAAACATGGAATAAAATACACAAACAGATTTCGTTCCTTAAATGTTTTATGAACATTTTAAATGTTTTATTCTATGTGAATCTGTGTATGTCTATGTATCATGTGTGTGCCTGGTGCCCAAGGAGATCGGGGGCGGGGGGGGGGGGGGAGGCGGTTATCAGATTCCCTGGAACTAGAGTTACAGATGTTTGTTAGCGGCCTCGTGGGTGTTGGGAACTGAAACTGGGTCCTTTGCAAGAGAAGTTAGTGCTTTTTGACTTCTGTGGTTTCACTTCTGGCTAAGTGTTCTTGTTAACTGAAGTATGTCAAGCTAGAAAGCGATTTTTGTTTTTTGTTTTTTGGTTTTTTTTGACCTTAAATGCTTACCCTGAGAAAGGCTCCGGGCTATCTGGGATCTCGAGTGCAGTCACAGTCCAGCTAATAAAGACTTTCTTTCGGCTTGAACCTGCATCTGAGGAGTAGTCTCTGGTAAATACATCCACGATACAACCCCTACAGGAGCAAGTTGTTTTGTATTTTTTTGCTCTTTCCCTCATTTTTCATTTACTTATTTTATTTTTGATTGTGAGTGTGAGTGTGCCTCTCTTGTGTTCGTGCACAAGACAGCAGGTGTCCGTGGAGGTCAGAGGCATTGAAAAACGCCCTCTACAACTGAAGTTCCAGGCTGAGCTGCCAGACCTGGGTTCAAGGACGTCAACTCTGCCTGTGCAGTATGTACTTCTAAAGCTCTGAACCTTACCTCCCGCCCCCCCCTTCAGCACTAAGTCTTTGCTCGAAAGACCAATAGTTAAAGCACTCTCTGCCCCTCTCTGTGCTGGAGGACCCACTCCCTTCCTTCTCTAGGAAGACTCAGCCCCTTCTGTGCGGTTTGCCCTTCCTTCCCACTGTTTCACTTCCTCATCACTCAGCTCGGTAAGATGACCCTCAGGCCCACAAGCAGCAGGCAAACAGCACACATTGCCCAATCTGTTGTTTGTTCTTCCTGACTCTCATTGGTCGGTTACCCTGATTTTCAGTCTGCAACATCCTATGAATTGTTGACTGGTTAATTCTGGTCAGAGTTGCTCCTCCTTTGTGTCAGAATTCCACAGAACTCTCTGAATCTCCGATCAGAGAGATGATCACGTCCACCCTCTGCATGAAGATTCTCTTTTTGTTCTTGCGCATCCTTCTCTTGCTCCTGATATCCTTACCCAGATTATCAGGGAGCGCATATCCAGACATTGCTAACCCACTGACAGATACTATGTTTGATGGAACTGGCTTAGTTTTAGTTACATTGAAGTAGATCTTGGTCCACAGTTACACTTACTAGACCTTTGCTCTCACCAGAAAAAAGGAATATGCTACAAATACATTAAAATACAATTTTTCTGGTTACTTTCTACTTCTCACTTCCTGTGTTGCAATATAGTGTTATTGTTTGCTTATTCATACCACCTCCTCTCTCTCTCTCCCTCTCTCTCCCCTTGTTTCTTTTTTTTTCTTTCTTAGAAGAGAGACCTTAATCTATTGAGATAGAATAACAAATAAAACAAATAACTTAAGGGGTTAGAGAGTTGGCTCAGTGGTTAAGAGCATTCATTGGCTGCTCTTCCAGAGGTCCTGGGTTCAATTCCCAGCATGCACATGGCAGCTCACAACCATCTGTAGCTCAAGTTTCAAAGAATCTGATGCCCTCTCTGGACCACCATATGCATTAGCCAAGCATGTGGTACACAGATATGCATTCAGGCAAAACATTCAAATATATAAAATTAAAACACACATAAAATAAAACAAATAACCTCAGAAGTACATGTTTCAGGGACCTTCACCTAATCCTGTGAGACTAGTCCCAGGAGAGAAAGAACCTTGTAACTGGAGGTTTCTCTCCTGCCCTCAAGTTCCTGAATAACCACTCTGAGGCTTAATATTAATTACAAACTAATTAATCTATTAGCTCAGGTTTATTAACAACTAACTCTTACAACTTAAATTAACCCATTTCTATTATTCTATATTTTACCATGAGGCTCGCAGCTTTGTTACTTCACATCTTGTTTCCCTGGCAACTGCGGGCATCTCTCCGACTCTGCCTTCTTCCTCCCTGTATCTGTTTGGATTTCCTGCCTGGCTCTATTCTGCCCTGCCATGGGCCAAAGCAGCTTCTTTACTAACCAATGGTAATAAAAGATATTCACAGCATACAGAAGGGCATCCCACATCAGAACACAAGCAATTCTCAGGGAGGAGTGAGCACACCCAGAAGAGTTGGGAGCACAACCAGTATCTTATTTTGTTTATTTTCTGAAACTAGGTTTATCTGTGTAACAAACTTTGCTGGCCGAGAACTCACTATGTAGACCAGGCTGGCCTCTGCCTCCTGAGCACTGGGATTGAAAGTGTGTGCCACCACATCCTGCCTCATCTCTGAAGTTTATGTGGGCTACACTTAGAACCCCCAAGAATACCTGGTGAGCTGGAAGAGGGTGACACCCAGCACCACTTTTAAGATCTGAAGAATTCTGTGAACAGCAAGAGGGATATAGCCCTTACTGCAGACATCAGCTACTTCCTGTCCTCCCCTTAGGGCATTATTGACAGTTCATTTTCATTTCCTGTTACTGTGTGTCCTCAAGATTGGAATAAGGCTAGCTAAGTGGTTCAGTGGGTGCTAGCCCCAGGACCCACATGGTTGAAGGAGAGAACCAACTCACACAAGCTGCCCTCTCTGCTTTTCATTTAAGCCATGGTATGTGTATGCACACACACACACACACACACACACACACACACACACACCCCTCAATAAATAACTCATAAGTGCAATTAAAGAAATCTTTTTAAAAATCATAATAACTTTGATTGTGTAAACCTAACTCCTATAAGTTTATTGCAACACCTTCTGGCCCAGATACCAGCTGGGAGACAGCAAAGTTTGGCTGAACCACATCATCCTGCACTGTAGTTATTTTGTAAGAAACATAGGAAATGCTCTAAAGTACCACACGTTCAGGCCTTCGTGGCCCTCTGTCAGGATGGAGGTCTATGCAAAGAGAAAACAGAAGATGGGCATCTCTGATACCCTAGATCACCTACGTATTCAAATCCTATTCCAGAGGGAGAACAGTAGAAACAAGGCTTGGAAGGCGAAACCTCTTCTCTGTAGAGTTCCTTGCCAGCTCCATAACCTTTCACTTAGCCAACTGACCAAAGAAGGAGACCAAACTTTGAACTTCCTGTCATCCATATGCTCCTCTGCCTGCAGCACTTCTCGTAAGGGAAATGCTTAGACCCTTGAGGACATTTAGAACCTACGTATCTTCCGCAATTTTGGACCTTCAACAATACTAAGAGAAAATGGGAAGTCACTTTGAGGATGTACCTCAATTTACTAGTAACTTTCAGACCTTAGCATTGTCATTGATCTTACAGGCTATACCAAGTAGAAACCCAGGTTGTGAAAGGACGCTAGGAAGCATGCACACAAGCCATGCATTCAGAATCCTGCTGGGCTGGCGTTCAGACCCTTCACGGCCCGGAAGCAGCTACTCGGGATTGCAACAACACAGCCGGAACCTACAGACGCAGGATGATGATGTCATCACGAGGACAGAAGTTTTTATCACGAAACCTGTTGGGCTAGAGAGATGACTTGACTTAAGAGTGTTTGCCGAGCTTGCTTGAGAGAAGGCTTTATGGAGGGAAGAGTGGAGCCCTGTGACTAGCTTGTCACAATGGTGCCACCATGAGACAAGTCCATGTAATGGAAAAAGTGAGGGAGGAAATAAAAACTCCAAGTGAAGACCACACCGCCAAAAGCTACAGAGTCCCCCCAGCCCCCTTTTTATTCACAGCACGGACACCAAATGCACCTTGTGGACATGCATGGGTCTCATCTGTCTCAAGTGTACAGAGGAAGTTGAAGCATAAATCTCTACTGTGTCATTTATATGAATGCCCTCAGATTTTAAGTTGGTTTCCGCAGCACCAGTAAAAAGTAAACACTATCCATCCTTCATGAAGGTAGCCTTTATTTTTATTTTTTTTAAGTATATAATTGGTTTTTATTTTATGTGCATTGGTCTTTTGCCTACGTGTATGTCTATGTGAGGGTGTCAGAAACCCTGGAACTGAAGTTCCAGACAGGTGTGAGTGCCACGTGAGTTCTGGAAATTGAACTCAAGTCCCTGGAAATACAGTCAATGCTCTCAACCACTAAACTATCTCTCCAGCCCCCAGCTTTTATTATATAATAAGGATGTATGCGTTTTTGGTTCCTGGCACACAGCCCCTAAAATGATCGGAACTGCTGGGATCATAAGTATCTCTTGTATAGTAATAACATGGCTGGTGGTCAGGAGTCCTTTGGCAGACTTCAGGTTGGGGACCAGGAAGTAGAAAGCCTTGATTTGAAGTGTAAAACCTTCAGTCCTGTCCCTAAACTCTGGACCTCAATCACCAATGGCAAAATGACTTAGTGATCACATCTACTTAATTAGAACTTCATAAAAACCCAGCACAATGGGGTTTGGGGAGCTTCTCAACTGGCAAGTATGTTTAACACCACTCCGTGGACAGAGAGTCCTTATGCTTCAGACCCTCTGAACCTTGTCCTCTGTGCTTAGGGACTCTCTGAGTCTTGTCCTCTGTGCTTAGGGACCCTCTGAGTCTTGTCCTCTGTGCTTAGGGACCCTCTGAGTCTTGTCCTCTGTGCTTAGGGACCCTCTGAACCCTGTCCTTTGTGCTTTCCCCCTTGTTGCTCATTTGTAGCCATTAAAACAGACTCGGAAATGTAAATAATGAGTCTTTCTAAATTCTTTGAAACATTGTAGCAAATTTTCAAGCCCCCAAACAGAGAGGAACAAAGGAAAGGCTGTCTGAACAGGATAAGACTAGGAGTTAGTTGTACCTTCAGTGACCCGTTTCCTCTGAGTTCGCCCCATCTCTAAAAGTGTCCGCCATCTCTCAATAATGCCACCAATTGGGCTGGAGAGATGGCTCAGTGGTTAAGAGCATTGCCTGCTCTTCCAAAGGTCCTGAGTTCAATTCCCAGCAACCACATGGTGGCTCACAACTATCTGTAATGAAGTCTGGTGCCCTCTTCTGGCCTGCAGGCATACATGCAGACAGAACACTGTATACATAATAAATAAAAACATAAATACATAAAATATTTAAAAAAATAATGCCACCAGTTATCCCATCAGTGGACTAACTCATATGTGCAAACAGACCCTTCCAGATCCCACACTGCCCTAAAGTGCCACCTCTGAGCATTGTAGCAGAGACCATTACATAGCATAGCATTGCACTGTGAGTCTTTCTGAAAGAAAATTCATATTTAAATCATCAAATTACCTGAGCAGACATTTTTACAAAGAAGATAAGTGGCCAATAGGTACATAAAAAATTCTCAAGATTGTGAACCACCAGAGAAATGTGAGCTAAAACCATAACAATGGACTAGAACGATGGCTCAGTGGTTAAGTGTACATGACGATCTTGCAGAGAACCCGGGTTCAGTTTTCAGCACTGCCATGACACCTGTCCATAACTCCAATTTCCTCGTCTGGCTCTGTGGGCACAAAGCCTGCATACAGTGCACACATATACATATATAGAGGTGAACACTCATGCCCAGAAAATAAAAATAGAAACCTTAAAAGAATTAAAGAAAATCAGAGTGAAATATTATCTTACACCTGTTAGAATAGAATTATTGAGGAAGCAAAAAAATAGTATAAATGAGGATTGCAGAAAAGGAAGCCCCCAACCCCTGCTGGGCAGTGGGTGAATAGACACAGGCCGTCTGAGAAGCAGTACGGAAGCCCCTCAAAAATTAAAAACAGGACAAATAGATGATCTGAAATCTCGCGACTGGGTATATACATCATCAAAGAACCTGAAATCGGTGTGCCAACAAACTGTTTGCATTTGTTTCACCTTTGTGATATTATTTACAGTATTATTTACAGTGGCCAAGCTATGGAACCCACTGTCTGTCAACAGATGAATAGATAGAGAAAATGTGACGCACAAGCTCCTAGAAATAAATCTCACCATTTGTGACCATTCACAGAAAGTTGCAGGATAACTTGCTAAGTAAAGCAAGCCAGGGATAGAAGGACCAATCCTGAAAGGTCTCTCTCTGTGCAAACTGAAATGGAACAAGAAGCAGAATGTAGAGCGATGGCGGCCAGGGTCTGGAGGTGAAGGAAGAGGAGTATAGAGACACTGGATGATGAATCCGGTTTCGGTTAGACAGGGGGGTCAGGTGGCTAAACTCTATTGTATAGCATGGTGGCCATGGTTAATAAGGAGTATTATGTCTGAACGTTCCTGGAACAGTAGATCATAAACAACTTTACCATACGAAAATGTGGTGGATGGGTCTCTCAGTGGGTACATATATCAAAACCTCATAGTGTATACTGTAAATGGATACATCTTTTACTCCTACACTCCATGTACCTCTCGAGGAGAATGGCGTGATCTGACATTGTGACTGGCATCTGAGCTGTAAACCTGGAGTCTGATACTAATTCTTGACAATTAATGTCAGATGTAAGTGACTTCTTGGAGCCACTGCTAGTGTCCAAAGAGTTGGGGAATCAGTTGTTAAGTTAGAGAAGATTCTAACACTACATGTCCTTGAAGGAGTCATTTAACCTTATTTCCCTAAGATTAAATTTTTCTCCTTATAAAATGAGAATAATAAAATATCACAAGTTTTAAAGGAGATTAAATGATATGGATATGTGTAAAGTATTGTTTAAACCAGTGTCTACGAGAGGAAGCCTCAAAAATGCGATTCTGTTCCTTTCTTTATCACCATTGTAGCTTTAAACTTCATGAAGCACTGCCACATGCAGTTTTCATTGGAGTTATGCATTTAGGCTTTACACACAGTACAATACAGAGGTGAAGGTGGAGGCTGGTAAAGGTACCCGCCTCTCCTTGCTTTGGCATTCAGTGCTCAATAAAGTTTCTAAGCCGTCCTAACACTCTAGATCTCATACATTCTCCCCCAGTTCTCTCTCAGGGGCTTTCGGCTCCTCTCCTAAATCCGTGCTTGGACTGCCACGACATCCACGCTGCTACCCATCACTGCTCCACCACGTCACCTCTCCCGTCACTTAGTCATTGGGGCCTTCTCCATCTTAATAAGAAAAAGCTGGGCTCCCTCTTTCTCCCCCCACCTTTAAGGGCTCCCCGCCGCTCCCCAGCCACAGGCCTCAGCAAGCAAGCAGGGCTTTTCTCTTGGGAAATGCCCAATGAGGAGAGAGTCTCGGTGTCACCCACAATGTTTCTCCATCTTCTTTTTGCTTGGGGCTTCTCTAGTGATCTGGGAAAGCCCGGCTCGCTCATCTCTTAAGATCTCTTAACTAAGATATTGATTTTACCCTGTGGTTGCCTTTGGTGGGTAGAGAGGGCTGAAGTAAGTGTCCCCACCTACACCTAACATTTCCCACTGACCTACGTAAGCTTGGCAGAATTTTCAGTCTTCTGTAAGGCCTGCCCCGTCATGCCCAAATTAGTAGGTAGGAACCATTAATGTGCAGGAATTCTTTCTCAAATAATGAGCAACACAACTCCAGTGTCCTCTAATTCAGGCTGAAGTGACACTCCCTGCCCAAGTCCTTTGACAAAATTTCTTTAAGGAATTTAGAAAATCGACTTAAAGAGATTGTAGGGAGGCCCACACAATCAACTAACCTGGGCTTATAGGGACTCAGAGACTGAACCAACAACTAGGGAGCCTGAATGAGGCTGACCTAGGTCCTCTGCGTATATGTTACAGTTGTGTAGCTTGGTCTTCTTATGGAACCCTTAACAACAGGAACAGGGGCTGTCTCTGACTCTTATTTTTTAAATATAATTTATTTTTTATTTTATATGCACTGTAGTTTTGGCTGTATGTATGACATATGGAGGCTCACTGGCTTCCAGTAGCACCCATAAAATGTGAGTCCCTGGGTCAAGGAGAGACCTTGTCTCCAAGAAATAGGCAGAGAGCGACAGAAGACTAAATCCAGTGCCCTCTTCCGGCTTCTGCACTCAGGCAGGCCTTATACACCTTCACACACGTGTGCCCCCTACACATGGGCGCACAGTCACACACAAAGACACATCCACAAATACATAAATGTTTTAAAAATGTTAACAAGCTTGTTTGGTAGACTACAATGCGTAAGTACATGAAATTAGCAAGTAGATTGTGAAAGTTCAGAATTTCCTATGCCACCAAAGCCCTGATTTCTCAGACATCCTTCACCTTGCTCATGGTTGTCAGGGATACCAGGGAGCTCTCTGGAGCAGCATCTGTCAAACCTTCGACCAGGCTGCTCTGGTCCATTGCGCCTTTGGCTCCTGCCTTGGATCTGAGCTCTGGGTACCATTTCTTTTCTTTTATTTGAGGCAGAGTTTCCCTATGTAGCCTGGAAATCACTGGACAGATGATCTTTGACTCATAGAGATCGATCTTGCTTCTGCCTCCCCAGTGCTGGGGTTAAGGTGATGCCACCCCGCCTACCAGGAATTATTTCCTGTCGCACCATCCTGGAGAGTCTCGGTCTAAGCAGCCCATATACAGAACACTCAAACCCCAATGTGGCTGATGCATTTTTTAGCTCCCAATCTGACATATCAGCACTAGCTAAGCTGTTATCTTCCAGAAAAAGCAATCGACTTTAGGGTTGATCCTCTTTGAAGATTTTCTCTACTCCCTTTCTCCTATGAATCAGTGGGAATGCCACCCCCACCACCCAAGAGAGCAACTGTGGCTGAATAATGACCACGCAAAGATTTCCCGGAAGCCGCAAATGCTGTTTTATTTGATTTAAAAAAAAAAAAAAGGTTGGGTGGTTCAGATATGATTAATTTAAAGACCTTAGTCTGGGCGGGGGGGGGGAGTACCCTGTATTACCTGGGTAGAACCTATCTGCTTCCTACGTGTCTTCATAAGACAGATTTGACATACGGAGAATCTAGTATGTTTTGTACTTTCCCAACCAATTCTCCCATCCATCAATTAACCAAAACCTTGGTAACCATCAGCATGAGGACATTCTCTATAATAATACTCTGAAAACATTGGAGAGCCCTGAAACATTTTCCAAGATACCGGAAGGCTAAATGTACTGATTTCTGTCTATTCTGAGCCAAAGAAGAGCCGCTGGGTTCATCTGGGTCACCGGAGTGTGTTCAGGTGACCCTGAAAGGCAGCCTGGAGGCTGGTGGCACGGGGAGCAAGGGAAGTGTCCAAGGGTCACCATCCTTGAAGCGTGCTAGCCAAGGCAGAGGGAAGAGGGCGGGAGAAGCAGAGGAACTTAAGAGCCAGCCGAGTTTGAGGGTTGGAGCCTTTGTGGGTGCTGAGGCCAGAGGCTTGAGAAGGATTTGGGAGCCTAAGAAAAGCAGGATAACAGCACTTAGCCATCGCCGGGTCTTGGAAATGAAGAGTGAGTAGCAGTCTCCAAGACACTGAGAGTGTCTAGAAAGTACGAATTCAAGACATTGAGTGTGTCAAGGATACGTGAACTCAGGACACTGAGTGTGTCTAGAATATGTGAATTCAGGACACTGAGTGTGTCTAGGATATGTGAACTCAGGACACTGAGTGTGTCTAGGATATGTGAACTCAGGACACTGAGTGTGTCTAGGATATGTGAGCTCAGGACACTGAGTGTGTCTAGGATATGTGAACTCAGGACACTGAGTGTGTCTAGGATATGTGAGCTCAGGACACTGAGTGTGTCTAGAATATTCGAATTCAGACACTGAATGTGTCTAAGATATGTGAATTCAGGATACAGATTGAAGAAAGAAGAAAGACACTCCCCAGGCAGAGAGAAGGCTTTGATAATATTTAAGATGAAATTTGTGCTTATTTATGGAGTAGCGTATTGTAATTCAGTACAACTCTATACTATACAAAAAGAATCAAAATGGGATAATTAGTGTATCTCCTCAAAAATCACTTCCTTGAGTTGGGAACTTTCAGACTCTAATTATTTTAAATGTATACTCCTCCTCCCTTCCTGCCTTCTAATTTGCTTCTATTCTATCATCTACTCTAAATGATCAGTTGCTTTTTAGCTTCCGCAGATGGGCTCGTGTGAAACACTTGTCTTTCTGTGCCTGGCTCGATGTGATGCTAGTGACAGAGGCTGCGGTGCAGCCTTGCGCTGGAGCCCTTGCCTGGCATATCCAAGGCCCGGCGTTAGCTCCCCAGCAACGCCATGGTAGTGGAGGAGGAGAGAGCGGTATCTATGGGGACTGGTGTTGAGGCTTTCGAATAAAGCCAGAGCAAGCAGTGGTGGTGGTGGGATGTCCAAAAAAGGCTGTTGTTGTTGTTGTTGTTGTTGTTGTTGTTGTTGTTTTGTTTTCTTGTAAGGTAGGATGGGTGAGAGAAGTGGAAACAGTGTGAGAAGCTGGTAACATTGCGGTGAAGGGGTTATTAATGGAACTTCAAAGTGGCAGTTCCCACATGAAGCTAAAAAGCTAGTATTCTCCAAACCTTCCTCTCAAGCTGGGTGTGGGGGCACACACCTTCAAACCCAGCGCTTCCCAGGCAGAGGCAGGTGGATCTCTGAGCTTCCAGGCCACCACAGGCTACATAGTGAGACCCTGTCTTAAACACGGGTGTTTAAGACAAACCAAAGTTGCTGTGGGGGATTTTGATTGCACTCTGACACTCCCAAGACTGACAAAGTTAACCTTCAATCAGAGGGTGGAGCTAGCTAGCTGCTAGTGGACCAAAATTAGCCATAGAGGTTCCTAGTACACAGGAAGTAGTAGGGCTTAGAAAGAGGTTTGGCCCTTTTGGAGGGAGGAAGGAGAGGGGAGTGGGTCACCGGTTACTTTGACACCTCGTCTCTGATCAATCAGGTTTTTACCCTGATATTTGACTCCTGAGGTTTTATTGATAAAGAATAATTAGATAAATGCTACATTTGGTTCCAAACACTCAGCATGTAAATCCACATAGGGTCTGAGAAAGCTGT
Organism: Myodes glareolus; assembly: GCF_982192425.1. Classification (NCBI taxonomy): domain Eukaryota; kingdom Metazoa; phylum Chordata; class Mammalia; order Rodentia; family Cricetidae; genus Myodes; species Myodes glareolus. The sequence goes on along the minus strand of NC_142049.1, from coordinate 7,061,018 downwards.
TGGGGAGAGAGGTAGGTTCTCTGCTTGTGACTTACAGAGGCATGGCTCTTTGTCAAGCCCCTGCTACCCAGCACTTGAATGTGGTTTATGAACAGCGGGCGGAGCTCTGCTTGGCCGCAGGAAACCAGGTAAAAATGCCTGTGGCAATGTGGACCCAGACGTTTCCCAGAGCTGGGTGAGTAGACTGGCTCCCACCTGGGGCCCACAGGGATGAAGCTCAGCTCTCACTGATCCGAAGGGGGTAGAGCCAGCCCCAAGGCTATGGGCCAAACCAGAGCCCTGCAGCAGAGAGCCTAGCTGCCACTTAGCAGGTTAAAGTTTGGTTCACATGTCAGAGAATGCTGTAAGTAAGTGTGCGGCTATCGGTACTGGGAAAGTCAGGTCCAGATCGAGACAACCTCTAGTGAGGTGTAGTATGCTTTAAAATGTGCTTAGATGCTGGAGAAAGAAAAGAAAGTGGGTGTAGACAGTTAAGACCACAAAATAAACTAAAAATAAGCAGTCTAAAAGCAATCAAGAGAAGTCTTTAAAGAGAGAATAAAAAAGTAAGCCCCGTAAGGATGGGAACTACACAGGGCGCCTGGATCCTGTATGTTGCTTTGCTGACTTTGACTGTTTTAAGTGCTGATGAGGCAGCAGCTGAGAGACACTGAATTACGGAAGGGACTGCCGAGTTAAACCAGCCTATGTCCTTTAAGAATGGCTTGACTTCAGAATAGAAGTTGGGAAACGTGTTGCATGGCGGGGGGAGAGGTCGTGCTTCTGCTTGCACAGGAAATAGAAAATCTATGGATTCCTTCGAAATTAACAAAGACTAGGTTTGACTTGGGGAGACCTCCTGAAAATCTTGCCTACAGATGTGAGGGAGGAAGCCAGGAAAGACTAAGAGACAGGTGACAAGTATGCTGATCCCTCTGCATGGGAAGAACTCTGAGTCTAGATGAGACATGATAAATCCTATTGGCTACAGAGTCCTCCTAACAGTTTGGTTATACAGTCCAAATGGGCGTATAAAGTGAGCAGACGCCTTTCACCTGCTCAAACATAGAACAAAAAGTCATCTTTAACTGACTTGTGCATATCACAATTCCATGCTTGTGTTAATGCAGATATGTATGTTACCTTTAAAAGTTTGTCTGTTTTCAGAACTAGGGGACCAGACACTAATGAAGACAAGTAGCCCAGGCGATCCAGCCTCTGAGAGTGCCTCTGCTGCAGTTTCCTCAGAGTTCTGCATCCAGGACAATTTCAGAGCTGCTAGTTGGGATGGCCCAGCCCCATGCAGAACTCCAGCCAGGATTTCATATAAGCCCTACACTTTCCCATTACACAGAGACTGGACAACAAATCATTCAGCTAGGTCTCCCAGGATTTAATCATTATCTCAAATTTCTCAGGGTCCCCTAGAAATGAAAGAAGTGGTTAAGAGAACATCACACCTCCAGACAACAGGAAGCAGTCTGAAGAACATAACACCCACATTCTCAAAAGGTGGGGTGGGTGGTTTTGGTTGTTCTACAGATTATATATGTTTATTGTCATTTGGTGGGGGGTTGGTTGCAAATTGTTACTAGTCACGGTAAGGGAAGAAACTAAACAAAGGAGACTGGATTTAAGAATCTCTTTCTGAAAAGAAAAAGGGAGAGATGGAAAAGACAGATTAAAAGGGTAGATCGCTGAGTCTACTTTAAACTAAAAAGCAACTACTAATCTCAATTAAAATTGGTATGGATTTTTGTATATTGATACAAATTTAGGGCTATTTTTTGTTAGAACATTCTCTATGTTTCTACTATTTCTTAAGATATTTTTGTATATTGATACAAATTTAATTGCTTGTGGGCAATATGGCAGGCGGCAGTTTAATAGAAATGGGTTAATTTATGTTATAAGAACTAGTTAGGGGAACTGGAGAGATAAAGTAATGGGCAAAGAGCCTAAATTTTTAAAATAGGCAACAAATATGAACAGTCTATTCATAGAAGAAATGTAAATGACCAATTAACATTAAAAATATTGAAATAATTATCAAATAAGTGAAGACTCTTAAGACTTAGATGTCATAGCCATTTACAAAATACTTGATTTTACTAGGCAATTTGTCAATGGATATCAAAACCCTTAAAATATGTGCACTCTTTGAGTACCAATTCCGCTTTTAGGAATTTACACTTGGAAAATAATTCAGAGGAGTAACTGAGTCATAAAAGGAATGTTTAAAATGCTCTCAGTGTACAGAAAAAAAAGATTAAAAAATAAGGTAAATTGGCAGAGGTGACACACCCTTTAATTTCAGCACTGGGGGCAGGGGGGCAGAGGGGCAGGGGCAGGCAAATCTTTGTGTTCGAGGCGAGAGTGGTCTACAGAATGAGTTCCAGGACAGCCAGAGCTACACAGAGAAACCCTACCTCAAAAAACCAAAAACCAAACAAACAAACAAATGATAAGGGTAAAATCGTGACTTCAGACACCAACATGCGACAGAGTGCCTAAGACATGCGCAGTAAGCACCTCTCTGGGCTAGTAAAACAGCATGGGTACTAGTGGCACCCCTTTGTGTCACACACCGGCCCCCTCCATTCCTTCAGGTCAACCACCTTTCAGGATCCTAGATTTATACCATCTTCTGTTAGAGGCATTCCCTGTTTGTTCTGAGACACAGTCTTGTAGGCTATGTAGCCCAGGATGGCCTCACACTTGAGATCCTCCTGCCTCAGCTTCCAGACTGCAGGGTTCACAGGCGTGCAGCAGCGCAGCCAATTGCTCCTGTGTTTCTATGTCCTCTCTCTGAAACTGAACAAAGGTTTCTCTACCCAAGGACACGTTCTGTTTGTAGATGAGGTGCTTACAAAATAGCTCAGATCTTGCCCTGCATTCCTTAGATTGCCACACATCCTGGGCAGCTTATTCTAGGCACTGAAGAGGTCGGACTCGGCTCTGATCAAATGTGAGGCAGTTTTCCAATAGTACTCTCTTTCTTTCTGCCCGTCTTCCACCCTCACTTTTCTTTTTTCGAAGGCATGTCGTCCTGGCTAGCCTGGAACTTGCTATGTAGACCAGGCTAGCCTCCATCTCGCAGAGATTCATGTGGTTCTGTCCCTAGTGCTGGGATTAAATTTATGCGCCACCACTCCTGGCTTCTCAAGGGTACCATTCCCAGCACTGGAAATACGTTTGCTTCTCTGCTTTGGAGTCACTAATAAAGCTTGGCTGCGGTCCCCTCATCAAGAATCATGCCCATCAATTCCCTGCTTCCAAAATTCTGCTTTTCTATGCCAGCTTCATACATTAGCAAGCGGAAACATTCTGGCCGGGACCCTGATTCTCATCGTTTCTCCCCCAACAGTGCACAAACGCTGCTGGGAGCAACGGCTCGTTCTTTCCTGTCAGCTCAGACCAGGTCCCAAACATAGCAAGCCTCTGGTACAGTAGCTGGCAGAACAAAGGCCTCCAAGGATACTTCCTCCCTAGTGACTTAATGTCCTAGCCATCAATCAACGACAGGGCAGAGATAAAATATAAAAGCATTACGCGAGTCACTCACAGGATCCTCAGAGATTATTAATGAGGAAAATCTCTCAGCTTGCTTCCATTAACCTCTGTACCTCCTCTACACCCTCTTCCCCTTTCATCTTGTTCTGGATTCTTTTTAGCCATCGCTTTAGAATGAAGGATGGAGAGCTTGGGCGCCCCCTTGAGGCAGAAGTGTGCTAGTACGTCTCCTTGTAAGGGTTCTTGAGTTCTCCGGTTTTCCTATCAGCCTTCCTAAACTGAGGTGTTTGCTTTTACTCATTTTTATTTCAGGGAGACTGGCTACCAATCTCATGGCATCTGACTGGCAGTTCCACGTTCTTTGTGTCTTAGCTACTCTGAGTTTGACAGCTGAGAGGGTTCCTGGCCTGAGGCATAAGTAGCAGTCAGTGCGTTTTCCAGTTTTTTCTTTCCAAAGCACCTCACTCTGCCCGATGTCTCCCTGTCTCGCATTGCTCCCTTCCTCTGGGCCTATGCAGCTCTTCATTTTGCACACAATTCTTTTCCTGACGTTTTCTCGGCTCTTTTAAATTAAATCCTTCCTTTCTTCAAAAGTCTAACTCACGCGATACCCCACACACACACCTCTACGATCCTGTAAATGTTGTTTACAAGGCTCTTGCCAAGTGCCCTAATTGTAGCTATCTCTCTCTGTTTGTTTTAACATCCCACTGGTAAGAACACGGTTTCCAGCCCATGTGAGAATCATTAGCTAAATACTGAATTAAGTTGTTGAATGATTTCAAACACCCAATTTTCTATAAGCAAATATAACTTTATTTTTAAAGATGCAAAAAGGAAAGTATGAAAGAGAGAGAGAAAAGGAAATGGCAGAACAGAAAAAAATAAAAAAACAGAAATAATAGTGCCTGGAAGGCAAAAGTTACGAGACTCACAGGATGTTCCAGAAATGGCACTAGCAGAAGAATCCGGAAACTGCACTCAGGCCTATTGTTCTGTTAATGAGTCAAACTGCAACCGTAGAACTCCCTGAGCCCCGGTTCTCTAGAGTAGGGAAGCCCTGAGTGATGTCACTCTGAAACTGCGTGACTGAGCTAAAGAGTCATCGGGAGGCCAGTGAGATGGCTCAGTGGGCAAGGACATTTGTCGCTAAGCCGAAGGGCCTGACTTCAATCCCCGGGACTTACACTGTGGGAGAAGAGAACCAGCTCTTGGAGGTTGTCCTTGGACACCACACACGTACCGTGGCAAGCCCTTCCATCCCAAATAAAATGCATTCCATTTAAAATGGGAAAGAATTTAAATAAAATATATAAGAAAAAATATGAGCCCAGGGAATCACACTGTAACCTCTGGGACCTACAACTAGTATAAATATTCAGGATCTTACAGTCTCCTATGCTAAGAGATTAGGTGATTTTTATTAAAGTTTAGTTTTGTGTGTGTGTGTTTGAAATGCTGCTCTGAATTTGCTGTTCTTACAATGCTTTCCTGACCTCTCTCAGGCAATTCTAGAAATTATGTCTATGTGTCTAGGTAGGGACTTGTGCACAGAAGCCCAGAGAACACATTTCCTGGAGCTGCGATTATAGTGCTTTCGTTAGGGTTTCTATTGCTGTGAACAGACACCCTGACCACGGCAACTTTTATAGCGGGGAAAATATTAAATTGGCTTAGATTTTCAGAGACTCAGTCCATTAGCATCATGGTGTGACACGGTGGCGTGGAGGCAGACAGGGTGTGGGAGAAGGGGCTGAGAGTCATACATTCTTGATCCACAGGCAACAAGAAGGGAATCGTTTCTCTGCATGGCTTGAGCATGTGAGACCTCAAAGCCCACCTCCACAGTGACGCACTTCCTCCAACAAGACCACACCCACTCCAACAAGGCCACACCTCCTAATAGTGCCATTCCTTTGGGGGCCATTTTCTCTTTCTTTCTTTCTTTCTTTCTTTCTTCCTTTCTTTCTTTTTTTTTTTTTAAGACAGGGTTTCTCTGTGTAACAGTCCTAGCTGTCAGACCAGGCTGGCCTCGAACTCACTAAGATCCACCTGCCTCTACCTCCCAAGTGCTGAGATTAAAGGCGTGCGCCACCACCGCCCAGCACCATGTTCTTTCAAACCACCATATATATATAGCTGTGAACCACCTGATGTGGGTGCTGGGAACTGAACTCAAGTCCTCTGTAGAAGCATCAAATGCTCTTACACGCTAAGCCATCGCTCCTGCTCCTCTTTAAGGGATTTCAAAACTGACCCACCTTCCTTGCAAATGGGTGTGGCTGATGCCCCTCTGAGCCTTCGTGTGTGCTGTGCCCTTCTGGAAACCTCTTCTACCCCTTCCTTCAGCCTTCTTCAGCCCTTGTGAAGACAACACAAAGTGGCTCACTCCATTTGATCTATCAGCCTTGACACACGCGATCCCATAATCTTCACCGTCACTGCGGCCATGGTTGGGTGACTCGAGGCACACCCAGTTGGCGGTCAGGATGGTGCTTGAGAAGGGAACAGACTGGTGCAGCGGAACTCAAGTGTGAGAAACCAGGCCTTTTCTTTGCAGAGCAGCCAACGTTCGCGACTGAGGGAATCACCAGAGACACAGCTGCCTGGCCTGTAGCCCCGGGACTTTCTCTCTCTCTTAGGGACCTTAACTCAGAGAGATGAGATCCTTGGCTTTGAGGAAGGTCAGAATCTCAAGACTACTCAAAACAAAGCACAGCTGGGGTTTATAATTCCCATAAATTGATGTTTTTGTACCAGTTAAGGTTAGGCAAGAAGCCCAAGGAGAAGAGAAGACAGGTGTGAGCTTCGCTCATCTGAAGTGCGTTGTCTTTACCATGTAGATTCGATCAGTTCCGTCAAGTCCGGGGCCAGCAGTCCTTCCCTGACCATGGCGTTTGATAACTTCTGGGAATGGCTCACAGATCCCTTGAAGGCAAAGTATTTATGTTTATCAGTTTATTCTAAAGAATATGGGGAATATCTGGTTGAGGAGATCTATAAGATGAGATCTAGAGGGACCTCAGAAGCAGAAGCCCCTGACTCCATAAAGTAAAGGGGTACAGACACCTCTCTCTCAGCACCTCGATGTGTCACTGACTGGAAGGCTGCCCATCAACATCACTGGGTGATATTTCTGGAGGTTTTGTAACATGAGCGTGAATAACTAAATCACTGATCAGTAGTGAATGAACTCAATCTCCAGGCCCTCTCCCATCTTTGAAGCTAGGTCTGGACTGAAATTCCACATTTCCAAGCAAGGCTTAGACTTTCAGGTGCCAATCTCCATCCTGAAGCTATCTTGAAGGCAAAAGATGCTTCATTAGATTAAAAAAAATGCTATCACCCTTAATTACTCAGGAAATTCCAAGGGTTTTAGGATCTCTGTGCCAGGAACCTGGACAAAGATGAAATATCTTTGTATAATACCATAAAGTGGCAGTGAATTCAAGGGCATAAACTCCAGGGTATATTCAGTTAATAAGCAGTTTGTAATGGTGAAGCCAGCAATGTTTCTAACTATGTTTCAGAGGTAATGGTGAATCATTAGATTGCTCTTATGTTTCACTGCAATTTATTTCCCACTAACTTCTTAAATTGACAAATTAATGACATCAGCATATCTTCACTTAGTAATTACAAACCTTCCCCTCCCGCATCCATCGAGCTTGAGCACTGTCTGACTGAGTCATTTATTTGATAATTAGATGTTACACGTACTCATGGGACTGTGTGGCTGAACTGGGTATTCTGATGCTGTATCCCACGGATGCTGTATCCCACTGATGCTATATCCCACAGATGCTGTATTCCACTGATATTGTATTCCACGGATGCTGTATCCCATGGATGCTGTATTCCACTGATATTGTATCCCATGGATGCTGTATCCCACAGATGCTGTATTCCACTGATATTGTATCCCATGGATGCTGTATTCCACGGATGCTGTATTCCACTGATATTGTATCCCATGGATATTGTATCCCATGGATGCTGTATCCCACGGATGCCGTATTCCACTGATATTGTATCCCATGGATATTGTATCCCACGGATGCTGTATTCCACGGATGCTGTATTCCACAGATGCTGTATTCCACTGATATTGTATCCCATGGATGCTGTATTCCACGGATGCTGTATTCCACTGTTGCTGTATTCCACTGTTGCTGTATTCCACGGATGCTGTATTCCACTGTTGCTGTATTCCACTGTTGCTGTATTCCACGGATGCTGTATTCCACTGTTGCTGTATTCCACGGATGCTGTATTCCACGGATGCTGTATCCCACGGATGCTGTATCCCACGGATGCTGTATTCCACGGATGCTGTATTCCAAATAGCTTTTCTAAGGAGGGGTGGAAGCTGTTTAACCTTGGCCTGCTCACAAGACCTCAGAGTTTAGATCCACAGTTTGCATCTATGCACCAACACTTACCCTAACAAAATTCATGTTCTTGCACAACAAACTAGACATAAGTTAATGTTTTTAAAAGCTTTATAAGTGTGTGTATCTAAGCATGTATATATGAGTACAGGTGCCTGTGGAGTCCATAAGAGGGTACCTGGTGTGATCTCCTGTTGGGACCCTTTGGAGTCCTGGCCTCCAGCTGCTCTTCCCTGCTAGAGAGGTTTACTCTGATTTGAGTTACTGAAAGCTGTGTCAAAGTTGTTTACCACGTGTTGCCTTGCCTTAAGGATCAGAGGATAAGGTTTTCACCTGTTGGCCCACCTGACTGTGTTGGGTAGATAAGCCTCTGTGGCTTCTTACCAGTGACTAGAGTGTGTTTGTGTGTTTCAACCTCCAGTCCTTTGCCCGAAGCTCACGAACTGTACGGTAGCGCATAGAGCACAGATAGGTGTTGTGCCCTGCAATCTCCTGTAGCTGGAGTTCTGAGACACTTGACATGGATGCCAGTAACCAAATGTGGCTCCTCTGCAAGAGCTGTTTGTTGACAGAGGTTTCTGTCCCACCAGCTCCCACATCCATTTAGTCCCAAATAAACACACGTGGCTTGGTATCTTTTTCAGTGAGGCATTCTCATCTTGCTTCCTCTGTGTCTGGGTGATGACTGCAGACTGAGCTTTCCTCTTCCCAAAATTCTCGTCATTCTGCCTCTACTTTCTGCCTGGCTGCTGGCCAATCAGCGTTTATTTAACACACAAATGACAGGGTACAGACCATTGTCCCACAGCAGCAGTTCCTGTTCTTAACTGCTGAGCCATCTCTTTAGCCTCAATAAATCCATAATTTAAGGAAATAAACCGGACCCTGCTGATCTACATACTCATGTTCAAAACTGTTCTTGACAGGGTTATAAAAAGTAGAAAGGTCCCTCTTTCTTCCTCATGAAGACAGCAAGAAGAAGGCTATTCATAATCCAGGAAGAAAGCCCTCGTTATAAGCTACACCGAGGAACACCTGAATCTTTGCTTTCCCAGGTCTCAGAACAACCAGAAAGCAAAACGGAAAACAGAGACCCTGAAAACGCCTACCAGCTTTCAACTCCCACATTTGCTCGTCCATTCTTCTCCCAGGGCCCCGACCACAGCACAGAGGACTCTGTAGAGGGCAAGCGTGTGCAGACGATGCCAGCAGCCCTGCATAGTGGATAACTACTGCAAAGTCTACAGAGGCAACTAGAAGTGGTATTAGAAGTCACAGCTCATATCCACCAGGATCTCAAAAGAATGTGGGCACTCTGAAGGTAACTGAATCACCAACCTAAAGGTCCCCAAGAACGCCGGCCTGAAGTAGCATTTTGGTCATCAGAACCATCTCTGTCAGGCTGTTAGCAAGCTAAGAGCAAAGGAACTGATTGGTGACAAACTGAAAAAGTTGAGGAACAATCCAAGGGGCCATCAGTGAGCACCCGAGAGTCAGTGCGGGCAGCGTCACCACCAATCGCCCCCTTTCCAGTGCAGTAAGCTCAAGGAGAATCATGTTCCTCTAACTAGGCACAGATGGTTCATGACTGCTTTCCTTTGGTAACCTCTAGAAGTCCTCTTACTAGGGCCACTCTCCGGGACAGCAGTGATGAAGATGAGGAATAAGGAGGACTTACTAAGCCGTGCACACTTCAGGGAAAATGAAAACAAAACAAAATCAAATTGCAAATCAGGTATGGTGACACAAACCCAAAATCCCAGCACTTGGGAGGAGACAGGAAGATCAGGAGTTCAAAGCCAGCTTTGAAAGACATGGAAAGTTCAAAGACCGTCCCAGCTAAATTAAACCCCTTCTCACCAAACAGGTACGGCGAGACTGCTCAGGGGGTGGAGGTGTCTGTACACAAGCCTAAAGCACTGAGTGCAACCTTCCAATCTCAGGCATGGATTTTGCTACAGCTTAAGAATATGGGTTAGATTTGAAAACTTTAGTACAAAAAGAAGCAAACTCACCCAGGAGAACCAGATGGCAGGAAATAATCAAACTGAGAGCTGAAACCAACAAAATAGAAACAAAGAAAACAATACAAAGAATCAATGAGACAAAGAGTTGGTTCTTTGAGAATGAAAGACTCCCGAGGGATGTCTTCCTTCAGGAGAGGCCCTGGGTCCCAGGGACCAGTCGAAACCACTCGGATGCAAACAGCAAGAGGTTTATTGGGATACACAGGTACCTGGGGCGACAAGGTCTCTCGGAAGACTTGCGCCCCGCCAGGCTGGGGCGAGGGGTTTTTATAGGGGAGCAAAAGCGCGGGTACAGAAGCGAGATGCGTGGTTACGGGGATTCATCCCATTGGTCAATTCAAATAAGGCTAAGGGCACGGGCTGAGTGGCACATTCTTGACCTTTCACCTAAATACCAAGGAGGGGGTCGTCTAGGGGCTTCCTGTTTTCCTTATCTCTTCCTCCTTCCCTAGCTGGAGACCTGATGGCCGGCTGTAAATACCCTGACTCATATCCTGCCACAGGACAAAAGGCCTCCGCCCCCTTATCCTACAGCAGAGGCTTAACTTGTTTGTCTCTAAGGCCTTACATTCCAACATCCAAGGTGGTATTCTTTTCTTTTTCCTTTTCAAGAAAATCAACAAAATAGACAAGCCTTTATTCAAACTAACCAAAAGGCAGAGAGAGAATATCCAAATTAACAAAATCAGAAATGAAAAGGGGGACATAACAACAGACATGGAAGAAATCCAGAGAATTAATAGATCATATTTCAAAAACCTGTACTCCACAAAATTGGAAAACTTAAAAAAAAAGGACAACTTTATGGATAAATATCATTTACCAAAATTAAATCAAGACCAGATAAGTAAATTAAATAGACCTATAACTGCTAAAGAAATAGAAACAGACATCAAAAGTCTCCCAACCAAAAAAAGCCCAGGATCAGATGGTTTCAGCTCAGAATTCTACAAGATTTTCAAAGAAGAACTAATACCAATACTCTTCAAATTGTTCCACACAATAGAAACAGAAGGAACATTGCCTCTTTATGAGGCTACAATTACCCTGATACCCAAATCACATGAAGACATTACTAAAAAAGACAATTACAGACCAATCTCACTCACAAACATTGATGCAAAAATACTCAGTAAAATACTGGCAAATCTAATCCAAGAACATTATCAGAAAAATCATCCACCATGATCAGGTCGGCTTCATCCCAGAGATGCAGGGATAGTTCAACATACAAAAATCTGTCAATCTAATCCGCCATATAAATAAACTGAAAAATAAAAACCACATGATCATCTCAGATGCCGAAAAAGCCTTTGACAAAATACAACATCCCTTCATGATAAAGGTCTTGAAGAGAGCAGGGATACAAGGAACATACCTAAACATAATAAAGGCAATATACAGCAAGCCAACAGCCAACATCAAACTATATGGAAACTCCCAGTGATTCCACTGAAATCAGGAACAAGACAAGGTTGTCCACTCTCTCCGTATCTATTCAATATGGTTCTTGAGGTCCTAGCTAGAGCAATAAGACAACAAAAGGAGATCAAGGGGATACAAATCGGAAAAGAAGAAGTCAAACTCTCATTGTTTGCTGATGATATGATACTTTACATAAGCGACCCCAAAAATTTTATCAAGGAACTTCATAAACACTTTCAGTAACATATCAGGATACACGATTAACTCAAAAAATCAGTAGCTCTCCTTTACACAGATTATAAATGGGCTGAGAAAGAAATCAGAGAAACATCACCCTTCACACTAGCCACAAATAGCATAAAATATCTCAGAGTATATCTAACCAAACAAGTGGAAGACTTGTATGACAAGAACTTTAAATCTTTGAAGAAAAAAAAATTGAAGAAGACACCAGAAAATGGAAATATCTCCCATGCTTTTGGGTAGATAGAATTTACATTGTAAAAATGGCAATCTGACGAAAAGCAATCGACAGATTCAACGCAATGCCCATCAAAATCTCAGCAAAATTCTTCAAAGTCTTCGAAAGAACAATACTCAACTTCATATGGAAAAGCAAAAAACCCAGGATAGTCAAAACAATCCTGTACAATAAAGGAACTTCTGGAGTATAAGGTCCTGTCTTCCCTGTTCCTCGAGGCCAAGCACAGGATGCAAGAACTGTTTACGCTAACCAGCCTAGCTTCCTCTGCCAGCCAGAGGGAATTAGTTCAGAACCTTGTTTCCATCTTTGGTATGGTAATTTCACCTGCTAAGGAGGGTTCTCACAGGCCCCTGAATCTCCTCCTATCTGTCTGTCAGGGTTCCCAGCTCGGTACCCCCTGCCTGGAAGCTCCTGCCACTCAGCACCAGGCAATCAACACTGTGATCTCACATCTGGCTGGGAGGAGGTTCTCCACTTCTGGGGCCAAAGTATTTAACCCTGGATTAAGTTTGAATAAACGGGCATTCTCCTCTGGGGAATACTCGAACTCTGTATCTGTGTGTGTGTCTTGTGTTTTAACCCCTAGGACATTATCCAGCTCCTGGAAGGTATGGAGTCGCGGTCCATACTGGTTGGGTGGTGATGCAGACCCCATGGCGTGGAATGATCGCCACACTGGAGGTATCACAATCCCTGACTTCTGAACTCTACTACAGAGCTACAGTACTGAAAACAGCCTGGTATTGGCATAAGAACAGACAGGAGGACCAATGGAACTGAATCGAAGACCCAGATATTAATCCGCATACCTATACCTGATTTTTGACAAAGAAGCAAAAAATATCAAAAGGAAAAAAGAAAGCATATTTAACAAATGGTGCTGGCATAACTAAATATCAACATGTAGAAGAATGAAAATAGACCCATATCTATCACCATGCACAAAACTCAAGTCCAAATGAATCAAAGACCTCAACATAAAGTCAGCCACATTGAACCTCACAGAAGAGAAAGTGGGAAGTACACTTGAATGCATCGGCACAGGAGACCACTTTCTAAATAGAACCCCAGCAGGACAGACACTGAAAGAAACAATTAATACATGGGACCTCTTGAAACTGAAAGCTTCTGTAAAGCAAAGGACATGATCAACAAGACAAAACGGCAGCCTACAGAATGGGAAAAGATCTTCACTAACCCCACATCAGATAGAGGTCTGATCTCCAAAATATACAAAGAACTTAAAAAATTGATCAACAACAACAACAACAACAAAAACCCCAAATAATCCAATAAAAAAAATGGAGTACAAACCTAAACAGAGAACTCTCAACAGAGGAATCTAAAATGGCTGAAAGACACTTAAGGAAATGCTCAACATCCTTAGCCATCAGAGAATCACAAATCAAAACAACTCTGAGATTCCCTCTTATACCTGTAAGAATGGCCAAGATCAAAAACATTGATGACAACTTATGCTGGAGAGGATGTGGGGTAAAGGGAACACTTCTGCATTGCTGGTGGGAATGCAAGCTGTACAGCCCCTTTGGATATCAGTATGGCGATTTCTCAGAAAATTAGGAAACAAAGTTCCTCAAGACCCAGCAATAACACTTTTGGGTATATACCCAAAGAATGCTTAATCATGCCACAAGGACATGTGCTCAACTATGTTCATAGCAGCATTGTTTGTCATAGCTAGAACCTGGAAACAACCTAAATGCCCCTCTAACCAAGAATGGATCAGGAAATTGTGGTACATTTACACAATGGAGTACTACACAGCAGAAAAAGATATTGACATCTTGAAATTTGCAGACAAATGAATGGAGCTAGAAAGCATCATATTGAATGAGGTAACCCAGACCCAGAAAGACAAATATCATATGTACTCACTCATAGGTGTTTTTAAAACATAAAGCAAAGAAAAGCAGCCTACAAATCACAATCCCAGAAAACCTAGACAACAATGAGGACTCTAAAAGAGACACACGTGGTTCTAATGTACATGGGATGTAGAAAAAGACAAGATCTCCTGAGTAAAGTGGGAGCATGGGGACCTTGGGGGAGGGTTGAAGGGGAGGGGAGAAGTAGGGAGAGGAGCAGAGAAAAATGTATAGCTCAATAAAGTCAATTTTAAAAAAGGAAAAGTAAAAGAATATGGATTAGGGGTTTGAGAAATGACTCAGCAGTTAAGAGCACTGCCTGCTCTTTCAGAGGACCCAAGTTCAATTCCCAGCACCCACATGGCAGCTCACAATTATCTATAACTCCAGTTCCAGGGGATCCAACACCCACACATAAACACATATGCGCACATTAAAAAAAGAATATAGATTAGAACATCTGCCTTTAGCCTGAAGAGACAAAAGACATTAACTGCTCATAGAGATGTATATATTCAGAACTTTCATAACAAAGGTCCCAGAAACTAAATAGTAAATTTTTACCCTCTACTAGTATCATTAGAGAGAGAACTATGAAGCTTCTTAACGAGTTTTTAAACTTTACTCAATGATTTGTCTTCCTTCCTTCCTTTTTTTGAAAATGTGGGTGCTGTCGTTTCCACTAGTATGACGTGAGTGGGTGGCAGATAGCAAACTCCTCATAAAGATACTGGCAAAACAGCAATTGTGGCCTGTGATACCTTAGACAGGTTTTTGCCATAATCCGTCTTGGGACAAGATGTTGTCCCAACTTGTTGGGACAAATTGTTTTGTGAAATTTGGTCTGAAATAATAGACCTTGGGCATCAACTTCCACACGATTCTCCTTCTAAGAGCAGTTTTCCTGCTGCTGTGAGCAGGGGTTTTCTTCCCTTCTAGGCAGTATGTAAAACATAACATTGACTGCTACACGTGTGTCAAAATTCACGCATTCCAAATGCAGGTTCGGACAAGATTATTTTAGATCCCTTTGCTTGTAGTGATTTCTAAACCCCTGGCAGGGTTTGTGTAGAAGCCCCAAACTACAAAAGTACTTTTGTATTCAGCCAACTCCAAGCCAACTTGTTATCTTTTAAATCATCTAAAGAAGTCAATGCAAACAAGGATGGGAGCCAGGCATTGGTGGTACATACCTTTAATTTGAGCACTCGAGAGGCAGAGCCCAGCCTGGTCTACAGTCAGGGCTATGCAGAGAAACCCTGTGAAGAAGGAGGAGGAGGAGGAGAAGAAGAAGGAGGAGAAGGAGAAGGAAAAGGAAGAAGGAGAAGGAGGAGGAGGGAGGAGGGAGGAGGGGGAGGAGGAGGAGGAGGAGGAAGAGGAAGAGGAAGAGGAAGAGGAAGAGGAAGAAGAAGAAGAAGAAGAAGAAGAAGAAGAAGAAGAAGAAGAAGAAGAAGAAGAAGAAGAAGAAACAACAAATAAGGAAAGACAAAAACAAACAACACCCGTGTGGGAAGCAGATACACAATGCTGATTTCACGTGATCAGAATGCACCCGATGGGTTTGGCGGCACTGTGGATATCAGGAGGAATCCAAACAGAGCCCACATTACAGATAGACTGGTCTGGGATGGGACTGAGGCACAGTTAAAGCCACTGAGTTAAAAGAGGGGGTACTAAGGATGTGGCTCCTTTGGGAGGGAGTTTACCTCGCATGTACTAAGGCCCTGTTTGGTCCCCAGGACTGCATGAACTAGATATGGGGAGCTGGCAAGGTGTTTCACAGAGCAAAGACGATTACTGCCAAGGTGATGACCTGAGTTCAGCCTCTGAGACCCTCATGGTGGAGAGAACCAACTCACATAAATTGTCCTCTGACCTCCACATGCGCGCGCGCGCGCGCACACACACACACACACACACACACACACACACACACACACACACACACAATAGATGTAACTAAAAATTAAGACAGCCAGGTAGTGGTGGCACACGCCTTTAATCCCTGCACTTGGGAGGCAGAGGCAGGTGGATCTCTGTGGTTTGAGGTCAGCCTGGTCTATAGAGCAAGTTCCAGGACTGGCTTCATAGCCATTGGGAAAGGAACCCTATCTCTAAAAACCAAACCAAACCTAACCAAACCAGAAAAAGACAAATGGGGTGGAGTGGGGGTGGGGCTGGGAGAAGAGGAGGGAGTCAGGATGTGAAATAAAGGAAGATAAATTAGCAAACAAAGAAATCTTAAAAGCAAGCACGGCAGTGAAAGCCTACAACCCACTCACACAGTGTGTTCAATGCCTAACCCGGAACACGTGAGACTCAGTCTTTAAAGACTGGGTGGTGGTGCACGCCACTAATCCCAGCACTCGAAGAGGCAGGGGAATCTCTGTGAGTTCCAAACCAGTCTGGTCTAGACAGTGAGTCCCAGACAGCCAGGACTACCTCAAGAGAAAGAGACTTTCAGAGAGAGAGAGAGAGAGAGAGAGAGAGAGAGAGAGAGAGAGAGAGAGAGAGAGAGAGAGAGAGAGGAGAAAACTTAAGAAGCAGCTATTTTGTGTTGGTGTAGACTTGGATATGGGAGCCAGTGAACAGGACATGCAGTAAAGGTGGCACTGAAGGGCTTGCTTGGGGCTTTTCTCAGCGTCGCCTGGAGCTGTTGGTCTTGCTCCTCCATGGGCTCTCTTACCCCACAATTTTTTCCGGCGCTTCCAGCATCTGGGCCCTTAGGGGATTACAGATTTTTTAATTATCAAATGGTAACTTTGTACAAGACTTACAGTTTGAAATGTACTTTTGGATATTCAGTGATTTGTTTTCTCCCCCTTCTCTCCTAAGGAAATAATTAGAGACAATATAAGCATGCATAGGCTAGTATGGGAATGTGTATGACAAGCTCAGAAACTATATAAAACCTCTAAGGGTGAGGTTAAGCAATGGTCATCATCATGGTGTGATAGTAGGCATGTTTTAAAATGATGTAGGAGAACAACATGTCCATTGTCTATTGTCATAATAATTGCTTACAAAATTAGAACGTGGTTGGGAATGTACCTCAGTTGACAGAAAGCCTGAGAGCAGGCTGAAGTCTTTTTGGGTTTGATCCCCAGCACCATGTAAACCCGGGATAGTGGTGCATGCCTGTAATCCCATGGACTCAGGAGGTTGAGGCTGGAAGAGCAGAAGTTTTAGGTAATCCTTTGCCACGTAGCAAGTTATAGACTAGCCTGGACTACATAATATCCTGTGTTGAAAAAAAAGCACACACCAACAAACCCCATGTTATCAATTATATTTTCCAGATATGTATGTATCTATGTCTCTGTGTACATATAAAAGGACTAGGTGGAAACATCAATTATGGCTATCTCCAAACAGTGGGATTATGGGAGCTTTTTATTTTCTCTGTGCTTTTCTTATACCTCAGAGAACTTGTATTTGGAGACAAAGAAAGAAGTTCTTTCATACTCTGCCCGGGGTACACTCACAGGGGCTGCAGGGCGTGTTTGAAGTCCTTCACACTGTTATAATAGTTCAAGTTTTAAAATAGTATTTATAATGTGTATGTTTGGTACAAGGTGGTGTGTTCCGTTTGCACGCAGATGCCTGCAGAGGCCAGAAGAGGGTGTCATATCCCCTACGAGTGGTCTTACACATGGCTGTGAGCCTGGCATGGATGTCGGGAACTGAACTTGGGTTCTCCAAAAGAGCAGCAAGTGCTTTTAACCAATGAGGCGTCTTTCCACCCCATTCGAGGGTTTTAAGTCTGGTATCTCTGGGATTCCGTAAAAAGTCTCTCTAAGCACACCAGGCAGCTGTGGGCTAAGAAGATCACTATAATCTTGGGTAATAACCTAGAGTTTCTGAGAGAGGCAGGCAACATAGATCTTATCAGGAGACAGAGTAGTATAACTGTTAAGAGCTCAGACCCTGTAGTCAAACATACCTTAGCATTTTAACTTTGAAACTGGTAGTTTGTGTGACCTTAGATTCTTCACTTAATCTCTGTGTGTCTTAGTCTCTTCATCCGTCAACAAGAGTATAATAACATCTATTTATAATGTGCCAGTGATGACTGAAGTACTGTTGTATGTTAAATACTTAGCACACTTTTGTACACTGTAAGTAGGAACACAGAGATGCTATTAAGTTACTATAATCAAGTAACACAAAAGAGATCAAATAAGCGTCTTAAGATAAGAAAGGGCATTGTGGTTGATTTGAATGAGAATGGCTCCCATAGGCTCATATACTTAAATGCATTGTCCCCAGTTGGTAGAGATGTGGTCACTTAAAACAGATAGTTTTATTTATGTGCACTGGCGTTTTGCCAGCGTGTATGTTTCTACGAGGGGGTTTTGATTTCCAGGAAATGGAGTTACAGACAGTTGTGAGCATCCATGTGGGTGCTGGGAACTGAACCTGGGTCCTTTGGAAGAGCAGCCAGAGCTCGTAACTGCGGAGTCATCTATCCAGTGCAGGAGATGTGGTCTTATTAAATAAGGCATGTCAGTCATTGGGGGTGGGCTTTGAGTTTCAAAAGACTCATTCTGTTCCCAGTGTTCTCTCTCTGCCTTGTGGTTTTCGATCAGGATATGAGCGCTCAGCTATTGGACTGTAACTCTGAGATCACAGCCAAGTCAAACATGTTCTTTTAAAAGTTGCCTTGGTCATGGTACATCATCACAGCAACAGACCAGTAATTAAGATACACATACTCGTTCTGACTGAAAAGATGCTAAAAGTTTTCACAAACAGGGACATTTAAACATTCCGAGGTGAAGGATGGAGATATTTCGGGAAATGGATATCTAGGTTTGTATCAAGTTAACCAAAACCAAAACCAAAACAAAGACTGAATTGAGGTAGTAAATGTAGATTTGGGACTTTCCAGTCTTCATAATTGTATGAATCAATCTTAAAATACATGTATTCATGTATACATACACACATAAACACATATAATACACATACATACACATGGCTGTATGTTAGTCCTTCTTTTAGGGAGAATGATAACATACACGTGTGTTGGAACCACATTGAAACAGTCCCTGATGGAAGGGAGGGAAGAAAGAGCCCTACCGAACTCAGGAAATTCACAAGAAATGCACAAGGTTCCTCCCTGAGTTGTATAAACAGTAAATAATTATTAGGGAAGAGCAGAGCCTTGGGTGGAGGGGCCTCATGCTGTTCTATAAAATCTGTGTAATTTAACCTGTGCAATTACCCCTCCCTGATGTTGACTTACTTCAAAAAAAAACAGTACTATCTGATCCAACAGGACAAATCCTATATAGCAGAGCAATATGAGCACGGCTAGAAAAAGGAGAACCAAGCTTTACAAAGAAATGGAAACCCAAGTGTGTACTTCTCAGGGGTTATTGTGACATTAATAGCTAATAGCTGGCTTCATCACCTGCTACATCCACGGCTGTCTCGCCAGTGTAGCAGAAATGCTGACTGGATGGGCAAATATTGCCAGAGGATAGGGATCCGCGCTCCTTGGAGTTGAGTCCCTGGCTGCCCCGTGGCAATCAGTTGTGGTGTAATGCCACCTGAGTCACCATACTGACTCGACCTGGCTGTCCTTGGAGCCATATATCTGTCTTTTCCCTTGTCTGTGTGTTCTTTGTGATTCTTGCATATTGCTAACAGATCAGACTATTCCAGGCAGTTGCGGATACAAACAAGACTGCTGAGGACATTTTTGAAATCTGCTCCACTATTAATTAAAACCTTAAAAAAGTAGCCAGTTCTGGGAATTGCCAGAATCATCATTAGGACAATTCCTTGATGATGTGGAACAAAAGGAGTTAATTTTACTAAGAAAAACAGAAGCTTTAGGCATTTGCCTGAGAAATATGTACAGTTGTAAATAGAAGGCCTATGAAACCTTTCTTGTGGGAAGAAAAAGACCTAACCTAAGCTGACAATATCTGAGCCTGAGAATTGAGAAGGGAGGAGAGTTGAAGTTAGTGATATAAAGTAAACTTCAGAGAGATTCAAGACTATGTATTAGAAATTTCCTAGCAGAAAGCTTTCCCAGGGAGATAGTAGCCTTTTTCTTTCTCACCCAGGCACACAAGATCACTTAGCTCAAACCAACCAGCCACCTGCAAGCTGATAAAGATGGTCTAGCTCAAGGGCAGTGATCTCCATGAAGGCAAGAGGACAGAGTTTGTTTTGTAAAGTGTGAGAGAGCAGAAGTCCTTGTGCCCAAGTCAAAGCATCTTCAAAGATTCTTTTTGTAAACTGTTTTATGCTGTTCTTTTCTGTTCTATGATTTGATGAGGTATGCCTTTGCCAAGTTCTTTGATTGTAAAAAGAAATATATAATCCTGCACTGAAGTAAGTAAATCGCAGCAGCATTTTCAAAAATACATTGAGAGTGACTGTCAATTTCCTCCGCCGTATCCTGATTTCTCCTGTGCCTTCGCCCTGATTCCCTTACAGTCTGAGTGGCTCCCCTGAGTCGGTCCGTAGCAATCACCTGCTGGATGTTAGCTTTGATTGTTAGGTAACAGTTGCTTGCTTGATTGCTTACTTTCTTCTTTCTTTTCTTTTCTTTTTTCTTTTCAAGACAGGGTTTCTCTGTGTAGCCCTGGCTGTCCTAGAATTCATTCTGTAGACCAGGCTGGCCTCAAACTCACAGAGATCCGCCTGCCTCTGCGTCCCAAGCTCTGGGATTAAAGGCGTGAGCCACTACTCCTGGCTTGATTTTGTAACCAAAACAAAAAAGCAAGGATTTACTCCTTAAAAATCAACATCCGGCATGGAGGCATTTTGATTTTCAACAAATAAAGGAGAATTGGGCAATTAAGAAAATATTTATTTAATTTTGCATATGAATGCTCTACTTGAATGCATGCCTGCATGACAGAAGAGGACATCAGATCTCATTACAGATGGTTGTGAGCCCCCCCCCCCCCCCCCCCCCCCGTGTGGTTGCTGGGAATTGAACTCAGGACCTCTGGAAGAGCAGTCAGTACTTTTAACTGCTCTCTCCAGCCCAGGAGAATTAGGCTACTTAAGATATTAAGAGAGCTTTTAAAGTAAAACAACCTTTTCTTTTCAAATCTAATCCATGTTTATTACCGGAAAGACAGAGAAACAGACAGACAGACAGAGGTGACGGGGATGAGGCTTGAAGGCACAGCACCTGTCTGGTGTGTGTGTGTGTGTGTGTGTGTGTGTGTATGATGGATCTCCAGCAAGAGAGGAAGTGGATTAACAGGAAGATGAGCCGGTCCGCAGTTTAGGGAGGAGCCACATGTGCTGGGAAAGGAACAGGCTCCAGAGTTAAACTGTATGGATTCAGACCTCACCATTCCACATGCCACCCTCAGGACTTGGAGCTGTTGGATTTCTTCGCCTTGGCTTCCTTACCTATAAGTAAAATGATGTTATTAAAAATTAGATAAATTGTGCAACAAACCTTGAGAGAAAGTGACCTCTGGACAGAACTTTATGGGTCCTTTGTGTCCTAGCATCTTAAAATAGGGATGGTGCTGGTTCTGATACGTTTGAAATGCACGCCTTCCATCTCAAGTCACTGTCAATCAAACTGCTTTCCCTGCGTCTTTTTAACTACTACATAGAAGGGGGAAATCTACACGTATACAGATAAAATCTTACTCATAAAATTAATACTGGTCACAGTAAACAAGGTAGATCTTTGCTTCAAAATTCCAAGTTTATCTTTCAACAACTTTTCCAGAGAAGGTAAATGTCTGAGCTCTTTTCCTATATGTGGTCTCATTACCTTACACACATTTCCTCTGAGAGACCAAGAATCACCTCTATTGTTTGAGGCAATCCCGCCTTGAGATACGGAGAGACCACTGCTGACTATTCGAACTCAGTAAAGAAAATTACAATTTGTCTGTCTTCTCAACACTGACATGAAAGATTTCCAACCGTGACTTCTACCTTCCCTATCTCAGTGACACCGACATCCAGGGAGTCAGTTCAGCTCTAGGTTGGCTGATTAGATATCTGTCCAATATACTCTTGCTTCCACTCTGACAGTCTATAAATTATTGGGATGCTTCTTAAACATCTCCAGAAGCCACCCTTTGCTTGCTAGTGTTTATTTATTAACTTGTTTATGTGAAACAGGGTTTCCTGTAGCCCGGGCTGGTCTACAGAACTTCCTAACCCTCCTGTCCTCCTGAGTACTAGGATTATAGGTGTGAGATACCGTGCTTGCGTATGAAACAGTTAAAAAAAAAGTGCTGGGCATGGTGGTGCATACTTTTAATCCCAGCACTTGGCAGGTGGATCTCCATGAGTTTGAAGCTAACTTTGTCTCAAAACAACTACATCAACAAAGTGTGTGTGTGTCTAAGTAAAATTACAACTTGTCTATCTTCTCAGTGGTAAAAACGGAAGTGGACACATTGTTGGGAGCCAGAGGAAGACAGAAGCTGTCCTGTCCGATCACTCTGTGCCTTATCTATTCCCTTGAGACAAGGTCTCTCACTGAACTTGGAACGGGCTGGCAGCCAGCAAGCCTCCCCAACCCCCAACACCATGTCTGTCCTCCACAGCTGGCCTAGCTCTTTATGTAGCTACCAGGGATTCAAACTCATGTCTTCGAGCTCTGTAAGTGTTCTTATCCACTAAGTTTTATCACCCTAGTCCAATACCTCCTTCTTTCTTTGCTGGAAGAATGTTAAGATCTTTGAAGGTGTACCCAGTCTCAATTTCCCTTTTATGAAATGTCCCACCAGAAATTATAAACCGCACATAAATAGCATTTCTTTCTAATTTCTAAATCCTTGCATAGCTATTTCTTTTTTAGTTTTTTTAAAAATTATTTTTATGTGTATGGATGTTTTGCCTGAGTGTATGTCTATGTGCAGTCCAGGGGGCCAGAAGAGGGCTTTGGACACCTTGGAACTGGGCTCTTACACCCTGAGCCATCTCTCCAGCCCCAGTGATCTCTTTTTAGCTGCAACATTCCCTCCTGGTGGGAAGCCTAAATTTAGGATCAGTCATCAAAACCTACAAGACTGCAGATGTGAGTAAAAACAGAGGGCTCATGAAGCTCCTGAAAGACGTCATAAGCACCCTACATAAGCAGTAAAAATTGCCAGGGAGGGGGTGACTTCAATCAGTTGAGCCTCCTGTACACCATTGATCCTTTCCTTGTACATACCAGCCAAGGATTCTCACCTGAAAAAGGAAGAGTAGTGTAGATAATGAAATCAATGAGCTCACTGTAAAGATGTCAAAGTCTTTTTTGTTGTTTTTCCAGACAGAGCTTTTCTGTAGTTTTTGGAGCCTGTCCTGGAACCAGCTCTTGTAGACAAGGCTGGCCTCGAACTCATAGAGATCCGACTGCCTCTGCCTTCTGAGTGCTATGATTAAAGGTGTGCGCCACCACCGCCTGGTGATATCGAAGTCTTTAAGTAAACTGGTGTGTAATGGATGGTGCACTCCTTCGGGGGATGCGATGAGGTCTAAGGAGAAACACACAGACTATTAAGTGGGTGCCCAGCAAATGTGTGGTCCTTCTCGACCTCTCATTTTACAGATAAAGATATGTACAGTTCTGTCTAGAACGGAGGAGGGGGGAAGCTCCTCATTCAGTCATTCATGGGCCTCAGCGATGCACCCACCAAATCCATAAGGCTCACAAATCGAGCGTCCCCTGTCTGTCTAGATTGTACCTGAGGGGCTGCTGAGATGGCTCGTGGTTAAGATCACTGGTTATTCTTCCAGAGGACGCACACAGGGTGGCTCAGAACCATTAGTAACTCTCGTCCCAGCGTTAATATCCCCATCTGACCTCCTCGTGCGTGCACCAGGCACACACGATACAGACATACATGGGAGTGACACTCACACACACACACACACACACACACACACACACACACACACAAGCTAACAATAGAAAACTAAAGAAAAAGGTTTTGTGTGCTGCAGGCAATACTTTGGCCAGCTATTTGGTTACCTTTTCCTATATAAAAAAAATTGCCTTTTGCTGAAGTCTCGCAAACTCATGCAGCTGCTCACACTGATCTACAGACCTTGTCAGTTTCCTAGGGCCTCAGTTTTCAACAGCTAAAAACATTTTGACTATAAATCATGGTAATTTAGAACCATGTGATTTAGTTATTTGTTTGTTTATTTATTTTTGGAGACAGGGTCTATTGCGCAGCCCTGGCTGACCAAGAACTCTTGTGTAGACGAAACTGGACTCAAACTCACTGCAATCCACCTGTCTCTGTCACCCTAGTGCTGGGATAAAAGGCATGCGCCACCACAACTGGCTGAACCGCATAATTTTAAGATTGTTTTTCGGATTGCTTTTTAATAAACAGCCCTTGGTTCGCTCGGAACTTGCTACGTAGACCAGGATGATCTTGAGATTGAGGCGATCAGGTGATATTCTGTTGCTGTCTCTCCAACACCCGCAAGGTATTATTACTTAAGCCTTAAAATACAATTTAAAATATAGCTTTACTTAAGCGAATACTGGCACCAACCGGTTGACTATAACCATTCATTGTAATTAATAGTCATTAGATGAAATATCTGCCCAGAATTTAGGCGTGTCCGGAGGCACTGAGTTGATACCGTTTTGAAATCCTCCTCAGAGCTTTGGGAACCGGTGGAAGACTACCTGGTTCAGCAAACAAGAAGCGAGAAGAGGAGGGGCCTGGAGGCCGGCTCCCCCATCCCAGCGCGAGAATACGCCTCGGCGCATGCGCACCTCCGGCCGGGTCCCTTCCATCTGCCAGATGGGGGTGCCGGCAGAAAACCACCTATAGGTTTTGAATTTCTGCCTTCAAGAAAGAGCCTAGGTTGGGAGGGGTCCCGTGAACCGTACTACCAGGTCGTCCTTCAGACTCGGCACAGGGACCTTTGGCACAGACGCCCCAGACGAGGGGGAGAACCCCTCGTCCCTCCCCCCTCCCTCTGGGACAGTGGTGGTCTGCTCCGGGCCACAGACTTTCGCTCGTTTGCAGCGGGTCGGAGATCGAAGGATCGAGCCAATTGCGGAGCAAACGTCTTGGCCGGGAAGGGCGTGAGGGAGCAGCCCTTTGAGTTCCGCCTCCTCCCTAGGCGCTGGCGGGGCAGGGGGACGTGGGGAAGCCTGCCCTCTGAGCCCCCGACGCCTCCGGGCCAAGTGCCGAGAGGACGGCGGGAAGAGCGCCCGTCGGGAGCCGGGGACGGGAAGGCGCCGGGCAGCCGTGCGGGAGGGCGGGCGCGCGCGCGCGCCCCTTTTTCAGCAGTGTGGCGGGGTCGCACGCACGCCCGCCTCGGCGGCTGGGCGCGATTTGCGACAGTGGGGGGAGCGGCGGCGGTGGCGGCGCCGGCGGCAGCTTTGCGGCAGGCTCCGGCCGGGCTTGCTTGACGGCGGTGTGGCGGAGGCCCCGCCCGAGGCGGCAGGAACCTGGAGGGAGGCGGAGGAATATGTCCGAGAGGGAAGTGTCGACAGCGCCGGCGGGAACAGACATGCCTGCTGCCAAGAAGCAGAAGTTGAGCAGCGACGAGAACAGCAACCCGGACCTCTCGGGAGATGAGAATGTGAGTGCAGCCCTGGCTGTCCCGGGACCGTGGAGTTGCAAGTTTTAGGATCTTTGGAAACTGGGCAGGCGGGCGGGCAGGCGGGAGGGCGGCCGTGGGGGCAGGGAAAGGTGTCACCCCGCGCTCAGGAAAACGCGGGCGTGCGGGGAAATCCAACTTGTCCGAGGGATTCGAATTGTCCGGGACTGCGGCTTCCGTTAGCAAGCGGAAAGTTGGTGAAGGAGCGGATTAAGGGTCCCGAGTTCGGCGAGGTCTGCTCCGATCATCCTTGTGGGGGAGGAGGAGTTAGTTTGCGCCTTTGAGGGACTTGCCGGGGACTGCGAATCTGAGATTGTCCGAGTTTCAGAGGCATGCTCCGGGTAAGAGATTGTGTTTCCCGAGGAAAGTTGGTAGAAGGTCTTCCAAAGGGAGGAACTGCGTCACTCCGTAGAGCCCTGCGGGATCAGGATATCAGGATGGGAAGGAAAGCCCTTTGGCTCGGGTGTGCGTGACTGGGCTAAGGCATGCTCCTTTCCGTGAAAGTGGGGCGTGCCTTCGCGTCGGCCAGGGAGGGGGCAATTTGAAAGTTTTTACTTAATGTAAAGAGATTGGAAGGTTTTTCAGGCGATCGTGGTAAAGACCGGTGTATTTGAGCGAGTATGAAGATTAAGCGAAGTCACACTGCTTAGAGAAATGCTGCCCCGTAAAAAGTGCTATACAAGTGTTGTGAAAAGTCCTGTACACGTGTTCTAATAATTAGTTACTTAGATTGTGATTGTGTAGTGTAGAGTTTGGCTTTGGCTTTTTCGTATGCTTAATTACCCAGAATTTAATGAAAATGTCAATTTGTTTACGAGGAGGAAATTGGCAGGGGGAAAATTAAGAGAAAGCGTATTTTCTTTTTACAGACTCTTAAGGGGAATATATATATATATAATATATATATATTATATATATAGTGCTTTCTGAAACCACCCATAACCGAGTGATTGATAGGAACGAGATTGAGCTTTTGGTATGGGGTCGTCTCCGAAAAAAACTTGGTCTTTTTTGAGTCAGAATCTCCCTAGATAGCACAGGCTGCCCCTCAAACCTGTTATCTTCTGGGTACTCTATCAGTACCCAAAATTCACTTGTGCACCTCCAGGCCCTGCAGTATACTATAGGTACATAGAAAAAGTATATAAGGTGAGAAACAAATCAAGAATAAAACTTTAGAATCTATTTAATAAGTCTATTTAAATTTTTTTAGAAGGCTGGAGGCATAAAGCACGTTTGTAAAGCACATGCCGGCCATATAGGAGGCCCCAGGTTCAGTCCAGAGCAAAAGGTGTGCTTCCCTGTGTTGTATTTGGTTTTATTTTTTAATTAAATTTCTAGGTTTTTTTTTAAACATTTATTTAATTATTATGCAGTGTTCAGCCTCCATGTTTGCACGCAGGCCAGAAGAGGGCACCAGATCTCATTACAGGTGGTTGTGAGCCACCATGTGGTTACTGGGAATTGAACGCAGGACCTCTGGAAGAGCAGTCAGTGCTCTTAACCTCTGAGCCATCTCTCCAGCCCTAAATTTCTAGTTTTTGAAACGGGGTCTCACTTTGCACTTTTGGTGGGCTTGGAAGTCCATTGTGTCCAGGTTGGCCTTGAACTCAGAGATCCATTTGCCCCTGCCAACTGAGTGTTGGAATCAAGACCTGAGCCACCATAACTTGCTCCCCATTTAGATGGAGTAATATATATGTATTTCTCGGCACAGTAAACACCAGGTTTTGCTGGAACCATTGGTAGAAGTGATAGGCTGATTTTTTTTTTTTAAAGGATCTGCAGCAATTGTAATAGGGGATGGAACCTCAAAATAGAAAATGAGAACCTTTTGCATTTAAGAATGATTGACAGGTGAGGCGCAACAGATAGTGATTATTTTATTTTATTTTTTTATTCAGGATCTTGTTATGTACATGCTGGCTGGGTTCCTTCTGTCATTACTTCCCAATTGCTGGGGAAACACGTGTCTAGCCAAAATTGATTTCAATTTAGGAACCCAGTTTAAGCTTGTAACATTTTAAATTTCCATAGAAACGAATTGTACACTTACATTAAATTGCAATTCAAATATTTATTAAGCACCTACTTTGTGGGGAGTACTTCCTGCTTTGGGTGTTTTTGCTTGTTTTCGTTAGAGTCTCACAGGCTAACCTTAAACTAATGGCTGTTCTCCTGCCTCAGCATTCCGAGTACTGGGATTATAGGCGTGAGACACGATGCCTAGCTTCCGTTCTTTTCTGGTGTTAGGTAATAAATATGTTCTAGAATAGAAGGCATTTTGTTTTGGACCAGTGTGAAGTTTGAAAAAACCTTACGAACTAATGTTTTTTAAACGAATTAGTGATTTTTTAAAAAATACCTTTTGACACTTCAATTTATTTTTAACCTTCTGTAGTATAAAGCAGACTTAGACCACAAAGGCAGACCTTAGACCACAAAAGCAGTGTAGACTTCCTGGCTTCAACCTAGTAGCTCTTAGCCACACCCTGACAAAGGGTTCCTCAGGAATGGTTTAGCGACTCCTGACTGCCCCAGGGCAATAGATGGGAATCTTCCTATTCCTGAGAAGACTTCCGTGTGGGTTCTGGACTGTTGAGGAGTTGAAAGAGTTTTCAGTTTTTCCTCAAGCCGTGTCCATTTCTACGTAAATGACGGTATACAGAGGTCACGTGTATGGAGTGGTGTTCAGACTGTGAGGCGGATGCCTCTACACATGGTGTGGACGATGAGGGACTTCTTTAAACGTCCTTAAAATTCTGAGTGGTTTGTGTTATTTATAAATAAGTGTTAACACTCCTGCCGCGCTGACCGTGTGGTGTCTACACTGGCTTCCACTTGAGCTGTAGTCAAATTATGAAGATGTGTAGACCGGTCGGATTTATTGAATTTATATGGTTATTAGATGTTAGTGAGGTATTGAATCCTAGCAACTCTTCACCAGCAAGAGGACAGTTAGTTTTACTGAATAAGATTTCGTTGTCTAATTAGTGGCTTTTCCATAGAGCTTTGTACGGCAAATGAAGACTTAATTGTATTAGTGTCGCTGGCATAGGCCAGCGTCTTACTTAAAGCTAAGTTACCCTTTTGCTATCTTTCTGAGCATTTTGTTGTTGCTTTCACTGTGGTGTAAAGTATCCCCCAGTGCCCTAATGCATAACTGGATTTTACTTCCTAAATCTCCAGCTGCAGCCAGGGGATCATGTCCCATTTCCTGCATGCTTTTAAGTTAGTCCTTATCCTTTAAACACCTCGTGCGGCTCTGCCTGATGAATTTGTTCCTGGTTTTACTGCACACAGGATGATGCTGTCAGTATCGAGAGTGGCACAAACACAGAACGCCCCGACACACCTACAAATACACCCAACGCGCCCGGGAGGAAAAGCTGGGGGAAGGGAAAATGGAAGTCGAAGAAATGCAAATACTCTTTCAAGTGTGTGAACAGCCTCAAGGTATGTACAGGAAAGCGGGGCTTGCAACTTCTGGGCTAGAGCCCCCAGAAAGTCCCCTTTCCCCACAGTGCACCCCTCTCTGTGTCCAGGGTACTCCTGGCTTCAGTTTGGCCATTGCCATGGCGTTTAAGTCAGGGCTGGGACCCTGTGCGCCGCCCCCACCCCCAGTTTTGCTTGGTGCGACTTCTGAGGGACATACAGGATACCCTTAGGTGTAAAATATCTTCAAATGACAGTGTTTGAAAGGCTTGTTTGTTTAAACTGCATGTGGTGGTCCATACATGAAGTCATTTGAGCTTTATTTGTTGTGTTTTCCTTTAAATCTTTAATACTGAGCTGCAGGCTGTTGTTGCTTTATCTGTTGATCCGATATTAAACATAGCCGAGTGATCTGTTAACTGGACCCTAGTAAACTTCAACATGCCTGCACTTTACAGTTTTAAAACATGTTCAGCATTTGCTTGTAATTGTCTGATAGGAAAACAGTGTGACATGTTAAAAGCTTTGGGGTTTGGGGGCCAGCCAGATGGCTCAGTGGGTCAGGATGTTTGCTAAGCCTGAGAACCTGAGTTTTATCCTTGCAGCCCAGGTGGTGGAACAGAGCTGATTCCTGAGGTCCTTCTCTGACAGCCATATGTGTGGCTAGTGGGTCCCTGCAGGTGTCATCCAGGGAAGCAAACCACAAGAAGAGATGAGAATGGACACCCAGTGCAGATTGATGTCATCAGCCTGGGTCAGACCCCAGGGAGTCTAGACCAGGAGGTTTATTGTAGGCCTTTTTGTTTGTTTTTGAGTTAGGGTTTCTCTGTGTAGTTTTGGAGCCTGTCCTGGAACTCACTTAGTAGACCAGTATTGTAGCTATGTTTAAACACAATAAAATTTGGAAAAGGGTCTCCAGGCAACAATAATTCCCATGTGTTTCAGGTACACAATAGCCCTTAAGGTGTGACTGCACAGTGACTCTTTCATAAAGTGCACGTGACCATGAGAGAGGGTTCTGTAGCCAAAAGGCCTAGAATCTAGTGTGGTCCTTGACTGATAGCGCAGAGGTCAGCGACCATAAGTACTGTGACATCCAAGGATGGGTAATGGATAGGGAGGGAAGAGTCTGGGTAATCATTCTGGGGATTAGGATGAAGTCTGTCCCTTCAGATAGCAAAATGGTCACCAGGTTGTTTAAAAACCTCCACTCAGCTTTCTGAATGTAGTGCAGGTATTTGATTTTAACTCCTCCATTGAGGTGACACCCCTGTGTGACTCACATCCCTGGTTCTTAGTGCTTCCCTGAGGACAAGGCCCAGTGCACGCTGCAGTGTGGGTCCTCTGGGAGAGCAACGCTCTTAACTGCTGAGCCATCTGTCTCTCCAGCACCCAAATCAGTGTATTTTTTTTTTTTATTTACTTGATTTTGGTTTTTCGAGACAGGGTTTCTCTGAGGCTCTGGCTGTTCTTTAACTCCCAATCCCGCATGTCTCTGCTTCTCACGTGCTGGGGTTAAAGGTGTGTGCCACCACTTCGTGGTAATGTATGTTTTTAAAAGATGGGTCTCACTATTTAACCTGGGCTGACCTCAAACTAGTCACAGCTTTTTTTTTTTTTTTTTCTTGAGACAGGTGTCTCTGTGTAGCCCTGGTTGTCCTGGAACTCACTGTATAGACCGCCAGCACCTGGCACAGCTCAGTCTTCCGTGATTGCTGTGATTGTAGGTGTGAGCACTGTGCCGAGTTTAATACCCTAAGTGTGTGTTATATTTAGGGGAAAGAAGGAGTTGGAGTTAAATTGTGTCTCAGTACCATTTTCATTAGTTTATAAAAAGAAACCACTGGTTTGTTGTCAGATCTTTTGCAGTTTACTTTAAATGTTTTCTATGTTCATTTAATGTTTTCTAAATTTTGTGGGCTTTTTTTACCTTGAAGAAATATATACACTATCTTCTATAGATGTAAGTTTAAACTTTTTGAGAAAACCTTTATTTTCTATGCATTAATAATAATATCTAGAATATACAAATTAATTTTTAAAAATTACTCCTGTTAAGTATTTTCTTAAACGAACCTCTCTGCTGACGCAAATAATCCCAATCACGCCGAATCAGACTGAATTAAAAGATGCCCACGTTTAATAAATGGCAATACTCCCAGGTGGAGAGGGAGGGAAGAGAGAGAAGGGGAGACCACAGGTAACCCAGAGACCACATGTTCATTCTCTGAGGGGCAGTTTATAAGACCTGTGGGGGTGGTCTTGACCTTCCCTGGGGAGGGGTTACCGTTTGGTGGGCTTCCTTGGAGGTGGAGTTTAGACTGAGGCAACTCCCAGGGGAGGAAGCTTATGCCAGGAGCTGGGTTGAAGCCCCCAGGCAAACAATCCAGACTTTTTGGATAAAGAGGTGCCAGCGAGCTGAGGTGAAGCCCCTTAACCAAACATTTTAGATTCCTTGGATAAAAGGGCACCAGCTCAAGTCTGGCTACTTCCTGTGGGCATGGGGCGATGTGGGAGAAGGGAGAGCTGGGAGTTGGGCTCACGCTCAGCGAGAGGGGTGGCTGGAGCAGCATCCGCTTTGCTGTCATCCTGGAGACCTCAGGCGGCTGTTTCTTGAAGAAGATGAGAAGGCAGGTGCTAGGAGAAAAAATGTTATTATTGGCCCTGTGAACGGGGCTAGTCATGGGAAGGGTCATTAACTGCCAGAAAGAATGGGACAGAGAAGTGCCCTGGTTGTACAGGTGAGGCTCGGGTGTATAAGTGGGACACAAGAGCAGATAAAACCAGAGTTTAGTTCTAGGTGTCCTTGAGCCAGGAGAGTTGGTACCAGTGGTGAAGTCCCAGGAGCTGGTGCAGGTGTTGGCATTGTCTGGAGAGCGCTTTGTAAGTTGATCTTGGCCCAGACAGCAGGAGTGACCTGTAAAATATGCTTGAATATGGGTGGGGTTAAAATACGCTCTGGAGACTGCTAGTTTTTACCAGACCAGATTTCTTGATAAAGCAGCAGGACTTTTTCAGGAACTTGCAGTTGTCTGTAAGACAACTGGAACAGGAACAGTTTAGAAGACAGTTAAAGGGAATTGAGAACTCTGAATCCTGTTAGTCCTGGACTATGAAGCCTGTTAAAGAGGCACACTCGTCTGTATTTTAGCAGGAAACTTAACAAATGAAGTAATGAGCTACCAGTACCTTAAGTCATCAATGCCTTTAGCAGATCTGGGATAAGTGAGCAGAAATGAGACAGCTTTTTTAGCTACACAGGCAATCTCAAGTCTCTCCTTAGTCCTTGGAGAACACCAGCACTTAGAAGCAGTGCTTGCTGTTGGCTGCTGTGTACAAGAGGCGGGAAGATTTTCCTGTTGAGGGGAGGAGATTTAGTCTACCTGTCTTGGCAGGAAGAGACGATCCCTGGGTAGCATCCAGAAAGCTGAAGAGGTGGAAGGCACCTTTTTGCTGTGCAGGTGGCTTTGCCATACCCAAAGGCAAGCCTCGAGGCAGAAGGTCTTTTGCAACCAGGTATCTTCTTGGAGGAGCTGTAGGATGCTGTGGGAGCTGGCGTGTCTCTGTGGTAGAAGCTCTTTTGTTAATGCCATACTTTCAGATCTGAAAAGACTTTAGGAGCCTTGTCGCAATGTGTCCACCATGACAGGTCGGGGGTGGGGGTCATGAGAAATGAATGGCAGACTTCTCTATTCACTCAGTCCCAACTCAGTGAGATCTGGCTCCTGGCTTGTATCGGGCGCCTAGCAGGACCCAGACTCCAGAAAATCGGCAAACATAAACAAACGCAAATGGGCATGTACTCAGAAAGGGGAACTCACCAGATGAAGCCAATCTAGCCTGGTGGAGAGAAGGGTGCTTTCTCTACCATGGGCCTGTGGGAAAAACAGCCCCTCCCCCCACCCCCATGGGACCTCCAAATGTTAACCATTTTCTTTCTTAAATGAACCTCTCCGCTGATGCAAATAATCCCAATCAGACCAAATCAGACTAAATTAAAGGATGCCCATTTTAATAAGTAACAATACTCCCCTTTATCCAAAAAGTATGGAGTGTTTGGTCCAAAGCATCACCTCAGCTCCCTGGCACCCCTTTATACGTGTAAAGCTGGGGATGTTTGCCTGGAGGCTTCACCCCAGTTCCTGGCGTAAGCTCTCTCCCCTGGGAGTTGCCTCAGTCTAAACTCCACCTCTGAGAAAGCTCACCAAACAGTAACCCCTCCCCAGGGAAGGTCAAGACTACCCCCACAGACTATGTAAACTGTCCCCCGCCCCAGAATGAACACATGGTCTCCCCTTCTCTCTCTTCCCTCTTCATGTTTCCCCGGGGCCACCTGGGAGTATTGTCATTTATTAAACGTGGGCATCTTTTAATTTGGTCTGATTTGATCTGATTGGGATTATTTGCGTCAGCAGAGAGGTTTCAGAAAGAAAATACTTAACACCCTCCCCCAAAATCTAGTCAATATACAGGCAATGAAATGACACATTTCAAAGGATGAAGTAGGACCGACCGGATGGCTCAGCAGGTAAAGAAGGCACTGGCCACGTGAGCCTGGAGACCTACTGTCACCCCAGAACCCACATTAAGAACGACTCCGCGGAGTTGTCCTTTGAGCTCCAGAGGGTCTGTGTTCCCCCTTCGTGACCCACATACACAGTAATAATTTAAATAGGAAAAAATCATGAAGCACAATTGGTGAATAGATTCACGAAAAATGGTCAGCATCCTTAGCAGCCAGGACATGTCAATCAAAACCACACTGGTTCTGTCCCACTCGTGTAAGAATGGTTGTTAGGGCAGTGATAAGTGCTGGGGCAGAGGATGTTTACCCTCCAGCCTCAGAGTCTCCTATCATAGAGACACCTCTTCATCCATGTTTAATTGGAGCCCTATTCACGATAACTAAGTCATGGGCCAGCTTGGGTTCCCATCAACAGCTGAGTGAAGAAAGTGTATATAGAGAGAGGAATTTTATTCAGCCACGGAGATTGACAACTCAGAAGGGAATTACTTGGAAGACAGGGATTAATGAGAATGGAGGGTAATACATAGATTCAGTGAAAAGTACATGGAATAGGTGGAAAAAGTCATTATAAAACTCACTGCTCTGCGACAAACATACACTAATGTGCCTAAAACAAACTTAAAGCCAGGTGGTGGTGGTGCATGCCTTTAATCCCAGCACTCAGGAGGCAGAGGCAGGTGGATCTCTGTGAGTTTGAGGCCAGCTTGGTCTACAGAGTGAGTTCCAGGACAGTCGGGACTGATACACAAACTCTGTCTCTCGAAAAACCAAACAAAACCTTTTCTGAATACTCTTTTAATATTTATATTAACTCACTGGTTAGATACTGTCTCTTTCTGGAAGATGTTTTTGTTGATTTACTTAATTATGTGTATGGGTTCCCTTGGAAATGTTACAGGAGGTTATAAGCCCCCCCCCCCCTTCCCATTGGTGTCTGGAGTTGGGTTCTCTGCAAAACTGCTGAGTCATCTCTCAAACTCTGGGAGATATTCTTAAGTGCTTTTAAAAATATTGCCAAACCATAAAGCCCTGGATTTCTAAGAGATAAGAAAATAAAAGCTAGAAGACATTAAAAGTTCGGGGGGGTGGTGGGGGGTGCTTTCAAGTGACCTTGGAAGTCAGTGTTGGACACAGAGATTGTAGTAAAGCCCTAAATCTGAAATGCAACTTGGAAAGTAAAAGTCGAGAACCTTCTAGTGTGAAGGGAGTGAGGGAGCTGAATTTGGGGAAGAAAAAGAAGGGAAGATTGACGTCAGTTTGTTAGTGTTTGCAGAAATTTGTTACAGTTCTCCTGTCTCCTGGATTTGTAGGAGGATCATAACCAGCCATTGTTTGGAGTTCAGTTTAATTGGCACAGTAAGGAAGGGGATCCTCTGGTGTTCGCGACCGTGGGAAGCAACAGAGTGAGTGCCAAGGGGGAGGGTTGGCGATTGGGATTATTTTGCATCTGTTAAAATTACAGTGTTGTAATGGGATGACTTTAAAATAAATTCTGAATAGCTGGCTCACCAGTATAATTCTTTTGTGTAAGAGTGAGGCTTTTGAGAAATAGTCGGGGTTAAAACTAATATGACTGGAAAACACATTTTTATTGACATTTGTTATGAAGCTGGCTTCATAGTTTTGTTTATAAATATTTTGAATATCTGAAAGAATTGGCTGCTATTTATCATTCAAATATGAAAGAAATCTACTTTTAAAGTCTCATTTTCTGTGTGTGAGTAGGCTGCCTGCATATCGGTCTGTGCACCATGTGCATGCAGTGCTCGTGGAGGCCAGAGGGCATCAGAGCCTCTGGAACTGGAGGTGCAGAGGGTCGGTAGCAGCCGTGTGGGTGCTGGGCACAGACCCTCTGGAAGAGCAAATGCCATGTCACTAAGCCGACTCTCCATTCCCCAGAAGCCTGTTGTTTAAAAAAAGAAATTGTGATTAATTGTTCTATAAAGAAAGCATAAATCCAGTGGATTTAAGTAATAATTTTGAAAGTGTTAATTATAGTCATTAAAAATTGTACATATTTATGGGGCATCAGGTGGTGTTTTGGTACATGTATATGTTATGTGGTGTTCTTTAATCATTGTTTTATGGTACTAAAGGTGTTTTGTTACAGAGTTAATTAAAGGAGGATAAACCATAATTTTAAAATTTTCAACTTTGCTCACTTTGAAAAAGCTGTGTTTATATGGATGAAATGTATATTTAGATATTTGGTGATAGCAACTACTATTACCTGGCCACTGGTAAGCTTACAGAGCTGCGTCAAGCAGTTTCTGTAATGTCATTAAGTTGTACTTGTAACTAGAATGTTTAAGAGCCAGAGAATGTTTATCTGAGATGACATACATATCCTTGTTTCTCTAGGTGACCTTATATGAATGCCATTCGCAAGGGGAAATCCGGTTATTGCAGTCCTATGTAGATGCTGATGTATCCTTTTCTTACTGTCTTTGTATCTCTGGTTTAAGACATTTGTTTTGATAAGTACACTAAAACTTTAAAAAGTTCCCTAAAGGTACTGTCCCATCTTTAGCTAGGAGTATTGTCACTGTTACCCAAGGGGATCAATCCTCGAATCTCATTTACCTGATCTTCAGTTTGTCACGAGGTCGATGGGATTGTGGGTTGAGTGTTAGTGGTAGAAATGGTTAGCAGGGACCAGCTAAGCCTAGAGTTTGCAATTTCAGTATAGTTGTATTACTTGGCTGTTGTCTGAGGTCTTTTGTTCCACCTGGTCCCCCAGCCATTTAGTCCCAAGAAATCACACAGAGGTCTACATTAGTTATAAACTGATTGACCTGATAGCTCAGACTTCTTATTATATTAGCCCATTATTGTCTGTGTTAGCCATGTGGCTTGGTACCTTATTCAGCAAGGCAGTCACATCTTGCTCCTTCTGTGGCTGGGTAACGCCTGCGGACCAAACTTTCCTCTTCCCAGAATTCTCCTGTTCTTGTCTACCTTCTTCTTCCTGCCTGGTTGTCCCGCCTTTACTTCCTGCGTGGCTACTGGCCAGTCAGCGTTTTAGTGAAATATAATTGACAGAATGTAGACCATTGTCCCACACCACTTAGCTGGCAGTCATTCTAAGTATTTGCTCAACAACGCCGAGATAGAAAAAATAAGTGTGTGTCATTTAGAAAATGATTGAAGTGTTAGCTACGAAGAAAAGGAAGATCTTAACTTAAAAGCCAAATTTTAAAGGATTTTAAAAAGCTGAATGGTGAGATGTTTCTCCCAGATCCTTTTGCAAAGGCACAGGAAGCGAAGAAAGGTGACGCTGACTCTGTAGATGACAGGGAAATGACGGTGGAGAATGAACCGTTAGGTTCCCGGGGGCATCAGGACAGGGTCGGAAACGTGAGCCTGCAGGCTCACCGTGGCTTTGTAGGTAAAGGTTCCCTGGTGGACAGTCCTGCCTGCCGCTGGCTGTTTTGGCAGTACTCCGGTGGGGTGTAGCTCTGCAGGCAGCCAAAGAGAAGTGTGTTAGCATGACACACAAGGAAGGCGCTCATTTGGATTTTAGACCTAAAAGCGCAGCCACTGTAGTTATTACTTATTTTTTTTTTAGCATAGGATTTTGCTGAGTAGCCCTAGCTGGCCTTTAATTTGAGAAAATCATCCTGTTTCTGTCTCTTGAGTTCTGGTACACCTGGCTATCACTATGCAAATTTTGTGTGACAAAAAATGAACACTTAAATATCCAAAGCTTTAGCGGTTTGAAAGGTTCCTGTCATTATAGACGTTAACATGTTTATTTTTCAAAATAAATTATATTTCTTAACTCTGGCGTTTCTTAGGCAGATGAAAATTTTTATACTTGTGCATGGACGTACGATAGCAACACCAGCCACCCTCTGCTTGCTGTTGCTGGCTCTAGAGGCATAATAAGGATAATTAACCCCATAACCATGCAGTGTATAAAGGTATGTCTTCTGGTCAGACTGTACATTTGTTGCTTTTGAATACTCATAGGTTACAACGAATACCTCATT
Organism: Myodes glareolus; assembly: GCF_982192425.1. Taxonomy (NCBI): domain Eukaryota; kingdom Metazoa; phylum Chordata; class Mammalia; order Rodentia; family Cricetidae; genus Myodes; species Myodes glareolus. Next base: position 7,023,799 of record NC_142049.1, on the reverse strand, counting down.
TGATTTGTTATTTTCTCTCTCACTGTGTTTATTCACTTCGGGTGTGTGATGCCGGTGTATATAAGCGTGTGGACGTGGACAGTCAGAGGTGTCCATTCCCATCTTCCAGATGCTTTCCTTTCCGGCATGCCAGCCCCACCTTGATACTAAGCCATCTTGCTAGTTCCATTTCTTTCTTTAGAGCAGTCCTTTGAAGCCTCTGTGACAATTAGATGATATAAATTAAAGAATACGTAGGAAAGTGTTCACACTCATACTCAGTATCTTGTTTTGTTTTGTCTTTTCTTTTCTCTTTCCTTGCTTTGAATGCTTTTTTTTTTTTTTTTAAACTGATTTGTTTTACATCCCAACCAAAGTTTCCCCTCCCTCATCTCCTCCCTGTCCTGTCCCCACCCCCAGTCCATTCCTCCTTCATTTATGTTCAGACAAGGGCAGGCTTCCCGTGGGTACCAACAAAACACGGCATATCAAGTTACAGTAGGACTAAGCACCTCAGCCTGGCAGTAGTGACGCTCGCCTTTAATCTCAGCACTGGGGACCTCTGAGTTTGAGGCCAGCCTGGTCTATGAGAACTAGTTCCAGGACAGACACCAAAGCTACAGACAAACCCTGTCTCAAAAAAAGGACTAAACACCTCCCCTTGTCTTAAGGCTGGGCAAGGCAATTCAGTATGAGTAGGGCCTTGAAATCTGGCAAAGGAGACAGCCCTGCTTCCACTGTTAGGACCCATAAGAAGACCAAGCTACACAACTGTCATATCTATTCAGAGGGCCTATACCATTCCCTTGTTTGAGATGCTTTGAGCTCCTATGAGCCCAAGTTAGTTGGTTCTGTGGGTTTTCTTGTGGTCGCTTTAGGTGTCTTTAACTGAAAAGTAACTGTTGGAAGGAGCCACTTGTTCCCCTACTGCTCAGCCCCGAAATAATCACACAGAAACTGTTATTAATTAAGCCACTGCTTGGCCCATTAGCTCTAGTTTCTTATTGGTTAACTCATATATTTTAACCCATTTCTATTAATCTATATATCACCATGGGACTGTGGCTTATAAAGTTCCCAGCACGCTCCATGCATCTCTCTGACTTCGCCCTCCTTTCTCCCAGCATACAGCCTCACTTTCCCTACCTAGTTTTGTTCTTTTCTGCCATAGGCTCAAAGCAGTTCTTTACTCATTAACCGATAAAAGCGACACACAGAAGGACCTCCCACACCAAGTAACCACTTTTTTCAAGGAACCCAAGAGTTGTGGGCTCCAGGGCCCCCTTCTAGGGACAGGCTGGTGAAGACATGAAGCTGATGAGAAGGCACTGTAGCTGCTGCTGTTTCTCTCCTGGGGCTCGTTGGTATCCTGGAGGTGATCTGCTGCTAGCTGAGTGGTGACCAATTGGTCCCATTTTCTTTCTGTACAGTTTTTAGGTGATTTTAGTGTGTCCAAGGGTGGGAAGAACTTAGATGACACTTTTGTTTGAGAGGCAGAGGGCAGCTTTGCTGGATGTTGAAATCAAGGATCAGCCTCAACAAAAATACCTCTCTTCAGGGTAGCAGTGTGGGGATTTAGAAATATAGTAAAGACTATGAAGACGCGAATGAAAATAATAAACCAGAGAAACATATAGGATAATATCGGGAGGGAGTTCCAGTGAGTACTGAAATTTGCCTGCATTTAAGTCATGTTTAATTTCCTTAAATTAACAGCTTAAAATACCCCTGACCACAAAAGGTAGGAGTAAGACAAACTACTTTTACATGATACATAGGAAAGAAATATACCAACTGAAAGTAATAGGCTACATCCACAGTTAAACATTTTGTTGCTGGAACAAAACGAGTCACTCTCACACCCTACACCAAAACATTCTGTAGGCAAACCACTCCCTGGGTGGAATCCTAAGTTATCTCCATAACAGAACTGGAACTTAGTTGGATCCTTAGACTCTTGTTTGAGGTAAAAGAATCTACTTCTCTATACCTGGAGTACAAAGTCTGGCTATTAGCCACACCTGTTGACAGTAACCTTAAGAAAGCAGAACTCTCTAAACTGCACAGGCAAGACTTCGAGGTAGAAGCACAATAACTTTGAAGGAACTGGACGTAAGTTCCAACTCTCTGACCTTGGAAATAGCTTCAAATTTTCAGACCTCCACCATTGAACCTTGGGCCTTGAGTCTGCTAGGCTAGTGGTCGACCACTGAGCTGTCCCTCCACCCTTTTGTCTCTCTTAAGGTTTATGATAGAGAATTTACTGGTTTTTTAGATGAAACGAAATGTTTTCAATTTATTATAGCACTATGTTGGCCATGGAAATGCTATCAATGAGCTGAAATTCCACCCACGAGACCCAAATCTTCTCCTGTCAGTAAGTAAAGGTAAGCTTACAGAAACAAATGTTTCCTTAGTTCAGATTGCTTTGGAATAATTGTTTTAAAGAGACAGGTTGTGTTGTAAATGAAAATAATCAAAATTAAAAGAAAAGAAAAGTTTTAATAGGAAAAAAAGCCTATATTAGCATCTCATAAACCAAGACTTAGAGAACAAACCTCACTTACTGTATTGTGATAGTTCTAGAACCTTATCCTCACCTGAAGAGTTACATTGATTTATCAGTATTTAATGACATATCACCATGTTAGGATTTTCAAAAGGTGTTTTGTTTTGTTTTGTTTTTTTTTTTGGTTTTTGGTTTTTCAAGATAGGGTTTCTCTGTGTTGCCCTAGCTGTCTGGAATTTATATTCTGTAGACCAGGCTGGCCTCGAACTGCCTTTCCTGCTTCTGGAGTGCTGGGATTGAAGGCGAATGCCACCACTATTTGTTTGAGATAGGGTCTCTAGGTAGGATGGATGGATAGATGGATAGATGGATGCCAAACAGCCAGCCCAGGTTGCCTTTGAGCTCAAGGCAGTCAGTCCTCTTGCTTCACATCCCCTCAGTGCTGAGATGATAGGTTAAGGGAGAAGGAGTTTTGCCGTTGAGCATACGAGGTATGCCCTGAGCACATCCTCGGTGTCTGCTGTAATTTTCATTTAATTTGTTTGTTTGTTTTTGAGACAGTCTTAATTTACTTAACATCACCATATCTCTAGTTCATTCTACGTATGGTATATTTTAAGTTGGTATATATCATAGATAATAGTCTTTATTATGCATAATCTAAATTTTCATAACTTTTACTTATTAAAGCCATACTAAAAGTTTGCAGTAGTGAGTGATAAACTTTTACCTTAACTTTATGTGTTATAATAGATCATGCTTTACGATTATGGAATATCCAAACGGACACACTTGTGGCAATATTCGGAGGTGTGGAAGGACACAGAGATGAAGTTCTGAGTGCTGTAAGTTGAAGCTGGGATATGTGGTGTGACTACTGAACGAACCTTTTCCTCTGCAGATGCACGACTGCCTGCTTCATGCAACCTGCCAGGCAGTCATTTCAGCGGTTTGACATAAAGACATTAACACTTTCTGCCCCAAAAGGATAGAGCAGGCTGTGAGCCACTGTCTGTTCAGTTTTATAAATACAGTACCATGATCATTGTGAACCTTTTTGTCAGTTTGGTGTTGGTTTTGGAGTTAGGGTTTTACCACGTAACTCAGGCTGGTGTTGAAATCCCCAGCCTCTGTCTCAGCCTTCTGGATGTGGGGTTACAGACATGCTCCACCAGACCCAACTTCTCCATTTAATCTAAAATCACCAAGTTAATTTTTTCTTATCCCTGCTATTAAAGAACAAAAGTTTAACTATTCATAAGAGATTTTGTGTGTGTGAAGTTGAAATAAGGGATTCACTTTTAGGAAGTCTTGTGGGTTTTTTTGTTTTGTTTTAAAGAAATGTTGCTTTGTGTTTTGCAAGCAAGGTTTCACTATAATACCATCTGACCTAGAATTTTCTGTGTAGACCAGATTGGCATCTGACTCCCAGATAGCCTGCCTCTGCTTCCTGGGTGATGAGAGTAAAGGCTGTGTCTCCCACACCTAGCTTCTTTTTTTTTAAATGTTTCTTTAGTGTGTGTGTGTGCGTGCGTGCGCGTGTGTGTGTGCGCGCGCGCATATTGAGTAGGTGTGTCTTAGTTAGGGCTTCTCTTGCTGCACTGAAAACACCATGGACAAAAAGGAAGTTGGAGAGGAAAGGATTCCATATTGCTGTTCATCACTGAAGGAAGTCAGGACAGGACTCAAGCAGGGCGGGATCCTGAAGGCAGACGCTGATGAAGCCATGGAGGGGTGCTGCTTACTGACTTGTTTCCTCTTGCTTGTTCAGCCAGGACCACCAGTGCAGGGGTAGAACCACCCAAAATGGGCTGCCTCACCGCCATCCCATCAGTAACTAATTAAGAAAATGCCTTACAGCCCTTTATGGAGGCATTTTCTCAATTAAGGCTCCTTCCTTTCAACCTGACATAAGACCAGCTAGTACAAAGTGGGTGTAGTAAGCCACAGTATACAAAGCCATACATAATGCTTCCCCATGTAGAGATGAGAAGACAGGGCGCTGGAGTCTCTTCTCTGTTTCTGTCATGTGGTTCCAGGGACCAAACTCTGGTTTTTAGGCTTGGTAACAGGTCCCTTTTGCAGCAGACACATTTTACTGTCCTGATTCTTAAAGACAAACCTGTACCGTCTTTATACTGATATATTGTAATCTGTCAGCTTTATTAAGTATTCAAGTTTTTAACATTGTTGTAGATTTTGCGTGGTAACTTAATTGATTTTTTTTTTTTAACTTTGTTTCTCTGGAAATGTTCTTTCCTAATCTAACTACTTAATGATGAATCAGTTGTACTGGAGCAATGGCTAAGGGTTTAAGAGCACTGACTGCTCTTCTAGAAGTCCTGAGTTCATTCCCGACAACCACATGGTGACTCACAACCATCTGTAATGAGACCTGGCGCCCCCTTTTGGCGTATAGACAGATATGCAGACAGAACACACAAAGTCAGGCTTCTCTAACTCTGAGGATCATGACTACCTAATGCTATCTTGTCAACTTGGATTTTTCTAGAAGTTGTATCATTAAAGAAGTCTGACTTAGAGGGGCTGGACCATCTGTAACTCTGGTTCCAGGGGATCTGGTATCCTCTTCTGTCCTCCATAGGCCCTGCACACATGCACAGCGCAGACATATTTGCAAAACATAAAGATAAAGGAACCTTTAAGAATCAGGAATCTTTTTAAAAAGGAAGTCTTACAGAACCATAGACTCTAAGGGTTCCTTGTTGACAGTTACCGAGAATTAGTGGCATGTAGATTTATGAAATCACTAAACATGTTATGGTAAATAGTTTTCAAATTTGAGTCACTATAGAATATCTAAATTGATATAGAAATAGTTTCTTGAATAGAATTCTTTTTTTTTTTAAAAAAAGATTTATTTATTATGTATACAGTGTTCTCTCTGCTTGTATGCCTGCATGCCAGAAGAGGGCACCATGTGGTTGCTAGGAATTGAACACAGGACCTCTAGGGAGAGCAGGCTGTCCTCTTAACTGCTGATCCATCTCTCCAGCCCTTGTATAGAATTCTTTACTGTTCCTTCCTTCCTTTCCTCCCTCCCTCCCCTCCCTCCCTCCCTTCCTTCTTTCCTTCCATTCTTCCTTTTCTCTCTTTTTGGAGACAGGGTCTTTCCATAGCCCTTGATAACCTGGAACTCAAATCTGTAGACCAGACTGACCTTGAACTCAGAGATCCATCTGCTTCTGCCTCCCAAGGGCTGGGACTAAAGGCGTGTGCCACCACCTTGTTGGGGGAGAGGGGTCGATATGAACAAGGATGTATTATGAAGTAGCTCCTAGAGCATTCCCATCTCTCCCTCTCCTTCTCCCCACCCAGTCCAGATTGTGTGAGCTGATTGCTCATGGGCATGGGACGTGCCCTGGAGTGTGGTACATACACCCGGTGCCACACCACTGAAGAACTGACTGTCGGAGCAGCCCTCAGCTAGGAGTGGGACTTCATGTCCACTTCCGTGTCTCTGTGCTGGGATTCAGTAAATGGAATTTGAAGTAGTACCAAAAAAAAAGTATAATTTTAACTGTTGAAGGACCCGTGGAGCAAATGCCACTTTAGTTTCCTATTGCAGCGAGACGAGGAAAGCAGTATAGCTTCAGTTTTTCATGTCAGGCCAATTGTATCTGCATAAGACTTAAGTGGGAGATCCCAGTGTGGCCTGCGGTGTCCGGAGGTGAAGCCCGGGCTGCAGTTAGTGCTGTGGTCTGAATGCAGTGTTCACTGTGCCGTGCACCAGGTGAAGCCCGGGCTGCAGTTAGTGCTGTGGTCTGAATGCAGTGTTCACTGTGCCGTGCACCAGGTGAAGCCTGGACAAATAGCCTTTGCGACTACACCTTACTTATTTGCACTGTTCTGTTTTATTTCTAGGATTATGATCTTTTGGGTGAAAAAATAATGTCCTGTGGTATGGATCACTCCCTCAAACTTTGGAGAATCAACTCGAAGAGAATGATGAATGCAATCAAGGATTCTTATGATTATAACCCAAACAAAACTAACAGGTGACAGTCCCGACGCTTCGCTGTTGTGTGGCTGTGTCTCCCTTCCCCTCGAGCGTTGACAACTAATCCCCACTGCTGCTTTAGAAGCCCGTCTTTACTATCTTAAAACCCCCAGGAATCGCTGCCTGCCATCAAATTCACCTCTTTCCAAAGGAATCCCTTATTTAAATTTTTTTCAGTCTTATTTGAATGAATTGTTTTTGTCTAATTTGGTGGCACATTTCACTTTCTTTGATTTATGATGCATGTTCTTGACTCGGTAAGTTGGAAGTACTAAAGTTTTAAATCACCTGAACCTTTTGTGGACTAGAGAAGGAGAAAGACATAGTAGGAATTCTAATTCAGTACAGTAGACTGTGGTTTTCAGTTGGTTTTCTAGCTATAGTTCATGCTAATAATACTTTCCTGCTGGGCATGGCTATAAACATCTTTAGTTTCAGCACAGAGGAAGCAGATGCAGGGACATTTCTGTCAGTTGGAATATTGGAAGCCAGCCTGGCCTACAGAACAAATTTCAGGCCAGTTAGGGCTATATGCATAGTAAGACCCAGCCGGTAGCTAGCTAGCTATATACATATATACATACTGATATTTTCCTATATATAAATGATGCTTCTTTCATTGAATAGAGAAAATTCAAATTGTGGAGTCTTATTTCATCATACCATGGGATGGAGATTCCATATTTTTGAGATGTTTCAATTGTTCCTCTTTTGAAGTGCTTTAGGTCTTGGTCTAACTACCCTTTTAGTACTTACTGGGTTGTCAGTGGTGCTTTCTCTGTAAACATGTGCACACGTGTTACCTCTTTCACTGTAAGCATCATATGTTTAAGTATGCTTACTTGGTATTTTTATTTTAGCCAAGAGTTTTCAAGTCCGATTATGACTAGGTTGTTAATGTTGTGAGCTCTAGGAAGCACTGAAGTGCACTTACTTACCTCATTGACTTTTAAGAATTATTAGTACAGCTTTAGGTTTCTGCCATTCAATGTCAAGTACAATGCTAAATTTATGATTTGAACCAAAGCTATTCAGAGAAACCCTGTCTTTAAAAGTTATGTTTTGAAATGATTGTTAGATCTGTGGAATAAATAATAAATTATATTTCACAGTTCCTGTAGTCTTTCTGAAAGGCTTTAACTGTTAATATAATACGCATTTGATTAGGAAGCAGCTGAAATTGGAACTGTTAATCCTTCATGTCAAGTTGGCTTGGTGGGATGGGGAAGAGCATTTGCTGTGAAAGCAGAAAGGCCTGAGTTCAAATCTGCAGCACCCCATAAGCCTGCTTGGCTCTGACTTCCTGTATTCCCTAGGCTGGGGAATGGAGAGCTTGGCGCTTCCAAGCCTAGGAACCCACTAGCTTCAAGTTCAGTGAATGACCTTGTTTCAGAAATGAGGTGGAGAATGATGCGGGAAGATGCGCAAGGTCGCCTCTGACCTCTTCGTGCACCTTTCATGGGCACGTGTATACACTGTTTTTGTCCAGTCGTGAATAGCGTTTTATCACCCTAGCAGGAGACGTGAAGTGGAAGAGTTTGAGATGATGAGTTTACTCTGCCTTTTTACGTGTTGCCATCACAGGTCTATGATTAATAGAAAAAGTGAATCACAGCCTGGCAGAAGTGACTCCTGCCTTTAATCCCACACTCGGGAGGCAGAGGCAGGCAGATCTCTGGGTTCCAGGACCACAGCCAGGGATACACAGAGAAACCCTGTCTCAAAAAGAAAAAGGGAGAAAAAAAAAAAAGAATCACAAAGATGGGGTATGGCTGTGGTTGGTCTGATTGAACACCTGCCTGACAAGGGTGATGCTGTGGGTTGTGGCCCCTCAAAAAAAAAAAAAAAAAAAAAACGAAAGAAAAAAAGCATATAAATACCATAGAATCACTTACTAGATTAGATGTGGTGTGCTTTTAATTTACCATCTCCAAAATACCTTGTTTATTGTTTTTTTCACAAATATGTTAGCAGTAATGGAGGTCAGAGGACAACTATGGAGTTCCTTCTCATCCTCCCCTTGTACGTGGGTCCCATACATTGAACTCAGGTCGGGCTTGCGTGGCAAGTGCTTTTGCCATCTCACCTGCTCCAAATTTAAAATCCCGAGTTTAGAAAGGAAAGTTAAACATTATATCAGAAAGCTGATAATAAAAGAAAGTAAAAATGAAAAATGGATACTTTATCTCCAAAAACAACAGATTAATGGATACATTCTGTCTTGAAGCACAGAGAGATTAACTTCCTGTTTTGTAGAGTTTTCAGAATGGAGCTGGCAGGTGAAGCTCAGTAGGCAGAGCGCTAGCCTACTGTGTGTGAAGCCCTAGGTTTGGTCCTGAGCGTTACAGTGTGTAAGTCCCAGACTGAAAAAGCAGTGTGATCCTACTACACTTTTTTTCTTTTAACTTTTACATTTCCATTCTTCCTTCAGGCCATTTATTTCCCAGAAAATCCACTTTCCTGACTTTTCTACCAGAGACATACATAGGAATTATGTTGATTGTGTGCGATGGTTAGGCGATTTGATACTTTCCAAGGTACGGAAAACTAGAGTTAAGCTGTACTTGCATTGCGTGTGTGTGGGAGAGAGTGAGTGTGCTTTGCAGGAACCATTATAAAACTTGTTAATAGCAGAGAGAAACTGCTTAAAGAGTCTGGGTAGATTGTTGAACTTATTTATTCAAGGAGAAAGAAGTTCTCTAGACTAGTTCTTTATGCCCCAGTAAGACGAGAAGTGAGCTTGGACCGTGCGATTGTTCCTGGGGATCAATGATGTTGAAAACAGTGACTCACACCAGTAGAACTGCTTGTGTTTGTGATTGTCTCAGTAAATCCTGTTTGTAAGAACGGTGGCTAGAGTCATTGGCTTCCAGGCTTCAGTGTGCTCACTGCTCTGCCTTGTCGGTGGATGTGGATGCCCAGCCCTGTATCCATGGACTCCACGTCTGACAGTACATGGGAGTATGTGCGCATATGACGCCATTCAGTGAGGTCTTTGAGCCTTTGTTGTTTGGAGCCAGTTCTTCCAGAGAATTGAGGGGTGACACTATCTTCCTTTGTTTAATTTTGTTTTTTCCAGCTTGTCATCTAGAGGGCTGATCCATGTTCTCTGAACATGTAGGCCTCTCGGCGTTACAGAGATGTCCATCTCATTTCCCTTTGGGTTTAGATTTACTTGGGTTGGTTTCATGTTCCCCTCCTTAAATTCTTGATCTTGGAATAGACTACAGGAAGTTTTAAAGATAGTTCAGAGAGGTTCAGCATGACCATTATTACCCACTTTGTCTCAGTAATTATTATTATGTCTCAATAATTACTACAGTATATATTTTTATGCGTATGATAAGTGTTTTGCCTGCATGTATGTCTGTATACGTTGTTGCATGGCTCCCTTAGGCCAGAAGGAAGGCATTGGATCACCTGGAACTGGAGCAATAAGTCAGTAGTTATGTTATGCTGCTGTGCTCTCAAAAACCTAGAAAATGAACATTTCTATGCTGTGTGTTTAGTTCCTTATCATTTTGTCACGTGAATTTTGTCATTTCCAAAATGCTATGGTTTTTTTTACTCAATACGATTAACTGGACGTCATCCAAGTTGCTGCTGGTCAAGTAGCTCTTAGTTTCCATTGCTGAGTCACAGCCCATGGTATCACGGCACCATCCCAATTAGTTCATTAGCTTTTATGTATTCATTTATTTATTTTGAAAGAGAATCTAGTGAAGCATTAGCTTGCCTGTAATTTACTATGCAGGCCTCAGGCTCTGCCTGCCTCTGCCTCCCAAGTGCTGGGTTAGAGGTGTGCCCTACCATGCCCAAGCTTCATCACAGTCAGTTTAACACCATCTTATGGGCTGTGCTTGTTCTTTACGTCTGGGGCCGCAGCATACTTGCTGATGGACAGTTGTGTACAGAACTTCATAAGACTTGACTTTTTGTTTCTCTGTGATAAATGCTGTGGAGAGCAGTTGTTGGGTAATGGTTAAGTTTTTGAGAAGCTACTACACTGTTTTCCAGAGTGCTGTTTTACACCCTCACTAGCAAGTATCCCGTGTCTCTGTATCATTGCCAGCATTTAGTATTACCATTATTTTATTTACTTAGTTCCAACAGATGTGTAGTGATTTGCATTCTCTCTAGTGATGTGTTGAGCATCTTTACATTTGTGTATTTACCTTCTGTATTCAGGGTTCCGTGTATATATGGAATTCATTAGAATGGCTTTAGGCAGTGGTCCAGCTAATCCAACAATGTATGCCTATCAGTGCAAGGTCCAAGAATCTAGTAGTTATTAAGTCCTCAAGACTGGATGTCTCAGCTGATCCTAAATCACACCATAATCCCAAAGTAATAGGTTCTAATGCCAGTGAAGGAATGGACTTGCTATTGAGAGCAAAAGCAAGCGGACTAAGAGAGGGCTTCCTTCTTAAGTGTCCCTTATATGGGCTGCCAAGAGACAGTGTCTCCCGGATTAAAGGTATCTCGTCACACATCAAAAGTTAGGGATTAAAGAGTCTTCCCATCTCAAGATTCAGAGTAGAAGTGAATCTCTCACATGAAATAATTTAATAAAAAAATCCCCTCACACAGCCAATTGGGTTTTAGTTAATTCCAGATGTGGTCCAGATGACATCCAAGAATAGCCATCACACCATCCATATCCTTTTTGGGGGTTGTGTCTTTGAATCTTTGGCTGGTTTTATAATTGGCTTAGTTTTTGTTTTATTTTTATTGTTGAAATCTGAGTGTTCTTTATATATTCTGAATATGCATCTTATATCAGAAACGTTTGTAAATCTTTTCGTTCAGCCGGTGGCTAATCTTTTCATCTCTTTAACTGGGCCTTTGGCTAAAAAAATGCTTAATTTTTTGTTTGTTTGTTTTGCTTTTAAATTAGGTGTGAGTGTGTGTGTGTGTGTGTGTGTGTGTGTGTGTGTGTGTGTGTGTGTTACAGTGCACACATGGAACTCAGGGAAGCTTTGGGAATCAGTTCCTGCCTTATACTGTGTGGTCCAGGGATTAAACTCAGGTTCTCAGACTTAGGGAGTGGTGTGGTCTTTATCCATGGAGCCATCTTGCTGGTTCAAGAAAAAGTTTAGGTATTTTTTAAAGTATAATTTAATTTTTTTGAAAAAAGTTTTTGTATGAACTCTCTACCAGGCCCCATGTAATAAGGGTTTTCTTTTCCTTCCTTTTCTTTCTTTTCTCTCTCTCTCTCTCTCTCTCTCTCTCTCTCTCTCTCTCTCTCTCTCTCTTTCTTTCTTTCTTTGTGAGACAGGGTCTCTCTGCATAGCCCTGGCTGTCTTGAAACTCACTTCAGAGACTGTGCTGGCCTTTGACTGTTCTACTGCTTCTGCCTCCTGAGGCCCAGGATTAAAGATACTTGCTGTGTCGTCTGTGCTGTCCTTGAATCCTCTTGTCAGCAATCCTCTTGCCTTAGTCTCCTTAGCGCTGTGATTTCATTTATGAGTCACTATACCCAGCTCATTTTTGTAATCTTTTCCCAACCTTTTGTCTTGAGGTATTGAGTAGTAACTAAGACTGAATCTAAGCACCACCACCGAGCTGCATCCCCAGCCCTTTATTTATTTAGACCTTTTAAAATCCTTTCTGCCAGTTTATATTGTTAGCCACCAAAAAAGCTGAACGTTAAGTCCACTATTTTCTGTTCTTTATTTAGTTTTGAGTCCGACCCTGTACTTCCTATAGGTTATTTGAACCTTCTGTTTCATTTTGTTTGGGGCTGGTTTCTTCCTCCTACGTTCCATTTTTGTTTGGAGCTTTCTCCTCCTTTTTTCTTCTCCTTTCTTCTCTTCTCTTTTAATTCTTTTCCTTGTTTGTTTGTTGAGACAGGGTGTCTCACCATGAACCCAAGCCAGCCTGGTACATGCTGTGTAGCCCAGGCTAACCTCAAACTTGGGATTCTCCTACCTCAGTCTCTCAAGTACTAGGATTGCAGGCATGAGCTCCATGCCTGTAACACAACACTTTTTAGAATCTCCTTTTTATTTACTTAGTGTGTGTGTGCATACGTGTGTGCTTGTCTGCCACTGCAGTATGTGGAGGTCAGAAGACAGCTTTCAGGGATTGGTTCTCTTCTTCTTGCATGGAATCGACCATTGTACTCGGATTGTGAGGCTAGTGCATTGAGGACTTTCACCTCCAGAGTCATTGTACTGGCCCTTATAGCATTGTTACTCCTGTTTCTGTGTGTGGCAGTTTGGAGGTTGCTTTTATGTCTTATTTCATGCATGTAACTTCAGTCTACTGTGTATCGGCATAATAGTAATCAAAGGAAGTGCTGAACCCTTTCCCAGTTTACAGTCTAATTGCCTTAAATATTTCATTAATATTTGAGAATCACATAGGATAGTATAAGTTTTGTAGTGAAATATCATTTAGAAATCTCAGGGAAAGGAGCGTTGTAGTTACTGCTTTTGTCTTTTGTTCTTCCTTTCCTTAGTTGTAGGGTACCATCTTAAGTCATTTCCTTTCTGCTCAGGACACTTCCTGCAGGCATTCATTTAGAGGTCTGTAGTAGAAGGTTCATATTCTTCTTTGCTAAACGTACCTTCACTAAATATGCCCCCCATGCTTTGAAAATACCTGCCCCTTCTCTGGCCTCCAGGGCTTCTGGTGTGAAATTCTGTCATTAGCTTTTTTCCCTGTGTAACTGTAGCTGTGTCCTCTGTCCCAGCTGCTTTCAGAGTCTCTCCTTCCTTTAGCTTTGGCTAAATAGTAGATGGGGATGACTCCGACTGCCATGTTTGCACTTCAGTGATCTGGACTCTGTCCTAGGTTTATAGTAGAGGAATATTTTGTCTCGTCCTTGAACTACATCACTGATGATTCAGATTTTTCCTGCCCTGATTTCTCTCACTTTGAGACACTAAATGAGATACTGGTATTTTTCACACACAGTGCTGGCCTTTTATCCAATCTCTAGCCCTCAGGTTTTGTTAGCTGTGTTGTTGTTTGACTCCTGACCTCCTCTTCCATCTGTTTCCTTTTCTGTTCAGATTGGATACTGTCCTGTTGGATGACTTCAAAATTCCTGATTCTCCTCTCTCTTGTTGAGCCCATCAGTTAAATTTTCATTTTATTTATAGCATTAGTTACTAGTTGATTGGACAGAACGCCTGACGAGCGATTTAAGAAAGGAAGGAAGGAGTGGTTCATTGTGGTCTCTTGTGGTGCAGAAGTCCTGGCAGCAGGAGCATGCAGCAGCCTTGTTTAGAAGCAGGGCGGTGGGTGTGCTGCTCCGCTGACTCTTTGCTTTTCATTCAGTCCAGGATTCCAGCGCATGGGACGGTGCTCCTACATACATGCTGGGAGGCTCTTCCCACCTCAGTCAGCCTAGGCTAGAAAACCCTCAGACATGCCAAGGTGTTTGTCTCCATATGGTTGGTTCTGAGTCCCATGAAGTTGATAATCAAGATTAGCCACCACAGCTATAGTATTTTACTAGGGCCTGACTGTTTTGAGTAGTATGAGACTCTGGAGACTTTCTTTGTCGTTCAGCCATTTGTTTTGTGGTGCTAAATATCAAACCAGGACCTCACTCCTGCTAGGCAAGCACTCTGTCACCAAGCTGGCCCTTGGGTCTTCTGGAGATCCTCTCTCGTTAGAGGGCTTTCTTTAGTACCTCCTCAGTTGTGGAAAGGAGCATTGCAGCGCTGCCTTAAGGAAGCTCAGGCTCCCACCAGGCCTCAGCTAACACCACCTTAAAGGAGGTAGAAGGGGATACCTTCCCACTGCTTACCGGTGACCTCTACTGGCTCCGTGGATGGTCTGTTGTACTCTACTCGTGATGTCCTGGCTGCCAGTCCTTCTCTGATACTAGCCAGGCCAGACAGAGTTATACTACAAAGGGTTGGGAGAGCCAGGGACATACTTTGTTAAGACCTAAGGAATGAGCTCTTAAAACAGGTTTAAATGGAAGTAGTTCCACAGATTTTTCTGTGATGTTTGGTCAAGTAGAGCATTTATTGTGGAATTTTTGTTCTATTATTGGGCTGCTGCTGTCTTAGTTCTCAGTCTCTGTCTTGGATCGCAGGCTTTTGTTGGGGCCTTTCTGTTTGTCTTAGTTAAGGTTTTTGTTGATGTGAAAAGACACCATGACCATGGCAACTCTTGTAAAGAAAACATTTAATTGGGGTGGCTCTCTTACAGTTTCATACAAGACAGGGAGCATGGTGGTGTGCAGGCAGACATGGGGCTGGGGTAGCTGAGAGACCTACATCTTGCACGTAACTGTCATACCGAGGGAAGCCTGAGCAAAAGATCCCTCAAAGTCCACCCCCACAGTGGCACACTTCCCCCGATGAGGCCACACCTTCTAGTTGTGCCACGCCCTTTGGAGGTCATTTTCTTTCAAACCACCACACTGTTTTTATCCATTAGTATGTTTAAGTCATTGCTCTCTTGGTATCCAGTCTAGGGTAGCAAAAGAAGCCCCAGGGAGCTGTGAGAGTCTGGCTTGGCATCTGGGCCAAGATTAGAGAAAAGTCTTACTCTGCAATGGGGCAGCATTGGGCCAGTGATGTCAGACACTGCAGTTAGTGACTGTGTAGGGGATGTCACTTAGCGTGAGCATTTCCACATTTGAAGAAAGTAGAGGAGAGTCTTCCTTGGAACCTGTGGTTAAATGTTTGAATGTAGCGCTCTTTGTGGGCTGCTGTCTGTGACTGAATAGACTGCCTGAGAAACTGAGGCAGGGCTGCTCGTCCAGGTACTGTTGAGGTCGGCAGGCTTGGGGGAGAGGTTGCTGATGTTTAGCAACATCTCTGGCTTTTATTAACTAGAGGCCAAATGCATTGCCAAAAACTCGCTAGTGTGGGCCACTGACTGAGACAGTGATTGGAACAGTGGCCACAGGGAGACTGTGTTAAGCAGAAGTGTAATTCCATGGCCTCTGTGAGCCAATCCCCATGTCAGTGTCGCTTCTTTGTAAGCTATGATCCTGTCAGTGAACAGTTTTCTGTGCTATCTTCTAAGCATCTACCATGTGGTGCCCACCCTGTGCAGGAAGCCTCGGTAGATGACAAGGCCCAGGGAGCCACTCCTGCTTTGTGTGTGGGTTGGGAGAGCAGTGGCCAGATGTGGAAAGCCTTCTATTGCGGTCCTAAGGTTTCTAACTTTTATAGCACTCCTCGAGTCTCTGGGTGCCAGCCTACCTGGAGCCGCACTTAGTTAATTTGTTCTGGAAGAGAAACTATTCCAAATAGCATGATTCTTTTGTGTTGTTTAATTCCTTTGCTAGTCAGATCTCTTGTCCTCGGGTGTAAGCCTTGATGTGACAGTGAGCAATTTGTGTATGGTCCTGGAAAGCAGGCTGTTTGACCTAGTCTAAAATGGTAAAGTAAGCACTTTTACTTTTATTTTAGAAATTCAGTTCTAATACATGTCTCTTATTTCTCTCTTTTAGTCTTGTGAAAATGCCATTGTATGCTGGAAACCTGGCAAAATGGAGGATGATATAGATAAGATCAAACCCAGTGAGTCTAATGTGACCATTCTCGGGCGCTTTGATTACAGCCAGTGTGACATTTGGTACATGAGGTTTTCTATGGATTTCTGGCAAAAGGTAGCACATACTTTTCCATTTGGACTTGTCTTCTGAAACACCGTGTCGTTGTCCCCTTTCCTGTTCTGTCCACGCTCCTCCTCGCGCTTTGGTTGTACTGGTCCTGTGTTGCCGACTGGCTGCCTCCTGGGCACTGCGCATTATCTGCGGTGTTTGCTAGGGAAGAAGCGAGCAGTGAGGGGTTGCTAACGTTAGGTTCCTGATGCCTGTTCAAGATACAATGTTTATCATCTTACATAGCTTTTCTTCTAGAAAACCTTAGAGAACAATCAGCATGGAAGGTAGACTAACTATTACCCAAAGCATTAAATTCTGCTGCTGCAGCTTTGTCTGACAATTAACTGAGTATTTCTCTAAGAAAGCTTGGGAAGAGCATCCTATTCTCTGTGTGACTCTAAGGTAGAGAAAAAGTACCGTAACACCCCTGTTCATGAAATGGGGCAGAGCCCTAGTTTCTCAAGATGCCAAGGAAATAGTAATTGTTCTTATTCTTACTTACCAATCAGTAACATAAGATGCAGAACTCAGTTAAGGGGCCATCAAGGCTGGAGCTGAGGCTTCTCTAGTAGGGATTAAATACCGTAGCGCTTGGTACTGTGTTGACTTTATGCTTTCCACTGTTTACACAGATGCTTGCATTGGGCAATCAGGTTGGCAAACTTTATGTTTGGGATTTAGAAGTAGAAGATCCTCATAAAGCCAAGTAAGTACAGAAATTCTAAAACGTTCTAAACTGTAGCCTTTTTATGTCAGCCTTAATAACCAATAGCTGTGATCCACTGTGCACCTGTGCCGTGTCCCCAGTGTGTAGGCCACAGGACATCCTGCAGGAACCAGTTCTCACCTTCCACCATGTGGCTTTCATGGATCTGACTCTGGGCCATGTCACCAAGTGCATTACCACTGAGTTGGGCCATGGCCCAGTTACTTTAACAGCTGCAGGTTTTAGAGTTTAAGTAATTTTTTAATTAACTTGTGTTTATACTGTGGTGAGTACATAAATATACCAAACTTAATGAAATCTAGAATGAAGGATGCTATTCTTAATGTCGATGGCTCTAAACAGCATTTTCTTATTCTCTCTTCAGTGTAAACACTAGTATGTGTGCTATTTAAGCTCTTGTCTTATTTTTCCCTAGGTGTACGACACTGACTCACCATAAATGTGGGGCTGCGATCCGACAGACCAGCTTTAGCAGGGATAGCAGCATCCTCATAGCTGTGTGTGATGATGCCAGCATTTGGCGTTGGGATCGACTTCGATAAACTATTTTTTCCTGGAAAACTAGAATATGTTGTCTTTGTAAAATAGAATTACTGTATCTTGCTAGCAAGGGCAATAGAGCATTTAGACTTGTTTTTCAGCATTCAATCGGGCTGAGCTGAATGTAGTGATGTGTACCTTGTTTACATTCTTTGTACTGTCTTCCTGCTCAGACTTTACGGCTTTTAATAAAAATTTATTTTTGTAAAGCTGCGTTATTTTTATTGTGATGAAAATTAAAGTTGGAAGTAATAAAATTATACCCTATGTTTTTGTAATGGTTTCTTTAACTGGAGTAAGCTATTTACTATGGAGACTTAAGTGTAAATTGTATACCTAAGCTAAACTTAAATCTTGGCTCTGCTACCAAGTAACCTTGGCTATTGTTAGTCACTTATTGGCCATGTACTGTGAAGAGACATGACCAAGGCAACTCTTAGAAAAGAAAGCATTTAATTGGGGTCTTTCGTGGACTTCGTCCATTGTCATCATGGTGGGAGCCTGGCAGCAGCTGAGAGTTACATCCTGGTCCACAAGCAGAGACAGACAGACTCTGGGCGTGGCTTGGGCTTTTGAGACCTCAAAGCCCACCCTCAGCGACACACTTTCTCCAACAAGGGCCACACCTACTCCTTTCAAATAGTGCCACTCTGTGGGGACTAACAGTTCAAATATATGAGCCTCTGGGGACCATTCTTAACTCAAGCCACCACAATATGTAATTTCATATCGTGTACTTTTAATTTTCTTATGCATAAAACAGACATACCTATCCTAAGGAAGTCAATTTAATGATGTATGAGGCATTTTGAACATCATTTGCTAAGTAGTATGTTCTAGGCTGGAGAGACAGCTCAGTAGTTAAGAGCACTGGCTGCCCTTTCAGAGGACCCAGGTTCAGTTCTTAGCGCCCACATGGTGGTTCACAACTGTGTAGCTCCAGTCCTGGTGAACCCAGTATTCTTTTTTGGCTTCTGAAGGCAAAAGAGGCTTGAAAAGTGTCCACAGACATACATGTGGGCAAAGCACCCATACACACATGGCTACTGAAATTTTATGTCTTCCAGATTCGAACTCGGGAGGTGCTGGTGAGCTAGCGTCAAGCCTAATGGCTTGAGCTCAATTCTGGGGGCTCTTATAGTGGAAAGAAAGCAGCTGAAGGCCATTCTCTTACCTCTGCTTGTACATGCAATACACGCTTTTTTTAAAAAAAATTTTTTTAAGAATTCAGTTGCAGGGGCTGGAGAGATGGCTCAGCGGTTAAGAGCATTGCCTGCCCTTCCAAAGGTCCTGAGTTCAATTCCCGGCAACCACATGGTGGCTCACAACCATCCGTAATGAGATCTGGTGCCCTCTTCTGGTCTGTAGACAGAATATTGTATACGTAATAAGTAAATAAATATTAAAGAAAAAAATTCAGCTGCAATAGAATATATTTTCTTGTATTTGATTTACAACTAGACCATAGTAACCTGAGTGGAAATGTCATCAGTAGAACGGAGGAGAGTTAAGGTTAAAGAACGAGGCTGTGTAGTGAGTGACCACCTTTTCTGAAAGGCTTGGTGACAGACACAACTAGGTCTCGGAGTTAGGAGTGTACTCTGGCTAGGATCCTGAACGGCATGGAAGGAAGTGGGCTCAACTCCAGCATTCACTGTGTTCCCTTTGCCCCACTGCTCATGCGATTGGCCCCCTCTCTCCTGTTCCTACTGCCACTCGTTTCCCTTAGACTAAGGCAAAAGAAATCCTCTGAAGTTGTCAGTTATTCTGTCAGAGTACCACAAAGGTGACACAAGCTTTCTCTTTCCAGTTTCTTCAAACTGCTATTTCGTGCCATTACAAGTGGAGTCAAAATGCTATGTAATTAGCATGCGATTTAGTGTTGGCCCTCATCTTGTATCATGCATGTGAGCATATGAGTACTGAACTCATGGAAATCTTAAACAAGTGTTACTTTGTGAACTGTACATGTTTGTAGATTTTGTTCTTAGACACTCTGCAGAAGTAACTCAATGGTGGATAACAGTCTACACTTTTAAGTCCCGGTCTCTGGCCTCCATCTTTGAAGGTCCCACCCTCAAGGAGACCACCCAGTCTATCTAAACTGCTCCCCAAAATCCCTTCATGCTCCGCCCACCACCCCCGACGCGTTCTTGTGGCCACCCGAGAGCACAGGAATCCCACTAAACCCTGATAGCCTTTAATTCGGCTTGTTTCTGATTCGGGTTGATTGGGGTTTTTGCGTCGACAGAATATTTCTAACACACTAGGGAAAAACGCTGTTCTCTGGGTTCAAGGTAAGTTCTGATTTTCACTGAAAGCACAGCCTCCTGGGACTGGGCACTCCTGCCTACCCTGTTGTACATGTCACTTGTTTCCCAAGCACTTGTTTGGAGCACTGAATTCTACATTACGGGTCCACTGATATTTCTGTGTGTGTGTGTGTTTGGGGGGTGTCTGCGAGTGTTATATCCTGATGGAGGGCAGGAAACGCTGAGTTATTGTCCCGTCCCATTGATAGGGACAGCAGTGTTAAACAAGACACAGAGCCTTGTTTTATGAGGAATCAGGAGGCACAGGGCCTCACACAGGTGAGACCTTGACAGGTAAGTCACAGAATTCAAAGAGGCCCTATGCTCTGCTCTTTTCTCTTGGCATACTGTAGTACTCTGCTAAGCTGCAAGTTCATGCAGCTGCACCCAACACCAAAGAGCTCAAAAGGCTAAAAGGGAAGTGTTGTGGAGTACTACTTTAGCTAGGCAAAGATGTGTTACATTTATTTCTGCTGCGGAATATTACTGTGGGAAAGTGTGTTACTTTTGTTTATGTTGCATTTCTTTAATTATGTAAAGATGAGTTGCATTTGTTTCTCCTTGCCTCCCTAAGGCACCTGATTGCACCTGATAGAAAGCTGAATGGCCAATATTAGCCAGGAGAGGAGGGGCTGGTAGGCAGAAAAGAAGTAGGAGCATAAATCTAAGAACTAGGGAAGAACGAGAAAGAAGAGAATGAGGAGAAAGAGAGGCACACGCCCAGGGGCCAGAAGCAAGGCAGCTGCGAGCCAGCCAGACCTGGGAGAGAGCAGGAAAGTAAGAGATAATATGGAAAGAAAGGTAAAGAGCCCCAAGGCAAAACATGGGCAGGGAGAGTTTATCCGCTGTAGGTGAGGGGTGCTGATGTGTCTGCCACAGCTGCGTTTCTGAACAAGCAGGATCAAACGTGGGGACTTGGGCAGCTGGCAACTTCAGGGGAAGAAGCTGCAATAGCTGCCGAGAATTCATAACTTGACTTTTTGGCATTGCCTTTTCCTTTGTTAAAAATCTCTGAGTGGGCGGGGTTTGGAGAGAGACAGAAATAGGGCCTCCCAGGCCATGTAGAGGAGAGCTGGAGGCTCCAACCTAACAGTTAATCCGTAGTTGACGCTACTTCTTTCAGATATTGTTTTGTATTTCCTATGAGCCTTTTTATGGAAATGCATGATTAAAAAAAAATACTTAACGGAGTACTACAGTACACCAAGAGAAAAGAGCATAGTGCCTTTTTGAGTTCTGTGACTTACCTGTCAAAGTCTCACCTGTGTGAGGCCCTGTGCCTCCCAAATCCTCAGGAAGGCTCTATTTAAGCCAAGTACGGATGGTGTTGTGTGTTTGTAATCCCAGCATTTAGGAAGCGGAGGAAGGAGAGTCAGGAGTTCGGGATCATCTTGACTACACAGCAAGTTCCAGGCCAGCTAAGACTACACAAAACCTGGTTCAAATAAAAAAAAAAAAGGGAGGTGGGTGGGGAATTTTTACAATAAAACTCCCACCAATTAAGCACCACCAAACGCTAGTCTCAGTGGTCGATATCAGTTAAATTACCACTTAATCCTGACAAAACCCCTGAAGGATAGGTAAGTATCTCATTTTGTAAATGAGTGGCTGAAGAAGCTGGTATATAGCTTGTCCACAGTTGTACAGGGGGAAAAAAGTGAAGCTAAAAAGTGCTACAAGGAATATATGCAAGAAAAGAACACAACTGCTTGTTAAAATTAGTACTTCTGATCCTTTATGGCTGGGGGAGGGGAGGTTCACGAGTTCGAGGTCAACCTAGGCTACATAATGAGACCGTGCCATTAAAAAATTGAGGTAAAAACAGCAGCGCTAGAGGGCTCAGCAGTTAAAAGCACTGGCTGCTCTTCCAGAGGGTCCGAGGTTCAATTCCCAGCACCCACAAGGCGGTTAACAACTGTCTGTAACGGACACCTTCACACAGATTATCTTTAGACGAAACACAAGTCCACATGAAATAAAAATAAATCATATAAAAAACACAGAAGCATTTCTGAGATAGTATTTGGAAGAAAGAACACAGGAGTTGGATGACGACTTGACGCTCCCAAATTCACACCTTTGTCAAGTTTCAGAGCTGGTCTCGCTGAACTTCAATTTTCCTGACGTATAAAACGGAGATATTTACTCCATAGGGCTTTTTTAGGAAAGATTCTGGTAAAGGCGCAGTGATACGCCTAAAATGTTACACAAATTTCAGAAACGTCTTCATTCAGCAACGCACTTGGAGATTTTGATTCACGTAAGCCCGGAAAACGCGAACTAACATTCAAATTCTCTGGACTCGCCTCCCCGGAGGTCAGCGCACGGCACTCTGGGATTTGTAGTCTCGGTGAGCTGCCGGCTCCTCCTTATGCCCTTAGAAGGAGGAAATGAGTGCTGCAAGACCCGGAAGTAGTCGTTCCCGAGCGGCGTGCAGGTTAGGGTGGGAGGGTCAGAGGTCGCCGGGCCAGAATGCGTTCCTGTGTTGCTATGTAGTGGAGGGGCACGTGCCCTCCTGCAAATTCCGGAAGGTTCTTGAGTTCAATTGGGACAGTGGCTGCGGAATTCCTGGTCTCCGGCCTGAGGTGCCCGCTGGTCCAGCAGAGGCGTCGCGGGCGCTGCCATGTTTGGTTGCCTGGTGGCGGGGAGGCTGGTGAGGATGGCTCAGGCGGTGGCACGAAGGGGTCGGCGGCTGAGCCGGGTGGTGGCACGGTGCACGGTTCCAGGGACGCGGGGAAACCCTCTCGTTGTCCCTTTTTTGTTTTGGCCTGGGCGTGTGCGATGGGAGTGGGACGCTTGCCCAACTCTTGTACGCCTTTGAATGGTTGTCAGGATATTACTGCCTATCATCGAGTGCGCATTTTGTTCTATTTACCGGGCTGCATGCTGAAATTGCTCGGTATTTCAGCCTTCCGCGTGGCGTTTGTTTATTTTGACATTTCGCCGTAGCCGTGGTAACTCCCCGCTACTCTCTGCAGCTCAGGAACTTAACGCTCAATAGAAAGTGTCCGTACTCGCTTAAATGGATAATGTCATTTAGAAGGAAAGCTGAGATTTGTAATCTAAAGCTAAGCGTTTTTCAGAGATTTTTTTAAAATTGTCCGGGCAATGAGTTTTTGTCGCGTGTATTTGGAAGGCGCCCTTTTTGAAGTTTACTGACCCAGTTGAAATTTTCCACTCTGTGTCAAATTATGCTTAAAATAATTGGAAGTTAACTAGTAGAAATGATTGGAATTTAAGTGTGGGCCTTATCCGTGATAATTAGAGAAGGATTCCAGTGAAGTGCATCCTTATCAGTCAGAAGATGCACTTGCTTTTCCAGAGCGTTAGAATGAAATGAAATGAGTGCCTGGAATTATTGGGGAAGAATCCAGAGTAAACCTGGCTTGTTAGAAATCATCGGTATTTCCATCCTGAGACTTGACTCCTTTACCTTCAGAGTTCTGTTTCTTTGCTTTGTTTATCCCTGCTTTGTTAAACAACTGTGCTTCACGGATAGCAAGCAGGCAAGCTCTCTACTGCTCTCAGTCCGTTTTCACCAGCTTTAGAGAGTATATTCTGTACAGGCGGCTTTTAGGAAACCACGTGGTTCCGAATAACCAGGGTCTACTAGCTTTAAAAAGCTTGTTTTCTGTCTCTATTTAATGGGAGGCCCCTGTGGAGGTGGGGGAGTGGTAACACTGGTGAACTCCTTTTGGGTCAGCTGGGTCATGGTAGCACAGTCTTTAATCCCAGCACTCAGGCAGAGGCAGGCCTGGTCTGCAGAGTGAGTTCCAGGACAATTAGGGCTGTCCAGATAAACCTCCCTCAGTAAATAAATAAACAAGGTCAGTGTTTGGTCTTCAGAATAAGTGTAGTGATGCAGATTTGTTCTTTTGATGAATAGCCATTACAGTAAAACCAGAAACCTAACAAAACAAAAAATTTTATGTACAACCAGCCTTCACCCCACAGGATCTCATATAGCCCAGGGTGGCTTCCAGCTTGCTACCTAGTGAAGGTTAGCCATGACTTCTCAGATGGACACGCCACCACACCTGGTTAATCACCAGTTCCTGTTCTTCCCAAACATTGTTTTCTTTAGTCTGAAGATTAAATGGTAGAGGTTAATCTTTGCAGCTAGTTCAACAGGATTTGGTTCCTGAGAACCTTTGGTTCCAAAATTTTTTTAAAATCACTTTTAAAAATCATGTTATTATTTTGTTTCATATGCATTTGTGTTTCAAAGCACATGTAATTTTGAGCCAGGAGAGATACTTCAGGCTGGAGAGTCACTGTGAGTCTCTGAGTTCCAGGCCAGCAGGAGGAGGGTGGGGGATGTACACAAGCCAGGACGAGGCCAGCCAGGGTTGCACAGAAATAATCTTGTTTCCAACAAAAATCAGTGTTGATTGATTTGTATTCAGCTCGTGTCTTAACCTCTGTCATACCTCTTACCAGAAGGAAAGTATTGTAATGCAGTATGGCAGGACGGATGTTCGTCACAGCACACGTACTGCAGCAAGGCAGCATCACACAGCCTTGTCCCATTTCAGCTGGGAGTGGTTCTTTTAAGGCAGCTCACAGTGTTCTGTGGCTGTCCTACTGCTGAGAGTGACTGGTGGGAGAAACCCTATAAGCCTTGACCTTGGGTTATAAATAGATTTTAGTGACTGAATTTGCTAATCCAGACTCTTAGAATAATTGAGTATCCATTTTAATTACCTGACCCTCTGCCCTTCAGATTGAGGATAAACGCCTAGGAGTGTTAAATTGAACACACTTCCATTTTTACAAGGTTTTTGTGGTTGGCACAGAGTCTCAGGTATCCCAGGCTACCTCAAATTTGCTATGTAGCTGAGAACGACCCCTCAAGTCCTGGGATAACAGGCATGTGTCACCATGTGCTCATTCTCACAATGTTCTTCAACCCTAGTTACTTGTTTTGTAAGCAGAAATTTGTTAGGGAACTTCTGAGAGAATGTAGCAGTATTTTGAAAAGATTATATTCATTAGATGAGCACTTTAAGACTAAATACATGACTTTGGATTTTCTGTTTATCTGGTGGTTTTGTGTCAGGATGGAGCTGACTGAGTGGTGTGACGCAGACGGCTGCTGGTGACGGTTTGTAGCAGTGCTGGAGGTGGACTGAGCGTCACGTTCCCAAACTAAGACTGCTTTCTTGTTTCCTAGGTGCAAACAGCTGCACAGCAAGTGGCAGAGGATAAATTTGTTTTTGACTTGCCTGATTATGAAAATATCAACCATGTTGTGGTTTTTATGCTGGGAACAATCCCATTTCCTGAGGGGATGGGAGGATCTGTCTACTTTTCCTATCCTGATTCCAATGGGGTGCCAGTATGGCAACTCCTGGGATTTGTCACGAACGGGAAGCCAAGTGCCATCTTCAAAATATCAGGTCTTAAATCTGGTAAGAATACTATTCAAATGGTGTCATAGTTACGCTTTCTTCTAACCAGCATAACATGAAATACAGCTTTTAAGTTCCACCATGTTGTTCTAAGAAACAGTCTATATGATTCTCATGATACAGAAACATCTTGAAAGTGGGAAGTGACAGCTTCCTAGGCACACCGTACTTGTCCTCTGGCCCTGAGGGAAACCACTCTTTATGGTGGATGTTTCTGAGTTCCTGAATATTTTAAATAAAGAAAGGTGGTCTCCCCAGCACCCCCATTTTATAGTATGCATGTTTGTTTTAAATGCAAATAGATAAAAATACAACTATATAGGAAATAAAGTGGGAATTCTTCCTTCATTAAAAATTTGAACTCTCATGGCTCAGTTGGTAGTGCCTGGCCTCAAGTTCGGAAAAGGTCAGATGCGGTGGTCTGTGCTTGTAATTCCAGCAGAGATAGGTGTACCCAGGGGGTTTGCTGGGCAGCCAGCCTAGCCAAACTGGCGAGCTCCAGGCCAGTGAGCAGTCTATGACATAAACAAGTTGGGCAGACTCTAGGAATAACACAGACTACCTCTGGTCTCTACAGACATGCACTCACACATGTACTTGAACATGTTTACCTGAATGCATTCATAGTTCCTTGTGTCTACACATACTTGTGTATGTGAAGATTCACACAGCTCCTTCAGCTTTTATGTTGATCTCTCTGGCATTCCTATCTTGGCTCTGTTAACAATGAGGGACTTAATCTTCACTTTACACTTTGGAGTGTTTTTGACGACGTGTGAAAATGAGCTGTGCTTGGCTCACGTCATTCACACTGATGCTCTGTTTCTCTGAGTCTAGACAGAGGTGTGTGAACCTCTTCAGTGTGTCTCTTATAGAAACACATGTGGAGGCCTGTGAATGCTGGTTTAGGCAGCAGAGATACTGTGTTCACAGACTTAACAAATAGGTGTCTGCTCCGGGAGTTTAACGATAACAGTTGAGTTCTTGTCTGCAGTAGTGGCTCAGTGGTTAAGAGTGCTGACTGCTCTTCCAGAGGACTCCTGTTAGAGTCCATGTGGTACCTCACAACTGTCTGTAACTCCAGTTTCGGTGGACCCAACACCCTAACCAAACATATATGCAGGCAAAACATCAATGCACATAAAATAATAATAAAACAAAAGAAAAGTAAAATGTAGCTGTGTTTGTAAAATAGTCCTCGGGAGAATGGAGTAGTGAGCTCTAGTTGGTTGGGGACGTTTCTGGAGGAGACAGTATTACTGCTCTTGGGAAGAGTTTGTCCAGCCTTTGAGACCTATTGGCATTCTTTTCTAGGAATAGACAAAATATCTCGGCAAAGGGGTAAGAATTTAAGAATACGCTATGCTCAGAATGGCACACGGCAAGAAAGAGTACGTGTATGCTATTAATAGTCAGCAGTTTTTAATGTGCTTGAGGTACCTATTTGCTGATGCTTTACAAAGGTCGTGTACTAGGAATGTAAACAGAATTGACTTGAAAAATTGAAGTTCTGTGAATACTGAATAAGTTGAGTGATTAAGATATGTATACCTGCATAGAAAACACAAAGAAATTTGAGCTGCTATTGTAGTTTTCATTATTACATTTTCTGATGTATACGATATTAGATGAGGTAAATATTCTCATCATCCAGCTTCAAAAATGACCGGTTTATAGATATTAGTTTAAATTCCTGTTCACCTCTCTGTTTTGATACAATTAGAAGCAAGAGTCCTAAATCACAACTAATCTATAAATATGTTAGTATCTTCTTTGAAAGATAAATTTTAAGAACTTTGTCTGTCTGTCTGTCTGTTTGTTTGTCTTGGTTATTCGAGATAGGGTTTCTCTGTGTAGCTTTGGAGCCTATCCCAGAACTCGATCTGTAGACCAGGCTGGCCTTGAACTCAGAGATTCGCCTGCCTCTGACTCTCAAGTGCTGGGATTAAAGGCTTGAAGGCATGCACCACCAACACCACCAACACCCGGCTAAGAACCTTTTTTTTTTTTTTAAAGGCTGAGAATGTGTGTGTACTTCAGTGGTCAGAGCCCTTGCCTCCCAAGTAAAAGGCTCTGGGTTCAAGGCCAAGGACCACAGTGTTGACTTGCCCCACAGAGGGCGTCTTCCCACGCCATGTCACTCCCCTGGAGTTCAGGCTGTGGAACTATGTGCTTGTCCGTCCTGTGGGTAGGGCTGCCTGGCTTACCTCACCTGTTGATGAGAACTCCATTCCCATTGTTCCACACTCTATCCCTTTCCACTTGATATTTGTTCATTTCTTGCTTTTTCCAGCCCCTTGCCGCCTTCTGAGGATTTCTGAAGGTCGTCCTGGGTCACTAGTTTCCCATTCCCTGCCTGGTGCTCTCTCACCTGTGGGCCCTGCTTCTCCCTCACATCCATTCTCTATATCCACGTAGGCACCTACTGACCTGTTTTCTGATGTCTAAACTAAATGTATTTTCTAGAATTATATAAACGATAGCATATGTATGCACTTTTTGGGTAGGTGACTTCTGTAATTGAGTACTATTAATTTTGAAATCTTCTGTATTATAGTATGTATCACTAATTCATTTCTCTTGTTGAATTACAAGCTCTCTTAATAGAATCATGACATCCGAAGCTTAAGTGGTGCGTTCCTACTGCGAACTATTGAATTATTTGGGTATGTTGTGCACTTAGCACACAGTAATGTAAACTGACACATTACCCGGACAGCTCACCGCCAGGTAGCACTGCACTGATGTCAGACACACACTGCGTTTGTTTACCCCCTCCACTTTCCTTTTCACTGTGGAGCCCTGGTTGGCCCGGATCTGACCAGTTGGAACAGATTAGCCCTGAACTCACTGAGATCAACCTGCCTCTGACTCCCAGGACCTGAGAATAATGGTGTGTGCTGCCATGTCAGGCTGTCCATGAATGACTTAGGAACTTTTGGGATATTTCTAGATAATTGGATCATGAAGTCAGTTGCTGAGTAGGTGAAGGCATTGATCTGAACTCAGTTTCTAGGACCCCGGTGGTAGCAGGCGAGAACTGACTCCACCAAGTTGTCCTCTGACCTTTGACCTCAGCACCTATACTGTGGCACAAGTAAAAATTTTTTTCCTTTTTAGTTTTTCGAGACAGGGTTTCTCTGTGTAACAGGCCTAGCTGTCCTGGAACTAGCTCTTGTAGACCCGCTGGCCTCTAACTCACAGAGATCTGCCTGTCTCTGCCTCCTGAGTACTGGGATTAAAGGCCTGCGCCTGGCGTGTATATGCACTTTTGTATGACGTTTGCTTTTGCTTCTTTCGGGTCCACACTGAGGAGTAGAATGGATGGTTAGTGTAGTGCTCAGTACCTTACTGTTGAAGACACCAAATTTTTTTTGGTTTTTCGAGACAAGGTTTTTTTGTAACTTTGGCACCTGTCTTGAAACTAGCTCTTGTACACCAGGCTGGCCTCGAACTCGCAGAGATCTGCCTGCCTCTGCCTCCCGAGTGCTGGGATTAAAGGTGTGCGCCACCACTTCTCGGCTCTCTAAATCTTGCCAGCCCTTGCTGCTAATTAGTATTTTAGTAGTAGTACCTCATTGTGTTTTTAATACACATTTTTGTAATGTCTAGTGATACTGAGAAATCCTTCTCATGTGCCTTTTTTTTTTGTCTTCAAAGACAGGGTTTTTTTGTGTAGCCTTAGCTATCTTGGAAGGTTGCTTTGTACAGCAGGCTGGCCTCTGCCTCTCAAGTGTTGGGATTAAAGGTGTGCACCCCCACCTGGTTCTCTCATTGCCTTTTTGAGGTCTATGGAACTTCCTTGATGAGTGTGCAGATCCTTAGATCTCCCCCACCATCCCTCCCCTCCCCTCCCCCTACCACCATCCATCCCCCAACCACCTCCCTCTCCCCTCTCCTCTCGTTCTCCTTTTCCTTTCCTCCTTAGTCAGAAGGATTTGGCATATACTTTAGGAATATCTTAAACCTGAGACTTTTCTACATCAGCCTCCCAGGTACAGATCACAGGACAGCCCGCTACTTTTAGAAGTTACAAGTTCTCTGCATGAGCTCTTTGTCAGATTTATGGTCTGAAAATACCCCCCCCCCCCGTTTTTGAATACTATTTTCTCTTTGTGGTATGTTTATTTAATAGAAGTTTACATTTTTGGTATAGTCTGTGTGAATTGTTTTTTATTTCTGTCCTGTACAAAGTCGTTTTCTTTTTAATTCTTGGCGAATAGGTATTTTGTTCCAGCACAATGTGTTTAAAAGACAGTGAAGACAGATTGTCCTGTCATTAAGCGTGTTCACTTGATATTTATTTGGGAGGTCTTCCTGCTTTTTGTTTTAAAAGTAAAATATAAACAGTTCTGGTTGTCCTGAAACTAGCTCTGTAGGCCAGGCTGTTCTCAAGCTCACATGTGTACCACCACTGCCTTGCTGGAAATAGATATTTTTATAGTGTTTTTTAAACAATAGAACTTTAGTTGGAAAATGGTGGAAAGATCGGATGAATATATATTATAAAGGGGCTACCAGATTGGCTTATACAAAGGGGCTTGGATACTCTGCCTGTTTTCTACAAAGTTGGACTTTCCACATTTTTTTCAGAGTCCAATAACAGAGGCTATTTCCTTACTTTTGTTTTGACTTAATTTGTTCACTACAGCATTTCACTTGCAGAGTGTCCTGGGAATTTTCCTAGTGGACTACATCTTTCATTTTCTTGGGTCCTCATTCTGGCCGTAGTCTTCTGTTGTGTAGCCCGCTATCTCATTACCATGGAAGATACTCTACAAACTCAAAATCCCTTTTCACATATACCTAGTGTAGCTCTCAAGTTTTATATTAACATTCACAACTGGTTTTTTATTTCTTTAAATGCCATGTCTTGAATTCTGAAAGTAGTTTTAATTTTAAGAATCTTCAGAAAATTTGACACTGCTTCCAGCGTGCAGAGAGTCAACTGAAAACTGGTCCAAGCTAAACATCCGTTAAAACTGTAACCGTGCGGGCTGGTGGCGCACACCTGTAATCCCAGCAGTTGGGAGGCAGAGGCAGGTAGATCTCAGTGAGTCTGAGGCCAGCCTGTCTACAAAATGAGTTCCAGGGCAGCCAGGACTATTACACAGAGAAACCCTGTCTCAAAAAACAAAAACAAAAACCAAACCTGTAAGCAGCTGGGAATGATGAAATGTTGTTTTGGGTTGTGATAAATCAGGAATTCGAGCATGATATTTTTAAAATTCTGATTTAAAATTTTGATTCTGGAAGTAAAAAGTAGCTTTGCCAAAGATAAGTAAGGAATCAGAAAAAAATAAGTCAATAATGTATATTTATCGCTATGTGCATTTGTCTGCCAGAGATGAACGTTTGCAGAGTTCTTGTGGAAGGGTTTGCCGACACCACATGCATATACCGTTCATACACACAAAGCCAATTTCAAACCTTCCTTTTCTCCTTTTACAAATTTAACTATTTGTGAAGTGTCTCAAGAGGCAAGGAGGAAAATAGCACAATGCCTCAGGCAGGGAGCACCCCAATGACTTCTGCAGTGGAGAATTGTGTGGAGAATGGGAAACAGAAGAGGCCAAGATTGGAAGAGCAGGTGGGGGAATAGGACCTTAGGTCAGATGTGAAAACACTTACATAGAGCTTGACAAATTTTACATTGTGTGTGCAGCACTTTTAACGTGTGGTGATGCTTGATAGAATGAGAAGTAGCTGCTCAAATGCCTGTGGCGTAAGAGAAGAAGTATGAGTGAGTTCTGTGGTAGGGTTATAACCATAGACCTTGTTGTCCAGAGTGAGTACTGTGGTAGGGTTATAACCATAGACCTTGTTGTCCAGAGTGAGTTCTGTGGTAGGGTTATAACCATAGACCTTGTTGTCCAGAGTGAGTTCTGTGGTAGGGTTATAACCATAGACCTTGTTGTCCAGAGTGAGTTCTGTGGTAGGGTTATAACCATAGACCTTGTTGTCCAGAGTGAGTTCTGTGGTAGGGTTATAACCATAGACCTTGTTGTCCAGAGTGAGTTCTGTGGTAGGGTTATAACCATAGACCTTGTTGTCCAGAGTGAGTTCTGTGGTAGGGTTATAACCATAGACCTTGTTGTCCAGAGTGAGTACTGTGGTAGGGTTATAACCATAGACCTTGTTGTCCAGAGTGAGTACTGTGGTAGGGTTATAACCATAGACCTTGTTGTCCAGAGTGAGTTCTGTGGTAGGGTTATAACCATAGACCTTGTTGTCCAGAGTGAGTTCTGTGGTAGGGTTATAACCATAGACCTTGTTGTCCAGAGTGAGTACTGTGGTAGGGTTATAACCATAGACCTTGTTGTCCAGAGTGAGTACTGTGGTAGGGTTATAACCATAGACCTTGTTGTCCAGAGTGAGTTCTGTGGTAGGGTTATAACCATAGACCTTGTTGTCCAGAGTGAGTACTGTGGTAGGGTTATAACCATAGACCTTGTTGTCCAGAGTGAGTACTGTGGTAGGGTTATAACCATAGACCTTGTTGTCCAGAGTGAGTACTGTGGTAGGGTTTATAAACCATAGACCTTGTTGTCCAGAGTGAGTACTGTGGTAGGGTTTATAAACCATAGACCTTGTTGTCCAGAGTGAGTACTGTGGTAGGGTTTATAAACCATAGACCTTGTCCAGAGTGAGTACTGTGGTAGGTTTATAACCATAGACCTTGTTGTCGAGAGGATTGTATTTTGTGTTCCAGGCCTTCTGAGTAAATTGGGTACCTTACCCTGTAGTTGAGTTTTCCTTATAATGTTTCGACCAAAGCCTGATGATGAGGTACAATTAGTTTGACATTCGGGTTGTTAAAATATCAGTTCTAGAGGCTGGAGAGGTAGCTCAGTGGTTAAGAGCCCTCACTGATGTACAGAGAACCTGGGTTTAGTTCCCAGCACCTCGGGCAGCTCACAGTTTGTCTCTAACTAGTTCCAGAGGATCTGAAGTTCCGCTCTGGTCTCCATGGCCTTCATGCACACATAGGGTACACACACACGGGCAGTCACTCACTCATACAAATATAAATAAATCTTTACAAAAACCTCACTTGCAATTCTTTCACACTAAGGATTATGTGTATGTGTGATATGAATGTGAGACAAGCTTTCTACCACTGAGTTACGTCCCTAACCCTGCGTCAGAGATTGAAGACTTTGTTTTGAAAGAAGAAGTTAATAAATTACTGGAGAATATAAGAATTGTATAAAGATTCCTTATGTTTTTCCCACATTTATTGTTTTTGCCTTTTGTCGTTATCTAGATAAAAAAGTTACATATGTTTCTTTGTAAGTGTGTGTTGTGCATGTACATGTGTGCCTTGCCACATGTGTGGAGGTTGGGGATTGCTTCTTTCCTTCTACTGTGGAGACCCTGGGGTTGAACTCAGTTTGTCAGTGTGGAGTCAAGTGCATTTACCTGCTGAGCCTTCACTGGCCCTACAGACATTTGCTTTTGTTCTGGAAGTTTCGAGGATGCGTTGTACTTACTGTTCTTTACTCCTGGATGTGTGAGCTTATATTTCATCGGTAGGTCCAAGGCATAATCTTGAAATACACTATAGTCAAGTGTCACGTTAATGCAAGCACAGTACTCTTATTTAATTGGCAGTTTGTTTTAGTTTGTCATCTGTTCCCCAAATGCCTTCTGTAACTGTTCATCGTCCTTCATCTAAGATGCCAGCAGGATCATGCATTGGTACATGTGTTACATGTTACACTTCTAGTCTGCTCTGGAGCAGTTGCTTAACTTTCATACCAATAACATATCTGAGAAAGAAGGCTGGAAATTGTTCTATAAATCTTCATTTGACTTACCATCTCTTTTCTTTCTTCACCTTTTCTCCCCCCTACACTCCACTTTCTTTTTTTCCTTCTCAGTTTTTTTGAGACAGTCTCATTCTGTAGCCCTAGCTGGCCTGGAGCTCCCTTTGTAGACCTGGCTGACCTCCAGCCCATAGATCCACCTGCCTAGTGCTGAGATTACAGGTGCATGACATCACGCCTGGCCCTGATCACTTCCTTATAATTCTGCCCTTTTCTTTTTTTGGCTTGCTGCTGTATTTTAACGAGACTGCTCTTAGCCTTTCCTCTATGTGGTGTAAATGAGTTCTTGTCAATTCAGTCGCCAGAAGGAACACTTATACTCTAGCTTTGTTTGAAAATTGGGTTGAGTTTGTCAGGAAGGGGCAGAAACAGCTCAAGATGCCAGCCACTATTAGTCTGTGTTCATGGGGGGGGGTGGGGGCTGGTGATTCAGAATGGAACCCTCCCACCCGTCCCCACTCACGTCCCTGAGTGTTTTCACTGTGAGGAAGGACTAAACAACCAGAGCGCTCCCCCACGGATTTGGTGGAAACGGGCAGGATCATGAGCTAGGGTGGCTGTGGCTTTGGAGTTGACCTCTGTTTTGTTCTCAGTGTGCATTCTTTTTTGCCATGGGCTCTGTTTTTGTCCCATCCCCCTCGTGTGTGTTTGTGTATGTGTGTGACTGTGTGTGTGGGGCATATGTGCACTTGCCTGTGCTTCGAGGCTAGAGCAGGACTTGAGGTGTCTTTCTTCTTCACTCTTTGTCTCACTGTTGAGAGGCAGGGTCTCTTACTAAACTTGTAACACCGCCTGCTAGAGAGCTCCAGGTGTCTGCCCGTTGGGCCCCATACCCCATGCTGTGGTGTTAGGTACCTACCGCCTTAGGTCTAGTTCAGATCTCCCCTCTGAGCCACGTCTCCAGGTTCATGGTTTTTGTTGGTGGTTGGTTTTATTTTTGAGACATGATCTTATGTAGCCCAGGGTGACCTCAAACTCCCTATGTAGCTAAAGACGGACTTAAACTCCTGTCTCTACCTTCCTAGGGCTAGGAGGAACACAGGTGCACCCTGCCATGCCCAGGTGCCCAGGTGCCCAGGTGCCCTGCTGTGCCGCCCAAACTGGTCCCAAAGCTCAGGGCTCAAGGAATCTTCCTGTGTCAGTCACCTGAGCAGATAGGACTGGTGGTCTGTGCCACCACATCTAGCTCTAGGTATGTGCTTTCGATCAAGCTGTTTTAATCATAGAGAATCCCCATAAAATGGAAATAATAGCTACAATGTAAGTTCTTTTGCAAACATTAATTGTAGTGCTTGCAAAATGCAAGGATATGATATAAGATTTGTAAATGGCACAGTTGGTGCTCAGGAAATGCTTGTTGTCTTCAGAGTTGTGAAATGCCAGTGCCAGCAGAGATATTAAGAAGTCACCAGATAAACTGAATGTGGTGGTGTCCGCACCCCCTTAACCTCAGCATAGCGATGGGAAGAGGAGCAAGGGTTCCAGGCCAGCCTGGGCTACATGAAATGCCTCCAAAAACAAAACCAGAAATCACTCAGATAATGAAACTTGTTCAGAATTGTTCAGTGACAGGGTTGCCCCATAAAGAGTTTAAGCTTGTTGAGAGTAGGAACTATTAATATCTCCTAACGTGGTAGAGTTTAGATATTTCTGTACATACATTTTAAATATCCAAATTCAGATATGTTAAAACATCAAGTATGTTACCATTATGTAAGTTATATATTTGCTGACAATTTTTTTTCTTTTTTTGGTTTTTCAAGACAAAGTTTCTCAGTTTTGGAGCCTGTCCTGGAACTTGCTCTATAGACCAGGCTGGCCTTGAACTCAACAGAGATCCACTGGTCTACCCGTCTCTGCCTCCCCAGTGCCACCACTGCCCACCTGACAATAAAGTTTTATAATACCCTTTTTGAAACTGTTAGTGAAAAATGTATAAATGTATTTTCTTTCTTTTCTTTTTTTTTTCTTGGTTTTTCAAGAGAGGATTTCTCTGTAGCGTTGGAACCTGTCCTGTAACTAGCTCTTGTAGACCAGGCTGACCTCAAACTGACAGAAATCTGCCTGCCGAGTGCAGGGATTAAATGTGTGTGCCACCACTGCCTGACAAAAAAATGTATTTTCTTGTTGTTTTTCTATTAATAAATATGAAGCAGAGATTTTAAATATATATTTCATATATATTAATATATGAAAGATATGTTAATGTTTATTAAAATATATCACATATGTTAATATACTATATATACATATACTTGATTTCAAATCTTTTTTTCCAGCACTGAGAGTGCTGTTGAGATGTTTCATTGTCACATTCAGGCTTCACTGTGGCAGCTGCTTTCCTTTGTCATGAACATTCTCACCTTCTTTGGCTGCTGTGTGCACATGCAGTGTCTGAAATAGTGGACTGGTAGCTTTTTAGTTTTTCTCTTGAGCACTTAATTAGATGACTTATATTTCATGATTTTATCCTTTTATTGACATCTTTGGAAGAACAGAGGGAATCTTTACATATACAACTTTGGGTGTTCTCCTAGGAGATACCCACCTTGGTTTTGAGACAGCGTCTTCCACTGGGACCTGGGTCTCACCAGCTAGGGTAGGTTGGCTGGCTGGTGCTGCGGTTAGAAGTGTGAACTACGTACATGACTTTTGTGTGCATGCTGGGCTTAAATTCAGGTCCCTGTGGTTACTAGGCAAGCAATTTCCCAACTGAGCCATCTCCTCAACCACTTTACTTATATACATTTTAATAGAGTAGAAGCTTATTTTTATCTTGCAGTTACAGAAGTCCAGTGGGTCATTTTTGAAATCTAAGATGTATTTGAGGCTGTGTTTTACTGTTGCAGTATCTCATATTCAATATAGAAATTTAATCAATAAATTATTTTACTTCAGCTCATCACTTATTTTTAACTATGCTAAAAGGAAAAGGGTTGAAATATAAGAAAGATGGAGGAATGACGGAATTGTTCACGACAGAGGTTAGCTAGCTGTTTTGTAAAGGGAGGGGTCCCATAGTAAATGCTTTCTAGACCGCAGGTGGTCTCTATGGCATATCTATCTTTAAACAACTTTAAACGTTTAAGCTGCATTCTTAGGTCCCAGGTCATACAGAAATGGGATGTGAGCCAGATTGACCATTGCACTGACTGTAATCTTCGTACAGCAATTTTCTGTTATGTAATCTTTTTTATTTATTTATTTTTTGAGACAAAGTCTCTCTATGTAGCCCTGGCTGTCCTGGAATTCACTGAATAGTTCAGGCTGGTCTCAAACTCACAGAGATCCAGCTACCTCTTCAGCCCACATGCTGGGACTAAAGGCGTGTGTCACCATGCCCAGCTTCAGTTATGCCATCTTTAAAGGAGACTGTAGACATGATCTTCATGGCCGCCTTTTAGTAAACAAAATCTGGGATTTACACTTTTCAGACTTTGTTCATATAGTATAAGAAAGAAATGAACAGAAGAAGTTTTATAGTTCAACAGATTCAGGGCAAATAAAAGAGAAATGCATTCTAGAAGTTGCTATGGTAGCAGATTCTTAGCTCCCAAGTCTTAGATGATAATCTCCTCAATTGAGTCTCCCCGGGTAAGTATCGACCTCTGAGGACCCAAAGGAAATATGGTATTTTACTCAGCCATTTAAGAACTTATCACACTGTATTTGGTAATATACTATGTGGTGAACATATCCACAGATTCTGAATGTGGGGTTATGTGCAAAGGTAATGGAAGTAAACTAAGATGAAGAAGCCATTAGGTTGCTATGTGAGTTTCTTGTCCACTTGAGCGAAGCGATTTAAGGAAGGAAGCGCTATCCTGCCTGGAAGGCGTGGCAGCAGGAGTCCCATTGTATCCGGTCGGGAAGATGGTGGATGCTTGTGCACAGCCCAGGGCTTCAGCCCATTGACTGATGCTCCACATTCAGGACGGGTGCCCGTTTAGCTTTAAACATTTTCAGTTTGACACGGCCGGCAGCCATCCGAGAGGCCTCTCAGTTGTTAAACTCCTGGATCAGGTTAGGCTGGACGCGTCTGTGAGGGATTGTGTTGACAGTGGTCCCGTTCCCGAGGCCTGTGGTCCCTGGCTGTGAGTGTGAGCCTGAGATAAAGCACAAGTAGTGTTTTCTATGGTTTCTGCTTCCAGCTCCATTTTGAGTTCCTGCCCTAACATCCCTTAATGCTGACTGTAACCTAAAAGTGCAAGCCAAATTTTCCTTCCCTTCTCTAGGTGGCTTTTGATCAGAGTGCTTTATCATGGCAACAGGAAGGAAACTTGAATCATGGGTCTGCCCATTTAGTTAGGCCAGTCTAGGTAATCCCTCACAGTGTGCATGCTTGTTGTCTCTTGGTCCTGTCAAGTTGACAGTCAGGGGAGCTATTGTAAATTTGTCATTCTTGAAGAGTTACTTTATTTTATTTTTTTAAAGATGTATTTATTTATTTTGTATTCAGTGTTCTGCCTGCATGTGTCCCTGCAGGCCAGAAGAGGGCACCAGACCTCATTACAGATGGTTGTGAGCACATGTGGTTGCTGGGAATTGAACTCAGAACCTCTGGAAGAGCAGGCAAAGCTCTTAACCACTGAGCCATCTCTCCAGCCCCTAATTTTATTTTTTATGTTTAAGTTTTATCGTGTATGCCATAGCATGTCAGAGGACAACTCGGAGGCTTCATTGTTCTTTTATTTTGGGGATTCTGTAGATAGAACTCAGGTGTTCTTGGTTCACCCTCTGAACTGTCTTGCTGGTTCTCTTAATTAATTTTTATGTTTTTATTTACTGTCTGTTGGTGTGAGTCCTCCACAGGGTACATATGCAGGTCGGAGGACAACTTGAAGGGTTGGGTTCCAGAGATCAAGCTCAGATCTCCAGTCTTGGCGGCAAGCACCTTTACCCACTGAGCCATCATAGTTGGCCATTCTTAATAAAGTTTACAAATGTAAAAATGAGAGTGTCTTGCATATTGTGGCTAGAGAAAATGATCTTTCCTTCAGCCAGTTCTGAGCCTCTGAAGGTTTCAGAGTTTCAAGCTTTGAAGCGTGCACTTGGCGGTGTCGCGCAGAAAAGGAAGAGGGTATGGCCATGGACAACCGCTCAGAGACCTGGTTTATGTATATATTACCCTATGTTGTGTGGCTGTTCCTGGGGAGATGTGTTTGAGCGGCGTTCATGCTGAAGTCCAGCTGGCCCGAGTTTCCTTTCCGATGAGCTTTATCAGTAGAGTCACAGGGAGCCTTCAGGTCCACGGCAGCTGTCACAGGGAGCAGAACAGGGACACTGAAGTGAGACTTGAGACATCCCAGTTATCAGAATCACAAAGGAAAACTAATATTCTCAACGTGTTCAATCAGGGAACATCCTCACGTCAGTCTGAAATTTCGCACTTGTGAATGTCTTCCAGGCGAAGGAAGCCAGCACCCGTTTGGAGCCATGAACATTGTGCGGACCCCGTCTGTGGCTCAGATTGGCATTTCCGTGGAGCTGTTGGACAGTCTGGCTCAGCAGACTCCTGTGGGCAGCGCTGCTGTGTCCTCAGTTGACTCCTTCACTCAGGTAGAGCACAGAGGCTTTACTCCTTTTCTGCCTTCTCCCCTGTTCCAGTGTAGAGACAAATTGTTTATCCTTATGGTATTTAAGATAATGTTTGTGAAGTAACCAAAGCTGGGTATCACATCTGTGGTGTGCCTTCTTCCTTGTGTAAGCATACTTGAGAGCTGATGTCTTAGCAGATTTCAAGTATATTTTCAATATTGTACATAAACTTTGTACGCTTTGACCAGCACCTCCTGTCTCCCCTAGCTCCCCACAGCCACCATTCTCCTGTCTGCTTCTGTGAGTTCATAAGCTTTTTGAGCTTTTAAATAAAGCAATTGTACTTTTATTGAACATTTGATTTTGGAGTATTTTAAGTACATGAAGTACAGAGAATTAGTTAGGTATTCTACAGATTTTTATTACATACTTATTCAGTGTCAAGCATTTTTAAAGTACAAATAGATACAAAAAAGTCGGTAAAATAAAGTAACCCCTGAGCTTGTAGACTTTTAAGCCCCCTGCTCCCCAGTTTGTTATATTCTCTTATCTACTGATTTCTGTGTTTCTCCCTTCTCTTTGGCATATATTTTTGTTTCCAGTTCTAATTGGAGCCCAGAGTCTGCAAGTATAAATGATATTACTTGATATTCTTCTTGAGCCATTCTTTTTCAAATTCTCTCTCCTTTTTCCCCCTTTTTTTGAGACAGAGATTCTACGTGTAGTCCTACTTGTCCTGAATCTAGCTCATGCTGGCTTTGAACTCACA
The DNA here is from genome assembly GCF_982192425.1 of Myodes glareolus. NCBI lineage: Eukaryota > Metazoa > Chordata > Mammalia > Rodentia > Cricetidae > Myodes > Myodes glareolus. The sequence continues at coordinate 6,984,581 of NC_142049.1, read as the reverse complement.
GAGATCCACTTGCCTCTGCCTCCTGAGTGTTGGGCTAAAAGGTGTGCCCCACCACCACCCAGCTTTGCTTTTTCTTTTTTTAAAATTTTTTTTTCCCTATGGGAATTGGTTATTTGGGCTTCTTATGTAATCTCTTTGGATTTTTTTCTTTTCCAGTTGGTATAGAAGTGCTTTTATTCTTCTATGTTGAATTTCTTTTTCCCTCCTGGCCCGTTGTTTTACAAATTCCCCCTCCCAGTGTGGTAACACCGTTGTCCTGTATCACATCACATATACTCAAGGATGTCCTGGACTCCTTTCCTTCAGGTAGTCTATTTGCCTGCCTCTTTGCACAAAGTTTTGTTTTCTTTTTTTGTTGTTTTGAGACAAGGTCTCACTATGTAGTCCTGACTGGCCTGGAAATCCCTGTGTAGACCAGGCTGGCTTTGAACCGCAGAGCTCCACCTTAATGTGCTTCCTGAGTGCTGGGATTAAAGGTGTGTGCACCACTGCCTGCCAGTTAAGTCTTAATGTCCAATAATGGTACAGGCTCCTTCTCATCATCAGAATAGGCCTAGGTATTGTTCCTAATAATTTGTTTTTGTCTTTGTTTTGTTTTTTTGTTTTTTTTTGAGACAGAGTTTCTCTGTAGCTATGGAGCCTCTCCTGGAACTCACTCTGTAGACCAGACTGGCCTCGAACTCACAGAGATCTGCCTGCCTCTGCCTCCCGAGTGCTGGGATCAAAGGCGTGTGCCACCACTGCTTGGCTGTAGCTTTTCTAATGATACTTAAGCTTTTTTTTTATTAAAGTATCTGTTTATTTATTTATTTTTTATACAAGTGTTCTGTCTGCGTGTATTCCTGCATTCCAGAAGAGGGCATCCAATCCCATTGTAGATGGTTGTGAGCCACCATGTGGGTGCTGGGAATTGAACCTGGGACCTCTGGAAGAGCACCCAGTGCTCTTAGCTGCTGAGTTCTCTCTTCAGCTCAGTAGTTAAGCTTTTATAGTTCTGTCAAGCTCCAGACCTCGTAGAGGTGGTGGTTGGAGGAGAGTGTGTGTTAGAGGGCATGCAGACATTGATGTGAAAGAGGTTTGAAGGAAAATTTTCCCTTCATTCCTGCAGACCAAATCACAGCACAATGACATAAGCCTTCCTCACCAGACTGTCTTAGATCTTACTCAGTTCCGCTATGCACTATAAATGCAGAGCCCCTGTCTCTAGCACTGGCTGGCCTGAACTGTGTAGACCAAGTTGGCCTGGAACTGATAGAAATCTGTCTGCCGCTGCCTCTTAAGTGCTGAATTAAAAGTATGTGCTACCACACCTGGCTGTCATAGAGCTTATATTCCTTAGAACCAAGTTAATACAGGAATACTTTTAATAAAACTATTGAGGCCTAAACTGAATATTTCATGTAATTCACTAACATTAGTTATTAACTTTTCAGTTCACACAGAAGATGTTGGACAACTTCTACAATTTTGCTTCATCGTTTGCTCTCTCTCAGGCCCAGATGACACCAAATCCTTCTGAAATGTTCATCCCAGCAAATGTGGTTCTGAAATGGTATGGGACAGTTTCAATCTCTAGTGTAAGGCTTTAGTAACTGTGTATATATTGTCTGTGACTGTCTTTCATCTTTGAGAGGTAAACAAATGTGTTTCTGAAATGGTATGGGACAGTTTCAATCTCTAGTAGTAAGACTTTAGTGACTATGTATATATTGTTTGTGACTGTCTTTCATCTTTGAGAGGTAAACATAGTCTTTTATTGTGGATATCAACATATGTTAATATATTGCATATCAATATTATTTGTTCTGTAGTGTTCAGATCTGGAATAATTCATACCCTAAATACCCTGTCATGTGTAGGAGTGCTTGCTGCTCTGCCAGAGGACCAGGGCGCCAGTTCCCAGTGCTCACAGCCAACTGTGACTCCAGTTTCAGAGGAGCTGATGTCCTCTTTGGGCCCAGTAGATAACACACACCTGGTACAAATGCATGCATACAGGCAGAATGCTCTTACAAGTAAATTAAAAATAACTCAAAAACATTAACAGACAAAATTGAAAGTCAGCATACCAGGCATCACTGCACTGTGAACATATGACTATTAGATATTTTTCTTTGACTTACTATGTTTTGTAAGAATTTCTTTTCACTTTGAATGTCCAGTGGGAAGCTGTTCAGGAAGCTTTATAGGAGATGGTACTTTGCTCTAGCAAGGGGCTCCTGGGTATACTGGGTTTGTGTTTTTTGCCCCAATGCTGTGGCTTTGAGCAAACTGCTTTCATGGATCTGCGTCTCTTCAGTCTCTGCAGTGACTCCTTTCCTTGACTTTCTAGCATCTGATCATCTGTCGTCGATTGAGGAGGTCGAGGTGGTCGAGAGCTGTCAGTTCGTCTCAGCCTCGGTCACTGTTCTTGCTTTTATAGTGATAACTTCCAGAGTTGCTTTCTACTTTTTGTTTTGTTTTGTTTTTTGAGACAGGGTTTCTCTGTAGCTTTGGAACCTGTCCTGGAACTAGGTCTTGTAGACCAGGCTGGCCTCGAACTCACAGAAATGAGTTCTGGTCAACTCACTCTGTGAGTTCGATGCCAGCCTGATCTACTTTCTACTTTTTTTACCATAGTTTTTTGATTTTTTTTCCATTTGAAATGACATAAAGTTATTTTTGATAAAAGTTTTTTGATAAAAGCTATGAAATTGTGATGGAAATGTTCTGATATAAATCCGGATTTTCTTTTCTAGGTATGAAAACTTTCAGAGACGACTGGCACAGAACCCTCTCTTTTGGAAAACATAATTTGAATAAAATAATTTATCGTGTCATTTAAAAGCATGAAGTCAAAGGGGTCATGAAGTCTACCTTTCAAAACTGCTCAGTGACTATGAAACTTACCCAAAACCCCGATAAACATTAGAAACACCGAGCGAGGAGAATGTTCAATATTGATTACTTTCCCTTAGAAGTGTGAAATACTTCTTGGAGCAAACGTTTTGTATCGACTGTTATTCATTTCTTAAAATAAAACCTACTCACAGTAGTAGTATTTGAAATGCCATTGCATGTGTAACCTTGTGTTCGTCACACAGTGTTTTGCTAGAGTAGCTAACTTGGTTGGTGGGTTTAAGAGTCTCGTGTGCCCCAGCATAGCCAGAAGCAAATGATTACGAGCTTGATTCACTGTAAAGTTCACTTTAAGTCAACTGTTTCACAAGTAGTTTTGAAAAATGTGTTTGAAGATGGTAAAATTATGCCGGGTGGTGGTGGCGCATGCCTTTAATCCCAGCACTTGAGAGGCAGAGGCAGGCTGATCTCTGTGAGTTCGAGGCCAGCCTGGTCTACAAGAGCTAGTTCGAGGACAGTCACCAAAGCTACAGAGGGAAACCCTGTCTCAAAAAAAAAAAAAAAAAAAAAAAAAAAAAGAAAGAAAGAAAGAAAAAAGAGGGAAAATTATCTTCAGGGAGCGCGTATGTGTGTGTGTGTGTGTGTGTGTGTGTGTGTGTGTTGGTTTGGAGACAGGGTCTCGTGTGGCCCATGATACTCTCAGAATGCCCTTGAGCTCCTGAGGCCCAGCCCCTGACTCCCGAGTGCTGGCATTACAAGGGTACACCACCACTTTGGTTTCATGGAGTATTTCTTAAGATTAGCAAATTTGTTGTTTTTCAATCAAGAAAGGTTGGTTGTCAGTTTTTATATCTTCAGATTGATGTACTTTTTTATTTAATAAAATTTCTATGTTTAATACCAGTGAACTTTTATTGAATACTTTTAGCACTGGTAGGTGATTGTATATAGAATGTACCTTAGTATACGAAGACAGAGCTTTTTGTCTTTTTGTCTCATTTTTGTCTGCAGTTTTCATACTGGAGACACACATTGGCTGAAGACTGCCAAGACCTCCTCTGTAATCAAAGCTGGATATATTAGCTCGCTCAGTGAGGGAGCATGTCCAGCGGAGGAGCCCCGGGGTCCCTATGTAAGAAGGGGACACAACAGTTTTGCAGCCTTGAGTTAATTTTGTTCTGTTTTGACAGATAATTCTAAAAAAATTGGAAAATAGCCCGCTAATGATACAGTGTCTTTTGTCTTTAAAAGGTGAAAGATAGGTGGTCTGTATTACTGGTGTCTTTAGCAGTATGAGCCTGTGCAGATTTATGTGTGAGATCAGTTTGCCGTCTTTTGAAACAAGGATCTAGTTGAGCTGCTCCCCTGCAACGCTGCTCTTTGGTAATTTCTTGTCAGAGTTTGGAAGACTTTGCATATGGTGACTTTTTTTCCCCCCCAAGTTATTCTTTATTCTGGCTTTCTCCAGCCAGAAGCCTCGTTCCTGAGCTATGTGTACAGTGATTGTGCTCGATCCTTGCTAATAAATGATTGTTAGCCGTGTACCTCAACAGTGAGTGGCTGCTGCCGCCAACTGCTCGACAGAAAATACTAACCGATTTCAAGATGGTTGACAGAGGGATTGTTCCACGGTATATGTGTGGCCAGGGCCCTGGATTCCCTAAGCTGCAGAACTAACCAAAGCTCAAGTGAGTCTGTTCCAGTCATGTAGCCACTCGTTCTCACCTAGGCAAAATCGGTCTGGGACTGGGGAGACGGTTCAGTGGTTAGCACTGCTGTTCCTAACACTCACGCAGTAGCCACAGGTGTCTGTAAACTCCAGTTCCAGGGGGTCTGATGCCTTTTGTCCCCCAAGGATGCCAGATGTGCATGTTGTGCAGACCTACGTGCAGGCAAAACACCCGTGTGTATTAAAGCAATTTTTTTTCTTTAAATCTCTTCTGCCTAATCAGTGATTTGGTAGAGGTACAAGTTGTTAACACAAACTTTTCCTTTCCAGGACATGGAAGACTGCAGCTGTCTGGCAGTCCTGCCTGGGTCAGTTCAGTTCAACTAGTTGGTTGGGCTTTCAGGGCAGATGGCGAGAATTAGATTTTGGACGACCTTTTCTACTTGAGTTAATCTTGCTCTCGCAATAGGGTTTTGCAGAGCACGGGCAAAGCAAGTTAGTTTTCGTTTCCGAGAACTCGATGTGGCACGTGCTCCTGGCATGTTGGGAATGCGCAGCTTTCCCCAGGAAACAAGAAAGAAGAGAAGAAAGTTAAGTATCTGAATGATTTAAAAAAATTACTCTGGGGGCTGGAGAGATGGCTCAGTGGTTAAGAGCATTGCCTTCTCTTCCAAAGGTCCTGAGTTCAATTCCCAGCAACCACATGGTGGCTCACAACCATCTTTAATGAGGTCTGGTGCCCTCTTCTGGCCTGCAGACATACACACAGACAGAATATTGTACACATAATAAATAAATAAATATTTAAAAAAAATTACTCTGTGTACACAAGATGGATTTTGGTGTAGGATGCATGTATGAGCCTGGTTTTGACGTAAGTAATTCCTCACGGTACAGAAAATAATGGAAACAATACCACTTATTTTAGGTCGTTTAGTCTGTGTACTTCTGGACTTTGCTGGAGGAAGTGTGCCGCTGTGGGGGCGGGCTTTGAGGTCTGCTATGCTCATGAAACTGCCCAGTGTGACAGTCCACTTCCTGTGGCTTGCAAGCCAAGATGTCGGACACTTGACTACTTCCCCAGCACCATGTCTGCCTGCACACTGCCATGTTGCACCATGGTGATGATGGGCTGAACCTCTGAAAACGCAAGGCACCCCAATCCAATGTTTTCCTTTATAAGAGCCGCTGTGGTCATGGTGTCTCTTCACAGCAAAAGAACACTAAGGTCGTGTCTAAGTACGACTATGAGGGGCCATAATGATGCCATTACAAGCAGAGCTCTATAATAATCACGAATGCAGCCTGACTCAAGCGTAGGGGTTGCAGCTTTGTTCTAGGCGCAAAGCCTCCTTGTTTGGTTTTGGAGTTTGCATGATGAGATGTTTGAAAACGGTGGCCGTGGAACAACCCCTTTTTCCCTTTCAGGTGATCTAGCACGGCTGTCCTCTGTCCACGGTACATGCCAACAGCTCCTCTTGCCTCTCCATAGCAACAACCGCCGTGGAAACGTGCTTGGCACTATCTAAACCAGTCACGTGCCTCTCCCTTGACCCCAATGTCCTCCGAGTTATACACACATCAGGGATGAGAATATATTAACAAAGAATGTAAAAGCCTGTAAGAGAATGCATTATTCCTACGTCCAGAAATGGAAGCAACTCAAATAAATGCTCCATCTGGGTGGAGGGTGGGGTGGGGTGGGGTGTACGTGTGCACTTTTAGGAGGGAGAACACCAAGGAGGTCTGTAGTTTTGTCCCATTTTCCTCCTCCACAGGGTAGGAGGATAAAGAGGGGAGGGGAGTAAACCCATACGCTCTGCCTTTATTCTCCAGCCCTCCATTTCCTAAGAGAGGAGTCTGGAAACAAAACAAAACAAAGACAAGAAACAAATTTCAGCTAAACTCAAATCCTCAGTCAGATCCATAGAGTCTAACCTACATGGCTGTTGGCAAAATGCAAACCCCCTCCTCACCCCCACCCCACCACCTGTCGCTCTGGAAGCTTGCGATCTGGCCATCTTCAAGGCCAAGTCTTCTCGCTGCCCTGGGTAAAAGCGAAGGAATAAAGTTTTTTTTTCTTTTTGTTTGTTTTTGTTTTTTATTTTTTAAATTGCGTTCTAGCGTCTCTGCCTAAGTTCTTGCGCAGCCTAGAAACTGGATTCTCTTAGGGGGCCGGGCCTTGAGGCCCTAGCAACCGAGTCAGTCTTTGTCGCGTCATAGCAACGCTTTCAGCACTTCCTTTCCTAAGGCCTTCTTAGTTCAGCGACCCCCAGGCCTCCGTCCGCCCGAGGACCTCGCTGTTTGGATGGGCGCGGATTTGCACTTCTGTCTTAAGAGAGACAGAGCTCTGGCTTTGTGTTGGGGGAACAGGTTATCAGCGAGTCAGATCACTGGGGGAGGGACGGCCACAAAGAACGTTTATTTAAGGAAAAATACATTTCAAGACTTTTAGAGCAACTTTTGATTTCAAAGAACCTCTCCAAATTCCGGGCAAAGAGGGCTGGAGGGTGGGAAAATCCTTTTAGTGCAAACTCCACATAACAAAGAGGAGACTGTCCATCAAGGACCCCCCACGGAGTCATCTGGGACCGAAGATGTTGGACAGGATTGCCCCGGCTTTTCAGGACCTGTGCAGGCAGGTGCTGCCCACTCTGCCTTCGCTGAGCCAGGAGGGTAAGCGACTTAATGCGGGGGCTTGGGGATGTACCTTACTGTGCTTCAGACGTGACTCAGAGCTCACGGCGTCGTTTTCTTAGGCTCAGGATTTTCATTAAAAAACAAAAAAATTTCACACACGGCCTGATTAGTATTAAGTACTGAAAGCAAGCTCCCCCACCTCCTCTAGGGTGGATGAGAACCCTTGTGATCCAACTGGAGTCCCGAATGACTCCTTTTCAGAGTTGGACACAGGACACATATATGTACTGTCCTTGATGTTTTGTGGGTGTGTTAATGAAAAGTGATGTTATCGACAGACAATTTTCATAGAAAACTCAGAGGGCAGTTCGAGACACAGTCCGTGTTTTCGCCTAGTTTCTTAGGAAAGTGCACCACCCCACCCCATCACCAAAGTGCTTTGGCATCTGTCTGTGATAGGGGCCGTCCACGGGAGGGCGCCCTAGAGAAGCAAGCTGCTATTAGCCATTATAATTGAGATTGTTTAGCACACAAAATAAATACGAACAAGTATTGCTTTTTTCGTTTCCCAAGCATCACTCCTAATTGTTCCTGCCAAGTTTTTGAAAGAAGTATAGAAGATAGTTTTATGACTTTAGAGATACTTTCTATCTTCTTTCCATACCCATTCTTTTAAGTATTTTGAAGTCCTACTGTACGCTGAGCCCTAGAGAACTGATGGTTACTAAAAACCCCAACGATTTATAATCAGTGGGGAGATACACACTAATCAAAACACAAATAGTACACACTAATCAAAATACAAAGAGATACGCACTAATCAAAACACAAATAGGTGTAAATTTATATTTGAACTAAATGCTATCAAGGAGGAGGCACACGATAAAAAATAACTTTACAAACAAATTTATTTAATGTGTGTGTGTGTGTGTGTGTGTGTGTGTGTGTGTGTGTATGCCAGGGGAAGTCACAAAAATGATGTCATGTCAGGTCCCTTGGAGCTGGCGGTTACAGGAAGTTGCAAGAAGCCAGACTTAGGCGCTGGGAGCTGAACCTGGGTTCTCTTCTAGCAGTAAGTGCTCTTAACTGCTGTGCTATCTCTTTGGACCCACAATAAGAACTTTTGTTAAATATATGCATATTTAGCTGGGTGATGGTGGTGCACTCCTTTAATTCCAGCACTTGGGAGGCAGAGGCAGGCAGATCTCTGTGAGTTCGAGGCCAGCCTGGTCTATACAGTGAGTTCCAGGACAGGCTCCAAAGCTACACAGAGAAACCCTGTCTTGGAAAAAAAAAAAGAAGAATAAAATATGTGTATATTTAACATATATAGTATCTATCTATCTATCTATCTATCTATCTATCTATCTATCTATCTATCTATCTATCTGTCTTTGATTTTCAAGCAGGGTTTCTCTGTGTACTTCTGGCTGTCCTGGAACTCGCTCTGTAGAGCAGCCTGGCCTTGAACTCAGAAATAAGCTTGTTTCTGTCTCCTGAGTGCCGGGATTAAAAGCGTGAGCCAGCCCCCCGCATCCCCGGCTAACTTTGTTAAATATTTGATTTTAAAAGTTAAGAGGAAGGCATAGAGATTTCTTACACACTCACACATGCACAGCACCCCCAAATTTCACCATCCCCACTGGAGTGGCACAGTTTTAAAGGTGATGAGCCTACTTTGACTTCGTGCTTACGCAGTCTGTAGTTTACGTTAGTGCTCTTACGTGGGGGCCTCATTGTGCAGCCCTAGCTGGTCGAGAACTGGCTCGCTTTACAAGGGTTACCTCCCACTCACAGAGCTCTGTCTGCCTCTGCTTCCCAAGTGCTGGGACCATGCACTCTCAGGCCCTGCCTGTTAACATTTTGTCGGTTATTTTGTGTAAGCTTTAGAATGAGGCTGTCTATAGGTGAAAAATGCTTTGCTAGGAAGCTGAGATGGTACTAATCTAAGATTTTGACAATACTGAGCCTTATTATCCACAAAATGTTCTAACACAGCTCTTTGATTTCTTTCATCAGTTTTGTAAATATTTCCCCATAGGTTCTATATACATTTTAGATCTATACCTAAGTATTTCATATTTTTAAAGACTTCTGATGTTACAGTGTGCTTAATTTTTAAGTTCTCCTTATTCATTGCAACTGAATAGAAAACTCACTTTTTTTTCTATTAACCTAATTATGATTTAATTGTTAAATTAAATGACCCCCATGGGCTTACATGTTTGAACGCTTAGGTCTAGCGTGAGGGGGGGGGCACTATCTGGGGGCATTGTGAGACCTAGTTGGCAAAGATTGGTTATTGGAGCATTCTTTTGAGGGTTATAGCATGGCCTAGTCTGGGCTCTCTGCTTCCTGAGTCACACGAGAGGCTCCTGCCATCACAACCTGAGGCATGATGGTGATTGTGCCTTCCTTGTCTTATGGGCTATGTCCTGAGTCAAAACAGTCCTCCCTTCCTAGGTTATTTGTTGAGTATAGGATATACCGAGAACTGGATCACGGTTGCAATAACCCTGACTGTGGGGGTGCACAGAGCTTTTAGAACTGGGTTCGCGAGGCACAGAGAAAAATTCTGAGCTGTGGCCTAGAGAAGCCCCGAGAATAAATGCTGTTTTTAGAGCTCAATGGGTCATTCTGGTGAGAGTTAGAAAGCAAAAGTGTGGCGGCTAGGAATGTGGAAGATCGAGACTGCTCACGAGATTTCAGAAGAGAAACAAGACCGTCTCGGGAACTGAGTGAGAGACCATTTGCACTGAATTCTAGAAAAATAAAAGTGGTTGTATTCTGTCCATGTGCTGAAGATCTGAGGAAGGGTGAATTTAAGGAGATCAGAGTGATTTACTTAGGGGAGGGGATTTTTTTTTCAAAGTTTATTAAATTATAAAAGTTTCCATTTCCGCCCCCCCTCCCAAAACCCTCCCACTCCCCCCACTCCCACTCCTCCTCCCTCTCCATCCCTAAGAGCAGTCAGGGTTTCCTGCCCTGTGGGAAGTTCAAGTTCCTCCACCCCCCTCCCAGGGGAGAGGATTTTAAGGTAGGCTAACATCCAGGCTTTGCCGTGGTTATGATTCACTGGTTTTAGCTTGATTTATGGTGAGGACGAAGAACAAAAGAATAAAGCAGAAATGAGGCAAAGCTCATCCAGTTTCGTAGCAAAAGAGCTAGGAAGAGTTCGAATTTGCTATAACAGATTTCATCGCCGAAGCAAACTCTAGGCTGGGTTAATACAGAAGGTGACCAAGGAGTAGCTCATTTGAGGCTCAGGGGTGCAGTGCACCATGCCTGTCTGCGCTCTATGCGCTGCCATACAGTTCACGAGCTTCCGAGCTTCGGGCAAGGGACTGGAGGTTGAAAATATACAAAGACACAAAGAGACAGGGACACAGACCTCTAGTCACTGGTAAGAAGCCCTTTTCACAATAGCACCACGGAGGCTTATATACCCAACAGTCAAGTGGGCCCACAGGTGAAAACCTTATCCTCCGATCCTCAAGGCCAAGGCAACACGTGCTCGTGAAACAGGGCTGGTAAACAACTCTGACACAGCTTTCAGTAACTCAAATCAGGAGGAAAGTAAAGATCACTAGCAGGGAAGAGCAGCTGGAGGCCAGGACTCCAAAGGGTTCCAACACAAGCGTATGAAAAGGCAAACTCATTTGAAAAATGTTCTCCTAAAAAGATCATTAAAGTTGTGCCCTTGGGATTCTACACCACCAGCCTTTCTCTGTTTTTCTCCCCTATCCCCGGTTTCATAATTGGCCATACCATCTCTTCCACACAGAAGTATTCCCACCATGATGTAGCATCACACAAAGGACAGCTGCCTGATCTTTAACTCGGGACACCTCCAAAACTCTGAGCTCAACACATTTCGTTATTTTTCTCTATTTCATTGTCCTTAAGCAAAGTAAATGAACACACTAGTTTTCTGAGTCCCTCTCTGTGTGCTGAATTTTGTCAAATGATCAGACTTTTCCTTTTTAGCCTGATGCCATGGGTTACATTTAAATTGATCTTTAGATGGGGTTGAAATTATTTTTTATCCTGAGATTTAGTGGTAATCCGCCTAAAGCTTGGTTGTCAGAACAAATGGTTTAGAAATCCTGATAGGCAACATTTACAGATCTATTCTAATTGGACTGCAGAGGCCGAAAGCCTCTTTCTCCAGGGAGAAATACCAAACTTCAGTTTAAATAATTAACTCTACCTTTGTGTAACTCTGCCTGTCCTTCTCTATTGAATAAACCATTACAGCGGCTTCGATCCCTCATCTCAGTGAACAAAGAGCAGGCTCAGACTCCCGGTTAAATCCAAGACTTTTCATCAGGGTTTGGTTACAAAGTACACAGTTTCTCCTGGCCCTTGTTAAATCATTTCCTCGTTGGTATAGATAATTTTCCTGAAGTCTGAGCTGCCTGTTATGTCTAGTCATAGATTGTCAGTTTCCACGTTGTAATCCTGAAATTTCTCCGTGTAAACAGGGATAATAAGATTTCTGTTAGTGAGTTAATTACTTTTATGGTGTCAATGAGGGTTTAAACTCAGTATATAGTTATATAGTTGGGACTGATAGACAAGGGACAGACCTCCCCCATCCCTTCCTCCTCTTCTCCCCTCTTTTTTCTCTTCCTTCCTTCCTTCCTTCCTTCCTTCCTTCCTTCCTTCCTTCTTTCTCTTTCATTTTATTTTTCTCTTCTTCTTCTTCTTCTTCTTCTTCTTCTTCTTCTTCTTCTTCTTCTTCTTCTTCTTCTTCTTCTTCTCCTTCTCCTTCTCCTCCTCCTCCTCCTCCTCCTCCTCCTCCTTCTTTGAGGCAGGGTATCCTATGTAGCACTGGTTATCCTAGAACTCTCTAGGTAGACTGGACTGACCCGAAACTCAGAGACCCATCTGCTTCTGCCTCTCAAGTGCTGGGATTAAAAGTGTGCAGCACCACCCCTGGCCTTTGACAGTCTTTCTTCATTCTTAGCAGTAAGGGGCAGAATCCTTTGGGCTATTGGGTAAAGAGGGAAGGGGTGACTACTGTAGGGTGGGTTACAGTCGGAGGAAGGCAAAGTTCACAGTGGGCCCGTGTTCACTGCAGCGAGATGCCTTCATGTTGCTGGACGTGAGTATCCACTGTTAAACTTGTTCCAAGTTGCTCATAAGAACAACGGCTACTTTCTGTCCATCAAACTTGCCCGTTCCCTGGCACATTGTTGGTAAAAAGTATTTTATAGCCCTGGGACATCAGAATTAAAGACTGCAATCTTCCTGTTTTAGTGAGCAGTTTAATCCATTAAGAGAAAAATACCAGTTTGCATTGTTATAGAAGAACTGGCCTTTTGTTGCTAGCTTCTTCCATGTCCCCAGGTGGCGGTCCAGCAGAAGTCACCTTGCTTGGTCTTTTATTTGAATAATTAAAACTTAGCTTTCTTGATTTGTAAAAAGTTCCTAAATTAGAAATTGTCACCAATAATATATGACTAGACTTAGGATGGTGAGGTAAATACAGACATAATTTTCTGTATTGTTAAGTCTGACTCATGCCCAGACTACACACACTTTTCACATCAACATTAATAACTATTTTTTGGTAGCTTTTTGGGGTTACAGGGAGGAGAACTCAACTCAGTACAAGAAAATAAATATAGAAAGCCTTCAGATCAAAGCAGAATTGTGAAGTCTATATCTTAATTCAAAGACAGAGTCTGGGGCCCCTACCCATAGTTAGTTTTTATAAGTTACTACTGTGGATATGTTAGTATGTTTGTTGTTTCCAGAACATAACAAACTAGCAGCAGCAGACTGGGAGGACCAGGGAGCGTACAGAGCAGAGAGAGGGACAGCTGGTCTCTACCAGTGAGCATGAACACTGCACTTGAGAATTTCACAGAAGCCGATGCACAGGGACGGTTAATGTGCTGAGCAGACAGGCAGTCTTTCGGGTCATCAGTGGCCCTTGGCCTTATGCTCTGGGGTGGTATGAGTTCGTGCTCATATCAATCATGTGACCCACACTGAACACTGCAGGAATAGGGGTTTAATGAGTCAGTAAAAAAAAAAAAAGATTATAGTTGGCTAACACCCCATGTGTAGCCTGAATTCTAATTGGCATTAATAATGAAATCCCAGAGTCAGATACAGGGGCTAATGCTGAAGATCAGAGAAGCAGAACAACCAGACACTAGAGGATTCTTTTACCTCTACCAATGCTCAGACTGAAGGGGCCATCCTGTCCTCAGATGCATCTCCAGACTCGTCAGACCTCAGACTGCACTGAGCTCCTGTCTCCTGAGCCTTATATTCCTCTCTCTGTCCAGCCTTATCACTCCTGTCTCCATCTCCCTAGTGCTGGGATCTCAAGTTCACACCTTTGTGTGAATTCTGTTTCTCTTTTAGACAGATTCAATCTTGCATAGCCCAGGGTGGCCTTGAACTCACAGAGATCCCTCTGCCCATCTCCTGGGATTAAAAGTGTGAGCCGCCACTTCCTGGCCTCTAGTGGCTTAGCTCTCTGCCCTCTTATCTTCAGGCAAGCTTTATTTCTTAAAAACACAAAATATCACTATATCCATGTGTAAGATCAAATGAAACATGACCAAGTAGAAAAACACAAGATCTCCTCAGTAAATTGGGAGCATAGGGACCATGGAAAAGGGTTCAAGGGAAGGGGAGAGGAAGGGAGGGGAGTAGAGAAAAATATATAGTTCAATAAAAACAATTAAAAAAAAGAAACATAACTTACTTCCCTTCATTATAGAGAGGTTTCCTGTACATTATTATTTTCACTGTTATTACTGCTACTTAGTCCTTAGGATTGAATGCAGGGCCTCGTGCATGGTAAGCACTCTGCTACTGAGTTACACAACCCTTTTGTTATAGTACTGAAGATTCATCCTAGGGCTCCTGCGTACCACAGTCCCCACACCATTATTGCTGTAATTGAAGTCATGTCTTCGGAGCTTACAGGCATAAGCTTTTGTCAGCAGGGACATTAATTTTGGGGAATGATTTTATTTGTTAGTTCTCTATGCTTTAGAAGTTACTACCATGTATTCCTTTCATCGTTATACTTTTGCTTGTTAGGGTTAAAATACTATTACATGCTTGCTCACATAGATTGTTTTCCTTTTCCTTTGAATTTCAGAAGTCTCTACCATCTGGGGGAATGTGTCAGAATTTGTGGAAAAGCAGCTAGCTATGCATAAGGTAGGTTTACACTCCTGTCTCAGCACGGCAGTTAGGTATGTCTTCTGCAGACTTGCGAACTTTTGCTGGGAGTAGTGCAGCAGATTTAGGGCCATTCTGGTCTGCTGTCACTCCTTTAGTGTTTTATTTTATTTTTAATAAAGGTTTGTTTATTTATGTATACAGCGCTCTGCCTGCATGTATCCCTGCAGGCCAGAAGAGGGCGCCAGATCTCATTACAGATGACTGTGAGCCACCACGCGGTTGCTGGGAAGAGCAGTCAGTGCCATCTCTCCAGTCCCCCCTTTATTTATTTATTTTTAAATTTTAATTAATTAATTTATTTTTTTGAGACAGGGTTTCTCTATGTAACTGCCCTGGCTGTTCTGGAACTCGCTCTGTAGACCAGGCTGCCCTTGAACTCACTGAGATCTACCCGCTTCTGCCTCCCAAGTGCTGGGATGAAAGGCGTGGGCCACTGCCCGCCATCACTCCTTTTCTATTTGCACTTTCTGATGCTCGTAGAATTTGTAGCAAGCTGGGTGTTATCCTGAGATAAACTCTGGTAGCTCTCTTAATGACAGAGAACGCTGGGTGTTATCCTGAGATAACGCGTTTGTAGCTCTCTTAATGACAGAGAACGCAGGACTGCTCGGTCTGGGTTTGTGTAAAGGAAACTAGACGAGGTCTGTTTGCGGTCCAGTCTGTCAGCTCCCGGCATGGGTGTGGGGAGGGATACACTTGTTCCGCCATTTTGCTGGGAATAAGTCTTAATTGGAATGTATAAATACAGAAACTAAATTCAGCTAGTGCAAAATAAGAAACTGCCTATGGTTGGACTATTTCTTCAGGTCAAGTCTTGGGTTTAAATGCTGTAGAACCGTGTGAGGATTTTGGCCGGAGCTTGGAGGCAGTTAGGAGTTTGTGGACCCTTTATAATTTACACACGTGTCCTAACTGTGGCAGTCCCTGGCTGAATGAACCCTTCAAACTCATTTTGCCTGGTTTGCGAATTTGAATTGTTTATCATTACTTAAAATTGGCAGAGTATTTGTGAAGCTTTGCATTTTTCTTGCCATTTTCTTAAAAAACTCAACAGGCTTAATGCTATTGTCTCTCATTTTTGCACGTGGTCATGGATGCAGGCCATGAGGTGCTCTTCCCTTTACATGAAGCCTGCGTGTCCTGGCCAGTGCACATTCACTCCCTGGCTTTTTTTTCCTTCTGTTCCTATACATCTGAGTTTGCAACCGTTGGTATATGACATCTTTAGGGTATCCAGAGGCATTTGCATTTACCCAGTGGCCAAGGTTACACTGTAGGAGGTTCCCTGGTGCTGGTGTGTCGGGCTCCACTTCATCCTGTCTCCTTACCCCCTCTCAGTAGTTAACGCAGAAGCTCTGTTCAGGGAGACATTTTCTTACACACGTGATTGTGCTTGCTACACACGTGATCGTGCTTGCTACACACGTGATCGTGCTTGCTACACACGTGATCGCGCTTGCTACACACGTGATCACGCTTGCTACACACGTGATTGTGCTTGCTACACACGTGATCGTGCTTGCTACACACGTGATTGCGCTTGCTCATATTCAACCATCCACTGCCCATTCCCATTAGTGAGCCGTCTGACTTTAAATAGGGAACCTAAAATTTGAGGGAACAAAAAAACAAGGATTTCATTAAATGGAAAATTGTTGAATTTATGTCATATAGTTTAGGACAAGAATAATATTTGTTATGGATTTCTAAAAGCTATGGTGCCCCTAGCATTTTCACAGATATACTACATCTAAGAGAACTCACAGAGACTGCTGATGTGAACTACTCGGTAAACTCCAGTGTCCCCTTTCTTTTTGGTGACCGAATGGCTATAACCCTTCACTCTTTAACGGAAGAGTGTGTGTTGTTCTTCTTGTCTTCTTTTTCCCTTTCAGGGAGTTCAGATTTCCGGACTCGGAACTTTCACCTTCACGAGGCAGAAGCTCGAGGTGGGGAACCACAAGTTTATTCTAGTGCAGAGGCCCGTGTTTATCATGGCGGAGAAGTTAGTGCAGACTCACGGACTCAAGCAGAACAAAGTGTTCTCTCCTGGTAAATCGTTTTAACAGCTGAGATTTTCCCCAGAAGTGTGTTGGCCTGTGGAGACAAACAGATAGAGTAAACCTTGGCCAGCCCTGCCTTAATTTCTGGTTTCAGAGACTCAGGTCCCACATGGTGCTTTTGTAGAAGGGGAGCCAGGGTGGAAGAGTTAAAGTCTTTCTGAAGTTCATTTTGTTTGCTTTCTAAATTTTAAATATTTCAATGTGTGTGTATGTGTGTGTGTGTATGTGTATGTCTATGTGTGTGTGTGTGTGTGTGTGTGTGTGTGTGTGTTTTGTTCTGCAGGATGCATGTGAAGGTCAGAGGTCAACTTAGGGGCATCATTGCTGTCCTTCCACCACGTAGATCCTGGGGATTAAACTCAGGACCTCAGGCTTGGTGGCACATTCCCTTACCTGATGAGTCATCCTGCCAGCTCCTGGAGTCCATTTTAGACACTAGTAGCTTAAGAGGCAGGCATGGGAAGACCGAGTTCATTTAAAAGTCATGCTACAGAGTCCTACAGGTTTATACTCTTGTTTCAGAGCCTAAGAAACTGAAAGTGGCCATAAATAAGGGAAATCTAATTTAGGGTCTCTGAGTAATGAGAAAAAACCCATTGTTCAGTTATCTGTGAGAAAAATAATGTCTTTCTGACATGTATGTGATATAAATTATTAAAAGTTAAAATTTAATAGTGCTGCTCTTAATGGATATTAGCTTATAGGTTTTTTTCATATCTTAAGACAACCCTTCCTCCCTTTCCTTTCCATTCTTCTACAAATGTTCATCAAGGGCCAACTCTGTAGGTTCTAGAGCTGCGGTGATAAACAAAGCAAACAGAACCAGTGCCGTATCTGCACACTTACATCTACCCTCAGTGTGTGGGCTTCACCACACAGTGGTGCCTGGCTCTGTATGGTTGAGGGCTCAGCTCCAAGGTCTACCTTCCTTATTGGCTCCAGTGGCTAAAGAGAAATGGTCTGCCCTCGGTGGCAGAGGTGAAAAGTTTCTAACTTTCCTTTTAGTTACCTCTCCAGAAAATTGATTTTCAGGGTAGCGCTCTATGAAAAGGAGAAAGCAAGCCAAATGTCCAGGCACAGCGACTCTTTCTGTAACCCCAGCACTAGCAAGCCTGAGGCAGGAGGATTGTTGCAAATTTGAGGCCAGTCTGAGTTATACAGTGAGCTCCAGGCTGCTTGGGCACACAGAGTGAGACTACCTTTTAAAAAATAAAACTACCAAACAAGCAAACATATACTGGAAAAACAATCGCCAAAAACCAAGACCGAAAACCAAGTTATAATTTACTTTGCATATATTCAATATGGTGGGTTTGAAAAGATTTCAGCCATCCACCTAAAATTTTATGTTTCTTTTCAAAAATATGTTTGTGTTAGAATTAAGAGTTTATTCTTCCACTTTGGATCTTGCATCATAATCTTAAATAACAATTTAGATCGACAACTCATTTTTTTACAGGGTGTAGAAGTTTTAGAATTAAGTAGATCCAGAGAACAACTCTGTTTACATTTTAGATTTAGAGTTAAAATTCGTCGTTATTAACTAGCTAGCGAACCCAACACTGTAGAATGGCTTTCAGTAATTAGTAAGACATGACTCTGACTTTGAAACTCTCAGGATTGAGTGCTTTGAAAGCAGCCTTGGTCTGAACTGGATCAAATAAGATGCCAGTCTACAGGAGAATATACCTGTCTCCATCTGGGGAGGTTTGGCCAGCTAGCCGTGGGGTTTTATCTCAGGAAATGTGTGAACAATTCACGGCCAGGAGACAGAGTGAATCCTGTTAGGAACATCCTGGCCCTTCTGGGTAGCCAGGATTGATGATTGCAGTGTGATTATGATAAAAATGGTAGGCAAAGATCGCTTGTGTGATAGCGATATCAGGAATCATCCATGGGCATTGGGAACCACTGAGGTTTGAAGCAGTGCATTTTTGGTACTGGTTCAGATTTTAGCTTAGGAGGAGCACTTTGGATGACAGCCAGTTGGAGGAATAAATCAAAAGCTTGTGTGGAGGAAGGAAGGGTGAGAGCTATGTATGGGGCCAGGTAAGTACGGAGGAAGTTACTGGAGTAACTCAGATTCCTGCTAGAGAACAGTGGATGCTCTTGGTGATGGGTCACATAGCAAGCTCTTGTGGAGACACGTTGAATCTGGCTTTCCTCTAGCGATATGTAGAGAGCGGTGATCCCAGAGCTTAGAAGGGATGTGGAGAACACAGATCTAGGTTTGAATAAGATCATCTTGAAGAGGACAGAAAGAAGTAGGTGAGGATAGAGTGGGAAAACAAACCCTCCCGAATCAACATGCATGAAAACCAAAACAACCCCTCCAGTCTCTCTGTATAAGGAATAACAGAAGAGAGAAGCCACTACACCAAAGAGGAATCGGAGAACCAAGAGTGGGGTTGTGGATATAAGAGAAAAAAAACGGCAAAAAAAACCCAACAACAACAACAACAACAAAAAACCCAGAGACGCAAGGGGCTGTGGGAAGGTGGACAGTCTGACTTTCTGCTTTAAGAAGCACACATCAAAAAGAAGCAGAGGGAGGTGGTAAGGAACCTGTTCATTGTGCAGGAGACTGGCTGATACAGCGTACGTCACGTCTGGTAGAGCTGCTAATTCTCATCATTCAGCAGCGATGGGCGTCTGAAAGAATAATCCATGCCAAGTCTTGTTCCTCTGCCAGTGAGCCTCGTTGCTGCTGTTCCAGTCATGGTCATCTCCATCTCTGCTGGTTGTCCTTTTTTTTCTGACCAGTGGGCCTGGCAGAACCACATCATCAGCTGTAGCCAACTAGATCCCGGCTTTCTCAAGCTGCTACAGCTGAGCTCCTTTAACGTGCCGTTTGTGAGCTCTCTGGGAAGGAAAGCTTTCAGTGTCTTGTCTGGTCTGATGCCTCTGTATCAGACTTAGTTTCACGAAGGATAAGATGGCTATCTTCAAACACTTAATATTCACAAATATTTGTAATTACCCAAAGATGAGATGTCAGCCAGAAGACATTCATAAATACTGCTGAAGAGTGTTCTGAAAGAGCTGAAAACCCCAGAAAACGATGAGAAGAAAGTTTGTCATTGCTCTGTTCCCTGGACAACCAAATCCTTGTTTACTATTTAGATAGTCAATTACTTTTGGCATGAGCAAAATACATTGTACTTTTAGGTGAAATTGTACTAATTAGCATCTATTAATGACCAATTATAGTCATTATCTGCAATAATAGTACAAGTATAGGGGGAAAATATGGACAATTTTATTTTTTAATATTAGTCAGGTAAATATAGTGTAAATATAGTGTAAAAATAGTGTATAGGTAAAAATAGTGTACACAATATGTCTTTAGTATAACCTCCTTCTCCCCACCCTGTCTTTTTCTCCTCCAGGTGATATCCCAGTTGTCCCACTTAATTTTGTCATGATATCCCTGGAGGGACCATTTAACAGGGACACGATTGAAGGATGCGTCAGGGAGACATTGCTTTTCTTATCGCGATCCATATCTGTCAAACAAACCGTGGAGTTCACATTCAAAGGAATTGGGGTCCTTTCCATCAGAGACAGCAAAGTGAAGATGAAATTTTACAAGGACTTCCTTTGCTCGATGGATGGAAGTGGCACCTTGACCAAAGCCCTGGCAAATGTAAGTTGTTTGCTTCTAATCTTTCCTGGTTTCGTTTTCTGTTGTTGTGATAAAACAGCCCGGCAAAAAGCAACTGAAAAGGGTTTATGTTAGCTCAGTCTTCCAGGCGACGGTCCATCAGAGTAAAGATTGTCATGGTGGCAGGAACGTAAAACAGCTAAAGACACCACATCCACAATCTGCACTCTGGGTGATCCAGGGACCAAAACTAGGGAATGGTGCTGTCCACTTTCAGCCTGCATCTTTTCACACGGATGAAGACAATTGAGATAGTTCCCCAGGACACGCCCACAGCCACGCCCACAGCCACGCCCACAGGCCAACTTGAAGTAGACAGTCCCTCATGGAGACTTGTCTTCTCAGGAATTCTGAATAGGATCAAGCTGACAACTGAAACTAACCATCACGCAACCCCTTTTTTTTTTTCAGTCGGTGGTTCTGAATCAAATGTGGGTGTGCTTTCATTAAGAAAGTCTTTTCAGAATAGGCATGGTGATACACGCCTTTAATCCCAGCACTTGGGAGGCAGACACAGGCAGATCTCTGTGAGTTTGAGGGAGGTGTTGACCCAGTGTGTGGGAAGTAGAAACTGAGAACACAGGGCAGAATCTGCAAATTTAGAAGAAGGACCCAAGTGGCTGCCTTCTTCCTAACCGTGGAGGATCCTGCTGAGTTTTAGACACTGTTTAAAGAGAAGCCAATGTTGTATCGGTTCACCGAACTCTAAAGTGTTAGTGTGCTGTGTCCCTTGCTCTCGTGGACAGGGGCACCATGTACACAGCCTGTTAGGTGACTGAGAACACAGGCTGCAGGGCAGCTGGCTTGACTGGTGAATTTAGCCTGGAATTCTGGGCTAATCGACACCCCTTGACATCTCATTCCCTCTGTAAACACCGTTAAATATGGCGGGGAATGGCAGTTTGACCCACAAATGTCCTATAATTTAAACCTGTGTATGATCCTGAAAATAGCTTCTCTTAGGAATTTTATGTGCATATTTTGGTGGTAAACCAAAACCATACCCAAAACCAAAACACTGCTTTTTGGATTTTTTCTTTAAATTTATTTATTTTTATTTTCTGTGCATTGGTGTTTGCCTACATGTATGTTTAATTCCCGAAGGAGTTATAGACTGTTGTGAACTGCCATGTGGGTGCTGAGAGTTGAACCCGGATCCTCTGGAAGAGCAATCAACACTTTTAACCTCTGAGTCATCTCTCTAGCCCCTTTGAGATTCTCTGTAAAGCCTTTGTAGGCTATAGAATTCATTCATAAACAATCATACATATTAGTTAATGGTAATAATGAGGTTATTATATAAAGAGATAACTACAATAGCTCTTGGTTGCATGCTCTGCACGTTTCCATACAGTATCAGATTAAAACCCTGCGAGGCAGCTCCAGCTGCTCTCTCTACAAACCTAGTGCCTGGGAACACGTAGCAGCTAGCAATGTGCCCGGGGACGGAAGCCCACGTGACTTTAGAGACTTTCTCTGAACTGTCCAATTAATATGAGAGTCCTGTGGACCAAGAGTGAAGTCCGAGCTGCGCTCATTTCCCGATGGTTTCTGGATGTTTGCTCGCTTTCCAACGGTGTGTAGAAGTCGTTTCAACTCTTAGGGCAATTTTTTTTTCTCAAAGTTTATTAAAATACAAAAGTCTCCATTTCCGCCCCTCCTCCCAACCCCCTCCCACTCCCTCCACTCCCTCCTCTCCTCCCTCTCCATCCCCAAGAGCAGTCAGGGTCTCCCGCCCTGTGGGAAGTTCAAGATCCTCCCCCCTCCCTCCAGGTCCAGGAAGGTGAGTATCCAAACAGACTGGATCCCAGAAATCCAGTATATGCAGCAGAGGAAACAAGTCCCAGTGTCATTGTCAATGGCTTTTCAGAAAGACTCCGGGCCAGCCACATTCAGAGAATCCGGCCTCATTCAGAGAATCTGGCTGGATCACGTGCTCGCTCAGTCCCAGTCAACTGGCCTTGGTGAACTCTCATTAGATCAGTCCCCTTGTATCAGTGGGTGATCGCACCCCTCGCGGTCCTGAGTTCCTTTTTCATGTTCTTCCTCCTTCTGCTCCTCATTTGGACCTTGGGGGACTCTTAGGGCAATTTTCAAAAGAGCCGACATGGTCTGAGAAAAGGCAGCGTCTGTGGAACTGCTCTTCAGCAGTCCAGGCTAATGTTGAGGCATCCTGCTTGTCTTGGTCCATGCGGGGCGGGCCCACAGCTCAGGCGCGATCTTTATCTCTGTCCTCCAGAGGCCTGGCACCATGGACTCAGTGCTGTCGAGCAGAGAGGGCTTTGGAAAGCGTCCCAACAGTGCTCTGGCTTTTCCAAGGTGAGTGTTATACTCTGGGGTTAATCCAGGCACCTACTCTCCTTGCTTATAGGACAGTATTTGTTTTCCAAACTAATTTCCTGCTTCTCTCTCCTTGTCTGTCTCCCCTCTGTTTCTCTCACTCCCTTTCTTTCCTTCTCCCTCTCTACCATCTCTGTATAAGCACCAAGAGTTTATTGCACACACCACCACCACAGCCCTTCACAAACTGTCTCTTTATAGCTTGTTATTTTTATGTAGGGAGAGGATGAGGAAATGGAGACGAGGAAGGAGATGGTTATTTGGGGGTGCACTCTATCAGGCTATGGTTTCCTGACTTCAAGCAGACAGACATCTCCCACTGATGTAGAAAGGACAGAAACCTCAGACTGAAACCAAGGGAAAAAATTTAAGTTGAGGTGTGCGAGCATTTTCTTTCTTTTTTCTTTTTTTAAATTTTTTATTTATTATGTATACAATGTTCTGTCTGCACTTATGCCTGCATGCCAGAAGAGGGCAGCAGATCTCATAGATGGTTGTGAGCCACCCTGTGGTTGCTGGGAATTGAGCTCAGGACCTCTGGAAGAGCAGCCAGTGCTCTTAACCTCTGAGCCATCTCTCCAGCCCCATGAGCAATTTTTTTATATCAAGTTCTTTCGGGGGCCCACAGTACAAGGGTATGTGGTTTGGGTAGGCTCCCAGATTTGGCCTCCCAGAGAGGGAGTTCATGCTCCTATTTCACAAGGCAAGCCTTGCACCCCCTTGAAGGAAGCAGGCTTGTTGTGAAGTTGGAGAGGTGATGGGTGGCTTCCCAGAACTGAGAGTTCACACAGTCCTCTGGGCAGGACCCGTGCAGAGGACAAACCTCTTGATTCCTTCTTAGGATTGAGCACAAAGAGACAGAGAACAAACCAGCCATGGAGGTCATTGCTGAGGAAGGTGGAGAGAACAGACCAAGGAAGATCAAGTTGAAAGACCCGTCAGACAAAGAGGATGGAGCCAGGGGTAGGCCAGTGGTTTGTGGGCACCGTCTGTTCCTCTTGACTCTTAGGAACCGGGTGGTATCATAGGAACTCATATGCTCAAAGTAAATAAAGCTTGTGTATTAGTTATATTCCTTGTTGCCATGAAAAAACTGACAAGCAGTGATTTAAGGCGGGAGGGGAGGTGGGGTGGGGGGAGGGGTATTTTGCTCTGACCTGTGATTGGGTCCCAGGGGCTAAGTGTGGGAGGCCAGCTGGTCACAATGTATCTGGAGCCAGGAAGCAGAGAGTGACCAGGAAGTGGGGAGCCCCCCCCCCCCCCGTAAAACCTCAAGGCTCACCTTCAGCAACTCATTTGTTTTTCCAGCAAGGGCCCACCTTCTTAAAGGTTCTTCACCTTCTCAAACAGGGTCACCCACTGGGACCGAATGTCCAAATAGAGAAGTCTATGGGGGGACATTTGACATTCAGACCACAACTTCTAGATTCACAAGTAGCCACTGTATTTTTTTTTTTTCTTTTTCTTACGAACGCTTTTTATTCTTGGAACCCTGTACCTTGCCTTACCCCACCCTTAGCCTCTTAAACTACCATCTGTTTGGTGGCTGCCTTCCTGTTCTCGACCAGGTCCTGGTAAATAGCACAGATGTACACGGTGAACTCTAGGGCATGTTCTGTACCATTAGAGTAAGAGATACTAAAGAAAGGTGCCTAGCTTGCAGGAAACTTGCCCTTGGACAGAACTGTCAGATTTTATGTGTCTTCTTAGCTCTCTGTTTAGTGGTTTGAAAACCGAAGAGACTGTCACTTGTGTTGGTTATTTATTCTAGAGATCTCGTCACCCAAGAAACACCGTGATAGGCAGTCCATCTCTCCTGCCAAAGTGACAAGCGTCAGCCTGCTGGACAAGCTGGAGCGAGGCGGGAGCGGTGGGAAGACCGTGACCTCTGAAAAGTAGGGCCCGACTTTGTTTCTGTTGCAGTTCACTAAATATCATCTTGAAGTCTTCCCATGACACAGGGCGTCTTAGTAACCCTTTTGTTCTTTTATTAGGTATGACCGAGAGCCTTCTATGTGGGAGGTGATGGGGACTGTAGAGGTGGTCAGGGCTTATAATCTAGAGGGAAATCTAGACACACGCCAAGGGTAAGCTATACTCTTAGAGGAAGGAAGGTTATTCAGCCGAGGCAGAGGTAGCGCAGCGGTAATTCCGTCTGCCTGCCTGCTTTCACAGACGATTTCCCAGCTCTACAGACACTGTTGATTTCTGAGTGCTGAGGAAGCACATGGCAGTTTTATATTGACACTGAGTGGAATGTGAGTTTGCCACACAGGCCCGGCAGGCACACCAGTGTTTCTGACATCTGCTTTTTGCTGTCTTCCTGTGTGTTCTGCAACGATTCTTTGGGCAAGTTCTCTGTCATATACAAGGGTTATTCTTCTTACTGAACAAGTGGGTTAGGATTGTGTTGACAATCCTTGGTTCTTAGTTTCTTTTTCCTCCATGTTTTAATGATTTTTTTCCTATTTTCTCCTGTTAGAGGTCCCAAAGAGACATCTGAGTTGTTCCTTCCTGTAGCTTTTGATTTATGATTTAATACTCCATTCCTTCCATGCATAGTCTTTATGATTCCCACAGAGTATGCATAGTTATTACCAGCCGACTATCCCCATTAGAATGATACACCCGTGAGGATAGGGACTGGTGTGCGCGTGGGTTTGGTTTGCACTGCGTTCCTGCATCTGGAAGAACCACACAGCAAACAAGCATTATATTTTTATGAAATGAGTGAATTTATCCCCATTTTACAGAAGTGGTAACAAGATTTCCAAGAGGACATAGTTTGTCCATGTCATGTACCCACAAGGCACAAAACAAAGTCAAACCCGGCCCTGACAGAGTGCACGCTCTTAACTTAAAGGAAACCATTGAGATGCTTTTTTTTTCTGTATTTTTAAGACAGGATCACTCTGTTGTGTAACTCTGTTGTCCTGCTCTGGCTCTGTAGATCAGGTTAACCTGAAGCTCACAGAGATCTACCTGCCTCTGCCTTAGGAGCTACCATGCCCAGTCCTTCTTTCTCTATGTTTACATTTGTCTTTAAAATCATCACTCTGCTGGGGCTGGAGGGATATGATCTAGGTTAGGAGCATTTACCATTCTTCCAGAGGTCCTGTCTTCCATTCCGAGCCCCCATAATCAGGTGACTCACGATTGTCTGTAACTCCAACTCCAGAGGATTCAAGCCTCTCTTCTGTCATATGTACACATCTACACACACACACACACACACACACACACACACACACAATATACAGAATCTTTAACATGATCATTGTTCCAGAGGCCAGATTTATTAAAGGTTAATTTGTGTTCCATTGTCTTTGAAGTATACCATCTCCAAGTTGTCAGAGGAATGACAACGAGAAGCCCAGGACATCTCCTGCCCCGGTGTGCCAGGATCATAATAAGGCAGGACAGGTACAGTGCCTTCAACTGAATCAAACTCAGGCAGAGTCATCCTCGGATTTTTGTTTCTCCAAGAGAATTCTGGGAATCACTCCTTAATATACTCTATGGGCATACTCGAGTGTCTGGACTGAAATTTGCCTGTTAACCAAGAGCTCCTACTTCAGAGAAAGGGGCTAGGAAATCCCTTCTAATTTTCAGCTCTTCTGGGAGTTCATTAGATCCTTTTTTATCACTGTAGAGGTGGCCAGGGCTTATAATCTAGAGGAAAATCTAGACACACGCCAAGGGTAAGTTATCCTCTTAGAGGAACGAAGGTTATTCAGTCAAGGCAGAGGTAGTGCAGCGGTAATTCCACCTGCCTGAATAAACAGATTTATTTTGTAAACTTCCTTTTGCTAATTGCGTATTAGAGAATATATTTCAGCAATCTGTTCTTTTATAAAACGCGTTTCTTGACATACCCAGTCTTAGGCTTGCAAAGGGAATAAAGTAAATGAAGACAAAAAACAAAAACAAAAACAAAAACACAATGTATGATTTGTCCTGAAATCTGAACGGTAGGAAATGTGCTATGTGTGTTTGCAACGAGCGCAGCGGAATTTCCCGCTGTACCATGGAGACGAGAGGAGGAGGAGAGAGATGGAGGACGAGCGGCTCATGCAGCAGTACCAAATTCTGAAAGACCAGGAGGCTTTCTTTAAAAACCAGGTAGCCTTACGCCTTATCGCCTTATTGGCAGAGGGTTTGCTGTGGGACAGCGGGACAGCGGGACGGCGGGACGACGGGTCGTCCTTTTTAGGCTCAACTGAATATATTCTGCGCATGCTTGCGCTGTGACACATCTAATCATCCGTTTGCAGCTGGGCTAAAGCAGGTGGTGTGTGGGTTGGTTTTATGGCAACTTGATACAAACTTGATAAAAGTGACTTTTAATGGGGAGCATGCCTCCATGAGATTTGTCCACAGGCAAGTCTATACTGCTTGTTCTCGATCAATGAATGATATGGAAGGGTCCAGTTCACGGGAGGCAGTGCCAGTCCCGGGCTGATGGTTCAGCGCTGTATAAGGCAGACTGAGCAAGCTGTGGAGAGTAAGCTAGTAAGGAGCGTTCCTCCGTGGTCTCTGCTTCAGTTCCTTCCTGCCTTCAGTTCCCACCCAAGTTACCTAAGCGATGGAGGAGGACTTGAGAATTGAATTGAGCTCATCTCCCCCCAGGTTGATTTGGTTATAATCTTTTATCACAACAGAAACCTCAACTAAGACAGGTGGTGTCCAAGTTTTCGTTGGTGAATGTCCCTATATGTATTACGGATCTTCCCCTCAACCCTCAGGACTGTGTTTTAAAGGTGAAAATGGGCCAGGCATAGCTGTGCACTCCTTTAAGCTCAGGAGGCTGAGGCAGAGTCAGGCAGATATCTGTGAGTTTGAGGCCAGTCTGATCTACACAAATTTATTTCCAGGCTAGTCAGGGATGCATTGTAACAACTTGTCTCAAAAAAAGTGAAAGTGGTGGATTTATTTATTCAATTTTGATATAATATAAATCTGTTCAAATCTTATACCTTTTAAAGTCATAGCCTATCTCAAAAAAGGAGGAGGGAACACAGAATTGCCTTTACATTTTCTCTATGTGGATTTCTATGGTTTACAATAATGATACTGTTACTCTGTTCTGTATTTGTAGTAGAAATCCACAGTTCCTTTTTACTATAGTTATAGTGATGGTGTCCGGAGTCTGAAAATTGGGAAAATAAAAACCTCGTCTCATGTCTACAAGGACTTCAGAAAGTGCCATTGCATCCAAACAGGTTTCTGTGCTGGTTGGAAGATATTAATGACAGAATTGAATGCTCGGAATGTGTCAGTATTACAGAATTAATTAATATAGAATGAAGGTTCTTTGTTTTGTTATTTTGAGACAGGGTTTCTTTGTGTAACAGCGCTGGCTGTCCTGGAACTCCATTTGTAGGCCAGGCTGCCCTTGAATTCACAGAGATCTGCCTGACTCTGCTAGGATTAAAGATGTGCATCACCACAGCCTGGCAGAATAAAGAGTTTTAAAGATTATATTTTATTATTAAATTAAAAATTGAAAAATACCTGTTTATAGGTGAAAAGTATGGCTGCTAGGGAGCAGAATCAGAAAAACGCTGCCTATAATCTCGGGGTCGCTGAAGCCATAAGGAATCACAAGAACGAGAAACCCGAGTTTTATGTGAGTACTGATAGTGTATAAACCACACTAACTGATAGCGTATAAGAAACACTAATGAGATTGTGTGAGTTTTCTGCCAAACTGTTCCCTATCAAACTTTTTAATCACTTAACTTAAGCAATGCCTTTTCTTAGACAATTGGTTCTCAATCTCTAATTTTCCTTTTGTAGTCTCTTTTCTTTTTTCTTTTTGACAGGGTTTCTCTGTGTAACAGTCATGGCTGTCCTGGAACTCACTTAGTAGACTAAGCTGGCCTTGAACTCACAGAGATTCTCCTGCCTCTGCCTACTGAGTGTTGCCACCACACCCAGCTAACAATCTCTAATTAAAAAAAATTTCTTTGAATATATGTTTCTCTGTGGGACATGGAGTGGCTTTTGTAGCCTTCAGAAATATCTGTGATTCCTCTTGGGGGCACTTTGTCTCTGGGTGGTTGGTGCTCTCCTGTTCAGAGGTTGGACCGTAGGATGCTCAGCATTGTTGTGCCTGCTCCCCAAGTTCGGCTCGCCATGTTGGGATAACATTAATAAGGCAACTGTTTCCACTTTGCATTTTATTAAGCTTGTATTTGTTCTACTCACATAAAACTTTTATTGCTAATATCAGCTCACCTGTAAGACTCTGGAGCGAATACCCTATGCTGTAGATTGTGCCATTTAAAGGAACTAAGTCGGAGAGTGGCCGGCGTAGGCTGTCGAGGGTCTGCCCCACAGTGTCCACAGTCACAGGTTGACTTCTCTGCATCACTACAACTCATGTTCATGACAGGCTTTTCCCATCAGGCCCTGGGACAGGTGAGGGGCAGGATCCTAATGCCCAGCCCCAGGATCTAAAGAGAAAGCAACAGCATTGCCAGCATCCGGGAACTTGCCCGGAATGAAAACTTGTAGGGACCCACTCTAGACTTGCCCCATGTGACTTTGGAGTGGGGTGACATCTCCAGGCGATCTGAGTGCATGGGGTTTGAGAACTCCACTTCAGGTGGAGGCAAACTACTTGCTTCAAGTCTCCAGCTGTCAAATCTACATTTGTTTCTGCCTGAATCTTTTCTTATACCACTGGTGATGCAATCTGATATTCTCCACATAGATACAATAGGGATGTAACTTGTTCGTCGTTAGACATACATCGAGCTCCAGTGGACTGGCAATTCTGTTGACTCCCAGCAGTACAAATTCCATATCCTAATGAGGTCTCAGTCTAGGGGAGACACTCAAAGAGATGAGTGCAGGATGACCGCCATGTAAATCTTTGCAAACAGCACCACATGAGCCAAGAGCAGAGTCCCTTAGTGCAGGTTAGGGATGGAGGAGTGTTTCCTGCATGTAAGAGTAAGGCAGAGAAGAAAATGAAGGAAGAACTTTTCCAGGACGGAAAGAAGGCCCTGGACCCTTGGCATTTAGACCTGATGACGACCTTCCTACACTGTAAGCTAGAGATTACAGTTACGACTGCTCACTTTCTGCCTCTTCATAGAAAGACTGAAAACTTCTGATTCTACCCTCATCCATTCTGCCCTGTCTTCTCAGAGTAGTAAGTTGGCTGGGCTATGCTAATGTCACAGATTTTAGTTTCTGTGCAGGCTCCCATCACCAGCCAGAGACTGGTTGCACAAACACTCGATGTAAGAGTGACTGATGTCTGGTTTCTCTCTTTTTGCCTTAAATACAACTATCTACAAGTCCAGTTGCATTCATCTCCCAAGTGTATCCAATATTTTCCCCAATCTCTTTA
Organism: Myodes glareolus; assembly: GCF_982192425.1. Classification (NCBI taxonomy): domain Eukaryota; kingdom Metazoa; phylum Chordata; class Mammalia; order Rodentia; family Cricetidae; genus Myodes; species Myodes glareolus. Next base: position 6,954,789 of record NC_142049.1, on the reverse strand, counting down.
TCATCAGTGTTACTATTTTTCTCCAGGACACATTACAGGCAAACTTTTGTCCTGGCCCCCCCCCCCCCTCCAATCAGTTCTTCACCCAGAAGCCAAGATGATATTTAAAAATTTAATCCCTCTTATGGTGTCCTATTGAATCCAAATGAAACACGAATCATTTGCCCACTAGACCGTGTGAGGCTGTCCCCCATGTCCCTTAGCTTCTTGACTTCTGCTGCATGTTCACTGTGCTTCAGCAACACAATCCCTTTCTCTCTCTGACCATGCTTAGTCTCTCAGCACCGTGACTCCTTCTGTTTGGGACAGAGGACCCCTTGGTATCTTCAGTGGAGGCAATTATTCCTCTCATTGGAAAAAATGTCAGGCAGTTCCATCCAGTCCTCAGAGTCTTGCCGTGATCAGGGTTCACAGCACTTATCCCGACCTTAAATGACCAGACGCCTTTGTCACTTTGTTTCCTACAGTGGAACTCAGAGCAAGGCCTCTGACCTTTGAACCTGATGGAGGATCACCAGTTGTAGAATGTCTAGGCTCACAGTAGATATTCAGAAACCTCTCTTTCCACCTCTGCCATGTCCTTGTCTGTGCTTCTGTACCCAGAATCCCCTCCTCTAAGAATGTTGTAGTTACCAGCTCAGGATTTTTTTCAGGAGGAGGCTGGGAACTTCCCTATCACTGAGCACGCTCTTGCCTTTATTCCGTGGGCTGTCTAAACACTGGCTGGTTAAGGTCTCGGGGGCCTGTCAAAGGTTAGAAACTAAGTCATACTTTGATTTTAGTTTGCGTCATCGACTTTACTTGTTGGTGTGTGAGAGTAAGAGAATCTCTTGTGTTTCTTTTCAGAAATCCTTTCTATTTGATAAACGACCTCTTAGTCCTGAGATTAATGCTTTTAAGCAAGAGGAATATTCCCAGAGTCTCCTGAAACAAATGGAAAGCAAGCGGGAGAAGGAAATAAAGCAAAGACAGAACAGGGAGTTGATGGACCGCTTGGAACAAGTTCAGCTCACGGAGGAGTGAGTTCACCACGCGTGTCCGGAGAGACGGACGTCTTGTGTGAAGCTAATTCCTATGTGGGATTGAAGAAGCATTCAAAATTTCATGAATACCTCCATAGCCAAGAAAACAAACTAACCCAAAAGCAGCCAGTTGCACAGACATAGCTGCATCACAAAGAGAAAGCCACCGTTTCTTTAGTTACAGCAATAGCTGAGAATTATAGGGCAGCATTTCTGTACTGTTTATGATCACCAGTACTTCCCGCTGGATTCAGGAAGGAACATATCTTGAGCAGGCATCATTGCCAACTGTGAGATGCTCAAGTGACCTCCTGGCAAAGCTGCGTTCTTGTTCTAAGCACGTAGCTTGTTCCAGCAAACCGGAGGGTGTAGACACAGGGGACACTAGAACCAGGAACTGAGAAGCAGTGCGGATCCGTCTTCTCCCTGCTTGCCCCATAGCTTTTTACTTGGCACCACCTCTAGTCCGCTTTGAGCTTGGAGACTCGGAGTCTCAAGTCTATATTTTCAGGAAGCAGAAAGTTATTGTTCAGGTTGGGCTGTCTGAGGCCCTGACCCGTGAAATTCCTATCGGCCTTAGGGGCTCCTACTTTTGCTGCTGAAGCCAGGACAGTTATGGTGTGGTGTGAGCAGAGACTGCCAGAACAAACAGTAGGCTAGTTTCTGGGACCCTAAGAATAAACTGCCCTAAGATGTGTCTGTTCTAATATACGAATTTCATTAATCACACAGGTTCTTGGCAGGTTTCATATCATGACTGTACAATGAGAGGGTAGATCATTTTTCTAAGGAGGAATTACATATTGAATCTGCTTATAGGCATGGTCTTATCTAGACTTAAAAAAGTATTTGTGTGTGTGTGTGTGCATGTGGGGTGGGGAGGGTGCCTGCCATAATCACCCCATATGGGTGATATGGCCCGCCCTCTGCTTACACCTGTCCTGTCTGCCCTGTGTTCAGCATAGTATCCAGCAACCTGTAGACCTGAATTACTTTTTCTTCTAACGAGAGCTCCCAGAATGAATGATGAGCTGTTACGCATCCTGCACCCCTTCCTAGTAATACGGAACATGCTTTGATGATGCTAACTTGTGTTGCTGTATTTAAACTGTAAAATGCCTCTCACCTTCTCTGCATCTTAAATACCAGACTGGCTGCACAGAGAGCCCAGTACCTAAAAGAGAAGATGGAAGAAATGCAGTACTACAAGACAGCGTTGGATGCACAGGTAGGGAGACGGTGATCATCACTTTAAAACCGTGCACCACATCAACCCAGTTCTACAAATAAGCACATAGCACTGTGAACACGCACATACGCTGTGAACACGCACACACGCTCTTCCTTTGGTAGGTTTCGAGGCCTCTGTTCACCCCCATAAGCCTTGGTGTTGGTATCTTACTAACTGCCCGTTATCTGCTGCTCACTCCAGGTGAAGAACAAACCCTCCCAGCTGCCCATGTTTGAGCCCGATTCTGCTGAGCCCATCTTTGGTAAGAACGAGGGCGAGATGGAGGTGGAAAAGCGGAAGCGGGAGCAGAGTTGCATGAAGCACCAGATGGAGGCGGCTGCCAGCCTCAAGAGGAATGCCATCCTGAACCAGCTGCTGGACCAGAGGCGAGACCTGCAGATGCTGCAGAGGACGCAGCGAGAGTAAGGAGAGCCCGGGTCTGCCTTCCCTCTCCTTTCCTCACCTCCTTCTGCTCTCTCCCCCAGCTCTTTCTTTCTTTGCAGCAATAGCGGAGAAGAAATGTAGCTAACGTATTGAGGACTTATGCAAGCCATTATTCTAAAATTGTTACATATTTCGCTCAGTTTTATACTATGATTCATTCAATGAAGAAAATGCTATTAAATAAAAAATGTGTTCTCTTTTGGTCTCCACTTCTCTTTCAAGCCCCAACTCCACATTTTCCCTTATATCACAGTATAATTCCCCCCTTCTCCTCCTCCTCCTTCTCTTCCTCCTCCTCCTTTTTTTCTCTTTCTCCTCCTCGTTCTGTTTTTGAGACAGGGTTTCTCTCTGTAGCCCTGAGTATCCCAGAATGTGCTTTGTAGACCAGGCTGGTCTTGAACTCATAGATCTGTCTGCTTCTGCCTTCTTAGTGCTGGGGATTAAGGTGTACATCACTCCTCTCACCAACAGCATAACTTTTTAAAAGAATCATAGCATCAGCACTACCCACTGGTTGTGTTAAATGAGCCAGAGATGGACCCCTGGCCCTAGATCCTTCCCCAGGTTCGCAGTGTATTCTGCTTCCATCATGAACGGATGGCATAGGCGGAAGGATGGGCAAAGGAATTCTCTCAGGGCTGGATCTCTAAGTTCAAACATCAGACACTTGGTTTCTTAGAACGTCCAGGTGGTCACCTAACTGGTGGAGACAGTTTAAAGGTCGCACTAATGCTCAGTCTCACAACACCTCGTGTTTTCTTCCTAGCCTTCCATCATGAATTTCCTACTTCCTGCCTCCCCGAGACTGTCATAGGGAACTGGTCTTTTCTTTCTAAATGTCCATCAATTCTTATATCTCTGATGAGCCCAAATTATTATCCAAAGGGGCTTCTGGCCAAGGAATCCACTATTTTTGGAAGGTAGTTGTACTTATAAAAAGTCATATTATTAAACTTTCATAAATATTAGAAATGGCCCCAGTGGGATTGTTTATGGGTCTATTAGGCTCCGTGCTGGGTTGGCTAGACATGAGTCAGTCATAGGCTGAAGGACACAACGATAGTGGGGGTGACTGTTGGTAGAGGGTGTGGGAGTAGTTAAATTGTGAGGTTTATTCTGGTAGAGGGTGTGGGAATAGTTAAATTGTGAGGTTTATTCTGTTAGAATCATGATCTGCATTACACATTTCCCTATTTCGATAAAAAAACCAAAGAGTCACATCTAATCTGTACAAGGACAAGAGTCTTGCCTTGATATATATCAGATTTCTAAAATCGTGACCTATTTCCATATCCAGTGATAGGAACCATTGTCCCAAGCCCTACAAGTACACTCTACTTAGGTTGCCATGAACCTCCCCCTCCTTTTTAATTTTTAAAATGATTTGTTTCTCTTTTATGTGCATTGGTGTTTTGCTTGCATGCATGTCTGTGTGAGGCTGTTGGATCCTCTGAAACTGGAGTTACAGATAGTTGTGAGCTGCCATGTGGGTGCTGGAAATTGAACTAGGGCCCTCTGGAAGAGCAGCCAGTGCTCCTAACCACGGGGCCATCTCTCAAGCCCTGTGAGCCATCTTTCCAGCCTCTCATGATTCCTTCTTTGAACTTGAATTTCTCACTTGGGGCTCAGACCACGTCTCAGATGCATTCTGATTGGTTGGCATGTTTGTGTCATGATATTAACTGAATGATAGAGCACAGGTTACATACTTTGGAGGGCACTGGTTTTCTTTCTGTACTAGGGCTAATACAAGTATCTCCCTGCTGATGGTCCAGACTTAAATGACTCCTGCAAATCCCTTAGCACAGTGCTAGCTTTGTTTTCTTCCCGGGCGACACACCCTTCGCCAAGCATTCCCATCAGTGCTGGGTAGTTCTGCTTCTGTTTTTCTTGCTTACGAGTCATTCCCTACCTCTTCTCATTTCTCTTCCTCTTCTCCTTTCTGCACTCCACTTTGTAGCATAAAACACCTGTCGCCCCCAAGTATGATAGCGCACTTCTGTGCTCCCAGCACGCTGGAGGCTGAGGCGGGAGGACCCAGAATTCAAGGCTACCCTGAACTACACACAGAGACCTTCCCTCCAAAGGGGGGAACCCCCAAAGAACCAGATGCGTAGGCTCATTGCTGACTGCTGAGAGGCTGGGGAGAAACACAGGGCAGGGAATCCATTTGGGATGGTTCGTCAGATGAGCCAAATTAGCTTCAAAGGGCATTAGTGGCTTTGGAAGCTGAATTTGTGAATTGGAATAGGACTTAAGTCCTGCTAATTTATACCAGGGTGCAGGATGAATGATCTTAGAGCCATCCATTATCTGACAGCTTGCATTCACTGTGGTTTTTCCAGCAACCCTGTTTCTGCACATTCTAAAGGCTCCTGAACAGAACCAGAACACTTTCTGTCTAATTTAACATAAAAGAAGTAGGGCTTCTAGGGTGGTCCCCAGCCCTTCCCAGCATTGCAGACGGAGTCAGGCTGTTCCTTTCTCTCCAGGCACTTGGCAGACAGAGCTGCAGAGCTGGATCGGGTGAACAGGATCAACCAGTGTTTGCAGGAGGACTGGGACAGGAGCCTGTCCATGAAGAAGCAGCGGGACCTGGAGGAGAAGGCCTTTGAGCGGTAAGACCTCGTGGGAACCAGGCACTCTCTGCCCTCTAACTCAGCGGTTCTCAACCTTCCTAATGCTGAGTCCCTTTAATACCGTCCCTCACGTGATCATAGCATTCTTTGGTTGCTACTTCATCACCGTAATTTTGCTAACCGTTATGGATTATGATGTAAGTATCTGGTATGCAGGAGCTCTGCTGGGTGGCTCCCAGGTTGAGAGCCACTGTTAGTCTACCTCTAGGATTACTGAGGCTTTGATTAGTGTGGCCCTCTCCAACATTCTCTGGGGAGAACAATTCTGGTTAGTGGGAAACGCTGCTGCGGTTGATTAGCAATGTCTGTTCTGAGCAAGGGGCTGGACAACACTGTGTGTTAAGTTTTCACCGACCCTGCCCTGATCTTTGCTTCTGCCCTGGTGGTTCCACTTTGCTGAGGGTTGCAACTCTCTCTTCTTTGAAGCAGGGTGAGTTCTGCTCTGATCACTTCCACGCTTAATGAACTTTTTTTTTTTTTTGAGACAGGGTATTGCTATTTATTATAGCTGGACAGGAACTTGCTCTGTAGACCCGACTGGCCTCAAACTCATAGATTCATCTGCCTCATCCTATGCACTACCATGCCTGACCTTCATGGATGGATGGGAAAGATTGACCTATGGGAAGAATGAGCTACACAGTGGAGCTGGGCCCCTCTCCAGCTGTGTATTTACTGTTTGAATCTGCTGTTCAGAGTTAGGACGAACTGTGGAAAGGCTGCTAATGCCAGTCATACTTTTTGACTTACAAACTATGAATGTAAATACTTGCCTGACCCAGCTAGCACCGGGGATTTAGGGGCAAAAAAAAAAAAAAAAATGAAAATAAGGAAAATTATTATACTTTGAAAACAATGGAAATCCTTTAGAAATTTAAGATGTGATTTTATAAAATGAAAAGAGATTTCCTAAAATGTTAAGATTCCAATGAAACCGAGCCAACCTATACAGTCAGGTAATCAGGACCAAACATAGCAAAAAATAGTTCAAGTGGCTCCTTTTCCACTACTGTTCAAGATTTTATTCTTTATTCATGTGTGTGTGTGTGTGTGTGTGTGTGTGTGTGTGCACATGTGCACCTGAGGAGGCCAGAAGAGGGAGTCAGAGTCCTTGGAGTTGGAGTTCCAGGCAACCGTGGCCACTTTTGGTTCTGAGACCCGAACTCAGGTGGGACAGCAGCAAGAACTCGTAACTGATCTCCCCAGCTGCGGCGCGCTTCCTGACCAGCAGGAATGAACGGCCACGAAAACAAGATTCCTTCTCTTATCACGTCTTTATTTGGAGCCACTCGATTGAGGAAAATTGGGGGAAGGGAAGAGAGAGAAAGGACAGAGAGAGCAGGAAGCCAGAGAGAGCGATGAGAGAGAGATGAGAGAGCGCAGGGACGAGAGAGAGATTAGAGAGAGGAAGCCAGAGAGAGCGGAAAAACCCAAAGGCAGCTGCTTTTCTAGGGTGAGAGGCTCGAATGCTGATTGGTTGATGCCATTCTGCTAGGGCCCAAAGCCACAGGACAGGTCAGGGAACCAAGTCTCTGAAATGCAAAACAAGGCCCCAAGCACACTGGCCTGTGTGGCAACATCAAAGAATTTGTATACCTCCAGGCTGTAGGACCGCTGGCACTATCTCGCCAAGGCGACATCCTGGCGGCTCCTTACACCCAGCCTTGACTTTGAAACAACAACAACAACAACAAAAAAGATTTATTTATTTTATATATAAGTTTTTCCCCCTCCATATGTGTCTGTGCACCGCTTGCGTGCCTGGTTCCCAAGGAGGCCAGAAGAAGGGTGTTGGATCTCCTGGACCTGGAGTTACCGACAGTTGTGAGCCACCACGTGGGTGCTGGGAATCAAACCTGGGTCTTCTGGAAGAGCAGCCAGTGCGCTTAACCACCGAGCCATCTCTCCAGCTCCAGCGTTATTGTCTCTTAAGCAGGGCTCTTCATCTGCCACCCTTTCTTTTAAGAGTTTCTTGAAAGGCACGTCTCATCTGATTTTCTATTGGTGGAGCTCATTTGTAAGAAAGAATGAGGGATAGCATGGTGGTCCTGAGCCACAGGCGAAGTGGGTCAATCCAGAGAAGAGGAAGAGGGTGGAAGTGGGCGAGTCCAAACTATTTCTTTCAGTCTTGTGGAAAACCAGTGAGAAGCAGTGAGGTTTACACCAGCAAGATTTTGTCTGGATCCAGAAAGACGGCTTGGCCAACATGACAATGGCGGATAGGGGAGTCACAGGAAATAACTGTGAACCCCAGTTAGCGAATGGGTGACCCAGGGCAGGCTGTGGTAGGCAGCAGGTGAGAAGAAGGGAGTGGTTGATGTGAAACACAAAACAAAACAAAAAGACAAGCAAACACAAATGCAAGATGCATGTTTATGCAATTAGCATATGCCAATGCTGCCCCGTTTCTGGATTGCCCAGATAGGTCTTCCCATCCTTTCCAAGATTACTCATTATTCTTTTCCTTCTAAGGTTTTCCTACACTCTCTCTCTCTCTCTCTCTCTCTCTCTCTCTCTCTCTCTCTCTCTTTCTCTTTGTGTGTGTGTGTGTGTGTGTGTGTGTGTGTGTGTGTGTGTGCATGTGTCTTGTGTCAACCTGTGGAGGCCACAAGTCAACCTTAAATGGGACCATCAGCCTTGCTATTTGAGACAGGTTCTCTCCTTGGTCTGAAGCTTGTCAGCTAAGCTAGAATGGCTTAGGTATGTGGGTCTTAGGGCTCAACCTCAGGTCTTCCTTTTGATAGCTCTCCCTCCAGCCCCTCATAATCTGGACTCAACTTCTCCGAACTCAACTTCTCACTGGCTGCTGGGATGGGGGGTGGGGAGAAGAGGGGGTTTGCACCGACCCAGTCTTACGACTTTTACAGAATTCTGTGTCCCTACAGAAATGTTGATGGGTCCCAAGAGCACACTTGGGACTGACTTGCAGAACCAAGAACTTTCAAAATGGAGAATCAGTCACTGTAGTCCTTTATTTCTGCTTCCTGTTTGTTTTTTCCCCTTCTTTGTCTCTTCTTTCTTTCTCGGTGCTGGACTCTCCAAAAGCTCTGTCCTCTTGGGACTTTTCTAAGCAAGTATACCCTTAGTTCTCAGCAGGTGTTAGGAATTACCTGTCAGCCGGCAGCTTCATCCCCTTCTCAAACAAGGTTTCCTGAGACTGAGAGAAGTGTAAACAGCGCCAAACACCAAAGCTTGGGGGGGGGGGCGGCGGCACCTTAGAGGTGGGCGTGGCCTTGGGCTTTATGTGTTTGCTGTTAGGCACGTGTGGCTAGGCATGAAGGAAGGTTGGGAATTTGCACAAAGCCTTTGATTTAGTGGAAAGGAGGAGACCACAGAGGCCAGGATGTGGGATAAGCCGCAGATGGCAGCGCCAGGCAGCGGGTGACGGTAGAAGGCTTGAAAGGAGAGATTGGGCATCACTTTTCTTCGCTCTGCTTCTAGGGATTTGGGGGACACTTGATGACATCAGCTTTTGCTTTCTTCCCCCCCCCCCCCAGGGCTTCTGACAAGCTGTTCCTCTTGGACCAGTGTGAGAAGTACCGGCGCTGCAGGCAGTGCCAGAGGCGCACCTCTAACGTGGGTGAGAGCAACGTGTGGCCACTGAACAAGTTCCTGCAGGGGTCGCGATTGCTCGTGTAGAACTCAAAGTTTGAAACTACGCATTCTGAGGAACGTTTGTTTGAAGTGGTTGAATATTTAGAGTGTGTATTTTTGTACCCCGGAGGAAAAAACTGAGTGTTTTCAAACCTTTTTCTTGAATTCATGTCTACTATTTCCTTAGTGTGTATCCCGCCTTCCTCTCATCCCGGCGTATTCCCTGAACTTGGCTCCAATAGCAGTGCTGGTGTCGAAATAATTCTTAACCTAGTGTCCATTTGCCATAGGGACTGGGACTGGGAGGGACCCAACTACTTGCTGGATGCTGAGGGGTGCTGACCCAGCTCTGTGACTTCTTTTAGAAACGTTCTATTTTCCCATCTGTAATAAATACATTCTAACAAATATTTCGACGTGCTGAATATGCATGACAATTTATGGTACATATATCCCCTCCCCAAGTCTAAACTTTTAACATATGTTTTTATTTATTCTTTGAAAATTTTATGCGTTTATATAATGTTTTTTGATTAGATGCATCTATCACTATTTTTATCCAATTTCCTCGCTGCATCCTACCCCACATCCGTCCCAACCTTATGTCCTCCTTTGTTTTTTGTTGATAATAACCCCTTGAGTCCAATTAATGCTGCCCATATGTGCTTGGTTGTGGGGCTTTCCACTGGAGACTGGGCATATGTTGCGCGAGTTCTAATTGGTCTTATTAATAAAAATACGGAGCCAGATATCGGGGCAAATGCTAAAAGATCAGAGAAAAGAGCAAGCCACAGCCCACTCTTACTTCTCATTCAAAAAAAAAGGGGGGGCAACCTCATATCTCCTCCCACCTTATAGTCCTCTCTCTGCCCAGCCATATCACTTTCTGTCTGTACAGACCTCCAGACTTCTATGGTTAACTAGTGGCTAACTCCATCCTCTGATCTTCAGGCAAGTTTTATTTGCGTTAGTACAAACAAGATATCACTACAAGCATATCCCCGAGGGAGAATGACTCTTCTTCCCTCAGTAGCCATAACTGCCAATAGCTCCTACGCCAAGGGTAGATCCTCAGGACCCCCCTCATCCATCAGATGCTCCTCTAGAGCCCCGAGCTAGCATCAAGCACGAAATTCTGCCCGTGGCACAGGCCTCAGATCTATTCAGAAGGAAGCTGGTTATCCACAATAGTTAAGCCACCATTGGGTCAGTTGGCACATATTGCTGGGCAGGTTGCTGTTGTGCCGTGCACTGTCCAATGCTGATGGGACCTTCGAGGACTGTTTTTTCCTAGGTAGGCTGCAGACCATCTTCTGACAGAAAAAGTTCAGGTCAATTCCAGCTTAATTCCATCCACTATACCTGCATCTAAAGTGTACTGTATGTTAGCAATGGGAGTCTTACCATCTAGCTATGGTGGGAAATCAAGGGCAATGATGATAGCTTGTGTTGCCTTGGGGTTCTCTGGGACCTCCCCAACCAACCACTTGTAAGAGTTTTCATTTAATAACCTATTATATGTCCACGGCTCTATGGGTGAAGGCACCTGCTGCCAAGCCTGAGGAACTAAGTTTGATTCCCCAGGACCTACACTGCAGAAGGAGAGGACTAAATTATTTTTTTAAAAAAATATCTATCTATCTATCTATCTATCTATCTATCTATCTATCTATCTATTTATTATGTCTACAATATTCTTTCTGCATGTATGCCTGCAGGCCAGAAGAGGGCACCAGGCCTCATTACAGATGGTTGTAAGCCACCATGTGGTTGCTGGGAATTGAACTCAGGACCTTTGAAAGAGCAGGCAATGCTCTTAACCACTGAGCTTAACCGAGGACTGGCTTCTTGTAACTGATCTCCATTTGTTTGTGGTACGGCGATGCACACATACAAACAATAAATGTAATAAACGTGGCAGGCAGGGAAGGGAATGGGGAGAATGAGCATCAGAGGCCAGGGATGTGGCTTGGGTCGGGAGAGTGCTTGCTTAGCATAAGGAAGCCCTGGGTTCCATCTCCAGTACTGCACGGAGTGGAGGACCATGCACGCCTGGAATCTCAGCTCCTGGAAGGTGGAGGCCGTAGAATGAGGGTCTTAAAGCTATCCTTAGCTACAGAGTGAGTTCAAGGCCAGCATGGGGCTGCCAAGACACAACCCAGGACTTGTCTATTTTTAGTAACACAGAATTAAAACTCTAAAAAACTCTAAACATCATTCCAGACCTTATGTTGTTTATCCAGCCATTTCAAACCTGGTCAGTATAGAGCTGCTCTTTGCTTGCTCTCCAGCGTTCACCTCCCCGCATCTGCACTGGTAGACATCAAGTTTGCAGCAGTTGCTTCTGTGAGATTTTAAGTTTCACAGTGATGAATGCATTTCCGTAAATCTCATTTTATGCTGTTTTGAAACCTCTGCTTTGAAAAGTCGGCTTTGCTAGAAGCTTAGACAAGATCCATTTGTATGGAAGCAGCGTGTGTTTAATGCCTTGTCATATCTATGTGTGTTTGGCATACCAGTCGAAGGAGGAGGGCTGAAGACAGGACGGGAGAGAGCACGAAGCAGGATATTGTGTAGGACATAGGGTTTGTAATTTAGAGAGCATTTTGTAAGTGTGCATGTGAACGTGTTGTGTGTGCGTGCCAGAGGTTAACCTCAAATGGCAAGTGGCTTCCTCAGTTGCTCTCCTCGTCAGTGTTTTGAAATAGGGTCTCTCAACCTTTACCTGGTGCTTGCCGACTGAGCTCGGCTGGTTGGTCAGCGAGCCCTGGGGATCACATGTCTCTGTTTTCCCATGCCTGGGATTACAAGTACATCCCACCACTCAGCTTTTTGTTTTGTTTTGTTTTTAAAATAGATTTTAGGGATTGAACTCAGGTCCTCACGCTTGCATGGCAGGCACATTGCTTACTGCACCATCTCCAACCCCTAGTATTTTATAAAAAGTAGAGATGTTTTGCCTTTGTGGCTAAAACAGTGCTATTATCCAATTTCTGAAACCCCTATTTTTTTTTTTTTTGCCAAACATTAGCAATTGCTTACTACCTATTACTTTGGTCGAAAGTATATTTTCCCTCTGTTTTCCCAACCAGAACTGGATTAGTTTCTACTAATCAATTGGACATTTAATAGTTTATGTTTTTTCTTCGAGACATTGTTTCTCTGTACCCTTGACTGTAAACTCGATTTGTAGACCAGGCTGGTCTCGAACTCACAGATAACTGCCTGTCTCTGCCTCCTGAATTGGGATTAAAGGTGCATTGCACCACCACCTGGCAATATTTTTTGTTTTTAAAATTATATGAGTTAAAATTAGGGTTCTTAATAATTATTTTATTATAAAATTGATGAAATGATTCTGTTTTAATGTTAAGCTAACCACATTTTCGCTATAGGAAAGAGTGGTTTAAGTTGTGTGGCAGAAATAACTGGAGAGAGTGCTTGTCATCACCAGGTACGATATGAGTTTAAACATCTAAAGAAATAATGAGGGCAAGAGAGACTTCCAAGATGTTGTCATAGAACAAATGCATTATTAAGAAAATTACAAAGTTTCACAGATTTGAGTTCACTTTACTGTAAATGATAATAATTCTAAACTTCATATACCTGATAACACTGAGTCAAAATATGTGAACTAAATATGGTCAAAACTGCAAGGAAAAAATTATCTTTCAGAAATAGGCCGAGTAGAGAAAAAATCAGTAATATGTAGAATTGAGTAAAGTAAAATAAAAATCCCCAGACAAAGGATATTGTATCCTACCATGTTGGTGCACATATTCTTTTTAAGATGTGAACTTTTTGTTTTTAAAATTTGACCATAGCATTTGAAAAAAAAAAAGATTCCCCAGCAAACTGAAACCTATTTCAACAAGTCATAACAGATTCTCTGGCCATAATTCAGTGATATTAGGAATACATTTGGAATTCTGAAAATCTATGTCTACATGGGATGTGGTAGATGATGGAACCCCAAGACATGACCTACAACAACTAAGGACATATGAAGACTTTCCAAAAGTCGCGTATTAGGAGAGATACGAGAGCGAGGAGAGGAATATGAACTATCAGTAGACGTCTTCCTTGGAGGGAGCCTTTCGGATGGAAGAAACCATTTCCTTCTTTGGGTGCGCTTACTGATTCTGGGCATGGAATAGAAAGGATGAGTTTGGGTCCAGGTAGATGGTTTCTCCTGTGGAAATGAGAAGTTCAGCCAGGCCATTGGTGGTCATGTGGGGCTGATGCAATCGATCAGAACCTTGGAAATCTTAGCCGGTTTCTTCTGTCGTTTGCAACTGTGCTCCCCAGGACACAGGCATTAGATATGAGATTGCCATTAGAGATTTAGTGGTGAATCTCCACAAGGACTCACTGCTCTGTTCTCTTCCAGAAACGTATAGTGTTAGTTTTTATATTTAGGTCTACGCTTTGGGGGCATTGTTGGCTAAGTACTAGTACCAAGGAAGCCGATGCTGGAAGAATAAGACCTGAGCAAGAGATGACTGATTCATGACTCTGCCAGATACTCTTCGTGGAGCTTAAGAGTTCACCTGGATTGCACCGAGAGACAGTCAAATAGTGCACTATATGCAGCGGGAATCCTGGCTGAAGTGGCACCAGGGGTAGGTCTCAAAGCGTGATTTATACAGAGAAAGGAGACTGGAAGCCAATATCCCAAACAGGCCAAGCAGGGGCTCCAAGTCTTTCTTTACTGTTTGCTGTGCATGTGTGCAGTCATGAAAACAGGGGAGGTAAAGGTTTTCACTAAACGTCACCTCCACCAGAAATTTGAATTGCTCCATTACTTCAGGGTGAAGGATGGAGGGGAGAGTGTGTCCCAGGCCTGGGACGTTAAATCAAATCTTCCTTACAAATCAAATCGAAGCCTTCCCTGTGGCTCACGCTCTTTGCTCCTCTTTCTCCTCGTTCTTTGGCATGCAGATCCTTCTCATCCCTATTTCTCTAGTTTTCCTTTTAGTAATGACAACATAAAATGTACAGTACTCAACAACCCAAAGGGCAGGGACCCTTCTTGATGAGCCTCTGGCCACTCAGCCTCCACCCACACCCTACTGAGCCTTGAAGGTAATGTATTCTTCTGAAATGAATTCACTCCCTGATGGGTGGACCACATTTTCTGGCAGGTGGCTTTGTTTACATTCCTTGAGTGCCTATGACGAATCCGCCCTTTAGTCATGGGACAGAGCACAAACACTGCTCTCCTTTTGTGTCTCATGGGAAGCATCCTTTCTTCCCGGAGCTCTATGACTTCCCTGTGAACATTTTCCATGGACACAACACTTCCTCGCTTATGGAAAAGGACTTGAGTTCAAGCTAGACCTTGAGCTCTACAAAGGTGGGTTTCTAAGCAGAATTTCCCACAAGGCTTTGATAATAGCAATTAACAGTAAAAGAACCATTTGGAGAGGATTCAGAGAAGTTTTATAGGAGAGCTTCCAGGGCCTTCAGGAACAAAGCTGACACCCGCTGCATGCCTCAGCATCTCCGCAGAACACACAAAGTAAAACAAATGACAAACGAACAAACAAAAAATCACCATCGTGACAAGGCTGGCCATTTTGGAACGTTTATATTGTATTTCTTCGTCCAGCCCAAACAAGTCCCAGAGCGTGCATCAGACCTTCTGAACATTCATAGCTTCCTTAGGCCAACTGTAGGTGTCTAGTGTGAAGGAGTCATAGTCTGGAGTGTAGATCAGAGATCTTACAAAAGCCTCCTTGTCCTCAGGCTCTGGGTAGCAGGAGGCCAGGTTGTGTTTATAAGCATAGTCGAGGACCTAGGAGAAACAGGTTTGAATGAAAAACTAGATCTATGGGAAAATCGGCCTTAAAAGCCTCTTCCTTGGCAGCCAGGGACAAAGAATATCCCCTAAAGGACTGGTCATGTTTCTCTTCAGTTGCCACCCATGACACCACCGGAAGGGGAGGATTAAAACTTTCTCCCTAGATAGCTTGCTTCTTTCCCAAGGGGCTAGTTGCCCCTCTCTCCAGAGCTCTGGAGACAGATTCATACCCAGTGCCTGGGCCAAGGTCAAAGAGGCCCAGCCCATTATTATCCCCGTTTCTAATTCTCTGCGGGTTTCCAGCCAATGATAAATTTGATGAGTTCTTCAGCTTATGGCCTGGGAAGCAAAATAGTGATCACCTTATTCTAGAGTGATGATGAGAATATAGTTAGTAACAGTCCGCCTGCAACCCATTCCCATGGAGACCGATGTGGTTGAATTGGATGATCATCTTGTGAGCAAATAGTGACCCCATGAAGGAAGAGGAATAGGTGAGCTGAACCGGGATCTGGATTGTTGGACTTCATAATTGCTTTGTAAGGGCGCCTGCACTGGACAACTCACGGGGGCTACTATAGTATCGCTGTGTGGTGTACTTTCTGAGACTGTTGGTTATTCTTACAGAAAAACACACACTAATGGAAAAAATATCATGTACCTATTATCCAGCTTGGATAATTATTGCTTGAAATTGGTCTTTATTATGTTTTCTCTGAAAACTCATTATCTTTGCATAGTCTGGAATGTTCTGTGAACCCGATCACCTCATCCTCCCTTAAAGAGAGAAAGGGGAAAAGTAACTCCCCACTCTGGCCAACAGGAGCTTTTCATCCCTGAAGTTTTGGGAGGGAGGAACTGCTGGGCTCTACAGAGAAGCAGCTAAGGTTGAGGGAAGTGAAGGCATTGGGTCACAGGGACGCCTCTGCTGATTGCCAGAGTGGGGACTCCAAAGCTTGAGTCCTTCCTATGATGTTGTGCAAGCTGGCCTTTTCCATAAATGAGGGGTTATGATTCATTAAAAGAAATTACACCCACATTCTGGTTCCCGAAACCGTGGCCTCTGATGACTTTCCTTCCTATGTTTGTGGGGGAAATGTGGGAGCTTTTCTAGAATGCCTGGGTGGGTGTTTAGAGCGGGACTCAGGCTGTTGAGCAGGCAAGAGTTTCCCACCTAGTCTGTGGGTTACATGCAGTGAGGCTCAAGGAGCACAGGTTTCCAGGGCTGCCGAGCCCTCCTGACGTGTAGGGGTGGGTGGAGCCACAACACCTGTGCTAGAGGGGTACAAGGGAGGACGCCCCTTACTTTGACTGCAATTCTCAGAGACACATCTCGGATGGTGTTGAGGGGTGGGTACAATCTCCCCTGGGACAGGTGCTGCTCAGAGACTTCTTGGGCAATATGCTAGAGAAAGAGAGAGAGAGAGAGAGAGAGAGAGAGAGAGAGAGAGAGAGAGAGAGAGATTGATTTTCCCAAAGCTTGCCCAGGTACTGTGACCTATGCCACACACAGCCCTAAGGAAGCTTAATGCTTAGGCTTAAACAAACACTTATTCTTTCTGTGCTAAGCCTGGCTGGAGTTTAAAACAGCACGAGGTTCCGTGAATTCTAGAAGGAAACCACTAAGACCAACATGGATAAGCTTGTGACCAGCAAACAAAGACTCTGTCTTCTGACAGATCACAGCCTGTTATATAGGAGTCTCTGGGCCCCCTTACTTACTTCTTAGGTCCTAGCCTCCTCCCACATCCTTAGTATCAATCTGGGTGGCCATCTTAGCAAAAAAAATTTCTTGCTTCAAGGTTCCATGAACCTTCCTTTCCTAGGCTTGCTTCTTGTCTGGGGTGAGTGGGTAGTAGATAAGAGAGGACGAATCCAGGGGTCACTGGGCCTAAGGACCTGGTGTTGAGCCACCAACCCTACTAGAAGCATCCTAGGGAGAAAAGCAGTGGTACCTCTGCCGTGAGGAGGAAGATTTCATCTGGGATGTGTCGGATCCCACCGGCAATGACGCCCAGGGCGACCCCAGGAAACACATAGGCATTGTTTCCCTGACCGGGAATGAAGGTCCTGCCATCTTCCAGAGTCACATTCTTAAAGGGACTTCCACTGGCAAAGATCCCTCGGCCCTGGACATAGGAAAAAAATCGGAAGTGGAACTTCAAGACAGGTTTGGGGCAGCCATGGCATTCTATTTTTATCTCTTAAATGTTGGACCCATACCCTCCCCTATGTGTCCAGAATGATGAGAACTTGATAAATACTCTGAGAACGCTTCATTTACTTGAACAGAAGGCTAAGCCTTGCCTCCCTTCAAGTTACTGAGAGAGGGGGCCATGGTGCTTCTTCCCCCAACATCTGGGAGGGCCAGCACGAGATAGTTGCCTCGGGAATAAAGAAACTCTGCTGGACAAAGCTCGGTTGTTTGGGGGAACCCTGAGCAGTCCAGTATCATGGAAGAGCTCTGGCTTTAGGGTTAGATGGAGACTTGAAGGTTAGTTCTATTTATTAGCTCGATGATCTTGGGAAAGCTGGCTCATCTTTCTAAACCTCAGCTTGCTCACGATGACGGGGCACCCTCTGTCACCCTCCTCGGGTTGTTGGTAGTAAGAGCTGCTACTCTCTCAGCTGGGGGCAGGAAGGACTCCCCGCTGACCTCAGTGACCCGGTAGCACTTCTCAGCTGTGCACTCAGCCTTGCTGGTGGGGTTGCTCAGGGCAAAGATGATAGGGCGCTCGTGGAAGGAGGCCATGTCCCTCAGAATCTGCTCCGTGAAGGCTCCTGCGACGGCAGCGACACCTACAGGGAAAACGGGGGCAGCGGAGAATGCCTACTCCGTACGAACAGCTCATTTCCCCTCTTGTGGCACTGGTGAGGGAACTAGGTACCCCATGGCAGACTTGGGAATCCTAGGGATAGAATCTGCTGTTGGGGATGAGGGAATCCTGTTGCTTGAGCTAGCTAAGACCTCTTGTTCGTTTCCGGGAGACCACTGGTCCATTTCCGGTCTCCGATCTTGAAGGTGCACCTGAATGCCATTCCCGAATCTGCGCCCTCATTTCTATGGTTTCTACACAGCAGTCACCCAATAAGTTTATGGCATTGAACCAGGCATGGGATAGGGGAGACAGCTGTGCTTCTGTAGGTGGTTTGTGACTCTTCACTGAGTCTCAGACTATCTATCTGCAAGTGGAGAGGGTTAGCTGGGCTGGGTGGCAGGACTTCTTCTTCCTACCTATAATTGCTGTGGGCTTCACCAGCCTCACTACCTCCTCCAGCGAGTTGACTTCAGGATGGTCTTGGGCAAACATCTCCTTCTCATGGTTCAGGTGGCTCCTACCCTGTAGGAAAAGAAGGAAGATGGAGTAGCAGTGGCGTTGTGGGCCTTCCGAGCAGAGCCTTGATGTGTTAGAATTCAGACAGCGTTTCTGATTGAGCCTTGTGTTTTGATCTGAGCCTTCAGAATAGTGAGGTCCAGACCCTTTATCAGATTTCTTAGTAGAACCTAAGGGAATGCATACATGTGTTTCTTCCTTCCTTCTTCCTTCTTTTTTTTTTCTTAAAAATGTATTTTTATTTTAATTGTGTGGGTATTTTGCTGCTTGTATTTGTGTTCCGCATGCGTGCAGGGTCTCTGGAGGCTAAGGAGGGTACCAGGTTCCTTGTAACTGAAGGTACAAACAGTTGTTAGCCACCATGTGTGTGCTGGGAATCAAATCAAATCTGGGTCCCCCAAAAGAGCAAACAAGTGTTCTTAACTTCTGAGCCATCTTCTGAGCCACATGGAAGAATACATAAGTATTTATTTATTTATAATAAATTATTAAAAATAAAATATTTAAATATTTAGAATAAAAATGATCAATAAATCTTTTATTTTTAATTTTGTTTGTAGCTACTGGGGGTCATGGGTTACAGGGACAGTATAGAAAGACTCTTAGATTCCTTAGCCTCACTGAACATGCTGGTCATATGAAGTGCAGCCTACAGGTTTGCAGAAGGACAGGGCCTGGAGACTTTCAGTACCAGAAAGCTAATGTGAATGGATTTAACAGGATCCATTAGTCCTGGAGTGTCCCTGAGCTGAGTCTAGGATCGGCTGATCATGCCAACCGTGCTTGAGAAGCTCCAGATTTCTTTCCATCTCTTCGAACAGGAGCCCAGGGATGACAGCTTGGCATCAGTGTTGGTAAATGGGTGCACTCATTTTGACGGCTCCAGCTGGCCTCGGGAGTGCCAGAGGGAAGATGCCAAGCCTACAGTTCCTTGACTAGAAGTCAGCTCAATAGAGTGGATCAAATGATGTTGGAAAAAGCACAAGTGAACAGAAGAGTCACCAATGTCTGGTAACCTGCTCAGAGACTGTTCCCTGGATTGATGGGGGGATGGGAAGATGCATACCAGGCCCACGACCCTGTCCACAGTGCTCTGGCTGTGCAAGGTTGTGGAAGAGAGTGAGCCTGTGTCTTTTGGAGGACTATGATTCAATTTGGCTGAGGTAAACTGAGGGTAGGAAGTGGTAGGAGAGAAGGAGGCTGGAAGGGTATTCAGGTACACAAACAGGCACACACTCCTCATAATACCCCCCCCCATACATACACACCATCAAAACTTTTCGGATAACAGCAATTAGAGCTTTTGCTTTAGAATTTCCTTTTTGCTTTTCATCCTGTCTTAGAATTCTGTCCCTTGGAGAGCCCTTCCTTCCTTCCTTCCTTCCTTCCTTCCTTCCTTCCTTCCTTCCTTCCTTCCTTCCTTCCTTCCTTCCTCCTTCCTTCCTCCCTCCCTCCCTCCCTTCCTCCTTACCCTCTCTCTCCCTCTTTCCCTCCCTCCCTTCCTCCTCCTCTTCTTCTTTTTCTGAGACAGGGTTTCTCTGTGTAGCTCTTACTGTCCTGAAACTTGGTAGACCAGAATGACTCAAACTCACAGATCCACCTATTTCTGCTTCCCCAGTGCTAGGATTAAAAGCGTGCACCACAGTGCCTGGCTAGAGGCCTCTTTAGGTTTAGTTCTTGGCAGCTCTATGTGCCAGGAATCTCTAGTTTTTTTTTTCTTTCGAGACAGGGTTTCTCTGTGGCTTTGGAGCCTGTCCTGGAACTAGCTCTTGTAGACCAGGCTGGCCTCAAACTCACAGAGATCCGCCTGCCTCTGCCTCCTGAGTGCTGGGATTCAAGGTGTGCACCACCAGGACCCAGCAAAACCTCTAGGTTTTCAGACTTGAACAATAAATACCTTGACAATCAGGCCCCTGGAGTCCACCATCCAGATCTTCCTTATGGCTTCTGCCTTGGGCACACCTTCCTTTTCCAGGGCCATAACCAGGAGGTGGGCGATGCCCATGGCTGCCTAGGAAGTACCATAAGGATGAGATTTAAGCTCAAAGCACATAGTTATTCAGCATACACCAGATGTTTCACCCAAATGAGCCCTTCTTTTCCTTAGCCCCACAAATCCTAGGAAGCCCAGTTGAATCTTTCCTTTGAGAAACTCAAATATTGAGACTCAAAACGCTGCAACGATCAGAACACACTCATGTGGCTTCCTCTGGCTGGAACCCCAGACCATCTCTCTGCAGAAACACTCCCACACCTGTTCCTCTTCTCAGGATAGCCGCTGGAGAGTTCTCCTGGCGGTACTTACCTCCCCAGCACCTTGGAAAACAAACACATGATTGGAGAGCCTGTTCTTGGTGATTCTCAGAGCGGCCAGGATCCCTGCCACGGCTACAGAGGCTGTGCCTGCAACAGAGTGGACCGAATCAGCTTGTGGCCCCGAGCCCTCAAACCCACAAGTAAAGACTTGGCAGAGTTCGAGAAAAGCAGCTTTTCTTAACTCTTAAAGAAATCATATCTCTGCCAGGTGGTGGTGGCGTGCACCTTTATCCCAGCACTCAGGAGGCAGAGGCAGGCAGATTTCTGAGTTTGAGTTCAGCCTGGATTAGAGCAAGTTCCAGGACAGCCAGGGCTACACAGAAAAACCCTGTGTTAAAAACAAAAGCTAAACCAAACCAACCAAACAACTCCCCCCCGACAAATAACCCCCAAAACAAAAACCAAAACAAACTAAAACAACAAAAACTAAAATTATATCTGGCTCAGAGGTTAAGAGCACTGACTGCTCTTTCAGAGGACACTTCCCAGCACCCACACGGCAGCTCACAACTGTCTGTAACTCCCGTTCCAGGAGACCTGATACCTTCACAAGGACATCCATGCAGGTTAAACACCAAAGCACATGAAATAAAATAAGAAAAATGTTTAAAAAAATTAAAAAAAGCAATGTCTGCAGGTAGGACGATTCAGGACAAACTGATGCCATCTCCTCCCTTCTACTGTTAACAACAGTCTGAAAAATAGTCCCCGGCCTTGCTACTTGTCCATGGGAGACAACCAGCTAGCCAGGTGCTGTTACTGCTATTATATGGCGGGATATTCAATCACACCGTGAACTGAAAGTTTGTATCTGTACTAAATAAAAAAACAAAACAAAACAAAAAAACAACCTTTGGTCAGGAAGCAGAGCCAGCAACTAGTGCACAGAAAGAAATCATAGAGAGAAAGGAGTCTGGCTGGAAGATGGATAGAGAGACGCACAGGAAGTAGTAGGGAGGGACTTTGAGTGTGATGGTCGTTTTGGTTTGGCAGTGCAGAAGAACTCTCTTTCTGCCACTCAGGAAAAAAGGGAAGGTCAGCTAGTTGCTCCTCCACCTCTTCGGGCTAGCCGGTTCTTCACCCCAACTTCGGACTCCCAAGTCTTTATTGGTAAATAGAACAATAGAGATTTAGTTTAAAACTACATTTGGTGGCCGCTGCAGGAGGTGGATATACGAGACCCATCAGGCTGCTACCAGAGAAGCGGACCAGTAACTGGGAGCCGCAATAACTGGCTGAAACAGCAGTAGATTCAGGTGCAGCTGCCGTGTTAGCAGGAAAAAAAACATTTTTATTAACAGACGAAGCCACGGGATAAAGGTAATTAATAGATGCCAAAAAAAAAAAAAAAGAAAGAAAAGAAAAAAAGAAAGCATGGGGAGTGGATAAAATTCTGAGTGACTGTGTATTGTTGATAGGGGCACAGCCATGCCAGGGACCCCAATACCTTAGTCCCATGGGAACGGCCAAAGCCTTTCTTAGTCTGTGGGAATACTGAGTGACTGGGAGGGTACCGAAGGCACCTACTGAGGCTTCCTACCCCAGATGTTTACAGCTGGAGACTCCTCTCTCCTACAGACATGAGCTAACCCCTCCTCCTGTGCCATGACAGGCAGGCAGAGTCCCATTTATTGCGTCGTCCTGGTGTCCTCCATCAGAGGGAGCATGGTGAACCCCACCCTAGCTTCTCTATGTGTGTGTCTGTTATTCCCTCCGTGTCTTTCGTTTCTTCATGACTGTTGTCATCCTTGTCAGGTTTCCCGGACTAAGTCACGCAGGATGCGACACCCGTAGAATTATTCATTGAAGGGATAAAGACATTTAAAAGTCAGGCATGACGGGACCATGAGACGCCAAGTGATTGTGTGTCGTGAGGTTCCCATCTTACCCACCGCATCATAAGATTGCACGTGGCAAGAACATGCAACCTGGGATCCGACTCCGCAAATGATGCACTGTATCCTTTCTTCCACAGCCAGAACACATGTGCCTCCCACAACCCCACCAGATAACCCGCAGAGTTTATGCTTCCCGTGACTTCAAGTTTGTGCCCTGCCTGGTTAGAGATGACCTTCCATTAGGAATCACAGCAGGCTGCTATTGGATTGGGGATTGGGACCGCCACCTGTGTTTTTCTCGGCACTGACCGAGGAACCGAAGAGGACTCATTTGTCTGGCTGTAGGGGTTGATTCTGATAACCAAGAGGAAGATAACCACCAGGAGGAACATGGCTGGAGCTGGGGCATCCTCGGGGGGTATCGATAGTCCCATGCATGCTAGTAAATGTTAAAGGATGTGAAATCTAAAGACAGGCAGGACTGTTGGTGCTCCAGGACCTGCAGAAATGCAGCGATAGGCCACTCTACTGGGTGAGGAACCCTGGCCAGACAAAGTCCTGTCTGAGGACAAGAAAACATGGAATGGCTGAGGAAGAAATTCTGAGCACCACGTGACATTATACGGAAGGAAAATATCAGCTCAGAACCTCCAAGACCAAGTTCTCAGCACAAAGAAGATGTAGGGCAGGGAATAAGAGACAAAGGCAGGAAGAGGAGGACAGGGGAGAGCGGGGAGGGAAAAAGAGAAAGGGGGCAGCGAGATTTGTCCAGGAGGGACAAATGACGGCCTCTGGATAGAGAGGCGGCAGATGCGGCACACTGGAAAATGATGGTTTGTAAAGGCAAACTGAGGTGTTTAATTTTAACTGGGCATGTTAATTAGGTGAGCCAGGGGGAGCTTTCTGATTGCTGGACTTCAATACTTTGATAGCTGGACCTTCGCAGTCAGCCTCGGGGGGGTTGGGGGGAAAGTGGCCAAATAAGGGAACAGATCTTGGTAGCTAGTTTTAGGAATGTAATCTTGGTTTTTAGCAAGGCAGAGGGAATGGCAGAGACGGGCAAGGCCTGCCAGAGCCATGTTTACCCTGCTCAAGTTGGCCAAAGCCCCTTCATTATGACTGGCTAAAGAAACTATCAAGCAGCCATGGAAACTTCTTTCTTGGTTATATCACAATAGACAATGGGAGACATTGGCTAATTCTTTTTCTCCCTTGATCATTTAATAACTTTTTGGAAGCTAATTCTATACTTCAGTCTTGAAGGGGCAAGGTTTTTAACCGTGACTGTGTTTGAAGAGCAAGTGAATTCTTTCCAGCGATGGTTAGTGTAACTCTTGCAAATAACCAATGACTTCAAGACTTGTTTCTTCTCATTTTGGGCAGAAGGCGAGACTGTCTTCACTTGTCGGAGATAGTTCGCTTTCGTTAGAGTTGCTTTTGCCATCTGCAAGTCCAAAGGTGTGGAAATAGGCGCAAGGACGCTGAGTCGGCAAGAGAGTGGACTCTACCAATTAACACATAGTTCCTGAGCTTACACTGAAGAGCAAAAAACCAACAGGGCTCTGTGCCGGGATCTGCCAAAAGGGGGCACTAGAGAGCAACAGAACGGCTCCAGGAGGAGAAAGGAGCACCATATCCAGCATTGTCTCAGTCTTTTAGAAACACAGGTAAACTGTAGGACATTTAATAACATTTGAATAATAATAATAATAATTTGTATGGTCTTATCCTATGAAACATTAGCATAGTCTAAAAAGTGTCATTTATTTGATAACGAGATTTAAAAGACCCAGAGTTTAGCTTTTGCCGCCAGACAATCCCAGACTTGATTCTTCCCTTCCACAGTGGCCACGAACCCCGTCTGCAATTCATACATTGCTGAGCTCACAGCGCGTGCGCACCAGCCAGCTGCCCCCTTCTCTGTTGTTCCTCAGCCCCAGAGGGTGGTAGCAGAGTCTTATTGTCTCTTCTGCGGTTCAGTTCTCACAATTAACACTTTTTATACTGAGTGTTCTTGGTCCCGGTCTCTGGTACAGACCCTGACTTATACTGAGGGCTCACAGCCAAACTACATTCACAGGGTCAACACTAATGCAGTCACAGGAAAGGAAGCTAAGGTGGCATTGTTTATGGTTTGCTCCATTTTCCCCAGTTAGAAAACAATAACAACAAAAAACCCCATGCTGTCCGTGACTGCTGGTGAAACAAAGAAAAGTTGGGAGGTTTCAGTGTTCTTTTCAATATAAAGAACAATTTTTTTTTTTTTTTAAGAAAACGGTTTCCCAACCTACCTCAAGACTCAGCAATACCACTTTTGGGTATATACTCAAAGGTTGCTCAAATCATACCACAAGGACATTCATAGCAGCACTGTTTGTCATAGCCAAAACTTGGAAACAACCTAAATGTCCCTCGACTGAAGAATGGATAAGGAAAATGTGGTATGTTTACACAGCAGCAAAAAATAATGACATCTTGAAATTTGCAGGCAAATGAATGGATCTAGAAAACATCATATTGAGTAAGGTAACTCAGACTCAGAAAGATAATTATCATATGTATTCACTCATACGTGGTTTTTAGACATAACGCAAAGAAAACCAGCCTACAAATCACAACCCCAGAGAACCTAGACAACAATGAGGACCCTAAGAGAGACGTACATGGATGTAATCTACATACATGGGAAGTAGAAAAAGACAAGATCTCCTGGGTAAATTGGGAGCATGGGGACCTTGGGAGAGGGCAGAAGGGGAGGGAAGATGAAAGGAGGGGAGTGGAGAAAAATATATAGCTCAATAAAAACAATTTTAAAAAAAGAAAACGGTTTCTTCCTTTATAAATCTATAAATCTAGAGCATAAGATATTTTTGTCCTTCGACCTTATTATTCTATTTTTGGAAATTGATGGATGGGAAACTCTGAAATATGTATAGCAGAGCACTTAGGACAGTGTTGTTTGTTATACAAAGTGGTGGAAAAATGGCTGAGTAAATCAGCTAGGATAGTCATGCAGGAGAATACTTCAGCCACTGAAAATGGCTACTGTGGGGACTGCAGATAAGGTTCAGACTGGAAAGTGTTTGTGGCTCAGGCATGAGGACCTGAATTTGGGTCCCCAGCACCCATGCGTAGGCTGGGCATGGTGATAGGTGTAACCACAGACTGGAGTCAGGAGGATCCCAGAGGCCCACTCTCCAGCCATGGTAAGCATGGCACTGTGTCTCAAAGAATGAGGTGGGCATCTCAGAGAAGCAGACCCAACCTCTGTTCATATACTTGCGTGAATGGGAGCACACACCTGCACAGAACTCATGCACACATTTTTATTAAAATTTTTTACGATGGTTTCATAGCAACCCAGGGCACGCTCTCAGGAAGTAGCTAACATCGGTATGGATATCTAAAGCCCTCTGGATTTATGTGTGTTCATTCAGGGCTGACAAGCATGGCAGGACAGCTTCTCCCACTGAGGCATCCATCAGCTCTGTCATTGGAATCAGTTTCTGCTCCTCAGAACGCTTTCTGCTCTCAGGGAGGCCATTTGCAAATCATTCACCAGTAGATGGCGCCAAAGATATTTTATGGTAGATGTTTCTTGGGCTAGACAGTCTTCGAGGGCTTTTCTCTGTCTGGCTATCAAGTATCTTTTGAGGTTAGAACCCGAGGGCTGAACAACTGAATTTATCTTCATCACGGAGAGCTGGATGGAGGCTGAATCTGGTCTCCCATAATTGCATGGAGGAGGATACCGACCTCTGCGGGGTACTGAAGGGAGGGTGGATTGGTCTAGGGTCCAGCAGAAAAGCCTTCGGAAGGGTTGGTGTGGTCCACAGCCAACAGCCTTTCCTGGGTAGCCGGAGGCAGCAGAAAAGGCCATGCGGGCTTTGTGGGAGAGAACTGTGGGGGGTATGGTAAAGTGGAGGCTGATGGATGAGAACTTTGGCAGGAGACATCAGTGTTCAGCTGAACGGGGTCAGGACGAAAACCGGCGGCGAGTCTCATAGATTTCACTGCACACCGCAATGAAACAGAACAAAGGCCGCTAACTGCCATTTATTTACTACACCTTTGCTGTGTGTTGTGAGGTATGTGTGTGTGTGATGGGGAAATGCATGTGTGATACATGCATGTAAGGCCAGTGGAGGGTTTCAGGTCTTTTCCTCTGTTGCTGTCAACCTTTCTTCTTCGGGACAGGAAGCCAGAAGCGCACTGTTTAATCCAGGCTGATCAACCGCAAACTCCCAGAGTCTGCCTGTCTCTGACTCCCACCCCCAGTGTTGGGGTTAAAGAAAAGAGCAGTCACACCTGGCTTTTTGTGTGTGACTTGGCCTTGGAGATTCGAACTCAGGTCTTCAGACTGGCACAGCAAATGAACCTCCTCCAAGCTCTGTCAATTAGTCTTATGGTAAACTTGGCGGTGTGCCTTTGCCCACGTAATCTTTATTAAAACGCCATGGAGGAGGTGAGGTATTCTTGTGTTTCCTCTATGGAGGTTTTTAGTTTTAAACTTCCTCTCGGTACAGGGAGGCTCAGAGGAAACAGATGCAGCCAGAAGTTGAACGGATTACGTACGCAGGACTTCACTTCAACGGGTGAAGAAGGATGAAACGTTCCAAGATGTTGTGCATCTTCCCAGCAGGTCTCCAAACCCTCTGCACCCTTTGCCACCCCTGCAGAAGCTGCGGAGGTCCTTTCTGCTCCTAGTCAAAGCTACCTCCATGTGCCCTGGGATCTCCTTCTCATGGACCTGCCAAGTTTTTCTCCCATTCTTACCTCTGTTCTTCGTCCTCAGTTTCCCTCTCTCTTCTGGGTCATCCCCATCAATGAATAAACACACTGTGAAACTTTTATAAGAAAAAGAGTCTTGCCTGTATAGGCCCAACCCTACTCCTTTCTGCCTTCTATAGTCAAACCCTTCAAAGAGTCCAACGTGACCACTGCCTCCATTTATTTTCTTCTCTGTCTCGGGGGAATCCAGTTGACCCAAGGGACCGGTCCACTTCTTGTCGAGGTCACTGAACAGTTCCACCTTGCCAAGCCCGGCAGCCAGTTCTCAGTTTCCTGTCCTTTAGCCTCTCAGCCATACTTGGCACCGCGGCCCGCTGCTGCTCGGGAGAACTCTTCCTGAATATGGCTCCCAGAACCAGACATCTACGGGCCGTCTACTTCAGCTGCCTCTCCATGGTCACCCTTCTGGGACCCACTCTGGAGGCCTCGCTCTAGGGGGGCAAGGTATCTTAAATTCCAGATCAGAACTCAAGGCAGAAAGCAGCAAGTCTTAATTATAAAAAGGGATCTTGGCAAATCAAGTTATTGTCTCCACCGCTAACTCCCGTTGCTGGGTGAGGCAAGGGTTAGTTCTTGGGCGGTGTGCCGGAATTTTAAAATGGAGGGGAGGAAAACTGCTTAGAGTTTTGGAGGTAATCACCCCAAGAAGTCTGAGAGCCTAGGGCTGTGGGAGAACGTGGCTCGTGCCCACAAGTGATGTGAGCTGGTTGTTCCCATTCGTGATGAAAGACAAACTTTCTTCTTCGGTGGGAATGTTTCATAATTACACTTCCTGCAAACAGAATACTTGAGGCTGTAGGTTTAGCAAATGACAAAAAGGGACAAGCTGCGAATATTCCTTTAAACAGTCCCGTTTGACCGAGTTGGACCAGTTTCTCTGAACAGATTTTGGGAGGAAAGGGTGACAGTGTCAGTAACTGGCAGCCAGAAGGATGGGGAGGGGTGGGCTGGGTCAAGGGCTGGTTGAGGTGGTTGTGGATCCTGGGTCTCAGGACTGGATGGCTTCAACAAAGCTAGGCAGACTTTTGCCTGCTCCACTGCAACTCCCTTCCCAGGGCAGCCAGACGCTGTCTTTGTTCACTACTCATTCACAGGCTTCAAGGGCTGACCTGGGGCCATCGAAAGCAGCAGACAGAGCAACTTTTCTCTAGGAGCTGCCAGGACCACTTCAGCAGAGGCCGAGTCCTCTTTCCAGTCCCCTGGCAAGACCTTTGAGACTGCTTCAACATGGCCGTGTCATAAAAGACTTTTCTAGAGCCCCAGGGTGCTCTAGAGTGCAGAAATTAAACTGTGGGATGTAACATCAGCGGTCAAGAGTTTCTGAACGCGCAGTAACAAAAAGCTAGTTTCTAAGCCGAGCACATGGCAGGTCTGAGGTGATCTGGCAGGGCTCGGCTCTGTTGCATTGTGGGGCTCATCTGCAGCCCTGGTTCTGAACATACAACATGCTTGCTTAGCACTGCATGCGTGATACTAGCATGTAACACCAAGCAAGTTTGCCTGAGCTGCCCTGGCTTGGGCTTGAGCCTGGTGTTTGTTGCAAATTACTGTCTCTGCTGTATCCACAAAGTTTTCTGCTCTTATAGATAAATATGGTTTAATTATGGAAGAAAAGATATAATATTTTTATACTGCCATTTCTCAGGTTATAAATACTAAATATGTGCATCTTTGGGTTGTTTTATGTTAGAATGAACGTTTTCCAAATTGCTCTTTGTGTGGTTGCCTTTAGCTTTATAAATCTTTGTTCAGTGAATTTGGGCTTGAGAGTAAGAGAGAATTTCCAACAGTTTCTGACCCAGCCCTAGACACGCTTCCGCTGCTTTGTGCTACATCTGTACATGAAGTGGTGTTCTCAGCATTGATGGCTTTAAAATGAAAATACTTCAACGCCAAAAAATGTTGAAGCTGGCTTATATCCTGCAGTGTCAAATGTTCGCTTGTGATTTGATTTTTACCTTTTTATTTGATTTTAAAATTAATTGTACATGCCTCATTACCATGAAAACTTGCATTCATCTTTAATAAAAGGCAAAAATTACAAGGGTACCAAAGAGTTGTTTTAAAATAAATTTCATATTGATTTGATATCAGTCAATGTTTGATTTGAATACTCAATCTATATACTTTCATGTCCAGGGTCCTGGCAAAGGTTTTCTGAGTTTCCTCTACACGTTCCTCTGAGGGGTGGTGGGTGGGAACAGAGTAAGAAGTCTGCTCTCGGAATAGTTCCAAAGACTAGAGCGGGCCTCTCCTGCCATAGTCTGCAAGGACCTGTGGGGAGGAATTGTCCTTTCTTAGCTTCTCCAGGTCCTCAGTTGCCCGGCTGCTGGAAGAAGAGGTTCCCGAGGAACCACTTTTAGATGTAAGGTCGTGCTGGGATTGGTCCTAGGAGTGAGCAGCCTCAGAACACATGGAGAAAGGAAGGTTGTGGATGCTGGGGAGAAATGAGATGGGAGTGGGGTGCTGAACTTTGTTGTGGGGAAGATCAAGAAATGGCCTGGGACTCTGGATGTGTGTGGTGGGGAGGTGGGACATGAGTCCTTGGTGGCTTTCAGTGACATTGCTGTTTTGCAAACAGGACAAATTAGTGGTTAAAAAAATCTTTGGGGTTCAGCCACTCGTGCTTCTGTCTGTGCACATGGTGGCACCTGTAGCCAACTGTACCCACTGAGGTCATCTTTCAGCTATTGGTAGCTCTGGGGAACATTCTGTGGAGTGGAACTCCATTGCCTAGTCCTCGGTCATGAGAAGAGAGGGGTCACTTGGGTGCCTGTGGCATGGCCTGGATGTAGCATCCCGAGGGAGGTCACACTTGTGCCTTGAAGTATAAAACAAAGTTAGCCAAGATCAGGAGCAAAGTTCTAGGTGGAAGAATCAGCAGGTGCTGAACCATGGAGCTAGTAGAAAATCCACAGACCAGTGAGTTCAGTGCTGTAAGAACAGGCACTGTGGGGTGACGGGGATGGCTCAGTGGGTAAAAGCCCTTACTGTGCAGTCCTCATGACCCAAGTTCAATTCCCCAAACCCACAGTCGAAGGCGAGAACTGACTCCTGCGGGTTGTCCTCTGATCTCCCACGTGCACGATAGTGCGCACACCGTCACACACACACATCATACACACAGCAATAATAAATAAAAAAAATTGAGAAAGGAACAGAGGGCACACAGGAAAGTGGAGAGAAGCACAGTGGCCATGGCTTCCTTTTCAACAGGCTTCGGTAGCATTGTGCTCACACGTTCTCCTCCTTCTTGTCACCACCCTGTTTTGGGTCTTAATACCTCTTCCTCATGCTCGATTTACGCTCTATAAATACTAGTAATAGGTCCCATGACCTGAGCGCAGCTGAGTGGCTGTTCCTGTACACGCCACACACACACACACACACACACACACACACACACACACACACACACCTCAGTTAGTGCAACGTGGGCAATGCCTCAGATACTTGGCAATGAACTGGCAGAGGTTCCAACTCACTGGAGTAGGGGCTGGCTTGAGAAAAACATACAGGTTGCTCTGATATTTGCTGATTCCTAGTCATGGTTATGAGTTCACTTCAGAGGAAAGGTAAAGAATGCTACATATACTACTTGGCTAGAACCACAGAGCAGCCAAGTGAGGGTTGGGAGACCGGTGCCGAAACTTGAAAGTGAGAAAGAGTACGAGGCTTAGGGGCATTTGCTTCTGAGATCCCAAGCAGTAGGAAGGCAGTGGAGGCAGGAAGATCACCTCAAGTTCAAAGGCTAGCCTGGGCTACACAGCAAGACCCTGTCTTAAGAACAAACAAACAGACAAAAAAACCTCAAACAAAAACATAATTGTGAAGGGGTGGCATAGCATACAGGCATCTTGTCAGGTTGTCTATCCTTGAAGATGTATGAGGGCTAGAGGCAAGGGAAAGTTTGGTTGGGTGGAGTGTGTTCTGGAGTTGATGAACCCATTGTTTCTTGCACCCCCAGTCATATTATGTAGTTAACTTGCAGTGGAGGTCAGGGCCCAAGGTCACTAGATCAGCAGCATTCTGTGCCTGATTCCTCTCCTACAAGCTATCCTTCCCAAGGTCAAAGTTAGTCTCTCCCCAGCACAACTACCCCCACGGCCATTCCCCTTCCCCGTCTCTCTCCTCTCCCCCAACAGCAGAGATGTTCCCAGCTGAAACAACAAAAGTCACCTGAGCCTCCTCCGGTCCAGCATTCCTGAAGAGGCTGCCAGCAATGAGTCAGCACATGGGCAGCTCTGTGCGCCAAGAACCAGCCTGGCCCGGGTGGAGGATGTCTATGGGCCAGAGCTGGGGTGAGGACGGAGGAGACAACCAGGAGGAAGTCTCTGTGCCCCGGCTCCAGAGATCAGCCCTGTGGGGTCTGTGGGGTCTATCTATGATTCAGACAGTACAAATAAGGTACTTGATGTTACACACATTGCGGCCCACAGGAAGCTCAGCTTAAGGCTCCTGAGGACTGTGGTGCCATCTCTCCCTGCTCCGCTGAGGATAAGAGGCAGGGCTTATGCCTAAGCAGGCATCGAAGATCTAGTCTCATCTTCATGGGGGCCCCCTGGTTCCAGTTTTTACAGTATGTGGGCCACAGGCAGATTCTGAGACTATTCCTACAGCTTTCTGGGGTGGACTGTGCCTGCCCAAGCTAGTGCTTGTGTGAACAGAGGCAGAGAACGCTATAGAGACTCAGTGTGGACCCTGAAGCCTCAACTAAGCCCACTAGGAGCTCAGGCCAGATGAGGGATGAAATGATTAGACACATTTCGTCATGAGTGCGGCAGGGCAGGACTGTGGGTGAGGGCTTTCTGCAGCTGAGGCTCTGCCTGCATCAGCTGAGGCAACAAGTCTACTCGAAGGAAGATGCAGATGGATCTCCATGACAACCTCTTCCCATTTTGATTAGTTCTAGGGGCACATCTGCATATCAGGCTGTGGTCACGAAGGCTGTGATGATCTTATAGAGTGCCTGTCATTCTTGTTCTGTCTCCTATTTCTTTCCCTGAGTTCTAAATTCATGACTTCTGTCTTAATTTCTGAGAAAAGAATAGGAAATTTATCTCCCTTTTATTTTTTATTTTTTGGTGAGAACCAGAAATTCTCCAGCTGGCTTTGTCTGAGAGTCTATAGATAGGACTCAGAACTCAATGAACTTAAACAAATGAATTGATTTAATTTAAAAAATTGCTCATGCATATGAAATTATACATATGTGCATTCATGTCTAACATCTGAGTATGAGCACCTGTGAGGTGCATTTGTATGTGCACCTCATACATTTGTATGTGTACCTCATACATTTGTATGTGCATCATACATACATGAACATATGTATGATGATCAGGAGAGTGACGGGCTGCAAGGCAGGGGCCAGCACAGTCATTTCTACAGGAAGAGGTGTGATGTGGGAATGTTGTTTGTATGTGTGAGTATCATGCATCCAATGTGCCAATCATTGAGCTGGGAACTGGGGATCAAAAATAAGTAAGCCATGGTTCTTGACTCCAGGCGTTTATCATTTAGTGAGAGGCAGAGAAGGCAATGGAGTCATCCAGAGTGAAATGGTTTGGATAGGATGCACCCTCCCACAGTGCACATGCTGAAATCTTGGCCTACGCTGGTAGATCGGGCCATTGAGAGGTGACTGGATCATGGGGGTTCTGATTTCACCAATTAGTCCATTGAGGGGATCAGAACTTTAGGGTGTTGATGAGAATAAGGGAGTAGGGTCTGGTTGGAGGGAATGGTTGCCAGGGGCGTGCATTTTAAGGATATATCTGGTTCCGAGACCCTTTTGCTCTTTTCTCAGTACTTCCTGTTGCTATCAGGCAATTAGCTTTGCCCCACCTCCTGCCAAGATGCTCAGCCTCATTACAGGCCCCGGCACAATGGACATGCACTGCAACCTCTCCGCAAGTGAGCAACAATAAACCCTGCCTTCTTTAAGCTGTGTTTCTCAGCCGTTTGTTATGACAATGTAGAACTGATTGCTGTAAGAGCAGACGGAGTAGAACACATGGGTGGGTACCCAAGCCAGACAACCTCTGGGCAGGTCACCCACTAAGCTGAGTCTTGGAGGATAAAGGAATTCCTCAGGTGAACGTGATGGGAAATAGCTGGACACAGTGGCACACTCCTGTACCTCCAGCACCGGGGAAGTAGAGGCAAGAGGGATAGGAGGCTGAGACCAGTCCTGGCTATGTAAGACTCTGTCTCCAAAACCAACCAAACAAACTGAAGGGACGATTAGAGGACAGGGAAGAGGTCTTTCTCCCAGGCCATGTATTTCAGCAAATGGGTGTAGAGTTTCTCACAAAGGGATGGAGAACATAGTGAATCATTGTTTCCCTCTTAGGGGACCATTGTGGCATCAGCGTGGGGGAGATGGAGGTGGATGCACAGCAGGACCCTGCTGTGTTCCTGTGCATGTTTATGAGGCTATCATAACCTGTTTGTGTTTACAAGTCTGTCTGTCTGTCTGTGCATCTGGAGCCCGTGTACCAGGTGTGCTGACCATATGGACTTGTTTTCCACTTGGCAGCCCAGGGGACTCTGACCACGGCCGTCCTGTTGCTGACTCATGTGTGAGTGGCATTGCAGGGGAACTGGTCAGCAGGTGCTTCCTCCAGGGCCGCAGGCACACGTTTGCCCGTTAGGTTGGTTGAGAGTTGTGAGTTGACTGGCAGGCAGTGAGAGGATTCTCTTTGCCTCCAGCCAGCTCTCTTGGGCTGTACTGCGGAGCTGCAGAGTACGTGGCTTGTTGGGATGCGGCTGGCACAGCCCACCAATGCCTGTTGCAGGCTTAGGTATTAGCGGGGCGGGGCGGGGGGGCTAGACAGACAGTATGAGAAGCTGAGTTTTCTCTTTGGGTCTTCCCTTCTCTGGGCATCCAGTCCCCAGGCCCTGAAATAATGTTTGACCTCATTGTTCTAATAGTGTGCTCTAACTGCATTGTACCACTCCTTGACATTTACAACAGATCAATGCAAATAATTGATCGTATTCCTATTACTCTCTAATGTGGACCAAAAGAACAGAAGCACTTGGCTGTGTGGTTTTAAACCTGGAGCAGTATGGTAAGTGGTTACGAATGTGGAATTTAGAGTTCAGAAAGCTGAACTCAACTTTCATTTGAACACTGTCTGGGTAGACAAGTTACTTATTCTCTCTGTGGCTTGGTTTCTTCATCCAGAAGATACAGACACTAGTAACTCATAGGATTAAATGGGGGCAGTTCCCAGAACAGCGCCTAGTGTGTCACAGATGTAGCTGGGATATGTTCTCTCGAGTATACCCCTAGCTGTCTTCGTTGTTCTCACTTCTGGAGTGTGAATGCCAGCCAACTTTACTCAACAATAAGATGGTTCCATACCAGTTCATTCTTTTCATCTGACATGCACTGTTGGTTTAACGGGCGTGGCTCACAAGCTTCATCTGTTAAGTAACAAGATATGTGGAGCCATCAAGGTTCCCCCCGGGCCTCACAGAAACCTATGGACCCTTCTCACTGAGAACTCCCGGGCCAGATAAGAACATTGCTGAGAAGCCTCCGTCCTGTTCCAGCTTCAGATACAGGCACCCCCAAAACAAGAAGCAACTTCCTGCAGGGTTTCTAAGACTCTTGAACAGGTGACCAAAGGACATAGTGTCCAAGATGCTTTATACTTACTCTAGAAATGCTCTGTGTCTCCGGTTGCCGGTACCTTTCAACCCTGTAACTTCCAGCCAAGCTTAGGAAAGGACTTGTCATGGCTCTCTGATGGGCGCACCTTGTGTTTGGAAAGGCTATGAGCAAGATATTATGGCTAGAGAAAGCCATTCTTATGAACATTGATGTTTTGATCTGACAAGTCATGGAGTAATATTTTCTGTGTATAAGCTCTCCCCCCCCTCTCAGCATGTATATGTATGTGGTTGTATATGCACGCATGTGTGGCATATGCACATGGTGCCAGTGTGCCTAGAAGCAGAGGAGGACACCGAGTATCACTAGTGTTTTATCTTATGGAAACAGGGCCTCTCATTGAAACAGGAGCTAGTCTGGAGGCCAGAAACCCCCAGTGATCCTCCTGTGTCAGCCACACTGGAGTTGTACGCATGTGCAGTCGGCTTTTGATGTGAGGGTGGAATCCAAACTCAGTCTTCATGCTTGGGCAGCAAGTGCCATTTACCTTGGAAATGGAAGCTTTCAGTCTCCCAGTCCCAGCCCTTGAAATCTTTACAATGCTTTCCTGATATAGTTATTGCAACCTCAGAACAGATAATAAAACCATAGTCAGACACTGATTTTTCAAGTTCAGGTAGCTAATAATTGACAATAGTCTAAAGAATTTCTTATAAATATGAAACCACACAGTTCCTACCTACCTCTGAAGTAGTAATGATTTCCATTTGGTGCTTATGCACACCAAAGCTCAGCCAAGTGGTTCAAGGTCACAGAGCTAAGAATCGGCCAAGTGGAAGCCGACTCCAAGTCTAGCATTGTTTCTTAAACAGGTTCTGGCGGCAAGCCAGCTATGAGATGAGATTTCCACCCCGGCTTTTGGCATGTGTTATTACCCAGCGACTTTGTTAGGTGGGTGACAGTGTACCTTGGATATCATCGTTGAACATGCAGTACTTGTTGCGGTATTTGTTGAGCAGACGGAAGGCATTGGCGTTGGCGAAGTCTTCAAACTGGATGAGGCAATTGATTCCGAACCTTTAGGGCCGAGAAAGACAGAGGAAAGAATGTGTGATTACCTCCTGGAGCGGATCCCATCGGAACTGAATACGGGGGAGGCTCAGGACAAGAGCTGAGGGCAATGTGGGTCCTTCCTCCTATTTTTTTTTTTTTTTTGTCACCGTACTGGATCAGCAACTCCCAGAAGTAGACTTTTGCCTACTCCATGATGTATGTAAATGGAGAGTGTAGGGCCAAGGGCATCACAGTCTACCCATTCAACCTCACTGTATCTAATGGGCTCCCCCCAAACCACCATGCCCACCGTAGGAGCATCACCAAGGCGGAGACAGGTCCTGCCTTCCGTGCAACCTGTGGATCCATGATCCCAGCAGAAAGCTCACTCCAAACGCAACAGTGACTAAATCACTCGGGGTCTGGAAGCTTCCAAGGCCTGCTGTCACCCTCCCCAGACCCAGAGGCTTGGAATCATTCCACTCCTCCACATGCATGTGTTATTCTCCAACAAGACACAGTCAAGGCTGAGAAAGGCCACGCCATGGAGCCACTGTTATCCTGGTAAAGATGTTCCCCACCTTCCCGGATTAGAAGAACAGTTAGTAAACTCAATGAAAGTGTGGATCACTAGGCCCGTCTCACAGATGACTTCAATCAGGGTCCGTGGGACGAGGCTCAGGAATCTGCATCCTCAGCTAGCTCCCTAGACGGCTGTGATTACAGAAGCCTAGAAATCTAAGAAACACAGCCTTGGTGGATGAAGGCAAAGCCCAGAAGGCTGTTTGACATGACTCACTGGAAATCTATGCCTGTTAGACTTCATGGTCTTGATGATAATAATATTGGCTCTGTCAGTATTTCATAATCTCCTTTTCTTTTTAATATGTGCTACCTTCTGGGAAGCCGAGAGAGAAGCTGCTTACTGTTTGTAGAAAGACTCTTCAGCCTAAGACCTTTCTTTGCACGTAAGCTTAGTCTACTGTTTCCCTTTGAGTCTGGTATTTGGTGGCTGCGTCTCCTAGACTTTCTTTACAGGAAGAAACAATAGTCAGCATCCCATGAGTTAATTTGTGATTTCAGGAACAGGTCATGTGCCTTCAGAAGAGGGTCCTGATTGGGCCACGCTGGGTGCATGACAGGCAGAAGGGACCTGTTCTTGCCAAAGCAATGTGGACCACTGTGGGAAGATTTATTACCTTCTAGAAAGGGTGTGTGGGACCTATTTGGTGGCAACTTTCTGATGAGGTCCCTGCCTATGAGGGAGTGAGCAGCAGTGATATGACCCAGAAAACACAGTTCAACCTCCACTTTTTGAGCATGGCTTCCTCTGTTGAATAGAGATGCTGGTGACTGCGTAGACCTGTATATCTGCCATGTGTCTCTGGAGCCTCAGGGATGCTGGTGGGGCACTAGGAGGTCAGTTCATATCACTGAGTCCTTAGTAGAGCACCACCACTGTGGCATGCTGGTGCTAAAGAGCACCAGGCCCGAGGCATGGATTCTCATGGGCCTGGCCTACAGAAGTCATACAGGAGAGGTTAAGGGATTAGGATTCAAAACTCTCAGCTCATGATGGAGAGAAATAACAGATACAATAGATGAAAAGGAGGGTGAACGTGGAAGAAGTCAGAGACTTGAAGGGGTCAGTATGTAAACTGTCTGACAGGGGCTGTTCCTGGGCCAGGGAACATCCTTGGGGATGCATGTCCAAAGAAGGGCAGGCTTGAGAAGGTTCAGAAGTGCTAGGAACGGTTGGGTTATTAGGGCCATGTGGCTTTATATTCTATTCCAAGTAGGAATTAGATTAATCTGAGTTGTGGAGGTTTTGTTCATGGGACCAAGGGGAATTTCTCATGTAAAATTAAACGAAACACGAAACAGAAACACACTGAACAAAAAAAAGATATTTATAATTTTTGCCTTATTGTTTCCTTAGCAAATGAGTGGCAGTATTGCTTCAAGGTCAAGTGTGTGAGTATATGTGTGTGTGTGTGTGTGTGTGTGTGTATGTATGTGTGTGTGTGTGTGTATATATATATATATATATATATATATATATATCAGTATGTGATGGAAAAATACACACCCATCACTTGTTTTGTTGTCTAAGCTTTTCAGAATTTTTGCCCCAGGCTAGTTGTGAAACAACACTGGAAGTCTTATGTATACCAAAATGTCAAGACATTCTGTTCCCTACTCCCAGTCCAAACAGTTGCAATTCATAACCTGAACAAAAAAATTCACAGTAAATTTGGGCTTGACAGGCATGACATTATATTTATGAGTGGGTGGTTTTATTCATTATTTCTATTCATAGTCCAATTGTCCTTCAGTATCCAAGGGAGATTTGTTGTGGAACTCCTCATGGGTACCAAAACTGTGGATAGTCAAGTCCCTTATGTAATATAATCTACATACATTGCCCTGTATAATTATTTGTTGTATATTATTTATCATACCTTATATATTGTAAATTCTGCATGTAAAATGCTTTATGCTATTTAGTCTAATAACAGAAAAGCATATATATAATATATATATTATATATATATATATATATATATATATATATATATATTGGATCTTCTTAAACATTTTCAGCAGGGGATTGGTTGAATCCATGAGTGTAGAATCTACAGCTATGAAGGGCTAACATATTATTAGGCACCCGTGTGTGGGATGTGTACAGCAATGCTTGTTAAAGACTATTAAACCATGGACTGCACTGTTGAAAGAAATTATGGAACTACTTTCTAAGAGGTAGAAAAATATGGTGATCTATATGTAACTATACACAGAGATAGCAGCATGAAATGCTGATCGTCATACCTCATAACACAAGGGAGCTCGAAGAGAAACATTCCACAGCCCTCTCTCCTGCCGTCCCATCGAGCTACAAACCAGTAAGTCTTCTGAGGGTCACGCTGAAGCTCAAGGCCGATGCTGCGCATTTTCCGTCATCCAACCCAGTCCCTTACACCTGTCTTCTCCCCTCTTCTTGAGCCCTCTGGAGCTAGAACTGTGATTGAAAAAGTCCCACTACTCTGACTGCTTCCTCGTCTGACCTGGTTGAAGTTTAGCTTTTCCTCTGAGGCCACTACTTCCCCTACCGCCTTCTGTGTTGTTTCTCACACCTGGGAGTCTGTGACAGCTCCATTTTAAACCAGTTGTGACTCTCTCAAAAACTTACAGGGAAGGAAAAGCAGTCTGAGTGATGGGTTGAGAGGCTCAGAGCCCCTAACCATCTCATCAGTGCTTCCCACTCCGTGAGTGTGGATAAGAACTGCAGCCAGAGGGTTGGGTGGTGGTGGCGCACACCTTTAACCCCAGCACTCGGGAGGCAGAGGCAGGAGGCTCTCTGTGAGTTTGAGGCCAGTCTGGTCTACAAAACAAGTTGTAGGATAGCCAGGGCTTGTTACGCAGAGAAACCTTGTCTTTAAAAAAAAATTGCATCTGAATGAGACTAGGACTTAGCACTTTGCAGTCTAAGCGATACCTGCTGGCTGCAGCTGATAGTGCCATATTTGCTACATAAAAACTTTGATTTGTGTAATTAAAATTTGCTAAGAGACTAAACCTCAAGCTTTTAGACCATACAACACAAAGATGACCACATATGACAGTAAACATGTCAGCCAGCCTAGTCACTTGTTTCACAATATGCATAAATTTCAAGCCATAAAGGTTATATAGTTTAATACAGAGAGCTTTTGTTTATCAGTTACACCTCCATAATACTGAAGAAGAAAGTCACCTTCATCACTTAGTCCTTACAAGAGCCCACATAAGTTGGCAAAAGAGATCTCATTGTGCCTGTGGAACAACCGGGAAGCTACAGCGGGGCCAAGGCAAAGTAAGAATGGCCAAGATCATAAACACTGATGACAACTTATGCTGGAGAGGTTGTGGGGGAAAGGGAACACTTCTGCATTGCTGGTGGGAGTGCAAACTGGTACAGCTGCTTTGGGTATCAGTATGGCGATTTCTCATAAAATTAGGAAACAACCTACCTCAAGTCCCAGCAATACCACTTTTGGGTATATACCCAAAGGATGCTCAATTGTACCACAAGGACATGTGCTCAACTATGTTCATAGTAGCTTTGTTTGTCATAGCCAGAACCTGGAAACAACCTAAATGCCCCTTTAACCAAGAATGGATAAGAAAAATGTGTACATTTACATAATGGAGTACTACACAACAGGGGGAAAAATAATGACATCTTGAAATTTGTGGGAAAATGGATGGATCTAGAAAACAACATACTGAGTGAGGTAACCCATACCCAGAAAGACAATTATCACATGTACTCACACATAAGTGGCTTTCAGACATAAAACAAAGAAAATCCAGCCTACAATTCACAATCCCAGAGAACATAGATAACAAAGAGGACCCTAAGAGAGACATATGGATCTAGTCTACATGGGAAGTAAAAAAAGACAAGATCTCCTGAGTAAATTGGGAGCATGGGGACCATGGTAGAGGGTAGAAAGGGAGGGGAGAGGAAGGGAGGAGAGTGGAGAAAAATATATAGCTGAATAAAAATAATTAAAAAAATCAAATGCTAATTATCAGTTAAGTACTTGTAAAATCCCAAGAACAATGGTAACGAAGCAGTTGCCGTTTACAGGGTGCCAGCGGCTGGGCAGCTCATTGAGTTTAGAATTGCACTGTCTTGCCTTCACCACCGCTTCCAGAGGAGGAATCCTGAGCCGCTTCAATCCAGCTGTATTTAGTGCTAAAGCAACCCATATTTACAAAAGATAAAACTCAACAGGTAGGGGAGCTTGACTTCTTTCTCAGTTAGAATGAAACACGGTGCAGAAAACACTAGTCAGGGAGCTAGAAAAAGAATTTTCTTCTGTTGTCTCTGACCAACACGCACGCATCGTCTTTCTCTCTGGCTCACAGTCCCCTGATCAGAGGCCATTAGAACTGGGCACAGGTTACTTCACGCTTGAGGCTGGATTTGACATCTGGACATTTCCCTCAGACATTTCTTTAAAATGCGGTGGGGGAGGCAGGAGACAGGGGTCCTTCCTACGTAGTTCC
This sequence comes from Myodes glareolus, assembly GCF_982192425.1. Taxonomy (NCBI): domain Eukaryota; kingdom Metazoa; phylum Chordata; class Mammalia; order Rodentia; family Cricetidae; genus Myodes; species Myodes glareolus. The sequence continues at coordinate 6,914,038 of NC_142049.1, read as the reverse complement.
TAGTAGGAGTTACACATGGCAAGGAAATTTGGACAGTCAGTCTTAGGGTCCTTTCTGTACTTACACAGGCAGACCAACAGGTGGCCATCCTTCAGGAGCAAACTCAGAAGGACCACCAAGTCTCCTTCAGTCTGGGCCCTGCTCAGAGCCCCTTACTCTGGGCTCCCCTCGACCCCCTTGGCGCCGACAGCCTTTCTACTGCCTTGGCAGAGAAACCCTGACCCCAGAGGCTGCTGCTTATCTGTCCCCATCAGCCCCTTTGAACTCTTCACCCTGCGGCTCTGGCAGCCGCAGAGGAATGTCTAACACTTCTACAGAAAAATCCTGCCTTGGAGAGAGAGGTTCTGTCATGACAAATTGGGGACTCCCAGACTTCTCTACTCTGGGGTGCATCTGGGAAGCGTTCTTTGAACAGGGCTAGGGCTCTCTTATAGGCACAGGATGATGGGCGGATGTCTGATTTCTCCCCCAGGCTGTAAATGGTGACCTGTGTCTGTGAGACAGGTTGCGAAGACCTAAGCCAAAGCCAGCAGAGTTGGGAGTCATCAGGGCCAAGCCTTCCAGGATAGGGCCCTCTGAGGCTCTTCCCCTCATAGGTTGGTCGGAGGTACAGAGTGGGGGTGCTGGAGAGAGCAGAAAGTTCCAGAGGCTGCAAACCATCTCTGTTTTAGGAATCAGGGCCTGTCAGTCTTTGAAACATCTAGTCTGACCCCTTGCAGACCTGAATAAACATGAGGAAGCCAGAAGGAACAGGTGAGCTTGCTTAGCCTGCATCTGAATCCAATGACGAAAAGGTACCACTCATATTCCCAAGGGACTGCGCTCCGCTTTCCCCATGAAAACCACGGGCAGGTCTCCCTTGGCCCAGTGCCTAGTGAAACCATCAGCATCAGTCACCACACCATGGAAAATTACTTCTTTTCTTTTTCTTTTCTTCCTTCCAGAAACTAGAACTGGCAGAATCATGAAACTCGAGGTCTTTAAAACATTTTACACATTCCATTACACTGAATGCCCTTGAAATGCTCTCAGATAAATTTCCCTAGTAAAATAAGTTTGGATAGCTCTTGATATTACATGTACCAGATGTGGTGTGTATTAAAGACTTTGAAAAGTTATGTATGAAGGAAAAGGTTTAACCCCGCAGTTTCTAAACTTATTTGACCACAGGCTTCACCTTGATGTGTCTCTCCTCTCCCACGGCAGTCAGAGTACACTTTGAGAGATGGGACTGCTGCATAAAGAACTTCGTGTTTTGGGGACTGGGGATTCAGGGCAGCACCATCTCTCTCTGGAATCACTGCACTGCTGCCTCTGTCTAGCATCCTAAGGTGACTGCTCTCACCACCTTATGTTGGCTCCCCTCCCCCACGCTTGCTCAGCATCTTTTTGAACACAGACCTGTGTAGGCCACTTAGCCACATGTAACAGCAATAATTAAAGTAAAGGAGTTCATAAATTTGGTGGGGAGGCATAGGAGAGCCAGAGGGGCAAGGGACGGGTGGAGGAGATCTAGCTATGTTCGTGAAATTCTCAAAAAATAATAAAAAAAATTTTAAAGTTCCTCTTGCCAGGTGGTGGCGGCACATGCTTTTAATCTCAGCACTTGGGAGGCAGAGGCAGGAGGATCTCTGTATTCCAGACCAGCATGGTCTATAGAGTTTCAGGAATTCAGAGTTACATAGAGAGACCCTATCTCAAACTAACCACCAAAGCAATGGCAACGACAAAAGCCTCTTAAGGGGCTCCCTCTGTTTTTGGGAGTCAGGTTCATGTTCATAGGCACGCTCACTTTGGCCTTAGTCTAATTGCTCAGCAGCCACTTGTGTCTCCCGACATGCTGGGTACATGTTGCTGCTCCCAAGCCACTGTGAATCATTATACATGGCTTCGCTTCAGCTGATAGTTCTCTCTGCCTAGGTTTCCTTAAGCCTAGGCCAATGCCTATTCAAACTGTAGGGCTTGTCTCCAACACCATCTCCTTTCAGGAACCCTCCCTGACCTATTCTTAGGATAGAGTGAATTCTTTTCTCCTAAGGGAGCACAGGATATGCTGTTTGTCCTAATTAGGGTTTCTATTGTAGTGAAGAGACTCCATGACCACATCAGCTCTGACAAAGGAGACATTTAATTATAGTGGCTGGCTTACAGTTCAGAGGTTCAATCCTTTATCATCATGGCAGGACATGGCAGCATACAGGCAGGCATGGTGCTGGAGAGGCATCAGGAAGTGGACTGACTTACTGGGTATAGCTTGAGCATATCTGAGACCTCAAAGCCCGCCTCCACAGTGAAACACTTCCTCTAATAAGACCACACCTACTCCAACAAAGTCACACCTCCTATTAGTGCCATTCCCTTTGGGGCCATTTTCTCTCTTTCCAACTACCACACTGTTCCTTTCTATAATAACATATCCTATATTGTACGGCATTAATTAAAATTTTATTCTAATTTTATTAGAGTACTATAATGGGCAGGGTATCCTCTATGCCTGGAACTATACACTGAATATGATATAAAAATTCACTTCAGGGCTTGTGAAATGGCTCAGTGGGTAAAGAGGCTCACCACCAACACTAACAACCCAAGTTTAATTCCCCAAACTCACTCAGTGGAAGGAGAGAGCTGACTTCTTCTTTCTCCTTCTCCCCACTACCTCTTTTGTGATCAAGGAATTTTCTTCCTCATGAATTCCATCCTGACCACAGTTTCCCCTCCCTCCAGGCCTCCCAGTTTCTCTTTTCCACCTGCCCTATCTCCAGATCCACTCCTCCCCCATTTCCCTTTAGAAAAGGTCAGGTCTCCCAGGGATAGTAACCAAACATGGCATATCACGGTGCAATAAGAGTAGGCCCATCCCCTCAAATAAAGGCTGGACAGGACAATCCAGGAGGAAAGGGGTCCTAAAAGGAGGCAGAAAGAGTCAGAGACAGCCCGGTTCCCACTGTTAGCTGTCCCGCAAGAATCCAGGAGGAAAGCGGTCCTAAAAGGAGGCAGAAAGAGTCAGAGACAGCCCGGTTCCCACTGTTAGCTGTCCCGCAAGAATCCAGGAGGAAAGCGGTCCTAAAAGGAGGCAGAAAGAGTCAGAGACAGCCCGGTTCCCACTGTTAGCTGTCCTGCAAGAATCCAGGAGGAAAGCGGTCCTAAAAGGAGGCAGAAAGAGTCAGAGACAGCCCCGTTCCCACTGTTAGCTGTCCCACAAGAACACCAAGCTGCATGACCCTAACGTAGAAGTAGAGGACCTGGGCCAGACCCACGCAGGCTCTCTGTCGGTTCAGTCTCTGTGAGCTCCTAGTCACCCTGTTTTCTTGTGATGTCCTTGATCCCTCTGGCTCCTACAACCCTTCCTCCCCCTCTTTCACAGGATTCCCTGGGAGCTGACTTCTACATATTGTGGAAACATTTCAATTCCACAAGCTAGTCTTAATATCCGCGTTGAGCAACGGAACCTGCTAGAATGCCAAGATCGCACAGCTAGAAGGGGGCACCAGAAAACAGAAAAGGGATTGCAGCACACCTTGGGAAGGGCAATAACAAAGGCTGGTGCAGACATGTGGACACGTGGGAAAACTTAGGGAGGGCAGGTAATTCTGCTTTATGTGGGGAGGCAGTAAGGCCTTCAAAGAGCAGGGACTCAGAGTTGGGGCTTAGAAGAAGAGCACAGGTTCCTAGACAGACTGTGTGGGTGTGGATGGGGGAGGAGGGAGGTCTTAGGCAGAGGGAACAACATATACACATAGAAGGGAGTGGAAAATCCATAAAGCTTGATCTCGGGAGAGGGGAGTGCAAAGGGGGTCAGTTTGGGGAAGATGAGGCTGGGTGGAATCCAGACTCACACCTTAAAGTGACTTTACAAAGAGGCAGACATTCTTCAAGAGAGCAGAGACCTGCTGAGGGGTTGCTGGAAGGTTCTGTGTCAACCCCACTCAGACTAGAGACATAGGGAGGGGAGGCAGGCACTTGACTGACACACTGCCTTTATAAGATCTGCCTGTAGGCAAGCCTGTTAGGCATTTTCCTAATTAGTGATTGATGTGTAAAGGCACAGCCCATTGTTGGTGGGGCCACCCTTGGGCTGGTCAAATCCTAGGTTCTAAGAAAGAAGGCTGAGCCAGCCATTAAGCAGCATTACCCCATGGCTTCTGCATCAGCTCCTGCCTCCTGGTTGCTGCCCTGTTTGAGTCCTGTCCCGACTTCCTTTGACGATGAACCGGGAGTGATATGAAAACCTAAACCAGATACACATTCTCTTCCCCAAGTTTTGTTTTGGTTATGTTGTTTCATCACGGCAATAGTAAGTCACCCTAAATGAGACAGAGGAGCATGGGCAGGGAGCAAACATGCGTTTCAGGAGGTTCATCTAGCAGAGTAGATGACAGATAGTTAGCTGGGAGGGCATCCTGGAGACAGCTTCTTGTGCACAGTGGGAGAGGTGAGGGGTTGGTGTCTGACAATGGGGATATGGAGGGGAGAAAGGGATAGAGGAAAAAATGTTCAGAAAGTAAAAGTAATAGTCACAAGGAAGGCAGATTATGGGGAACCAGAGAGGGTTCGGACATCATGAGTCTGGGTCCATCCCTTGCTGCATGTATGACCATAGAGAAGCAATTCGACAAGGATTTCGGTCTTCACTGGCAAGGCAGAGGGATGACAACACCTCTCATAGGTCCTGTTATGGATGTTAAATGAGATAATGCATATAAAGGTCTGACATACTGTAGGCACTGATGGAAACGGGCAGTGTTTGATAACAGGGCAGATGCAGAAGATGAGGAGCTCTGTAAGAGCGGGGCTCTTTCAGATAAAGAATAAGGAAAGAGAGCTCAACTTTCTAAGTCAGACAGCTGAGCCTGGGGTTCTCGGGGCATTTGAACGGACTTGTCTACAACGTAGAGAGCTGTACATGAGGTGCAGGAGGGAGACGTATTCCACTGGGGGGCAGTGTGAATTGTTGAGATCATAGGATTGAATGAGGGTCCTAAGGAAAGTATTTATGCAGCAGGCAGGGAGCAAAGCTGAGGACAAAAATCCCAGGACATCCACAAGATCAGAAAGGGGCACTTAAGAGTTCAGCAAGGGCAGTGAATAGAGAACCACAGTGATGGGGAGCTGCAGAAGCAGAAGCCTACGGGGCAGTTGCTGCAGGACCCATGTGAAGGCTGAGATCCGTAGTGCCACTGGCTGCTGTCAAGTAAAACACGGATCCAGAGTGTCCACTGAGTCACTGTTTGAAAACCACTGGCGAGCCTTGCAGACTGCCATGTTGGGTGGAGTGGTGAAGGGGACCCATGATGCATAGCGTTAATATGGAAAACAGGAGAAAATGATAAAGCATTCTAAAATGTTTGGCTTCCAAGTGTGTGTGGTGGGGCAGCCACCAGGGGGCGAAAGACTGAAGGGTGGATTTGGTTTGGAGATGGGAAGTGTCCACAGGAGGCACATGAGCTGGATTGGAGGAGAGGTAAGAGATAGGAGACGAGGGATGGAACAAAGTAGGATGGATTGGGGGAGATCCTAAGAAGCTGGGAAGGGGCAGGAGCTAGCCCAGCTGAAGTGTGAAGATGTGGTCAGATACCATGGAGCAGACATTAGCTGTCTCATCCCAGTTCACCCACAGGCACTGAGGGCGTGACTGTTCTAAAGTCACGGGGAGGGGACAGAGTTGAAGAGGGATGGATTCACAAGGATGTTAGGGGAACTAATCCATCGGCAAGGATGCAGGAGATCACGGATGAGATAGCGGGCCCACCGAGTCTAAGAAAGAGAAGGCAAAGCAGGGTGAGCACAGTGAACATCTTCAAGCACACGAAGGACCATCCAGTGGCTGGGAGCTGAGCCGAATGTCTTCTGCGCACAGTTAATGGGCAGAAGAAAGAGAGACCCAGATTCTAGTGCTGCGTAAGGTAGAGGTTTCAAATACGGGGCTGACTGTGGTTGCTGGTCACTGGAGGTGATATTGTGGTCACTGTGGCTTCATTTGGTGAGGAACTAGGGGACGGGATTCCAGTCTGGAGTGTGAGGGGGGACCTCAGAGAACTTCTACTTCCCATATCCCAGACTGGGAAAGCTCCTCTTATGCCTGCCTGGAAGCCAGACCAGCAGGCTCCTTACATGACATTCTGACCTCATTGAGGGGAAATCCCAACAACTATCAAGACGGTCTCAGGAAGCAACGATTTCCAGCAAACATGTCAGGATGATGTGGCTACTCCTTCATCATTATGAGGGGGCGAGTCCAGGCCAGACAGAAAACACTTTATGAACAGTTGGATTTCCTCCGGAGTTTCCCTGTTTGTCTCGGTTCCTAGGCAATCACACAAGGCATCAGTAATCTCCATCTAGGAAGAGGGTGGAGGCTAACTGCTGACCTTTCAACCTCTCAAAGGTCAGAGGTCACTCCTGAGCTTTTTTTTTTCCCCCTTCGAAGTTACAGCAACTCAGTCCACACACTCCTGTTCATAAATCTCCCATCCGTTTCTCTCACCTGCCTGGAACTCCACAGACAACGGATCCCATTTTCTTATAGACTGTGTGTGTCGATTGTCATGAGGCCATGGGTACCCTTCACAAAGCCTCTCTGATTATTTGTATATCTCTGTTCAGGGCTGCTACAATCCATGATACAATCACACACTCATCTTCCCCAGAGTCAGAACTTCTCACGGAGAACTAGCTAGGCTCCATGAGGACTTATGGCCTCTGATGATAAAACAGAGAACCAGACCATATTTGGAGACTGTCAGCACACAGTGTGTGAGGACCATCTTGAAATGCTATAGTAAGAACTTAGAGCCAAACAATGCTCTTTCTACAGTCTTTTAAAATGCAAACCCAATCCTTACACTTTCATTGCGGTCTGGATGTCAGAAGCTAAGGGTTTCCCTCGCTTATGTTGTTTTAAAAACTACCAGGAGGAGCCTGAGTACATGTGCTTCGTCCCCTTGGGGTTGAGTTGAGCTGGCTGAGGTTTGAGGTTTGCTGAGAGCTGTGGAAATTGCTCAGCTCTGGTGAGTGACGGGGCAATCGGACAACTGTCGTCAAGAAGGAGAAATTGGAGAGGAAGGGATGACTCACCTGAGTGAGGATGCTTCATTCACCATTGGAAGAAGGACGCTTAAAAGAAATCCCACACTAGCTCAGAATTGAGAATAATAGAGGGTTATTTACTTAGGGGTAGACTCACAAATCAGAATCCTCTGCTGGAATGGGGAACAGCAACCAAATCCTGCAGCCAGAAAAGAGTTCCGATGTGCATTTTACATCGGCATAAATAGTATAAGAGGCCACGCCCAAGTGGGCGGGTAACTTAAAGGCTACTGGCTGTAGGAATTCCTACACCAACCATTGGAAGCTAGAGACTGTCTAGAATAGTAACTGATGTCTAGTCCCTCTACAGTGCCCTTTGGAGAGGATGGGTACACACTAACTTTGTCCTTGACCAAGACAGAGAAAACAGGAGTAAGCTAAGTAGAATAGCTTTAATAATGCGATTTCCCTCTCTTTTGCTTTTTTGGTTTACTAAGGAAGTGTCTGGAGAATGTTAGCTATCATTTCCTTCATGTGAGGGCACAGCAATAGGAAATATCCCATTAGAAAGTGAATTCTGTAGTTAGACCACCTTTATTCGTAATTCAGCTCTGCGGTTAAGTGGGGGGTGTGACCATGAGCAGTTTCCTTCACTTCCTGGGTCTCAGGTCTCTCATCTGATAACCCATGTTGTGGTCAGCATTGTTTTGGATGTGTGAGCTACATCAGGAGATGGAAAAGATATGACAATCCCTTACCATGACTTATATTTTAGTGATATAAGAGAGTCACACACCTAGTTATTAGAATCTGATAGAATTTATAAGAATATGGCCCATGGATTAAGTGTCTAGTCCCCAGATACTGCCAGGACGTGACCATTAGGAGATGGGGACTGTCTCAGGGTTCTATTGATGTGAAGAGACACCATGATCACGGCAACTCTTATAAAGGAAAAACATTTTTTTACATTTTTAGAGGTTTACTGCATTATCATCACAGTGTGACTTGGTGGCACGCAGGCAGACATGGTGCTGGAACTGAGAGTCCCACATCTTGAAAGGCAGGCAACAGGAAGTGGTCTGTGATACTGGGAGTAGTCTGAGCTTTGGAGACCTCAAAGTCTGTCTCCACAGTGACACACTTCCTCCAACAAGGCCACACCACCTAATAGTGTCACCCCTTTGAGGACCACTTTCTGTCAAACCACCATATTCCTCTCCCTGCCCCCCCCAAAGTGTATAACTATATCATAATGCAAAAATGCATTCAATACAACTTTAAAAGTCCCCACAGTCTATAATAGTTTCAAACTTGCTTAAAAGTCTCAAGTTTAAAGTCTCTTCCGAGTCTCACACAATCTCTTAACTCTAATTTCCCCGTCAAATCAAAATAAAAAAAGAGATCACACACTTCCAACATATAAGGGCTCAGGATATACATTACTGTTCCAAAATGTAGGGAAGGGAACAAAGTGAGGAAATACTGGACCAAAGCCACACCAAAAACCAGCTGGGCAAACTCTACACTCTGCATCTCCATGTCTGATGTCAAAACGTTCTTCAGAGCTCCAGCTCCTTTCAGCTTTGCTGACAGCAACAGAACCCCTTTCTCTTGGGTTAGTTCCACTCCCTCTTAACAGCTTTCCTTGGCAGGTATTCCATGGTTGTGGTACCTCCAATATCTCGGGGTCTCTGAGGCAATCCAGGCTTCAACTTCACAGTCTCACACAATGACCTCTCTAGGCCTCCACCCAGGGACATACCTGGCACATGCCTTCCCTCAGCAGCTTTCCTTAGTCACAGGAGAAACTTCTATGGCCCCTTTCTATCCTTATATCTTTAGAACCACATTGCCAAAGTGGCCAAATTCTGCTGCTCTTTGGGGCTGGAATATGCTCCCCTCATTCAATTACATCTTTACCAACTTTCTGTTTTCTAAGTTTCCTTCACTGCCTAAGTTCAGCTGTTTTGGAACTTGCTTCATAGACCAGGCTGTCCTCAAACTCAGAGATGCACAGTCTTTGCCTTTTGAGTCCTGGGATTAAAGGCATGAACCACCACACTCAACTTGAAGCTTTCTTTTAATTCCTTTCACAAGTTGGAAATTTAGCTGGATGGGACCTCTCCTTGAGATCTCCACTCCCTTTATTCCATTTCTTAATCTTTTTGTCTCCTTGAACACAGGATTTCATTCCATTCCACTTCCTGATGTTTCTTTTCTCCTTAAATTTTATATTTTGTAATTTACTCTGCTCAGCTTGTTTCTTTCCATTATAAATCTTCATTAGAGTTACTTCTAATAACCATACAACAGAGCCTATACTAGGCTGTTTTGAGATTTTCTCTGCCAATAGAATTAATCCAAATCTCTTTACTTTAACTCCTGGTAGATTTTTTTGGACAAGGGCAAAAAGCAGCCACATTCTTTACCAAAATATCATAAGAATAATCTCTAGGCAGCGTAATAAAATTCTTCTCCTCTGAAACCTCTTGAACCACCCCCCCCCAGCTCAAGTCATTCTCAGCACCACTGTCTTCCATGCCCCTACTACTATGGCCCATTAAGCAATGCTTAAAGCATTCCACTGCTTTCCTAACCCAAAGTACCAAAGTCCAAATTCCACCAAACAAACACATGGTCAGGCCTATCACACCTACATCCCAGTCCCTGGTACCAACTCCTGCCTTAGGGTTTTTATGGCTGTGAAAAGACATCATGACCACAACTCTTATAACGGGAAACATTTAATTGGGGTGGCTTCCATTTTCAGAGGTTTAGTGCATTGTCATCACGGTGTGACATGGTGGCGTGCAGGCAGACACGGTGCTGGAGCTGAGAGTCCCACATCTTGATAATAGCTTGAGCATAGGAGACCTCAAAGCCCACCCCCACAGTGACACACTTCCTCTAAAAATGCTACATACCCACTCTAACAAAGCTAAACCTCCTAACAGCCCCATTCCCTTTGGGGCTATTTTCTTTCAAACTACCACTGAGGTCCTTAGGAAATGGGGCACTTTCCCTCCAAGGGGGTTATGAGACATGGCTTGACAACACACTCTTTGCTATCATAGTGTCTCCATCAGAGACCACAGCAGTAGATCTTCCTGATGTTGAACTGGAACCTCCCAAACTATTAACTAATAGTTATTATCTTCATCATTAGAGTGATGATGAGCTGACTAATTTAGGGCTGTTGACAATGTTAAATAACTTAAAGCAAATGATTTGCTTATTGGCCTTAGGCATCTAGATTATACCAGTATCTAGTGCACCAAGAAGGGAAATAGATACTTTTTATTAATTATCTTTTTTTTTAATTGAGAAATGTTCTCTGGGTGCTATTTAACTCATTGTGGTAGTTTGAATGTAATTGCCCCCATAAGCTCATAGGGAGTGGCACTAGTAGGAAGTCTGGTTTTGTTGGAGTAGGTGTGTCCTACTTACAGTGACCCAGTTCACTTCCTGTTGCCTGTAAGATGTAGGACTTTCAGCTTCTTCTCCAACACCATGTCTGCCCACATTCTGCTATGTCCCACCATGATGATAATGGACTAAACCTCTGAAACTGTAAGCCATCCTGTTGTGGGACAATGCTCTTGTACACTGTAAAGATTTGTCACTCATATTGGTTTAATTAAACACTGATTGGCCAGTAGCCAGGCAGGAAGTATAGGTGGGGTGACCAGACTAGGAGAATTCTGGGAAGAGGAAATGCAGAGATGCAGTCACAGGCAAGGTGCAGAGGAAGGAAGACGAGAATGCCTCACTAGAAAAGGTACCAAGCCACGTGGCTAGACATAGATAAGAATTATGAGTTAATTTAAGAGCTAGTTAGTAATAAGCCTGATCAATAGGCCAAACAGTTTAATACTAATGTAAGCCCCTATGTGTTTATTTGAGACTGAATAGCTACAGGATTGGGCAGGACAGAAGTTCTGTCTACACCACCCCATTAAATGTTCCTTTATGAGAGTTACTGTGGTCATGCTGCCTCTTACAGCAACAGAAACACTAGGACACTCCTAATTACAGTTTTTTTTAAATTACAAAAGAAGCATCTGTACATAAATAAATAAGCATGAGAAAATGAGTAATTTGGTGAGCCAGATTCCCGGGCAATCTCATTCTGTCATGGCAATTGCTATTAACAATTTGGTGAATATGCATCCAGATAATTCTTTGCTCATGTACTGATTGGTTTCAACTGCTGACTTACCAGAACCTAGAACTGCCTGAGAAGAGAGTCTTAGCTGTGGGATTGTTTAGATCGCATTGGCCTGTGGGCATGTCTGTGGGTGTCTGTGTGCAATTGTCTTCACTGTGACCCAGCCCACTGTCGGTGGGACTATTCCCTATTCAGGGGGGCTTGGGTTGTATAAGAGTGGACACGGCTGGCTGGGCAGTAATGGAGCAAGGGCCCACGAGTTTAGTCTTTATCTGCTCTTGACTGTGGATGTGCTATGTCTGGTTGCTTGAGTTCCTTCCTTGACTTCCTCTGAATGATGGACTGTAAGCCAAATAAACTCCTTTTTCCCCCCTATCCTCTATCTTGCTTTTGGCCAGGATATTTTATCACATCAACAGTGGTGAAACTAGACCACTTTATACCAGAGCTTACAAACACAGATGTTCATGTTTCAACCCAGAGACTCTGAATTCTTTATAAACACCCTTGGTGATTCAGAAGAAAAGTTAGATGTGTTTGGGGGCATGGGGGTTAGTTTGGCATTTATATACCTACTTGATTTAATCCTCTGCTCTGTTCTGCAGTGGATAGGGAGTTGGGGAAGGAGGGGTTGGATATATCCAAGGGAACATAATCCAGCAGGTTTTTGTACACTAGAGGAATCAGTTTCCATTTTATGGAGAGAAAGGAGAGGGGAATAAACTTGGCTTACCTCTGGAAATATTCTGAACACATGGAGAATAGATGGAGGCTGCATCAGCCTCTGACTCGCTATTGAGTGAGAGAAGCTGCAGGACCAGCTGGAGTAAATGCTCATGAACTTAGAAGGCTGGGCCCCAGAGTCCTCACAGATACATTTCATATGTGCTACACACCTTGTCACCTGCTCAGGGAAGACAACGCCACCACAACACTCTTCCCTGTTGAACACAGAATCCTGAACAGATGAGGTTGAACAAGAAATGAGACCTTCTACTTAACCTTCCTCACTGTACCTACCAACAATATCCCAGCCGAATCCTAAAGTTCACAGAGCACTCAGGCACAGTTCAGGAAGTGGTGGAGAGTCACACTCTCTTGTTCCCTCCTTCGGCCTCAGGGGCTGCAAGCAGCCCCCTAACTTTAACATTTATGGGCTGGGAGCTCACAACTTTTTATATTTCCACCAGAGGACCCACTCTTTCTGAACTACTGACTTACATCGACACTGAGCCAAAGAAAGCATGGAAGGTCAGGTTATCCAAACACCAGCAGACACAGATGAAATGTCCTGAATGCAGCAATTTGGAGAACAGGATCAGGATGTTTTGCTACAGGGTCTCATTAAGAAGCCCGGGCTGGTCTTAAATTCATGATCCTTTTGCCTCATCTTCGTGCCTGCTGGGCTCACAGGCATGTGTTCCCATGTCCTTCTGAGAGCAGAGGTCTTTATACAGTTGCAAATTACTTACTAGCCTGGCTTAGTAGCTGGAATATAGCAAATGCTAGGTATGGATGCCTTTCTGTATCACACAGTACATGTCTGTGGAGATATATGTAGTGATGCCATTATTTCCTCTGCTTTTCTACCATTTCTAGAGCATCTTCTATGCTCTTGTCTGTCTCAGGACGATGGGTAACGGTAGTCTTTTCACGGGTGACTTCCAGTGAACCGTGCCTTGTATTTAAACCTTTATATTACCTCCTGCTTCAGAACTCAGGGTGTACCTGTGATTTGACTTAATTAGTATAAATAAGGTGGTGGCAGCTATATTGTACAAGTTTCAGATGTTATTCTTTTTATATTACATTTTCTTGAGTTTTGTCCACGGGTCCCACGAAATATGGTAATATACACCCAACCCTCTAACTTACCCCATATTTACCCAAGGTGTCTCCCTCCTAACTTCACGCTGTCTTCTTTTGTCTAATAATCCACTAATTCCAATCAGTGTTGCCCATATGTATGGTCCCAGGGCTGCGGTCATCCATTAGAGCATGGGAAACCTACCAGTGGCTACAGGCTTAAAAACAAACACAAACCCTGGATGATTCTTCTTCCCCAGCAGCTCTCAGCTGCCAATAGCTCCTCAGTAAGGGGTGGGGCCTGGGGAGCCCCTTCCTCATTTGTGATGGAATTGGCTCTCTGGATCCTGTGTAGGTCTTGTGTAGGTCACCGTAGCTGCGGTGAGTTCATGAGTGGGATAGCCATGTTGTTTATAGAAAATCACCTTTCAGGGCTCTCTTTCTATCCTCTCTGCTAGCTTTTACATTCTTTCTGTCGCCAAGTATCATTATTTTTGAGAAAAAATAACATTTTATGCATATGGTTGTTTTGCTTGCACGTAAGTCTGTGCACTACATGCATTCCTGGTACCCACAAAGTTCAGAAAAGTGTGTCAGATCCTCTGGAGAAACTGGATTTGCAAACAGTTGTGAGCCACCGTATGCATGGTGAGAATCAAATTCCAGACCCCTGGAAGAGCATCCAGTGCTCTTAGTCACCAAAGCGTCTCTCCAGCCCCCAGGTACCATTCTTAAGAAAGCCTGGCAACTTCTACGTGGTGTTCTTGGGAATCCTAGACTGACTGTATTAAAATTTCAGCTCTGTTGTTAGGAGAGGAAGCCACACGAGGCAACCATGGAGGGAGACTGAGCCCCTGAGACCGCGAGGAAAAGCGAAGCTCAACATTTCTAGAGCAGCCGAGCGCAGCCATATTTAGTGATCAGTAGTAAGACCACCAAGTGAGCCACCCAACTAAGTTACCTCAGCTTGCAACAATCAAGAGCCAGTAATGTAAGCAAGAAAAAAAAATGTGAATTAACTCTTCAGCTCTACTAAATTTCAGAATTGCTATGACCATGTTTGGCAGAGTTGGAGACTCAAAGTCAGACCCTCATGACTGCTATGATGAACTCTGCTACCAAACTACCCAGCCCTCCAAAGTGCTCTGGTTGACTCTAGAAATCACTGATTCTGGAGCTCAAGCAGATGAGCAATGCTGCTCCACTGGCTTTGCTGGGGATGACAAGACTGAAGCCACCTGGAGGAAAAACCACTTTTCCATAAAGCTCGCTCTTCACTGCCTTCCCCAGGGAAGCTGCTTTTCCACTCTCTTCCTCTGCCCTCCAATGAAAGACACCTAGCTACAAACTTAGCTCACTGTTTGTTGGGAAGAGATAGAAAGGCACAAGTCATAAGATCTTCCACTCAGTAACTTTAGCTTGAGAGAATTGAGGATGTGTGGACCTTACAGGTGGTAGGATTACTTTTTGTTGTTTGTTTTGTTTTTCATTTGGTGTTTTTTTGAGACTACTCAAAATTTGTGATTCCCTAAGACTTTCTAACTAACCTGGCAGCCATCTTTGCTCTCTCTCTCAGTCTGATCAGGATATTGTGGAGAGAGTAGGCTGTGCTTTCCAGGTATTGGATGAAAAGCTTTAGGTTACCCACCAAACGTAAGGTCAGAAACAAGCAGGATGAACCACAGAGGGGAGCTGGAGTGAGGAGGAACCACTAGATGGAGAGAGTCCTGGGAACGTATGACGGAGCACAGAACGAGGCTCCGGAAGAGCAGGGTGCACATCAAGGTTGAGAGGTAGCGTTAGAGGTGAGCCTGGGCAGTGGCTGGCTTCAGGGCTGAGACATCCAAAGCTGTCTATAAACATAACTTATCTGCAAGGATCGTTAATTGTGAATAGTGATTTCCACTATGCTGTGAACCTTGTGTGTGTGTGTGTGTGTGTGTGTGTGTGTGTGAGAGAGAGAGAGAGAGAGAGAGAGAGAGAGAGAGAGAGAGAGAGAGAGAGAAGATAGCCATGAAGCTAAAAATGAAGATGATTTCCTTCATACAGTAAAGGTCTTTACAATCAGGTGTTTTTCTTATTACTCTAACCCAAGCAGCTTAAAAGTCCTTAGATTTAAAGTTTGTGGGAGTAGGGCTGGGCATGGTGGCACATCTTTAACCTAGTACCCAGAGGCAGAGGTAGGCAGATCTCTGTGAGGCTGAGGCTAGCCTGGTCTACAGAGCAGTTTCAGGACAGCCAGGACTATACAGAAAAACCCTATTTTGAGCCTCCACCCCTCAAAATAAACAAGACTGAGAATTTGTGCAGCTAATAGGAAAGGAGGTGACCTCTTTCATGGCCTGCCTGAAGGCCGAAGCTGCTGGCAATATCAGAAATCTGTTAAAGCGGGCAGATCTCGGTTTCCAGGTGCAATCGCAAACTAGAGCATTCCCTGTTAGTAACTTAAATAAGAAATATAAACAAAAACCATAAAGGAGAACTTGTCCCACCAGGACATGGTACCCAGACACGATGCTTCAGGCCCTACTACACAGGAGAGGAGAGAAGCAAAGACAGAATGACAAGGGCTTGGAAGGTCAATCTGCCTCTGGTTTGACAACCACACTCAGCTTTCTCGTGTGGCTCACAGATTTATTTATTTGCTTATTTATTTATTTATTTATTTTTTGAGACAGGGTTTCGTGTAACCCGTGCTGGCCTAGAATTTGTTACCGGGGCTAACCTGGAGCTTCGTCCACCTCCTAAAACCTGGGGTTGCATCTGTGTGCTGCCGTGCCCAGTGGACATGGCTCTAGGGATTGAACCCAGGACCACTGAGCGTGCTAGGCAAAGCACTTTACTAACTGAGCTGCATCCCAGTCCCTGCGGCTCACAGACTTAACCGGATGTTCCTCTGCTTTGGCGTGTCTTCCTCAGGAACCACCTTCAGGATAGGAATTGAGCCAGAGTGAAATCTTGTCAATACTTCTCTTTTTTACCACCTAGAACCTACGGATGCAGCAGTTAGCAGGGAAGGTAAAAAGAGGAAGCTTTTTATTGGCAGGATGTTTGGGCAGCAATGAGGGCATTGAAGGCAGGAGTCACGATTTCCCAAGGTTCTTTCTTAAAATATAGTGTGTTTGGCTTCAGGGCTTCTGACTCAGCCTCAGGCCAGGCATTCCATCTCGGGGCTAGTCCATTCCCAAGAGTACCTGGGGAGACCAGCTCATTTTCCACCTACAGTGTCGACAGAAACATCTGTTCTAGGTTGTTAGAAAATCAAAACAATGAGCTGTCAACCCATCCATCACCTCTCTGCAGAAGGACACATTCCTGCTGACTGATACACACCCTTCCCTAAGGGTTTACCCCGGACTGCCTGTGTGTCTGTGGAGCTGTGGATTGATTTTGATGATGATTTGAAAACCCTCTTACATCTTAATTTATTTAACCTTCTCCCATGAGT
This sequence comes from Myodes glareolus, assembly GCF_982192425.1. Taxonomy (NCBI): domain Eukaryota; kingdom Metazoa; phylum Chordata; class Mammalia; order Rodentia; family Cricetidae; genus Myodes; species Myodes glareolus. Next base: position 6,897,584 of record NC_142049.1, on the reverse strand, counting down.
AGCAAGCCTTCTCTTTGGGGAACTGTGGATTGACTACTGACTCATAAGCAGGCGACGGATCCCGGAAACAGCAAGCAAAAAATTGGCTCTCTAAAACAATGCCATTCCCTTTGCTCAGGTCACAAAGCCTTATAAGAAAGAGCGTGTGGGTGGAGTTGGCACACTGAGTTCACCTCACAGTCCTGCATGGTACATCGTGGGTACCTTGTGAACCAAGGACTTTGTGAGCCACGACAGTGACCTTGTCATCTCAGGGCTTCCCTTCTTCTTCCATTAAAGTGAGCAAGATAGTACCTATCCTGCCAGCTCCATGGCCAGACCAGAGTAATGGAGTGGGAAGAAGATACATTCAGGAGGCTGTGCTGCTTGAATCCATTCATAGTGTCACCACCTAAATGCCAAACAACGTATCCTGGCGCTCCTTCCATGACAGAGGACACATAATCAGATTTCAGTGTACTGTGGTGCTTACTCTGGGCCCCAAATGGCCGTTGTTGGCCCTGCAGCCTTCGGCTCTCCTTTGGACATACAGAAACAAGTCCAATTCTCTTCTGGAAGAATAGCTTGCAGATGTCCAGAAGGCACCCTACTCCTTGATCCAGAGTGGCCTCCGAGCCTTCTCACTGCCAAAGCAAGCATTTCTTTCCCTCCACTGTCAGGGCTATTGTTCTTTAAAGGTACGGTTGGTCTGGACTTGGAGGTGGCATTGAGGCCGTCTGAAAGGGGAAGGATGAAGTGGGACGCACCCCCCCCCTTTGTTCCAGATGCTGCTGTGCTTCTGTTAATGCACCAGTTTGTGAATGAGCTTCTTTGGTGACCACATCCCAGCAGTGCATTTCCCTGTGGTCTTGACTGTCAACATGTAACCTTCAGAGCATCGCGCCCCTTCATCCAGTTTGTCCTGCCTGCTACCCAGGGCGCTGGTTCTCAGTTCTGACCAGGACTTGCAGTCTGCCAGTCCTACAGCTTTCCTCATCCCTCCCCTGATTCCTGCTGCTCCAGGTCCTCATTTCCCTTCTTCCTCAGCCTAGACCTTTGGCACACCATTGTGGCAATCCCCCCCAAGTACACTTTCAATTCCCTTCTTGCCTGGAAAAAGACTGAGTCTGATTCATCTGTCTCAGCACCTCTCTTAGCACCTAACTCCCTCTGCGTCGACTCTCTTCCCATGACGCAGTGTGTGTATCAAAGCCTGAACTTCTCCAGGTATGCATTTGGTCCCCGGCTCTCTAGCTTACTCAAATTTCTGCTCCCCATTATTAATTTTCTGTGCCCCATTATTAATTTTCTCTTTTCTGCAGCACCCTTCCCATGAACCACAATACGACTTTATCTATTTTCCAGGGAGAACAAAGAGTCCATAGGTTCCCTGAATCACCGAAGCTCTGGCTTGCCCAGCTTGTGGAGGGCATTACTAGAACTCTGGTAGCATGCCAGTGGGTGTGGGCGGCCATGGTGGCTGGCAGAATAAGCAGGGGAGGAGGGTGGAGCTGCCAGCATTATGCTCTCCAGAGTAGACAAGAGCTCCCACAAATCTAGAAGACTTGGATTTGGGGAGTCTGCTGTACTGGTCTATTAACATTCTCCTAACCTGACCTAACCGTGTGTGTGTGTGTGTGTGTGTGTGTGTGTGTGCATGCACGTGCACATGCATGCGTGCGTGAAGATGAATATGGCGAGCTGCTTTCCAAAGCCATTTTATTAGGAGGCTAACGTCTTTTCACCAGAAGAGCAGAGTCTGTATTCATACAAACTACCCCGAGTGGTTCAGACCCAGAGGGTTTCCCTCCCGGAACAACAGAATCTAGCAATCTCCACATCCCAGTGCCTTCTTGCAGTTATCCTGGAGACAGCCCCATCCCACATGGCTTCCAGACTTTCAGGTGCATGTGTCAAGCTGAAAGTTTCAGACCACCCTCCCCAAAGGATAGAGCCACAGCCTCTTTTGTGAATTCCACTCTCCCAAAGCTAGGCTTGACTTTGGCCATGGCACGACTTAAGAGCTCTCTCCCAAAGGGACAGCACGGCCCACTTACTTATCCGTCACGGCCTGCATGAACTCATCCAGGAGGTCATCGTACGCCTTCCCACCAACACGCCGGTGTTTCAGGCCGATGTACAGAGGGTCTCTGAGAAGCTCCTGGAACAGAGAGCACCCACTTACTGAACCCGCTCCACTCTTCCTGGTTTATCCTCGTTTTCTGTACAGCGAATGTCCAGGGTTAGTGGGAAGGACAGGAGGTAGGAGGAGAGAAGGAAGGAATCTGCCTGGGTTTCCCTACCTCCGCCGAGGGGAAATCTCTGGAATGGTCTGGAGGCTACAACCTGGCTCAGGCTGGATTCCCATGCAACCCCCACTTTAGGAACGAGTAATGCCTCCATCAGACACAGTCTTTCAAGCCCTGGCTATAGGCTCTGGGTTTATTACAGGGTTTCTCAAAAGTGTCTATCCTGACAGCTTGGCTTGAGTAATTCTTTAATCTGAAAGCTGACCTGCATATTATAAGATATTTAGCAGCATCTCCAACCTATGCCCACCAGAATCCAGCAACATCCGCAGTTGTGACCATAAAAATGTCTTTCCATATTGCTAAAGGTATTCTTAAAGGCAGAATGTTCTTGGTTGAGAACTTCTGAGGTTGACTTAAGGTAGCATCTGGATTGGGGAGTGGGGTCTCATCCTCTTTCCCTCAATATAACTTATAAAACATTAATTAATTCAGTAAAATCTTACCTGTCATGTACCTCACACTCTGCTAGGTCTTGGGGATACTAAGTTATAATGATACAACTAGATATTCATCTAAGAACGATGCTCACCTCGTTCCTTAGCCTTGGCAGGTAACTCTCCATTGCCTCTTGCAACAAAACTTTCTGTCACAGTAGCCACATGCATATTGGGTCTTCCTTTTGTTTACACATGGCCTGACCAGCTTCTCCTATTTGGCTTCCTATTTCATCCATACCCCTATGGATCAGTAGACTAATTCATGCATAACACATTTATTTGTTAATTCATTTATTTCAATAATCATAGAAGCTTCATCATATATTTCAATAACCATAGAAACTTCATCATATACGAGGAAAAACACTTGAAAAAATGTATAATGTTCTTAATGGGCAAATCTAGACAAATCTCAAGCTATATGATATGAAAGAAAGCCAACCCCCAAAGATTAAATACCACCTGATCCCATCTACATACCATTCTTGAACTAATAAAGCTATAGAGATAGGGACCAGTCATCAGATATTAGGAAGAGGAAGGGGAACATGGGTATGGTTATAAATGGATAGCATGAGATATCCCTATGATAAAACTGTTCCATAGCTTGACAGCCTTAGTGGTACAGAAATCTACATAAGTCACAGGATTGATAGCAAATAAACACATATGTATACACACACACACACACACACACACACACACACATGAATGTATGCAAAAACTAGTGAATTGTGAATAAGATCCATGGATTGTGTCATGGTCAATTTCCTGGTGGTATATAACATGCTACCATTGAAGAAAACTGGCTCGTTGGTATAGGGACTCGTGGTGGTTTGAATGAGGACTATCCCATATAGACTCACGTATCTGAACACTTAGTCCCCAGTTGGTGGTGACTTTGGGGGTGAGGCTGTGGCTCCTTTAGGAGGTGAACCCTTGCAGGAGAAGGAAGCACATCCTTGGGGCTGGGATTTGAGGTTTTATATCCTTGTTCCTCTTCCTCTCCCTATGCTTCCTGTGTGCAGATAGAATGTGAGCAGCCAGCCTCCTGCTCCTGCTGCCAGGCTGTGTCATGCCATCCCGACATTACGAACTCTAGCCTTCTGGAACAAGTTGCTTTTGGTCATGGTATTTTATCAGAGCAACAAAAAGTGATTAATACAGAACACACTGTATTTTTTTCTGAGAAGTGCATGCTAATCTAGAATAATTCAAAATAAGAGTTCAAAAATAAACAAGACTATCAAAATATGTGCAACGCATGCCATATAAACATCACATATTTATTGAAATCGACACCCCTGCTTGCAGCCTAGAGCAGTGTGACAATAAAGGAGAACAACTGATTCTGCGAGGGTGCTCACGGTGTCCTGAGGGTGTGGACGAGGAAACTAACTGCCACAGAGAAGGATGGCCCTGCTTTGGGAGACAGTGTAGCGTATGAACACATAGAGTGGGAAAGCAGCTGTGCTTGAATGGTGAGTGGGAACTGCATTGTGGGGGAAATGGTCAGGCCTGAAAAGATGGTCAGATCCTAACAGATTAGCTGGGTCTCCAGGCAGACGGGCACAAAAGAAGGTTCGAGGTTGGAGGCAGAGTGCGGGGAAGGTGGCTGGTATGCTTGGGAAACAGGAACTAACCCTCTGCTGCAGCCTCTTGGAAGTTCCCGGAATAAGAGCTCATTGACAAATTCATCGCTGCCGGCCCATCTGAGCTGATGTTGCAAGATGTGAAGATGAAGGCAACGTGACTCAGGTTTTGCCTCCACCGGGACAGGCTGCTGTCCTTGGAGGGAGCGTTTATGGCTTCTCCGATCTTCCTTCTCACGGGTCAGATGAGGATAAAGTGTAGCCACACTGAGTGCTCGTGGTGACCAGTGGAAGATTATGAGAGAGCTTCGTGAATTCCAGCGCCTGGTATAAAGGGCAGCAGGCATTCAGGCTCTGACAGCTTCTGCTGTGCCCTATGCTGAGGCCTTAACTGTGTGGTCACAGCAGCCACGGGAAGAAGACAGAACTCTAAAACCGGAATCTGTTGCAGGAGGGCGGTTTCAGGGCCATCTCCCATCCATATTCTCTCCAGAAGGCTTAATGATGAGAACAGGGGCAGGGACGGTTAGGGCAGAGCATCCTTCCTAAATGAGGTCATTTGATACAGTCTTTGCTCACCAGAGACTCTTCTGGGCTGTCCTGTAGGCAGAGTTCTTACATTCCATCTTTGCTTCCTCTTTCTATGAGAGTCTTGTCAGTACTGTATAGTCTGAAGGTCCTTCCAGCTCCCACCACCTCTCTCTCCCTCCCCTTACGAAGCCGTCACGTACGTATTTCCAGGAGGACTTGCGATATGGGTTTTACTTTTTATTATTCCCCTATGTTATGAACGAAGTAACAAGATACAGAGAGGTGAAGTCACCTGCCCCAAGGCCTTTTGTTGGTAAGAGTAATAATTGGTATTTGAAACCAGAGTCCCTGCTCCTAGCCTGTGGCTTTGGTGGCTCTTCTGCTCATTGGTAAGATTGACATGATGTTTAATCCGCTGAGTCATACTGCAGCCTGATGCAATGTAATATGCCCCTGTCTCACGCCTTTGGTCGTGATGGGCAAGTACCCTTTCAAACAAAGATAAATCCTTCCTCCCTCCCTTCTGCTGCCTCTTCTAGGATCCATACGGCAACAATGAGGGCAATGAGTGCTGGCACCCGAAACCTTTCAAAGACATCTTTGTGTTTGATTTTTATAATACTTGAAGTACTTCAAAGCTAACTACAAAAATGGGAGAAACTTAGGAATAGAGATGACACTAAAGACAAACGCGCTTTACGCTTGCAGAGAGCTTGCGAGAAGAAATTCCCTCGTTGGATCTGGTGCCTGACTGTCCCATTCCTGTTGTACAGATCAGGACATTGGAGGTCAGTGGTTTAAACAAACTGCCCAGAGCCAGGAAGAAGTGGCTCAGACTGGCTCTCAGGGTAGCATCCTCTCTTCCCCATCATTTGATGTTGTGGGGACCAAGGAGCTAAGCCCCAGCTTCTTGTCCTCACTCTCTGTCTGTCCCTGCCGGAAGAGTTGAGCAGTAGCTGGCAAGGTCTAGAAGGTCTGGGTTTCTGGGCTTCGGAATTGGACAGATCTGAGCTTGAATTCACACCCTATCAGTTAAGCTCAGAGACTTTGGGCAAAGAAATATAATCTTGTTTTGTTTCTTCTTCTGTGTCGAAAAAGATTAATAGTGATTCCTGTCACACCATGTGATTTCTTGAAGAAAAGTCTGTTCCTTTCTCACTGACATCTCCTCAGAGGTCACACAGCATCAGCACCAGCAAATCTAGGAACCGGATACCAGCTTCCGGAGCAGGACTGTTGGGCTAAGAGAGATGCCAGCCTAAAAACGTAGATCTTGGAAATCACCTCCTTCAGCTTCTTCCCAATGGATTCCTGAGACTTATAAAGGTGAAGTGAACTGTCTTGGGTCACAAAACCCACTGGTGGGAGTGGAAGGGAAGAAACCATTGTTTTAGAACAGGATAGGGACTGAACTTATTCATTCCCAAGCTCTGGTGTGTACAAGGTACCCTGGTACCTAAGCATTAATTTGATGGCTAAATTTTTTCTCTGTTAGATGGTTACTAAGTTCCCTTTGGAACTAAATAAATAGTGATGAGAATTATAGGTGAAATAAATTTACCCAAAGAAGGCAAACTGGAGCTTCTTCCTTTGCTGTGGGAATTGGGCTGAGTACACCCTCTGGGTTGTTTGCCTAGCTCTGCCTTGCTAAGGTTTTCCTTGGAGACAAAATGTCATGGAAAACAAATAGTTTTTCCTCCTCTTCCCTGGACATATCACGGAATGTTGTATCTAACCCTCTGGTTAAAAAAATATTTACCTTGAGTAGCAACAGGCAGGCTAAGAGGTCACGAAGAACATTGGTGTGTCCAGGTCATGGCATGGGGTCTACCCCATGGCCATAGCACCCTCCCCCAAATCTGTGTAGCCAGGAGGTTATGGCCTGGTATCCACTTTGTGGTCATAGCACCCTCCCCTCAAATTGTAGTTATTTCTATTGCTTGTTTCATGGAAAATTAAGTTAAGCCCAGGAGAAGGCTGCAAAGATTCTGGTGTAGCATCCTCACACGTGCATGCGGAGAGTGGGCTCTCTGGTAGTATCGCACCATGAAGTTGAGTATTCTAGTCTCAGGGACAACAAACTTGCAGAACAGAAGAAACTGCCGACCCCAGCATAGAAACTGACTCCGTTCCTTCTCACTAAGTCTTCGAAGTCTGGGTCTGCGGCCAGTTTTCCCCTGAGTCTGCCCACAGATGTCAGCATCCTCATCAGCCACATAGCGGGTTTCAGAGGGCCACATGGCATTGTCCCAGGAGGTGAACACAGGTTCAGGAGTTCAGGAAATATTAGACTCTCGGGGCTCAGGAGGGCAACCTGAGCACTGCGGGCTGCTCCAAAGAATCTCACTGTAAAGTACCATGTGCGTAGGATTTCAGAACGAATCCTTAGGGAAGACATTTATGCTCTGGGCCTCTTTTCTTACATGGAGCGAAGGGTTTGGTATGAGATACTGCCTCTAGTCCCTTCTTCCTTGGACAATATGACCATCTTGTACTTGGTTTCCTCCACACGCAGCCACGACTCCTCGCCCCGAAGCCTTTGGAACCGAACCCTGGGACATCCCTCCTCTATGGAATCCCTGCTCCATGCGTTTGTTTTTCCAAATGTCCTTGGTGTTGGCGGGTAAAAGTGACTCAGTTTCGGGAATGTAGAAGCAGATGTTTCCTTTCAACAGGAAGCTTAGAAGGGTGTGCTGACACTCATTCAATTGCTGTCACCTCAGGAGAGACACACACAGTGATGGTTTTGCTATTTGGACACAAAAACATCTCACAACAGTGTCCTCCCTGTACTACTATAGGCAGTGGAAGCGATAAGATCCAGCTTCCTCCCCTACAGTCCAGAATCGCTCTCAGCGAAAGTTGTACCCCAAGAGTCCTGGGGAAAATTCTTTGCAAAGAGATGCATTAAAAACATTTATTTTATTTTATTTCATTTTATTATTTTTTAGAATTTTAGACACCAGTATTGTATTGACATCATTTCAACCCATAATCTCCCACCTCCAACACCTCCCATGCCTCTCCAACTTCCTTTGAACTGTCAACTTTAAGAGCCCTTCTTTAATTGTGTGTGTGTGTATACATTATATATATGCATGTGTGTGTTTTCTCCAGTGTTCATTTACTGTTGTGCTCATATGTATATGCATTTAGGACTGACCACTTAGAATTGGATAACCTATCAGAGGGACTGTCCCTGGAGAAAGCTGATTCTCACTCTCTTCACCCAGCAGGGGCCCTGTGACACTTCCTCAGTCCATGCTGGCATCTTACCTGGTGTTGTCCTCATGAAAGACTCACAAACAGATGCGTTTTGAACAAAGAGTCGTACTATGAGGCATGGCATAGCAAACCCATTTGAAGGGGGAGAAACATGGTCTTTGTAACGCTGGTTCATTTGGCAACTCTGAATTCTCATGCTTGGAATCCAGCACTCAGGGGAGAAGCAGACACTCTGAGTGATGATGTAATACATGATCCATTATGTGGCAGTGTTGAAACCCCGACAGCTAGACAGCCCCACCCAGGCCTGGTTCATTTATCTCCCTCAAGCCTACCAGAGTGCCCGACACCTACTAAACACTCAGTAAACTTTGATTAAAGGAGTAAAAAGAAAGGGTTCATAAAATAACCTTGATTGAAAAAAATGAGAACGAAATACAGGTGCATTGTGATTGCAGCAAAGTAACAAATTCATCTATATGTGCGTGTGTCATGAATAAATACTGAAAGGGGCACAAACAGGGAACTGTGGGAGAAATGTCATTTCTTTTAAGAAATGCCTTAAACCCCAGCACTCGGGAGTCAGAACTAGGTCACTGTAAGTGTGAGGCCAGCCTGATTTATAAAGTGAGTTCCAGGATAGCCAGGACTGTCTCACAGCGAAACCCTGTTTAGAAAAACCAAAACAAGAAAACAACAACAACAAACAAATAAAAGAAAAAGAAAAAAGAAAAAAATAATTTGAATAATATTCTGAAGTTCCTTTAGTTATCTTATGGATCAAGAGATGAGGTTGGCTTATCAAACACCAGAATCCCAGCAGGGGTGGGATATGGCAGAGGATCTTGGCTCTGAATAGAATCTCTTTGAGCCAATTAAAGTTTCTGGGCCTCAGTTTTCTGAAGGGGAAAGAGAAGGCAGTGGCAGAGGCTTTCACTCCGTGCTCCTATGAGGCTCAAACTAGGTGAAGGTCCTGGTCCACGACTGCCACTTGTTTGTGGAGATCGATTCTGATGGATTTGTTACAGATCAAGGCCGTGTTGAGCAGCTGTAGGGCTTGTGTTTACCACCCAGCCCTATCTCGTAGGACAGGAGACATAGCAGGGGGAGCGATTTTAGAAACGGCAGTGCTGCTCTGTAGGAGTCAGGTCTAAAGAGGTGAAGTGACTCTCCTGGCCTGTTGGTGGCATGGGGCCAGGGCTCCGCTTCTTAACCCACTTCTCTTGTCCTCTACTGCCTACCCCGTGACCCCATGAGGTTTCTGGCTCTCAAGGAAGGTCTCCTTCTGGATCCCTCAATTCAGGGAGGAGATTTCATCTCAGGGTGGAGCCTGAGGAAGCTGGAAGTTCTTGCTAGGAATTAGAAATCTCATTCTTGTTTAGAAACCCAGACCATTCTGTCTAAAGATGAGGAAATCGGTTTTCCTTGAACTGAATCATTGTGGAATAGCAAATGTGGATCAAGAATCTGAACCACAGGGCTGTGGAGACGGCTCGGTGATTAAAGCATTTGATTCGCAAGCATGAGGATCCAAGTTCAGCCCCCAGCGACCACATGGAAAAAAGCAGTGCACACCCACAATCCCAGCACAGGGGACGCACGCTGGCAAGATCCCCAGAGCTCACTATTTAGCCAACCCATGTGAACCATTAAATCCCAGATCCCAGTGCGAGACTCTGCCTCAAACAGCACAGTGCTGGAGGAGGAAAGGCATTGGAGGTTTTTCTCTGGCTAACACATATTAACTGTTCCCCCAATATGTACGTGTACTCATCCCGCTAATCTAGACGAACACCCACCTCCAATGTGTACCGGTATTTCTGCCTCTAGGAATTTGTCCTAAAGAGACATCAGAGATGAGAACGATGTCTGATCTGCAAAGTGGGGACCGGAGCACAGCTGACCTCTGCAAGAACTTTGGGAACACCTAAATGTGCAGCTGTGTCGGCTTCCCTGCGTGAACTGCGGTACAGCAACCAAATGGAGGAATGGTTGTTAACCCCAGAGGGAACTCCTGACGTATGGCAAACTATAAAGAGCAGGCTTCAGAGTGGTAAGGCAATGCAACTCCAAGTTTGGTATTTGTATGGGTTTGGAGAGAAAAGAGACTGGAAGAAAAAAACTTTAAAAAAATATATTACATATATGCAATATATATGCGATACATATATGTAACATATGTAATTTTATTTAATGCATAAATACATAAAATTTCATTGTATAAATATATAGGGTTGCTTGGTATAAACTCAAACATCTGGCCGGGAGAAGGGAACTTGGTTTGGAGCAATAAGTTCTGCCCTGACTGGGCAGCTATGAGGCTCGTACCACCGGCCCCGTCTCATAGGCCGGTCGGGAGACACAGTAGGAGGAGGAGACTTTAGAAATGGCAGGGCTGCTCTGTAGGTGATCAGGTCTAAAGAGGTGTATATATAAACATACTTTTCATAAGCATATTAAAAACATCAAGATGCTATATCTATAAAAATGTACTGATAATGTGACTAACAGTTTACCTTTCATACATCTCTGAGTTTTGATTGTTAAAAGAAGAACACACACCGATCTTAAATTAAAAAAATAAATGAGATTTAGAAGAAATTCCCTTTACGTATATTATAGACGTGTATGAAAATATCATAATGAGACTCACTTTCACTATTATTCATATATTCCATAAAATTATAATTTGCAAAACGTGACAATTGGATAGAGAAATATTTGCTTCATTTGTGAAAATTACTGAAAGTTTGAATTAAGCAAACAATTTGGAAATGAAGATAAAAAAAGAGAGTCTTTTTGTTTTGTTTTGTTTAGTTTTGAAACTCACTCTATAGACCAGGCTGTGTTTGAATTTGGATTAAAGGCATGAGCCATCACTACCTGTGGAAGCTGCTTTTTTTTTTTTCCTGTCAGTCATAGGACTGAGAATTATAGCCAGAGACAATGTGCCAGCGTGGTCCCAGGAGCAACAAACTCTTGCCTGGGGGTTAATCTCCTTGACAAGGTCCCTGAATCCTACAGGAGGATTGACCTGCATCTTAGCTCAATTTCTCTCACTTGATCTGCAGGACACTTGTCTGCTTGTCCCCAACATCTCAGCCTGGACCTTTCCTTTTGAACTTTAGTTTATACACTGAGGCAAATTGTCTTGAAAATGAAGAACACAGACTAATCTCAGCACTGGCTGCTCTCTCAGAGAGGAGCCCCAAGGAGGATTGCAAACTTGTTGGGTTCATGAAGCAATGGAAGTAGTAAGACCAGGGCATTGTGGGCACAGAGGAGGAAGATGCAGAAGCAAGAGGACTCAGAAGCAAAGGGGCTTGGGAGAGAGAATTCACTACTTTACAACTGTGTGGGAAGAGTGGGGGTCGAGAGCACCCTGGGAACGAAACTGCCCATGTGGATATAATTATTCCGCAAAAGCGCCCCCCACTTCATCTTCCTTTGGGCTCAAAAGCTGCTGACTTGGACAGCCTGTTACCTCATTGTTGGTGCCCACATCGAGCAGGACGGGAAGGCACTGCTGTGGATTGACTCCTCCGCATGCGGTGTACAGGGCCAGCTTGCCCACAGGGATGCCCATGCCGTAGCAGCCCAGGTCTCCCAAGCCCAGTATGCGCTCTCCATCGGTCACCACCACAGCCTGAAAAACACAGCAGGGCACCGCACCCTCAGTCGGGAGCACCCTCAGTCGGGAGCATCACCCCCATGACAAAGTGCTCTTTTCAAAGTCCTAGCAGCCTGGCCTGCCAGCTGGACACCCGCTGACTCTGCTGGGAAGAAAGCAGCCAGTCTGGGACAAGGCCAGAGGGATCCATCAACTGCAGGTGGCTGGTCCTTTCTGGCAAGGGGGCAAGAGAGCTCGCTGAGGCCAAGTAACAGAAAGATAGCATTCCTTGCATTCTGAAGATTGGGTCGGGAGCCGCAGAAACAGCTGGAGAGAAATCACATCTAGTCTTTTTTTTCTCTCTCTCAGAGAAACTGGACAGCCTCAGCCTGAAACCTGGGGCCTGAGACAGGAAGGGAGGGGTATGAGAAAGTTCAGGCCGCCGCTAGAACTGTAGCATCTTGAGGCCAATGTGCAAAGAACAGAGCTTGCAATATTTCTTAGAATCACAAAACACAGAATCAAGCAGATTCTTTGGTTGTCTGAGGATAAGCTGTTGGCAAGGAATCACCGAGGGCCAACTGTGTACTAGACACGGTACTGGTACCAATCGTACATGCATCAGATGTTGACGGAGCTCCTGGTGATGACCGACATGATTATATGGTTATGACGGATGCTCATTTCACTCACTTAATCAATACGCACAAAGCACCTGTTTGCTATTAAGACATATCCTGGGGGAAGGAACTTTAGTTTGATTACCTATGCAGTTAAATACGTGTGAAGTCAAATGAGACAGGGAGCATATTTATCTGCTGTTACAACTTTGGGACAGAGGCCTGAATGCAACAGGACAATGCAGGGGGAGGAGAGATTGAGATGTTCCCGTAGGGTGACTCACTCTTAGAAGTTCTGCACATGAGAGGATGCACACACCAGAATCAGACAAGAAGCAATTGTGAGGGTGCAGGCAGAATCAAAGACCTTTAATGGGTGTTGTGGAATATTGCTTTACCTAGGCAAAAGGGTGTTACATTCTTTTATGCCACAGAATGTTACTGCAACCGTGTATAGGTGTGCTTATTTGTTTTCGTTGCATTTGTTTAATGATGTAAGGATGGGTATTTAATTATGTGAAGATGTGCATTTGTCCCACCTTGCCTCCCTAAAGCACCTGATTGGTGTAATAAAAAGTCGAACAGCCAATAGCTAGGCAGGAGAGGGATGGGTGGACCTGGCAGGTGGAGACAATAAATAGGAGGAGAAATAAAGGCTAGAGAAGGAGAGAAGAGGAGGAGGAGAGAACAAGGGAGGAACAGAGAGACACTCCCGGAGCTGGAAGCCAGGCAGTTACAGTCAAACACGAGAACCAGTGAAAGTCAGATACACAGAAGGGAAAAAAGGAAAAAAACCCAAGGCAAAACATAGATAAAGAGAAACATTAAAATGAGAGCTAAGATAAGGCCAAGCATTCAAAACTAACCAGTCTCTGTGTCATGATTTGGGAGCTGGTTGGTGGCCTGAAAGCAAAATCCTGGTACAAATAGGAAAGAAAGTTAAGGTTCAGGATAGACTTGTGTAAAAGGTGTTGAGAAGCAAGGAGGCGTACTTTATATGAATGGCAGAATAGGGTGGGAGGGACAAGCCAACGAGCATCAGGACAAGGGGAAATCCCCTGGGGTGACAGTGAAGCTGTTTGTATGTCACTGCAACCAGCACACGATCATGGGCTCCCATTGTCTTTGAAAGAGCTAAATCTGTAGGTATCTCATCCATCCATTGAAATCCAGCTTTTTCCAGGACTGAAGGCTCTGAGCGATAGCTGTCCTGCGTGACCCCCGTGGTACAGTGGACATATCAGGGTTTAGTTAGCCTATGCAGGGCAATGCTAGCATAAAGCGATAAAGACCTGTTCTTGCCCTAATTGTGGTTCACTGCACAAAGGCTGCCTTCCCACTTCATTTCTCCAGGGGGTGAAACACATATGGGTGGCTTCTTCTGCTGCCCTTTCTTTCTTTCTTTCTTTCTTTCTTTCTTTCTTTCTTTCTTTCTTTCTTTCTTTCTTTCTTTCTTTCTTTCTTTTTTATTGTAGGTGCAAAAATTCTAAAAGCACTCATCTGCTTCAGAAGTTGAGTTTTGGAGAGTGCAGCAGGCCCGTGGAAACCCCATTTCCCTTTCAGATTGCTCTACAGCTTCTGTAGTGAGTGATCACAGCCCACATCCACACTCCCTCCCTCTCCCCTGCTCTGGGCACAGGTATGGCTATGCTGTTAATTCCACTTCCTAAGTGAGCAAGTCGAAGCTCAAAACCTTCCTGGTCTGTATATACTTGCCGTATGTCAGCCAGATTCCAGTGACTGGGTTGATGGTTCCACATTAGTTATCTTAGAAAGCCTAGATGGCTTGTCAAGGTCACCTTGGCAAGTATGGGACTGCCTCCTGGTCAGGCTTTGGGCTTCTGGGTCAACGGTGTTTTTGCTACTGTATCTTACGGTGACAAAGCACCTGTGTTCTTGGCAAGTTCTGCCCTGCCTTAGCACTCAGTGTCTGTCCCTGCCTCTGGTCTCCACCTGGCAGCATTTCCAGCTAGAGCCTGTACCCTCATGCTGCCTCTGGGCCCCCAAACGACATTTCTGTACCATCTAGCCTGTCCAAATCAAAGATTACTGACTCTGGTTCCCCTCCTGAAGCAATTCTTCGCTCTTTTTAGCAGGAAGCTGCTGTGTATCTATTTCTCTGAATTAAAACATTACCTCCTGTGGAGAGGAGGAGGAAGGCCAAGAAGACTCCTCAGGAAGGAAACACAACACACAAGCCTCAGGGATTAGAGACTTACAGGAAGATCCTGAAAGTTACAGGAACCACAAGATCCATCCCAAAGATTACACAAACAGCGACAGTTGCTGGGGAGAAGAGACCCCTTGGATGGCCAAGCTGCCTGTAAGTTGACCAGGGAGCTCCAGAGATGCAGCTTTCATGTGTTCTCACCATACTGGAGAGGGCTTTTCAGTGTTGCGGCTGCCTAGGCGTCACTTCTGCTCCTGTAAGCAGCCCCTCAACCATTGCCCTCAACAACAAACTCCCCGGTCACTAAGGTATACTTAAGGTATTCTTTTCTCCTTTGACATTTTTTACTTCGTTGCCTTCTTGTCAAGGGCTAGGTAAGGTCAACGGCCCTTTGGGGTTCTGGGCATGGAACAAGGACCTCTGGGCTTTTCTTTCTTGTCATGGCATGCTTGACAAGACCAGCAATGGACTGGCGCCAGGGCTCTGGAGGCACCAAGGCCAGTTTCCCTGTAAAGCTATGGACAAATGTTCCAGACACAGAGATGGGAAATGCTCTGCTTAGTGTACCTGCATGTACCTTGCAAAAGAGAAAGAAGAGTTACTCTCCCCATAATTCTGCTGCCTGATGAACCTTACAGATTTGTGTGCTGCTCCCTCATTTGAGGAGTACATTAGGAACTGTGATGAACAAACTCCCTAGCTTGGGTCACCAGTCCTCACGGTCCTTCTGACCCCCGCTTTGGATTCTTCTTTTCTCGCCCCTGCTCTTCCTCTTGAGAGTTCCAGGAAGAACCGCTGGTCTCATCACCTCCCTTCTTATTTTCCCACATCTTCCACGCTCAAGACCACTCAAACTTCTTTGATTTTTCCTTGAGCTCTGTCAAACTTGTCCAGTTGGCTATCAAGTTCTGCGGACCTTGCCCGCTCCAGTCTTCTGGCATTTGTTCTATGATCCTCACACCGTTTCTATTGCCTTTGACCAGACAATCTGCTTGTCTCTTATACCGCTTCTGTGATTTTCTGGCTGTTCTTTCTACTCTTGGAGTCTCCCCATCCTGTTTTATTTTTTACAGAGCACATCTGGATGTATCAGTTTCTTGCCCCCTTATAAAAAAAACCCAAAGATCAGACATTTATTTTTTTGTCTGATCTTTAGGATTTCCACGGGCTAGGTCCACTCTGCCTTTTGGAGTTTCCTGTCTTTTCCTTGCTCCTTCCTAACTAAAATATTTCCGGTTCTGTGTGGGACGTGCACTTCCTGCAGTACGTGGTGTTTTACCCATCTGCTTTTTCATGTCCTTGACTGAAATTCTGCTATTTTGTGTGTGGTTCAAGGAACAATGCAAAATTCACTTGTCTTGCCAGGTGATAGTGGTACACCCCTTTAATCCCAGCACTCGGGAGGCAGAGGCAGGC
The DNA here is from genome assembly GCF_982192425.1 of Myodes glareolus. Lineage (NCBI taxonomy): Eukaryota > Metazoa > Chordata > Mammalia > Rodentia > Cricetidae > Myodes > Myodes glareolus. Next base: position 6,881,692 of record NC_142049.1, on the reverse strand, counting down.
GGATCTTGGAGTTTGAGGTAGCCTGGTCTACAGAGCTAGTTCCAGGCCAGCCAGGGCTACAGGGAGAAACCCTGTAAAGCAGTTCACTCGTCTCCACGAAGCTTCCCTCCTGGGCTTCTCACTCTTCCTTTGCACTCCCAGAACATTTTTCCTTGCGCCAAGCAGCCAACAGTCTTTTCCGTGTACTATAAATATTCATGTTTCCACGTATTTCATAAAAGCTGTAAGCTTTTTAGGGGCAATATCAGGTTGTGTTATTTTTGATTCCTTAGTTGTTGGCTCTGAGGCCAGCAATGTGACACATAGTCCATTAGCCAGGCAAACCATCTCTCCAACAGTGTGGAAACAGCTTCTCGGCTGGGCAGAATTCAAAGCCAGTATCGTTAAATTTGGAGAGAAGGTATTGCCTCTCACTGTTCCTGATAGCAATCCGATTAATGCTGGAACCACTTAATTTGTTCAGGGGGTTGCCAAGGGCTTAGGGAAAGTCTGGGCAGTGTCTTTGGGTTTGAAAAGCCAGCAGCAATTTCTGGAATGACAGAACTCCAATTTCCTTATTTGGCTGTTGGAAAAGTCACTACACCCCTGTTTCTTAGACAAATGGAGAGGTTTGAAGGATAGTATGCTATGTTCCTTCTTGCCTGCCTTTCTCAGACCTATGATCTTATCTGACTTGTTGGATATGGTCCTTAGCTTAACTAACCAGAGGCTGATCGGAAGACCGTGAGTCCTGGCTTGCTCGCGGGCCGTTTCAGATTTATTAGTGGGATTATGGGCTGCCGGCAAGAGTTCTCAAGCCACTTTTTCTTCTTCCTCTCGCTTCACCCTTTGGTCTCATCACCCCTCCTTCCTTCCCCCCACTTCATAGCACAAATAGCACACATTCCTTAGTTTCAAATCTTGGTTCCACTCCTCACAAAGAACCCAGTCTTTCAGTTCCCTTGTCTCTAGAACAAAGACAGCAAGAAGCCCTGTGGATGTCAACAGAATTCGATGCATCGTTCTGTGCAAGGCACTTGTATAGTACGGCATGAAGGGGCTGGAGAGGTCTGCCCAAGGTTGTTCCTTATTCACGAGTGAGGGACTCTCTTCCCTACTGCTGTTCTTAGTCACCAGCCTATCTGGAGAAATTTCTTTACCTGACCTTGCCCAGAGGTCTTAACTCTTCCCCAAGATCAGCCTACAGCCGATGACTGACCACACCAGGAGTACACAGACACCCTGCCTCAGTGTCCTCCCCTCTTTTAGGAAGTACAGTTGTTGAACCAAGAGCTCTTCCTGACAAGTGGATTTTGGTCTCAGAAAGTTTCAGCAAGCCCTATCTCTGACACCAACACCGAAGGTGTTCACCACACCGTCGGCCTGTGCATGGTAGACAGGCACATGGTGCTGGCACTCTGGACCATGCTTTAACACCTGTGTGGCGGGTGTCTCATGGTGGAAGTTGCTGCTTTGGCTCCACCACACAGAGTTCTCTCTCCTCAGGAGTGTTGTTACTGGGTTGGGAGAGATGATTAGGAGTCTAGGGAGCTGACAGGGAGAGAAGTTCTCAGTTGAACCTTTCTCCTGCTGGAGGCAATGGGCACTCCGAGAAGAAGACAGGACACGGTGCTCACTCCTCTGTATGATTTACAAGGGACAACTTTTTTCCTCCTTGGAGAAGAAAGGCCTCAAAGCTTCGAGAGTCCTGGCCTTGAGTCATAGGTTCCTCATGGTTTTCTTCTCCTGGACTTCAGGTTTCTGACTCTTCAGCTGGGAAACCACAGAAAGTTAATTTTTCATCTTCCAAATCGATTCAGAAGGTCTTCTGAAATGAATCCCCCTCTCTAGCCAAGCAGCCAGCAACACTAGGTTCCAAAGACTTCCTAGGCCTCGAGAAACTGCCTCTCTGAATCAACCATTGAGGGCGGGGTGGGGTGGCAGAGCTCAGCCACAAGATGTGGTTTAGACACCAGCATTCACCTGTGGGTGACCTTGTGAGTACCTTGCATGCTCCTCTGAGCAATGTCCCCTCCTCCTGCCCATCCTCCAGGGCCCAGCTTGGGGCTTTCAGGAGGAATTCTTTCTGAGCTGAGACACTCCGTGCCTGTGTTAGCTGTGAAGGGGTGATGAGCAGAGTCCCTGTGGAAGTGGACAGATTTTTACCCTCTCTTTTTTAGCGAACAAGAAGGTCTGCAGGTCGGAACATTCCGAACTTCTGAAGGGGTACCTTGGGTGATGGGGGAGGAAGCCTTCAGAGCCGGGCTGGTGAGTGGGGCAGGGTAGAGCGTGGGGTGGGTTAGGCAAAGTCCCGTCAGCTACCGTTAGTTTGTTTACACACCATGATTCAGGCTCTATATTCAGAGGGCCCAGTTTTTCCAGAGAAGCCAAAAAAATCCAAGTGCTTTTATATTTATTGTTTTAAACGAACTATGCTTTAAAAAATAGTGCCTATAAATTCAAAAATTTTAACAGGCGCTAAGGGCCAAACCAAGTACTTCTGGGTACAAGGCATATGGCGACGCATCTGTGGTCTCTGATTCCCAGAAGAAACCTCTGTCTCCCTGTCTGCCCTTTGACCCTCCGTAGCCACAGATGCTACAACAGCTTCCAATACCTCCTGTAAAGACAATGTTCATTTGCATGCGCTTCAGTGTCCCCCAGTGCTATCATGCCTAAACCACAACAGGAATGTGAACCTGGGGATGCCTATCCGCGCGTACAGTAGGCAAGGGGGATTTTCACGATCAGAAGCCCTGTGTGTCTGCTTGCAAAATCAGCGCCGTTTCCTCTAGGTGGTCACTGGAACCTCTCAAAAGTGAGACAGAAATAAAGGGTGGGGATTGTCCGAGGCCTTTACCTGTCCCCTTTGGAGCCTCCAGGGGAGGGAGGCTGGACAGCTGGTACTGCCTGTCTACACCTCACCCTGCAAGTTCCTCTCCTTGGCAGCAGAGGCATGGTATTCCGCCCTTGTTTCCAGGTAAGTCATCTAACCAGAACGTGAATTGTTTGAATTTGGTCCTGCCCATCTTTATCACAGAGCTTCCGGGAGCTTCCGTAGAGGAGATGCTTCCTGAAGGGTGGTCAGATGCAATTGAGTTACATGGCTCTCACCAGACTTGATCAGCTCACGCATCTTACACCCTTCTTAAGAGGTCTGGATGTCTACCTGGGGCCTACTTTAGGCTCTCTTCCTCCAGAATGTGTAAAGTCCCTGTTTCTGTCCCTCTGGTCACTGTTACTGCCCCTCTGGGAGTTAGTAGTCAGTATTTAGAAGGGGCTTAAGATACGTTTATTGAAGTCAATAGTCACTTAGCTCCTATGCTTCTATTTTGAATTTATATCCTGAGTTTTTAACCATGGCATGAAGAATTTGGAGACAAGGTGTCTTTCAGTTTTATTTTGATTTTTTTTTTCAGAGACAGGGTTTCTCTGTGTAACAGTCCTGGCAATTCTGGAACTCATTTTGTAGATCAGGCTGGCCTCAAACTCACTGAAATCTGCCTGCCTCTGCCTCCCAAGTGCTGGGCAGTTTGAAACTTTTGTAGAAGGACCTAATACTAATCATGAATATTGGGCCCAGCCAAGGAAACAACTGAGGTTCGATTCCTGTGCCAACCTGGAGGAAGAGGTATCTTTTCATTTCCAGTTGAAGAAGAGGAATTTCCTTTAGATGTTCCAATTGCTCACAGTTTGCCTGGTCGGACTGTATGCATTATCTCTCTGCCTGACACAGTGCCTGCACACGGAAGATGCTCAGTGCGTCTGTTGACCGAGGCTATTCACCTGGGTGGGCACCTGCTGGGAGCCCGTTGATGCATGAGGCTTCTCTGTGGTTGAGCTGTCCAGGCCTACGGAACAGATTAGTGTGCAGGACTTCAGCACTGTGCCTGCCCAGGTTCGCCCAAAGTTAACTCTCCACTAAGTGGGCTGGCTCCCCTTAACGTCCTCAATATTTTATAGAGTATCATCCTAACACACTCGGGAACTATGCTTTCCTGGGATAGAGGCCAGGACTTTCAAGGCCAAGGCCTTACACATAACTGGAGTCCAGGCGGATAACCCAGGGCAAAGTCACACCCAGAGGGAGAAGTGAGGACAAATTATTTCCCGTGGCCAGTACTGAACTTTGGCTGTAGCTCAGACCTGGCTGCAGGGAGCTGAGGTCCTAACCCTTTTCTGCTCTTGTTCCAAATTCTCACACTGCCTAGAGAGAGCCTGGTATGGGCGGAAAACCATTAGAGGCCCTATTTGGTATCTTCTGGTGAGGAATGGGCTCAGGGAACCAGCAGGGGTGAAAGAAGCAGACCCCGCAGAGATCCACACCTGCCAGGGGAGCCAGGGTAAAGCGAACAGCTGGCCCCAGGGTTACACTGTGTTTACCTCCAGTACGTTCCTGGGCTGGAAATTCTCTCACGAAGGAGAGAATTAGTCTCACTTACGTTACTTCCAGTGAAGATAATTACCTCAGATGCGCCCCTCCACGGGCAGCACCATACAGTCTGCAGCCCATATTGTCGGCTCATCCTCCCCCTCCCCCCGACATGCTTTGAGGAGACTGGATATTTGGGAAGCAGTGTCAGCTTGGCTTTGTCACTCTGCGCATCTCTCTGCTCAGTGCTACTTGGGCACACCGACCCAAGCCCGCTTGCTGTAAGCTTTCCATGCAGCAAGTCCTCACCGGTGTCTGCATAACCCTCAACCTAAGGCCCTGTTCCGAAGTCATTTCCCCGCGACGTCACCTCAGAGCTCTCGGAGATGAAAGTCCTCCTACCTCTGTGATCAGCTGCAGCTCCCTCTGTGCGGTTCACTTGGCTCTGATCACCTTCCACCTGGCTGGTCTGCTGTGTTACTGTCCTGTTTTCATTACGAGGTATCCGTTACTCCGGAAGAGGGCCATGCTTGGTTCCTGTCTACATCCACAGTGCATTCAGCAGGAGCTCAACGCATGCAAACATTTCTTTGGACTAATATGAACTAAGAACAATTTTGCCTAGCTGTGCAGTTAAGGCAAATCTCTTCTGTGATGCATTTGTGGTGGTTCTAGCTGGTGTGCGATCAGGGCCTGGGAAGGGCGGGAAGTATCCTGCCTTCGGTGTCATAATGGCTCGTTTCATAGGTAGAAATAGCACCAATACAGATGGCGATGATTCCTCCAACACGCAGGGTAATAGCAATAAAAGCAGGATCATACCTTGATATTGTCCTCTGGCCAGGAGTTCAGCATGGTTGCAAGGTGGCCCTTGTCATGAATGGTGATGAACAGCCCACTAGGAAACAGAAGCATGCACACAAAGAGAAGCCAGGCAGTCAGTATGGAAACAAAGCAAAGACCCTGAGCACCAGCATCAACTGCATTGCCCACTTTTGCCCCCAGCCACGCGGAAGATGGATTTTGTCTCAATGCTCTGGAGGGTCCTGGTGTCTTTCCCAATCGCTTCTCTCCATAGAATCAGGAGTGCGCGGGTCAAGGGCATGCCTGCCTGGAGCCATCTTCTCTAGAGAATGCATCTTCTCTTCTTTTTTCTCTACATCCGGTACCAGAATCCCCTGACTCACTAGCCCCACAACTCCCTTAGCTGCGATGGGTCTGCTCTCCAGGTACTTGCTTCAGAGCACAGACCACATGGCCAGGACCAGAAATTGGACATGTGGGTTGGGATGTTCAGATATGTGTGCACCAGGCTCTGAGATGTAGCTGGGAAGGGAAGCGGGGGAGGGGTGCTTATGAAATATTTTTCTCTGTCTGCATGAGAGTCAATACCAAATTTAGACTTAGCCTTCCAGTCCAGCAGAGGGCGCAGTTGCAAATGTAAGCTAATAGAGCATGCTATGCTTCATAGCTTGCTACTTAGAATGTTTAATACAGACTTCAAAGGCGTGGATATGAATCTTCTGTTTTAGGGCTAGAGATGAGAGAATGTGTACATTTGCAAGTTCCCTCCTCGCTCTTTCTCACATTAGTAGATAACCTGTAAAATTTACACACTCAAGTCTTTATCATTTTAGAAGTGCAACAAGGTTTCCTGGCTTCTGGGAGTGACATAGGATAACCCTTCTGAAGACAATTATTATAAAGTCACTCATATATAAACAATTTATATTACCGCTACGCTATGAAATATGTGTTTTTGGTTTACAGCCAAATGGTGCTAGAAGCGGCAAGAGCATCTGCCTTTGAAAGCAGGAGCTATTCTTTGCAGCTTTCTGCCTGGATGCAAGCCTATCTCAAACGACTCAGAACAACAGAAGGCCGACTTACAGAAGGCCCGAGAACAGGGTTGGGGTTAGGAAGAGCAGCTGGGCAGTGCAGGGGAAATCGGAAGGGAAGAAACTTCAGGGACCCTCAAGTCTGGGTATAAAAAGCCCTGCCGTTGGATGGCTGTGAGTAGCAGGGGCACTGACACAATTGGTTGTAGCAAGAAGCCCAAAGAACTGAGCAGAGGCCTCAGTTTTGGGCAGACGGAGCTTGGAATTTGAATTCAGTTTAGTTAACTCTCTTAGAACAAAGCATAATCCAGCATCTATAGAAGACAGGATACCAGGGGAGATATCCATTATAATGACGTGCTTATATCATTTATGTTTAGGTTTTCAAGATAAAATGTGTGTGTGTGTGTGTGTGTGTGTGTGTGTGTGTGTGTGTGTGATGTCCTCACACACATGCCGGTCACCCATGCATGTGAAAGTCAGAGGTTGAAATCGTGAATTTTCTACCTTATTTTTTTTGAGACAGTGTTTGGCTGAGCTGGGTGACCGGCAAGCCCCAGAGCTAGCCTTGCCTATTCCTCCCTATTGCTAGGATAGCAGCTGTGCATTGCTGCCCTCAGCTTGTTTTAAATGTAGGTGTTGGGTATCACACTGGGGCCCTCACGTGTTCATGGAAAGTGCTGTTTCCCACTGAGCTATGTCTGCAGCCCCCATAAAGAGTCCTGAACGCCATCCATTTTCAGAACGATTCTTCCTTCTCTCTTCTATCACTAAACTGAAAACAAACAACCAACCAAACCAAACCAAAATGAAAGCCCAGCTTGTCTTCAGAGTTGCTGCATGCCGTTCCTCCCTCTAATTCTCCACCCACAGTAGTGTGTTTTTTATTAGCTTTGTATGACTAAACTTTCAATAGCTTCACCATTTTAAAAGCAATGAACACTTTCCAGCTTTTATCTCCTCTGGTTTATTTTTTTTTTTAAGAATTATTTGTTTTTATTTTACATGTTTAAGTGTTTTGTCTGCATGTGTGTATGTGCTCTGTGTGTGTGCAGTACCCCTGGAAGCCAGATGAGGGTGCTGGGATTCTCTGGAGCTAGAGTTACAGGCAGTTGTGAGCTGTCTGTTGAAGGTGCTGAGAACTGAACTCTAGCCTCTGCCAAAGCAGCAAGCTGTTTCTCCAGTCCCTCCTCCGACTCCTTGATAGAATCTGATACTTTTGCTAATTCCCTGTCCCCAAATGTTGGCTTCCCCAGTCTCCATTTTTTGAGTTTTCCTCCTTGTCTGACTACTCTTGTTTATTCTTTTAAACTGGCCATCCAGCCGTATTTGTGCTAACATTTCTCAATATTTCCCCTCAGTCTTCCACTTTCAGTATTCTGTGTGATCTCATCAACGCCAAAAGCGTTTGGACATGGACCTTCGGATATCTCCACTAGAATTTCTCATTTTAGGTGCTATTGACATTTTGGGTTAGAGAATTCTTTGCTGTGTGGGTGAGGTTGTCCTGAGCCCTGCAGGGTTTTTGGTATCATCTTTTGCCTCTACCCACTATATGCCAGAAACTCTACCCTCTACTCTGCTGTAACAACAACAGCAGCAACAGCAACAACAACACAACAACAACATAGAAACAGCAACAACAGCAACAGCACAACAACAACAACATCTCCAGTTATTAGCAAGTATCCCCAGAGGGGACAAGTGTCATTACAAACTTGGAAGGAATTGCTCTAGACTTCTATTAACTGCCGGTCTGATGTATGTCAAGGGCACTTAAATTTAACATGTCTACGACCAAATTTAAGATGGAGGCTCTCACCAACAGTGACTGAAAGGCAAGATAAAGCTGACTCATTCTTTTCATTCACAAGTCTCAGTCACACCGGCTTCCTTTCCAGACCCTGTGCGGCCATGTCCAGGCTGCTCTGCCACTATGCTTCCTCACTTTTCCTGCAGTTAACTCCTTCGCATTATTCTGGAAATTTCCAAGTCCAGGTAGAAGGTTCTTGGTATGAGTTCACGGTCTGTCAGCCTTGCAGGCACAGTCGTGTTTACTGTGTGGCTCCTTGGCTAACGTGCCCTCATGAGACTGTAAGCATCACAGAAACAAACCGTGTGTCTGTTTTTGTTGTCGTTCAACACCTTCCCCTCCAGCTTAGTTTGTAACCCGTGCTGGGCACATCGCCTTTGGACACATGGAGCTGTAAGCCAACAGGTGATGATGGTCCAGCAACAAAGGGGAAAACCGTTGGATGAAACTAGGTGAGTCGGCACTAAGGCGAGGTGTGTGTGCCCTGAAGGGACCCTGTGGGTGGTGCTGGGCGCTGCTAGTCAGAGCACAGAGGATGGTGAATGGGCCAGGGGAAGGAAATACACTGAAGAGTTGGGGGTTCAGGTTCTATTTTTGAAGCGGGCAGTGTAAGCATCTGAGTTAACTTACTCATTAAGCTTGATAGCTTCCAGGTGAAGAAGACTAGACTAGCCCTCCCCCCAGGATAGGCCTCTTCCACTCAGACTGTTTCGAGCTGTTTCATTGTCAGCTGAGGTTCTCAGGAAAACGAGAAGCCACACCTGTGTTCTACAAGCTGATTAAAACGGTGATTACGGAGGGTTGGAATGCTGCCAGATCATCTTCCGCTATCTTTAGTTCTCTGTGTCTGACCTAACATCCTCTGATTTTTTTTTTTTAGGCAAATACTTTGGGGCGTATTAACAGATCTCTTATTCCACTGAAAGCTAAGAATGCTATCAGATAACATCGGAAGCCTGTAGCAGATGAAGAAGAATATTTGTTTTTCTGTGCTGTACCCTGCCCACCTGAGTACAGTGAAAATTCCTGATAACCCTTGCTGACCTCACCTGTGGACATCACGTCCCCTCTTTCCTTTAGAACCCTCCTCCCCTTCCTTTTGTTTTATTGAAAACCATATTTGAGCTCGAAGTCCTCACCACTCCTTAGGCTATACTTGTTAAATTCCATTTTTTGCTTGCTAATCTGTCTTTTGCGAAAGGGCTTATTCCAGCAGAGAACTATGAAGGGCAGGCAGGCCTCTCTCTGTAGGAGAGTGCTTCTCTCCTGCACTAACAAGGAGGCTGCTTCGCACTAGGAAAACCAGGTGCCAGCCCCAGATTTATTGATGTCTCACTTAGGGGAATCATCTCACCCACAGCAATGCCCGTGGCACGTTTCTGGCTTCGTGGCTTTACTTTGGAAAGGTCTGAGGCCCCGTAGGATGTTTGGTGGGGGTGGGGTGGAGGAGCACGTGTGTGGATGGGTACCAGTCATGCTCTGGTGTAGAGCTAAGTGGAGCGAGTGGTGTGCAGCTAATTGCAAACACAGGCAAAGTGTGATTACTAAAATTATATGGTGCGTTAAAATCAGTCCTCTTTATTGATAATAAGAGGGAGAAGGGGGCGGGGTGAACAATTTTACATTTAAACTTCCGACCTGATGAAATGTTGAGGGCTCATTCATTCTCTTTCTCTTAAAGCGTATTTATTGGGGCTGCAGAGATCAGCTGTAACATTTCCCCCTTCTGAAATGTATTAAGAGTTTTTAAAATGTTCTTATAAACTATGTAGCAAAGGACTGCTCTGGATGTGGGTTTCGAGGTTTTCTTCTTTCTGTGACTCTTGTTGGCAAGGGAGTGTGCTAATCCAGAGAAGGATTGTAGGCCCCAGAAGGATTCTCGAGAGTTTGTAGGCAGAGAGTGAAATCCCGAGTGAATGTATCTTGTTGACAAGGCAGGGCCATGCTGAGGACCCCGCGTGTGTTGGATCCTGGGACTGGGCAAAGCCTTCCCGAGGAAGGCTCAGAGGAAGTGCAAAGCATCCTGGGGTCTGAGTGAGTGCTGAGGGTGGTGCAGGAAAGTTCCTGAAGCTTTCTTTCTCTACCAGCTACAGCCTGAGGACTGCCCCTTAGAGAGACTGCTCATGCAGGGAGGGCCTGAAGCTGCCTCTCTGCTCGTGTGTATAACAAACGGGGGCTGCAGCTTTGCCCTCCAAGTTTCCTGTGTCCTCAGGGCTTTCATTTCTCCATCCCTCCCCTGCTCCAGTTAGGTCAGTCCCTGGAGTTGGAAGCAGATAGGGAGGTAGGGGTATTTTCATTCTCTGCCTGAAGAGCATCCAGACCAGCTCAGAAAGAATCGCCTGTAAAATGTCCCCAGTAAACTATTTTCAGTTCTAGCGACTTCGCACTCAGGGGAAATAAATGTTTCCAACAGTAAAGGGTGATGGGATGGTTCCTCCCATTTCCATAAGATGTTGCTAGCCGAGGAATGCATTCCTCCTCAATGACCTCAGAGAGAGTACCTCGGTGCCTTGGTGCTTTGGGAAGCTCCCTTTTCAGTCCTGCTTGGCTGCATCTGGAAAGCGTAATCACATGGTAGTGATCGCAGCTGGTCCGATGGTCGGAGGATTTAAAACACGGCACCGCCTAAGGAGGCTGCCTGTGGCTGAATAGGCATATGAGAGGGCTTCTGGAGGGAGGGTAGCACAGACAAGGGGTTAATATGCCTGCTTTGCAGCCACAGCACCTGGGCTCAAGGCCTGACGCTGCCAGTCCCTGGTAACACACTTGTGCACATGTTACTTTTCTGTTCCTAAGTCATCTGGTCTTCACATGCAAAATGGAAGAAGTGGTCCCACGTGCTGTCTATCTTGGCTATAACGTGGTGTAGGGGGTCCTTTTGTTTATGTGTTGCTTTCATTGGTTAATCAATAAAGAAACTGCTAGGCCTGATAGGGCAGAACTTAGGTAGGCGAAGACAGAACTGAATTCTGGGAGGAAAGAAGTAGAGTCAGAGAAAGCCACCATGGAGCTGCCAGGTCAGACATGCTGAATCTTTCCTGGTAAGCCACGACCTCATGGTGACATACAGATTATTAGAAATGGGTTAAATCAAGATGTGAGAATTAGCCAATAGGAGGTTAGGGATAATGGGCCAGGCAGTTTTTAAATGAATACAGTTTCTGTGTGGTTATTTCGGGTGTAAGCTAGCCGGGCGGCCGGGACAACAAGCAGCCTCCTCCTCCTGTTACAATAATAGTTAAAGAGGACAGACCATATTTAAATAGTGTCTTACAGTGTCTCCTATACACTGGTCTATCGTGTCTGGTATGACTCAACAAACGGTAGCTCTTCCTGTTGCTGGCCATGTAGGCTCACGGGTCAGCTTGTCTGGCCTCAAATGCTGGCACAACATTCTGGAGGCATAACGCTCATACCAAATGCCTGGCAAATGCTAGAATCTGATTATGAGCATGCCTTTTGGTTAGAGTGACAGCCTGTCTGTCCCAAACCGTGATTGGCAGTTGCAGGGCCTTTTACTGATGTCAGAGGAAGATCGTCAGAAATAAAGTATGGTGGGCAGAAAATCTCTCATGTAGAGGTCATTGCCTGGTGGGGACAATGTGGTGGTTTGAAAGAAAATGGTCCCCAAAGGGAGTGGCACTATTAGGAGGTGTGGCCTTGGTGGAGTAGGCGTGGCCTTGCTGGAGGAAGAGTGTTACTGTTGAGTGTAGTCAAGCTCCAATCACAACCAGTGAGGCAGACCCCTTCCTGTTGCCTATGGGTCAAGATGTAGGACTCTCAGCTCCTTCTTCACCACCATGTCTGCCTGCAGGCCACTGTGCTGGTAATGGACTAAATCTTTGAAAATATAAGCCATCCCATAAATGATTTTCCTTTATAAGGGTGGCTGTGGTCATGGTGTCTCTCTTTACAGCAATAGGAACCCAACTAAGGCAAAAGTTGATACCGGAGATAAGGGTATTGCTGTGATGGGCCCGACCATGTTTGTTCGGAGGAATATGGACTTTGGTACTTTGGGTTAGAAAAGCAATTGAAAGTCTTAAGTGCTCCTTAATGGGCATCTTAGTAAGAACATGGCAGACAATGGTGCTGAGTGTGACTGGAGCTGTGGGGGCCTGGTTCAGGAGGTTTCAGAGGAGAATAATATTAGTATGTGACCTAGAAACCAGTCTTATGATATTTTGGTGAAGAATGTGGCTGCTTTTTGCCCTTGTCTGTCAAGTCAAGAGTTTTGGATTCATTCCTACGGCAGATGAAAACTCTAAACGGCCTCATATAGACTCTGTTGTGTGGTTATTTGTGGTAACGCTTGTTGCGTAGCTTTGGCCAGCAAAGAAAACGCAACACCGGATTCTTCTCAATTACAGTTTAATCAAGAAACCTTGAATAATCTTCTGACCCCGGGGAAAGCCAGCCCACATCTAAAATAGCCCCTGGGTAGCCAACTCGAGCAAGCCACGTGGGAAATACGGATAGGCCCAGGTACACAGAAACAAGCCAGATCCTTAGCTTTAGCCATGTATGGAGTTATTTACAACTGAAAGCACATTCCACCCAGGGGGTGGGGTGTAGAGGTCAGCGCCATCTTTAAGGTGTGGCACAAAGCAGCTCACTACAAATGCTAATGAAGATTTATAATGAAAAGGAGCAAGTTGAGCTAGGAAAATTACAAAATGTACAAGCTGAGGAGAGAAGTAATAGCAGGAGTGGAGTTGAGTGGAATGGAGCTACATCTTGTTTTGAATGAGATAAATGGGTTAAGAAATGGAATAAAGGGAGCAGAGACCTCAGGGCTAGATCCCAACTTGTGAAAAGGAATTAAAGAAAAGTTTAGAGTTGGGTGTGATATGACACCTTCAAACCTAGCACTCAGAAGGCAGAGGCTGGCAGATCTTGTAGTCAGAGTCCAGCCTGGTCTACAGAGAAAGTCCCAGAATAGTCACACCTAGGCAGTGAAGTGAACCATGGAGACTAGAAAGCTGGTGAAGACGGAATTAGACAAGGGGGCTATGTTCTAGCCCCAGTAAGCAGCAGGACTTGGCAGCTTTGGTCATGTGGTTCTGACTTTAAGGAGAGAAAAAAACAGGTTATGGAACATTTCTCCATGACTAAGGAAAGCATCTGAGGACCAGGCCTCTGTCAGGATGTCCCTGAATGGAGACCCAGAGAGGCCACTGTGTGAAGCTGTGAAGGAGAAGCCTGGATTGCCTTGGAGCCCCCAAGATGTCAGCGATTCCAAAGTCGTGGGATATCTGCCAAGGAAAGCAGGTATTTCCCCAGTATACTCCCTTCCCCATATCATGTACCATTATACGCTGGAAGTATGTGATTGTTTTTTTCCCTTAATTTTGATTTTAGAGGGAATTACAGTTAAGAGATGGTATGAACCTCAGAAGACATTTTAAATTTTGGACTTTTAAATATTGTTGAAACTGTGACAGACAATGGGGACTTTTAAAGTTGTACTGGATGCATTTTTGCATTATGATATGGTTATAATTCTTTAGGGGCCAGGGAGTGGAATGCGGTAGTGTGAATGTGATTGGCCCCCATAAGCTCATAGGGAGTGGTGCTATTAGGAGGTGTGGCTTTGTTGGAGTAGGTGTGGCCTTGTCAGTGCATATGGAGGAAATGTGTCACTGTGGATATGGACTTTGAGGTCTCCTGTAGTCATGCTATACCCGTGGGACAGACCACTTCCTGTTGCCTCTGAGTCAAGATGTAGGACTCTCAGCTCCTTCTCCAGCACCACATCTGCCTGCATGCCGCCATGTTGTGCCACGATGATAATGGACTGACCCTCTGAAAATGTAAACCACCCCAAAGAAATGTTTTCCTTTATAGGGGTTGCTGTGGTCACGGTGTCTCTTCACAGCAGTAGAACACTGACTAAGACAGAATAAAAGGTTGTTTGGTGATACACAGCTGGGATTAAACATTGTCTAGGATCCCCGAAAGAGCTAATGTTCAATGAGGGTGAGATTAAAGGCATCTTGGGAGGAAGCATAAATCACAAAAGGACAACATCCACTCGGAGCTTTGGAGTAAGGGTGCAGAGAGAGGAAGGAATAAACACATGTTCAACGAACGTGCACTGAGCACCTAAGCTACTCCTCTACCTACTTCATCAATGAGATCTGAAAGGAATTTTTGTTATTGACCACTCATCTTGTCATAAAGCCAAAAGTCTTCTTTCTATCCATGTATGAAAGTATTGTTTCTGTTCCCCCAGTGCAGCCTCTGCTATCTCTTCCAGGCACAAGGATTTGCCAATAGGAAGAACAGCCTGGTGGTGACTGTGGCTAAACAATAAAACAGAAGCGGACATAACCAACCTGTCTAAGAGCCAGTGTGTGATTTATCCTCTTTATCTCTCTTTGCCACAGCAACCCATACAGTTCTAGATAAAGCTACTTCCGGAGCCTGGGACCTGGAGTGAGGGAGACACAGAGTTCAGCATGAGGTGGTTATTGGAGTGTGTGTGTGTGTGTGTGTGTTTACATAAGCATAAAGTGAAGTACAGAATGGTGACGTGGGATTTCCCTCTGTATGCTATGAATACCATCGCTTAATAAAGAATCTGCTATGGACCTATTGCAGTGCAAAATAGGGCAAGGTAGGAATTCTAAACAGATAGAAGACTCAGAGATGCCATGTAGCCTCCACAAGAGACAGATGCTGGACACTGGAAGGAACCTTACTGGTAGGCCACAACCACAGGGTGATACACAGATTAATAGAAATGGGTTAATTTAAGATGTAAGAGCTAGCTGGGAATACAGTAGAATTATTGGCCAAACAGTGTTTTAATTAATACAGTTTCTGTGTGGTTATTTCTCATCTAGGCGACCAGGAAATGAACGAGTACCCTCCAGCTACAGAATAAAGCCTATTTTAAAGTTTATTTTACATGTGTGTGTCTGTGTCTGTGTGATTGCATGTGTACACATATGTGCTCACAGAGTCCAGAAGAGGGCATAAAGTCCCTTGGAGCTGAACTTACATGCATTTGTGCACCATCTGATGTGGATGCTGTGATTTGACCACGGGTCCTCAAGACCGAGTAGCAAGTGCTCTTAACTATAGAGCCACCTCTTCAGTCCCATTGAGATTTTAGAATTGTTTGTTGGAAAGCATGACATCACCATGGTCCACTTTGATCAGCAACCTTCCCCCAGGGATGTCTCACACACAAAACATGGACACTCTGGCGAAAGCAGAAGGGAGAGGCCGACCCCTTTGAGGGGGTTCCCAGTTTCTTTCCCTCAGCTAGAACTCCGACGATGACAGCCATGGAAGAAGATTCCATTCCTGAAAATATGCTTTGGGAGTAAATGACGGCTTGGAAATTATAGATTTCAAATTACATCTCATTTGATGAGACCATTTGCTGTTTAGGAAGGGTTGGGCTGCATCTGTCTTATTCATTGTGGTAAAATTGTCGTATGGCACGGTGCCATGCACACAACAGGTACTCTCTAGTCTGTACATGCATTGGGAACAAGGAGGGTGCATGATGAGTGTGCACAATGTAGCACCAAAATGACATTAATCTGGGCCTTGAATTTCACACTTACAAACCGAGTGCGTACCATCTCAGGATGTTTATGTGAAGGCCTCCACCAAGCAACATGGATTGTGTGGCCCCCCTACTTAGATGTTAAAATCTTAACCCCACACATCCGTGGCTTTACTTAGAGATAATGTCCTCATGGGACAGCCAGTTAGGATGATGTCATTAGGGTGGAACTTCTTTTCAGAAGGGTGCTGGCCTCGGAAGAAGGGAAGACGGTGCCATATAAAGATGATTGATGGTGACGGATGGAGGCTGAGGAGACCAGACTGCCATGTCTGAGACAAGGACGGCAAAGGTTTACCAATGAACAATAGAGGCCTGGGAGGGCGAAGGGGGATTGTTTCCTTCAGCGGTCAGAGAGTCCTAGGCCCTGCCTTCAGACCTGTTTCAGAGTGACAAATTCATTCCTGTTGTTCCAAGCCACCCAGCTTGTGCTAACTTGTTCCAGCAGCAATAGCAGTTGAAGAAGCCAGCTCTCCAATTCTTGTGTGGTAGCCCCGAGGAGCTGGTCAGCACAATTCCTTCTCTATATGTTTCCCAATTCTAAACTAATTTTTCTCATTCGTATTTTTATTTTTTATTAAGTGAGTTCTTCGATCATTTCATACGAATTTGTGATACAGCCTGGTTACTCTCTTCCTCTACCCTCTCCTACCGTCACCCAGCTTTTGTCGAGATGCACCCCACCAATCTTTCTCAGATGAAGGACTCTTAGTTTACTGTGTGACTCACTTGGTTTAATCAGGGCCACCTGTATGATCATCAGGTGACTCTCCATGGGAGCTTGGTGGGGGTCACCAGTGGGCTCACCATTGAAGGCAGTCACTCCCCCTGTCCTGACTACCAACAGGAAACAGTTTAGCCTCAACAGGCAGGGCAAGCAGGCTCACTTCTCTCTCCTTGTCTGGCTGTTCTTGTGTAACCACTGCAGCTGTCTAGAGTTCATGGAGGCAGTGGCTCTGTGTTGCCCATACGATGGCACGTCACACCTCTTTCCCCCATCCTCTGGTTCTGGGAGCACAATGTTCTCGGAGCCCTGGAGGGGTGATTTAAGTACCTTGTTTAGGGCTGAGCAGCCAATCAGCACTTACGCTCTGCATCTGGTAAAGTCCTAGGTCTCTGCCCTCATTGCAGTTCACAAAATAGAGGAGAGGCTTCCCTGATTAAGGTCAGGAGCGATGACTGGTGTTAGAGGCCAAATTAGCTGAAAGTCTTCATGAAATGTCCTGAAGTGGCATGGGCAGGACTAAAGTGAGTCCGTGTAGCCCAGGCTAGCCTCAAACTTGTTGTGCAGCTGAGGATGACCTTGGCTCCTGATCCTCCTACCACACTACCCTCTGTGTGCTGGGATTACAGACTTATACCCCAAGGCTCAGTTCATGTGATGCTGGAGGACAAACTCAGGGCTTCATAGAGAACAGGTAAGCACTTGACTACTGAGCTACATCAAGTTCAATGTCTGTTTTCCTAAATTCAGGGGTGGTGTGGGAGGTCCTTCTGTCTATGTGTTATTTTCATCGGTTAAAGAATAAAGAAACTGTCTTGGCCTGTGATAGGGCAAAAGAACAGAGTTAGGCAGGGAAAACTAAAGTGAATGCTGGGAAAAAAGGAGGCAGGGTCCGAGAGTCGCCAGAGTCAGACATGCTGAAACTTTGCTGGTAAGCCACTGTCATGTGGCGATACACAGATTAATGGAGATGGGTTAAATTAATATGTAAGAGTTAGCCAGTAAGAAGCGAGAGCTAACAGGCTAAGCAATGATTTAAGTAATATGGTTCTGTGTGACTATTTCGGGGCTGAGCAGCCAGGGACCAACAAGAGGCTCTCCCACTACACAGGGGCAGCCTCCCCCATCCAATAGAGGCCTGTGAATGACATCACTGTCTCCAGTCTCCATCAGGAGGCAGAAAATTATTCTTGACTTTGAGAATTCAATGACACCGGAGAGAAAGCAAAACAAAGATAATGTTCACTCTTGAGAATGTTATTGCTTTTTTGAGAAAAAGTCTCTTAACCCTTATCTTGAGGGTCTGCCAGGGAGTGACCCTTCGACGGGTCTTCAAATAGAACTGGAAAGAAATGACAACCCAGACCAACAAAACCCATTGAAATTCACAGCATTTGTTTAGACTTCTTGGCACCAAGTCCAACATAAAAGGAAGACTTAATTAAAACAGGGTCAATTGCATTGGGGGAACCTCTGCAGCACACGCAGGAGGAGAGGCCTGCCCTTTCAACCCCATAACAAAGACTCGCTGTTGACAGAGAACCGCCATTCCCCACAGTTTTGGCTGGAAGGCAACCCATTCTTTGAAAAAGCCACGTGAAGCTATTTTAAAAGCCCACCAGCACTTTCCCTAAAATCAGTAGCGCTCAGGAGAAACAGTCTAAGTGTAGGAAGTAGACTGAAGCATCCTCTAGGCTCTGCAGGCCACAGACCTAGAGAGTATGAAGTGAAACCAATGCCCATGGTCTGTGGGGGCATGACGAACATGCCCACAGACAGGGTAGGTGTCAGTGGTGCGTCACGTTGGCTTTACTTTCTCTCCTGCGGAACAGTTTGATTATTTAAGCACACAGAAGCACCACAGCTTAGTTCCTGTATACTGGACAACCCATCCTGTTTGGACTCTACTTCCTTCTGAGGTGGGCTGCTACAAAGGGAGTGGATGGGTCTGTGCTCTTCACCACCCTCTGGGGGTCCCCTTTCTTCTGACCTTCTTAGATGACAGTGAACTTCCAGTGGGCTTGCTTTTGGAGAGAGGCTTACAGTTGGGGCAATGATTTTTATCTAGGTGACACCAACTGGACGTTGGGGCGCAGAGGGATCTCTTGATCTCAGACCTGTAAGGTGAATCATCACCTTCAGCCAGCATAGCTTCATGTATTATGTTTTGTGGTAGACATGGTGCTGGGCACATGGGACACAGGGACAGATGGAATCGGCTCTGGTCCAGAGGCCATTCTGAGTTAGGATCAGAAAACAAACAAACAAACGAAAAGTCCAAACCAGCACAATAGAGTATGTAACAACACCATTATTGGAGAATTACAGATAAGCATTAATAGCACAGCTATATCTCAGCATGGAAGAGCAGAGCTGGCTCAGGAAGCCCACTGGCCATCTCCTCTCTCCGTCACCTCCTGGCTAGTGTAGTGTGGGCTTCCCTAGGTAGACTGAGCATCACAAAAGGAGGCACCATCCCCTCCCCTCCCAGTGATTCCCATGGGTGTGCACTTATGCAGCTGTCTAAACACAGTTCAGCTGGCAGATGCAGGCCAATTTCATTCACTCTTTCCTTGAATGTGGGAATGGGGCAGTGAAGCCAGGGCTGTAGGAATTTCCCACCGGCTGCGGGATTATGAGATTATCAGACCTTTCCCAATCTGCTTCCCAGCAAAGGCAGTAGAACAGAAAACTACTGAGACCCTAGACTCTTTGCTTGTAATCCAGCTCACAGAAATCCCTGGAATCACGGCAATAACTTGGATTTGAAACCAGACAGAGCTGGGTTTCAACTCCAGATCCACTGAAACCTGGATGGGTCATCACTAGAATGAAGCTGGGATCATTATGTCCATCCCACTCAGCCCATGTGAGTGTACCCATGCACAGCAACACGATGCCATCAAAACAGCCTCTTGGTACGTTCCAAGTTGGGTTAGAAATGTTTGCCAAAAAAATATAGGTCAGATCCCCCAAGGGACCCTGAATTTCCTGCCTTGGTTCAAAAACGGGGCAACTGCAAATTCTGGTTTCCACGTGCCCTGATGCAATCACTGTTTGCTTTCCATTTTGTTCTGCAGAACTTGCTGATCTGCAGATCTAGCACACTACAAACACTGAACGCCCACTATGAAAACTCAAGGTTTTTTTTTTGTTTCAATTTTAATTGTTATGGGGGTGCATGTGCGGAGGTCAAAGGTCAATTTTCATGGAGTCTATTCTCCTTTTTCGTCTTTGTGTGGGTTCTGGGGCTCAAGTTAAGATTGTCAGGCATTTGCAGCAGCATCTTTACCCACTGAGACATCGTGCCAGCTCCACCCCCACATTTTTTTTAAAAGGTCATTTTTTTAGTTGTATTTTTTTTTTTTGGATTCTTCTCCATATAGTCATTGAGATCCAAATAATAAGGGGCTTGAAAGATGGCTCAGTGGTTAAGAGCGTTAGTTGCTCTTTCAGAGGATCTGGGCTCAATTCCTAGCACCCATGTGGTGGACCATAACCATCTGTAACTTCAGTTGCAGGAGATCTGATGCTTCCTGCCAATCTCCATGGCACCAGACATGCAAGTGGTACACAGACACATATGTGGGCAAAACAAACACACATTAAAAAAAATGCCCTGGCAACAACAACAACGTAATAAAACAAGCAAACTCAAACATGCCGAATGAGATACTTGATTTGCAGATGGTACAGCATCCACTCAATGTCACAAGTCTGGGAGCCAAGTGTAACTGTCCCTTTACAACCAGGAGCTGTGATGACATTGCTGCCATAAGAAGGAATCAGAGCTGGGGAGAGGGTCAGGGCGTAAAGTGCTTGCTGCACAACCTGAGTCTGGATCCCCAGCTGAGTCTGGATCCCCAGCACTATGTTTTGTAGACGTTAGCATGGCCAGGCACATCTGTAACCCTGGTGCAGAGACAAGCAGGTCCCGAAGCCTTTTTCGCCAGTTGCCTTAGACAAAGTGGTGAGCTTCAGGTTCAGGGAAGACACCGGTCTTAAAAAAATCAGATGAACAACAACCGAGGGAGATACCTGGTATTAACATTTGGTATTCACATGTACCTGCATATACACAGCACACACATACTATACACACACCACACTACCACACCCCTCACATACACCACAGACACACACCACACTCCTCACATACACCACACCACACATACACACCACACACACACACACCAAACACACACAGATCACACATAGCACACACCACACACACAGACACCATATATACACATATACCACACACATACCACATGATACACACACCAAACACATACCCACACCACATACACTCATATAAACACAGCACACACTCACACACACACCAAACACAACACTACGCACACACACACCACACACTCATACCCATACCACATATATGCACAGCACACACTCACACACATACCACACACTCACACACAGACACATATACCACACACACACACACACACACACACACATATCACACACACACACACCACATACACACAAATACACCCAACAACAAAAAGGAGTCAGAGCAATGTACAAAAGCAGATGAGAAGCTACTTTGCTTCCTGTATCTGGCTGAAGTTTAGATATGCTTCTCTTAACACAGAGAAAACTCCTAAGAAGTTTGCAATTATTTTATAAAATTAATTTTTGGCCTTCCTGGATTTTGCAAATAGAATATATTTCTCTAGCCTCTGGGTGATTATGAGGTGGATCTGGCAGCAGAAAATTGCTGACTTGAATTCCCCAGGTTGGGGAGGAATGTCTCCATCCACATTCTCTGAGTGAGACGGTTCCGAGGAGGTACGGAAGGTATGCAAACACTAACGACCGCAGGATTTCATAAAAAGCCTCCACACGGAAGCCAGCAGACTGCCCTGCACGTCTATTGCATTGTCTGCCCCCTCCGTGGTCAGCAGGGAGGAAAAGGCCACACAGGTGGCATTTCAGCTCAGTCCACATAGAAAATGACCATGGAATCGGAAAATGCCAACCCTGCAGCTCCCAGATGCTTTCAATTAGACCCGAGAAGGTTAATATAGTTTCAAACATGACTGGAAACATTCAGATATGCCAAGGAACCCAGGAAGAGTGGGTACAAAGGAGTTTCTTTACCTATTGTAATATTTACTCTTCCAGAAATAATTACCACAGACCCCAGAGCCCCTTTATTCCAAGAAGTCACACTGCACGCTTATTGCTTGCTTTCCTGGCCACGAACGTGGCAAAGGCTCACACATGTCTCTACTTTATAAACCAAACTCCTCGCTGTCTCCTTTCGGCTGCTGGCGAATCGGATTCTCTGGGAAATAAGGTTTTGGAATGCGTTCTAACTCAGAATTTTGATATCCGAAGCAAATACTCATCAACCCGTGATCGCTGTCCTGACTCAGAGGCGGCTAGTGAGTCAGTTGTTTACACATCTGTGTGAGATGGAGAAAAACATCCTCTCTGCTCGCTTTCCCAAGGCAGGTTGAAGAAGTCCTCACACAGACCTTTTTCCACTGGCTCATAAATCTCTGCAGTTTCCCAGCCCTCACCAGCACGTGGAGACACCCTGACACAACAGGCCCCTGTGCAAAAGCTATAAAAACTCAAATGCATTTCATGTGAGCATTTCTGAGCAATCCTAAGAGTAGGCATTGGAGGCCTATCTTGAAGCAATTTGTAAGCGGAAGTCCCAAACCTCTTTCGTTTATCATATGAGTGTTTCTGGGGCTGCCACTGCAAATTAGTCATGAAAGCTGGAATTTAATAAGAGACAGAGGAACACAGTTTCCAAGAGGACAAAAGTTCACCGGGAACACATACAGTTGAATCCCAGAGACCTTCCACACTCGAAGCAAATGTTAGAGACAGCAAAGCGCCTGGAACTATTGTCTCCAAAACACCACTCAGCTGGTGCTGTTAATCAGGAAGGACACGTTTGACCCACTTTGTGGTTTTGACCAAGTTTAGCCTTCAAACTACTCATATCATTAAAGGAAGAAATCCCAGAACACTCAGATCAGATTAGTCAGTGGCCAAGAAAGGATGTGCTTTGAAATGACGAGAATGTCTGCATCCCAGGGATAACAGGCCTCGCGGAAAGCACTACATCTGTGAGACGCTGGAGAGCACAGGTTCAGAGGGGCTTTCCCAATGTTTCAGACTTTGCTGTAGCAGCGGCATCACCTTGGCAACCAGTCATGTTTGAGCCTTAGTTTTCTTACCTATAAAGTAATAGCAACAAACAAACAACACACATACAAAACAAAAAACAAAAATCAAATTGAGAACAATACAATTATATATGGTGATGTGGGAGGTCCTTCTGTCTATGTGTTGCTTTTATTGGTTAGTGAATAAAGAAAGTGCCTTAGTCTGTTGGCAGAACTTAGGTAAACGGGGAAAACTGGACTGAATGCTGGGGAAGGAAGGTGGAGAGGGAGACACTATGGAGCTAGAAATGCTGAAACTTTGCTGGTTGGCCACAGCCTCGTGGTGATACACAGATGAATAGAAATGGGTTAAATTAGTATGTAAGAGTTAGCCAATAAGAAGCTAGAGCTAATGGGCCAAGCAGTGATTTAATTAATACAGTTTCTGTGTGGTTATTTTGGTTCTGGGTGGCCAGGACAAACAGGCAGCTCTCCTCCAACAATATGGAAACCAAAGGAGAATTCATAGAAAACAGTGAACACACTGCTTGTTGCATTTGGAGTCAAAGAATAAAATTCCTTGGAGAAAAGACTTAAAGCATTTCAATATTAAAAAAAAAGCTATCAAACCACGTGGGCATGATGAGATAGCACAAATCTTTGATCTCAGCACTTGGGAGGCAGAAGCAGATGGATCTCCATGAGTCTGAGGCCCTTCTGGTCTACATAACATGTTTCAGGCCAGTCAAGGAAACACAGTGAGACCCTGTCTCAAAACTAAACAAAACAAAACCAAATAAACAAAACCACAGATAAAAACCAAACAAACAAAACAAAAAAGCTATCAGAATCTGGGCAGTGGTGGCACATGCCTTTAATCTCAGTGCTCTGTGAGTTTAAGGCCAGCCCGGACTACAGAGCAAGTTCTAGGACATCTAGAAACCTTGTCTAGAAACCCACCCCCACAAAAACAAAGACAAATGAACCCCCCAAAAAAACTAGCAGAGTACAGGAGGCAATAGTAAGGTATACAAGAAAGGAACAAAGAGGTCATAACTACCAGAACACTGTTAGCAAAATGGTAGCAGTCCTTACTCATTGATAATTATTTTAAACGTAAATACATTAAATTTGCTAATCAAAAGTTAGAGAATTTCTGAATATATAAAGTACAAAGAAATCAGACATATGCTTCTAACTAGCGACTCACTGTATTTGTGAGGAAACAGGCTGAAAGTGAGAGAGGAGAAAAACTATTCTATACAAATGGACATCAAAAAGGAGAGGTAGCTATACTGAACATCAGAAAAAGTAAACTGTAAGTCAAAAATTATATAAAAGAGATACAGAAGGTTATTATATGATGGTAGAGGAATCAATTCATCAAGAAGGCTTAATGATTATTACTCCAAAATTAGAATTATGAATTAATTCAGTAAGGTTGAAGAACACAAAATGGTTATAAAATCAGTATTATTTCCATAAATAACAATGAGCTATGTAGAAAAAGAAATTAGGAAAAGTCCTATTTACAAGAGTTCCACGAAGAGTCCTTGGGCTAGGTGTTATGGTGTTTGCTTACACTCTAGTCTTAGGGAGGTGGAGGCAGGAGGATCAGGAGTTTGAAAGACAGGGAATGCAAGGCCAGCCTGGGCTACATAACAAGACCTTGTTTCTTAAAAAAGTCAGACAAATTAAATTGAACAAATAATAATCATGGATTAAATGTTAATGAGGTAAAAGATAAGTATGCAAAGTTGATCTGATACAAAAAAGTGCTGTATTTAGCAAATTTTCAGTAAGTAAAGTTATTTTTATAATTCTTATTTCATGTAAGCTAGCCTCCAGGAGTCTCCGCGTCTGGCCTCTACCATCAGTGGAGGAATGTTGTGACCAGGGCTACATACCATGGGGCTTGTTCTAAATTCTGCACACACAAGCCAAATGCTTGCAACCTTCCTCTTTTGTCCCTGTGTTAGAATATCTTAGGTTCACACAGCTAACCTTCAGTCTCATGACGGGCAACTATCTAACAGCGTTCTCAACTTTCACCTGCTTCGGAAGCTACTATGAAAAGTCAAACTATGGTGTTGGGAGACACAGCAGGCTTATTCTTTTTGTTTCTTGTCCTTAATTACGCTTATAAATTATTTCAAGAATTATTTACTGAACCCTCTATGAAAACACTTGAGATATTTATCTCAATGTGTGAAACAGACAAAACCTTATTCTTATAGAACATACTTGCACTCCATCCAACCATCCATCCATCTATTCATCATATCCAACCATTCAATCCATCCATCCATTTATCCTATCCTATCCACCCATCCATCCATCCATCCATCCATCCATCCATCCATCCATCCATCCATCCTTTCAGTTCTCTCATACGGTGAAGAGCACAGGAGATGTTAAAGAAAGAGAAAAAAAATATACACAAATGAAGAAGACACAGTGCTCCCTGGGCGGCATGGCAGATCTGAGAGGAGGCGCTGGGCTCTCACAGTGATTTCTGCAGCAGAGAATTCCAGAGGACACTGTCTACAGATTCAGAATGGGGAACAAAGCATTTTTACAAATGAGCTTGGAGGCTAGAGACCGAGGCTGGTAAAGGACAGATGTTTGAGGTAGATTTCCGCGTAAGCAGAGACCTATCGGGATAAGAAGAGAAGGTAGTTGGGCATAGAAAACTTCTGTGAATTTTCATCCATTAATAAAATATATGACAGATGGTCAGATTAAATGAAAATACTACAGACTAACTAAAGGTGTTGATTCAGAGAGGGGGAAAACTTATCAATCACCTAGTAATCAAACTTTGCTTTTGTTTTGCTTTAAAACTTAGGCTTAAGGAGAAAATAGTCTTGATTATTTTCCCGTGAGGTGCCAGCAGTGGAGTGGGCTCCTGCTTGGGTCAGCTGTCTGATGCTCTGTATTGAGCCGGAGCAGTGTTTATAATTCACAGCCCGTAAGCTTCCTGCAGCAGGGTTGATTGTGGGTCATTGTGGGTCCTCTCCTGATACCGTGGACTGGGATTTTGAGAGAGACGACTGGAGTGTGTAATCTTTATAAGTAGTTTCGTAGGAAACCTTAAACCAGGCTCAGGTCATTCACTCTCAAGCACCTTCTCGCTTTGATGATAACAATAATTTAATTGCTTATCATCTTCATTATTTTACACAGCCCCCTTTCTGTTTTTCTTCTACCACTACTTGAATTTAAACTCTTTGTACTTTCTCTGATTGGAGATATCTCTTTTTCTGCTCCTCACCCCTGGACACCCCTCCTTCTATCCCCACTGAGTCTGGAGGGTCTTTCGGCTTCATCTATTCTTCCATTAAGTAAAAGGGTCACCATGACAACCTCACATCTATGTCTCTCTGCTTGACTGCACATGAGAGGCACTGATTGGCTCGCCCGGGGTCTACCCTGTACTGGGAGACAAGGACAATTTTTTCAAGCTCACTTGTGATGAGCATTGGACATTGTTATTAGACCTCCAGAACCAAGGGTTTGGGACACGTGGGTCATGATCTTCCACTCCGGCAGTTTATTTCTCTCCAACTGATTGAGCGAGATTTGAGGACCTCATTATTTTGCCAACAATGGAGAAAGTCTATTCTCTAATTATCCCTCTAACACAGAAACTTTTTGTGATTACGGCAATGTTCTTTTTCTAGTGCTTAAATATAACTAAATCACAGGAATACTTAGTGACAACTGACCACGCCCTGTGCAAGCATTCTTCCTGAAAATTCTTAAATGAATGAAGCCACATTTTATGTTCATGTTAAACAAATTTAAGACTGAATTATTCAAAGTTACAGTTAAAGCTCTTTGGGTTTAAGGAGCTATAACAGCAACCCACACCTCTGTTTCTATCAGAAGTTATCAGGAAAAGAAGATTCTGTATATCTTCCAGCTCCTAAGTATCATAAAGAAGGACCAATGGGGCGTAGGATGTTGATTTTTGCCCATTAGCAAACAAATATGGCTCCCCCGATGGAATTCTAAGATCCATTTATGGCTGAATGGCAAATAGAAAGCTATAAATCCTAGACCTGGGCTCAGTTCTTTCCTTTTGTTATTTGTACAGCTTTGGGAGAAGGCACTTACTGTCTTGAGTTCTTTATTTCCCTGTGTGAAAGTGGGTTTCCCTGCTTCACAGGGCAGTTTAAAGGACTGTATTTGGGTCCACCCTAAAGCCTTGATGTACTATATACGAACACATATGGCTACAATTCATAGACAGCATCTATCTATATAGAATTTGAGGGCAGAAAAGGTTTAGAAGAGGTGTCCAGCCGCTTGCCCTGACTTGCACCACTGGTAATCAGGGCGTCACTTCCTCTCTTAGTCATAGTTTAAGCTGTTTGATTTATGGATCTGCAACCCTGCCATTGTATGCTGTGCAGGGAGAAAAAGCTACAGACATGCAGAACTCACAGGGCTTGTAAGAGCTAATCAATTCCAACCAATCTGTTCTCAGCCAGGGTTCTACCTACAGCTTCCTGGAGAGATCTGAGTCTCCTATTCAAAGACCTCTTAGGAGGCTAATTCCACATCCTCTTCTGGAACCTTGAGTTGGGGAGTTGCTTGACAGTGTTTAGAATGGGCTGCAGGGGCACATAGGGAAGGTTTATGTTGGTCAGAGGTGGATTTTAAAATGCAAAGGCTGGTAAATACTCGGATCCTAGCTCAGTGTGGGAGCAGAAGGCCCCTGAAGGCCTTGCTGTGTGCTCTGCCTGTGCGGCTGGGAAGAACCTGGACTTTCTTTCCGAGGTTGTATAACCAAGCACCTTGACACTGTAATTTACAGCCCTACCCCACCCTGCTTCATCATATGGGACAGCAGCCTGAGACTCACAAGCATGGACTCCTGTAGGTACCTGCTACTAATTTCCTTTAGCCTAGGGAAGTGTTTGCTTTGTTGTTAGGGATAGAAGGGGTTGACCGTATTTTTTTTAAGAATACAGATTGAGAAACACTGGATTTTAGCAATGCAGGACTAGTGGAGGGAGGCCTTAGGACAGTACCCACACAGGTTTGAGACCAGCAACTTGCTAGCACACGGTCTTGGGTGTGCCTCCCTCTACCTCTGGGTCTCTTCTCTTGGAAGCACAATATCCTCTGACTTCTCAGGGGCTGTTGTGGGATTCAGAGATAATGAAGGCAACTTGGCCATCACAGGACCAGCCAGTGGATAATAACACATGAATTCAGGAGTGTTAGTTATGATCCAGCTCAGTGTTGTGTTTCAGGGGCCCGAGCTCTGCTTCCCACACTGTCAAGTACATCAGAAAACAGCCCACAGTCTGACAGCCCCCATTTCCACCTGCATGGACGGTAGATCCCCACTTCTCAGGGCCTCGGTTTCCATCGCTTTATCCCAGACCCGAGGCATTCTCAGGTACTTTGGTTTTCCGTGTTCTCTTTGGGTTCTCGGGGAAATCTTTCCGAGATACACTTGTCTTCTAGGGTTCCCCCACTCAGCTGTCCATCACCTCCTTCCCCTCAATAGCCCCAGCCAAAGTCCTCACATCTGTACGCTCATTCTTGCTGCCCCTATCCTGGCAACAGACTGATCTTGTAAAAATCTTTTGTTCAGGGCAGGCTGACTCAGTGGGCAGTTTCCTGTCCTGGAGATAGATGTTCAATGACCAGAGAGAAGCAGCCCCAGAAGTGTGAGAAAGGATAGTGAGCTGATATGGGCGGGCGCTGTCTCTGGAGCCTGGTGTGAACCGTGCCTCTACTGGACAGTAGATGGCTAAGCCTTCTCGGGGTTATTCAGCTGTTTCACTTTCTTCCTCCTGAAAACAGGGTCAGTACACAACGCTTGGGGTTAGCTTTGTCAACTTGACCCAGTCTAGAATCACCTGAGCAGGGAGTCACAATGAGGATCTGTCTAGATTAAGCCGGCTGTGGGCATGCTTGTGAGGGATCTTCCTAACTGAGTTAACAGAGGTGGGGAGAGCCATCCTGAATGGGGCTGGCTCTGGGCTAAGGGAAAAGGAGACGTGAACCGAGTACCAGCATGCACCTGTCTTCACCGTGGATGCAGTGTGGCTAACTGCCTCAAGCGCCTGCCACTGAGAGACGATAACCTTGAGCCGTGACCTTTCTCCCTTCAGGTGTTTTTGGCAGAGCATTTGGTCACAGTGACACGAAAGGAAATGACGCACACCGTGTCAGAGCCCTTGCTGTCAGTTTAACCCAAGTCCAGAGTCTCCTGGGAAAAGAGAAACTCAACTGAAGAGTTTCCTTGGTCAGACTGGCCTGTGACCATGTCTGTGAGGCATTTTCTTAGTTGCTATTAGATGTAAGAACGACCAGCCCACTCTAGATGTGCCATTCCGAGGCAGACAGGCCTGGGTTGCATAAGGAAGCTAGCTGAGCGAGCCAGGTAGAGCAAGCCAGAAAGCAGCATTCCTCCGTGACCTCTGCCTGCATTCCTTCCTCAGCCTCTCGTGGTGGACTGTGTCCTGGAAATCTAAACTGAGGTAAACAGTTTCCTCCCCAAGCTGCTCTTGCTCATGGTTTTTATTGCAGTAACTTTGATAAGGCAATTCATGCTATTCCATAGGAAATACTGTGGGATCTGAATGAGAAGTATTTGCAAGAGTACCTGGGTCATTGGATGCTTTGTATACAGAGATAAAAGCTACTTCCACCAGTCAAGGGGATAATCCAAGCATCCCACCAGGAAGGGCAATTGTTTACAACTAAAGAAACAGAGGCCTTTGATTTAACTAGTTAAGAAGAGGACATTTACTTTATATAACAAGAAATCCAGAGGTACACACTTCCCGGATTTGTTTGGTGTCTGAAGACTGTCCATGTTTCCACTCTGCTGTCCCTGCATTAAAATTATAGAAGGGGTTGCATTCATCATGGCTGTGGAATGACTGTTGCAGTCATTTACAGACATCCAAGATAGTTGTCAGAATGTCTAGAAATGTCTAGAGACTCCCTTCTGAAGTTAAATCCCTCTGGTAGATCACTTACGACATTTTTGGTCAGAGTTCAGTCAGTATCTATATCTGAATCAGTCACTGACAAGGAACCAGAGTATTAGGATAACTTGAGAATAATTAAGACCCACTGCTTGGTTCTTGGAGGGTCAAGGCACTTTTAATGCTTACAACAATTTGGAGGACGAAAGAAAACTGGAAAACTTGGCGATGTTAAGAAGGAGGCAGAAGCAGCTGACAAAGCCCCCCACATGTCCTGCCTATGCAGTTTAGAGAACTCATCCAGTTAATCTTTGTGTGCCACGACCTAGGCTGGACCATCTTCCCAAATTACATAAAGATCCTTTCAAGGCATATATTAGAACCAATAATACACAGAGAATTTCTTCACCATAATGAGTTATCTTAGTACTAGTATCTAGTAAAGTAGATAATCCAAACCATACATTATTTATTGGCTTATATGGCCTTAGAATCATTCCTAGTTGGGCTATAAACTCTTTAAGGAAATATATCAGGAATCCACGAATAAACAAACACCCTATTCCATTTGGAACTTTATGTGTTTATGATGACTGACCATAAAGATGATGCTTAGTCAATGCTTGTTGAATTTCATCAAAAGAGTCTCTCTCTCTGTCTCTCTCCTTCGTCCCTCTTTCACCTCTTCTTGTGTCTTTTTTTTGGAAGCTTGAGTTTGAACTAAGGGTTTTGTGCATCCTAATTGCACGACTCTTTCACTGAGATGCGCTCTTAGTTGCCGAAACCCTTGTATAAGTGCTCTCTCTGGTAAGGGCTTCAAGACAAGTTGCTCAGGAGATCCAGGAAAATATCATATCTGGTTCTTTTCTTAGAAGCCTTTGATCCAGGAGGAGAGAAAATCCAAGTGTGTCCATCTTCGACCCCAGCTATCTTCCGCCTGTTAGCTTCCTGGAACCGTTTGCACCATGCTGCTGATAACCACATCTGGTCTTGCTCTAGTGTGCATCTCAGTTGCTGTGGTAACCACCATGGCACAGAGCAATTTGGGAGGTGTGCTGCCTAGTTTATGTTAGGTTGACACAAGCTAGAGTCGTTTGGAAAGAGGGAAGGTCAATTGAGAAAATGTTCCCATCAGACTGGCCCACAGGCAAGCATGTGGAGCATTTTCTTAATGAATGACTGATGTGGGCGGGCCAAGACCACGGCAGGTGGTGCCACCCCTGGGCTGGAAAACCACAAGGAGCAAGCCAGTAAGCAGTTTTCCTTTAAGGGTTCTGCTTCCATCCTGCCCCGACTTCCCTCAGTGATGGAGTGTGACTGACAGTTGTAAGATGAAATGAACCCTTTCCTTCCCAAATTGCATTTGGTAATGCTATTTTATCACAGCAATAGGAAGCGAACTATCACAGGAAGAAAGGGTTTATTTCACAATCCATCCCTGAGAGAAGCCAGGACAGGAACTCGGGCAGGGGCCAAGGTAGGAACCATCAAGAAAAACTGGTTCCTAGCTGTTTCTAGGCTCTTGTTCAGTTACTTTTCTCTGACAGCTAGGTCCACCTACTTAGGGATGGTACTGCCCACAGTGGGCTGGGTCCTCCAACATCAGTTAGCAATCAAGCAAATGCCCTACATACATGTCCACAAGCAATGTGAGGGAGGCAGTTCTTCAGCTGAGGTTCCCGTGTGTCAGGTTGACACACCCAGATTAGTCACCACAAGTCTTGAGTTTTGTTTTTGTTTCTAGCACTTTAGACGTGCCCTTCTTAATGCATGCCTTTCGTTTCCCACATTACCTATCCTTTCTAATTTCTGATCCTTACAGACCTGAGAAAAGACAGTTTAAGAGTTTGTAAGAGGGGCTGGAGAGATGGCTCAGTGGTTTAAGAGCACTGGCTGCTCTTCCAAAGGACCCAGATTCAATTCCCAGCACCCGCATGGCAGTTCACAACTGTCTGTAACTCTAGTTCTAGGGCACCCTCACAGACAAGCAGGCAAAACCCAGTGTACACACACACACACACACACACACACACACACACACACACACACTAAATTTAAAAAACAACATCTCTAAGAAACACATTCAAAAAGTTTACCGTTACCCATGAAGACAAGGGGATTTCTAGAGATCTGCATAGCTGTGATGGTCTAATGCCAGGAAATAAAATAATAATAGCTCTGGGAGTGGGCTAAGTGAGGGGGGGGTTCTTTTCTTGTTTTTCTTTTTCTTTCTTTTGTTTTTCTCTTTCTTTCTTTCTTTCTTTCTTTCTTTCTTTCTTTCTTTCTTTCTTTCTTTCTTTCTTTCTTAGGCAAGGTTTCTCTGTGTAATAGCTCTGACTGTACTCTAACTTGTTTTGTAGACCAGGCTGGCCACCTGCCTCTGCCTCCTAAATACTGGGATTATAGTCATGTGCCACCACTGCCCAGCAAAGGTGGGCTCTTTATGACAAAGCAACTTTTAATTTTCTTCGAAAAGTTTTATGCTAGTAATTGGCTAGTCCTCGTCTAGCCTAGAACCTTCCAGAACATTTGCACTGCTTGAGACTCTTTTTGAACTAAACTTAGTGTGAGTCAACACAGCCTTTAGTACATTTTACAGGTCAATGGGAGATCAAGGTTGTTCGAAGAAAGGTTTGCTCAAGTCCTGTTTGTCTGTACGTATTTCCTGGTTTGACTGAGGAAATCCCCCCCCCCCCCCCATAATAACTCTTTGATCACCGTGGCAGGGATTGCCAGGGACAAAGGAGGAAGAGGACAGAGCCAGTCAAAGAGAAACAAAATCAGTTTGTTTAAATGGTCAAGGAAATCTGCCTTTGGCCAAAGGAAGTCAAAGCGAGAACACCCCGTTCTACTTAATGAATGTCTCCAGTCTAAGTAAGGAGAATGTGATGTTTGTGTCTACATGGGTCCGCCCCATGGTTCCCACCTCCACGCCCAGCCTCCTACAGTCAAACTCACAGATGGCTAAGTAGTACCTTCAGTCCTGTCCACAGAGCAAGCTGCTCCTTTGGAGGTGAAACTCCTAGGCAGGTCACATACAATTAAGCATGTAGTCCCTTTAAAAATGCAAATCTTGAAACCGGTAAAAAGAATGAGTCAATTCTCTCTACGACTGAAGTCCATGTCATTTAGACACGCAGTAATTTTTCTTTCTCTCCCCCACCTCTCTGCTTCAGACTGTTTCAGTCACGTGGTATGGATGAACTATTTAGTGTACTCCTTGAGACATTTGTGTCAAATAATAGCTAAACAATGTACCTTGGAGAGGCTCCCCAGGCCTTATATCCATTCCAGCAGGGATTTCCAAGTCACAGCACCAAACCGAACTTAACAATCCTGGTGTGCCCAGCTGGTCTGTTTGGAAAAGTGCCCACTTGTGGATCAGAGCTCTCAGCGAAAATGACATGTCTGCAGATAAGCCTGCAAGCTTTCTCCTGTCAGAAAATGAAAAGAATGTGTTTTCACCTGCTTTCCGTTTTTATCTCAAATACCACAAACCTGAGTGGTAACTTTATCGTTCCAATGCTCCAGTCTGCTCCACAAACTGGAGATGGCCAGGGTAAAGATTAACACTCGAAATCCTCAGTAAAACGTCTCCTTCTGCAGATGAAGAAATTGAGGTCTGAGAAGGGGTGGGAGACTTCCAGAAGGTTACACTGTGGGTGACAGGCACTGGGGTGGGAATCCATGTTCATGACTCTCAGTTCTTTGTTGGAGTAGGTTGTTTGTTTGTTTCCTGGCTGCCCAGAAACCGAAATAATCACATAGAAACTGTATTAATTTAATCACGGCTTGGCCCATTAGATCTAGCTTCTGACTGACTAACTCTTACATCTTAATTTAACCCATCTCCATTAATCTGCGCATCATCATGAGGTCGTGGCCTACCAGCAAAGTTTCAGCACGTCTGTCTCTGGCAGTGGCTCCATAGCGTCTCTTTGCCTCTGCCTCCTTTCTCCCAGCATTCAGTTTAGTTTTCCCTGCCTACCTAAGTTCTGCCCTATCAACAGGCCAAGGCAGTTTCTTTATTCACCAATAGTATTCATAGCATACAGAGGGAAATCCCACATCAGTTCTTTCTCCCAGTGTGCAGTGGGGATCTGGAAGTACCTACTCCTGCTTCCTTTAAATGATCTCTATTCATTTTGCTGTGAGCTGCCTTTCACCTGCCCTTAGCTCAGTGGTTCTAGCAGCAGCAGCAGCAGCAGCAGCAGCAGCATCATCATCATCATCTCTGGACCTTGTTAGGTATGGACATTTCCTGGCCCCCTTCTGGACATGTGGAATGTGTATCTTAACAAAGTCCTCCTGATTGTTTTCATGCATGCCAAAGATGGCGATACTTTGATGCTGGTGCCAGTCAATCCACCAAGGGCATTGGATCCATCTGAGTGCAGAACTCCTCCTCAGTTTGGCTCCTCTCATGGCAGATCCACTCAATTTACCTCCGGAGAAAAGGGGGTGCCTTGCCAATTGGTGAACTGGAATGAGTGTGGAAAATGGCATCCACTCAGGCAGCTCTAGGGACCAATCACTGACACATCTTTCTCTCTCCCATTTTCCCTAGTTTCTTTCCCTGGACCCTGTGAGCTGCTGCTCTGTTTCCTGTTCCGTTATAGCTGGCATTGTCTTTGACTCACCCTGACCCTGCTCTAAGATCCATAGCATCCTTTCCAAACTACAGAGTTCTTTCTATAAAATTATTATTTTTTCCAGGTTAAAATCCTGGATAGGATGTCAACGGGCCCGGCTTATCTTTGGAGCCAGGCTACACTAGCCATGACTCACTGAAATGATTCTGTTGAACATGGCATTTGTTACCTGCTGACATCAGCTGAGTGGGCACCTATGACTACAAGGTGGCTAATGTCACAGGGGTGTCGTGAGAATGCCACTGCATCTTGGAAGAGCACTGACCCCCTCCTGGCCCAGCAGCCCTGTGAGGCGTGAGAGAACTCAGCACTGGAGATCAACAGCTTGATTTACTGAGGACTCAGAGGTAAGTCCTGTTATATTGTGACCTTAGTCTCCAAGTCTACGTCCAGACTGGGATGGCTTACAAGGTAAAAGACACGGGCTATTGACTCTGAAAGTCATGGCAGTTCCAACTAGAAGGGATCACCCAGCTTGGTGGTTTAGCAGCTGTGGCTCCTGTTAGAACTTCCGGAGAGCCTTTGAAACTCTAAGGGCCTTTTTCTAACTCAGGGATTTTAATGAATGCTCCCCAGGTATTTTTTTTAATGTGCTTTGAGGACCGAGAGCAGCTGGCCAGACACAAGTCTCTTCACTTCACAGGTGGGAAAAATTAATCTCATCTGCATAATTTAGACTATTTACTTCAAGATCTTGTCGCCAGCTTGATTATAGAATTTCAGTAATTAGATCAGAAGTCGTTAGAACTGGAAGATGGTCTAGAAGTCAGGTCCCTAACTCTGACACTTTACTTAGTAAGAATGAGGGCGATGACTTGCCCTAGGGTTTACAGCCCAGAAGGGGATCATATGCAAAGAGCCCAGACCTCATGATTCCTAAGACGAAGACCAGGAGGGCCAAAGGAGAAGCCGAGGAGACCCAGGGGCAGACTTCACCTGTTCTCCAGGGAGCCTTCCCAGCAGTGCAGCTCTGATGTTTTTGTGAAGGAGTCTGGGTGGAGCATGGTACGGAATAGTCTTGGCAAATGGAATCTCTGCTCTAGCGCCTTGGGGGTAGAGGTGAGGTGTATCCAATGATCATCTTTGCTTTCCACCTGCCTTCTTCTGGTTGTGACAGGAATGCATGTGCGCGTATGCGTGTGTGTGTGTGTGCGTGTGTGTGTGTGAATCAAAACTGACAGTTGGGTTTAAATCCAGATTGTCATATGCTCAAAGACTATGTCCTGTATCGGGGTCTCCCCATTTGCTGGGGTGACTTTGCTGTTGTTTTCCACACTAACTTTGTTTAGGATATTGATACCCATTTTTCCTGTTTGATTAGAAACGGACTCCGGGGCACATTTAGAAAGCAGAGGTTCTCTTTGTATATGTGAAGATAAAAATGTTTCAGTGTGAGAAAACAGGGCACATTAGGTGTATTGAGCAGGAAGCAAGAAACTGCAAGCCGAATGAAACTTAGCCACAACTTTTTATGGGGAGTGGGGTGAGGAAGGAGAGATGAAGCATTAATGCCCCTTTTAGTTAGCGGGGAACTTTACCATCAGTAAAGCATTTAGCATCTCTGACCTTCACAACAGGCCCCAAGACGTGCACAGTTTCTGTGATGTAAGCTTGGAGGTGGGGTAGCTGGGGGCTAGGGATGTCTGGCTATTATTACGGTTGGGAGGCTGACACTCTTGTGGACTCCAACCCCATTGCTCTGCCCATCCTGGCATACTGCTCCTTCCACCTGTGGCTTTTCATGCGCATTCATACCTCTCTCTTCTAGGCCAGTACATTGTGCATACAAGAAGGCAGGTGTTTATCTATCAAGCATCGCATTTACCATGGCTATGGGAAGCTGGCCTGCAGGTCCAGAAAGAGCACAGAGAACGGCTTCCGAGTTAGCTGTAAGATCTCGGTCAGGCTAATTCCAGTCTCTTTCTCAGTAAAATAGCAAGTGCTTTGTGGGAGTTCCTAGCCTAGGGCCCAATCAAAGACATTGTAAGCATCCAATAAATGACAGCTCTTCATATCCTGTGTGTATAGAATACTGGCCTGGGTGCAGAAACAGATCTGTTTGCAGAGGAGGATGGTGGCTTGGCTCAGGGCCAAGGGATGTCATCTTTTTTAAAAAATCAAATAAATCTTTAGGTGTTTTCCACAGAGCATCCAACTTTTTTTTTTTTTTAACTCAGCCCTCCTTTTTCTCTTAGTCCTTGTAGGTACTTGCTAATGAATTTGTTACTTAAAACTACAGATAATTTTGTTTAGCATCTGGACCAAACCACGGAGTAAAGTGGTGTTTCAGAGGACAGAGATGCCCACATTCTGAGTGAGTGGTGTCTTAGTTAAGGTTACCATTGCTGTGATAAAACACCATGACCAAAGCACCTTGGAGAGGAAAGGGTTTCTCCAGCTTCTGCTTCCACATCATAGTTCATCACCAAAGGAAGTCAGGACAGGAACTCAAGCGAGGCAAGGACTTAGGGGAGGGGACTGATGCGGAAGCCACGGAGGAGTGCTGCTTACTGGCTTCCTCCTCGTGGTTTGTTCATTCAACTTGCTTTCTTATAGAACCCAGGACCACCAACCCAGGGATGACACAACCCACGATGGGCTGGGCCCTTCCCCATGAATCCCGGAAATGAAGAGAATGTCCTACAGGCTTGCCTACAGCCAGGTCTTAGAGAGGCATTTCTCAATTAAGTGTCTCCCTCCCCGCTCCCCGTCCCTCTGCTATGATTCCAATTTGTGTCAAGCTGACCTAAAACTAGCTGGTACGGAGAGGGTGACTGAGTCAGACGACGTATCCTAGGCGAGCCGGGGAGCTCCCAGTACTGCGTATGACCAGGCCCTTTCCAATGAAATCTCAAAATCTTCCCATGCAGCATAAGCATCGCTCTTCTTTCAGACAGAAAAGGCGCGCGTGGGGCGGGGTGGGGTGGGGGCGGCGGCGGCGGCGGCGGCGGCGGGCGGGGTGGGGGCGGCGGCGGCGGCGGTGGCGGCGGTGGTGTCGCTATGCTAATTATCAGGGTTATCAGGACCTGAAACTGGAGGTCAAGATTGTCCAACTTTAAAGTCTGAGCTATTTCCACTTTCCATAATCCAGCTCTCTGATAGATTTGCCTTCAACCCAACCATGAGTCTGGCTCCTCAGTCTCTTCTGATAGGCCAGGAAGTGGAACCCACTCTGAGCAAGAATCCTGCCAAATGGCTTTAGCGAAAGTTTTTAGCTTTGATGTCCAATCACCTTGAAACCTTATTACCACCCCCCACCACTCTACTTCTTGGCTATCATCCCCAGTTTTCATTGTTAGAATTGAGTCTAATCTTGTCCGTTGGGGCAAGAGTCTGCACAGCAGTCCCTATACCTATGACGATGTCCTCCATTAGAACAAAGTCTGCTGTACTGTCTTAAGTATCATGATAACTTTTTCATTAACACCTGCATCCATCCACCCAGGCACACCGAGACTCAAAATGCTATAGCCACAACTGTGTGTGCGCCAGCTGGAGTCTAAGAGAATGAGGAAGGTACAGAAACGTTGATGAAGGGTGGGTAGTTTGGGAGAAGAGCACTCATGGACCCTGGCTGCCATATTGGCTTCCTCTTGACACCTATCTTTTGGGTTGAAATCTGTCCTGGCCTCCCTCCAGCTTTCACTTGTTCCCAGTAACCATTAGTGGGTTCCCCTGCCAGTCAGACCAATGGAAGCCCAGGCAGAGGTTGTTCCAGGGAAAAGCAAGTAAGGGATGAGGGAGAACCACTCTCCTTATAGAGTTAATCAAGGTTTTTAGGTCCCCTGAGATACTCTTTTCCTTCTTTCCAGGTTCTGGGGTGATGTGGAGTCGAGGTGTGTTAGAAGCCTCATTTCTAGTGTTGGCTGGACCTAATCAGCTTTGGTGCAGGACCAGGTCCTTCCACAGAGCGTTTCTTTGTTAACAGCAACCTGGCAGGACTATTTATCATTTAAGAAACTGAGAGGGCCTGGCTCTCCTCCTCTGGGCCCTGGGGCTGTCCTTCCCTCAGATGTTAATCTACAAAGTCATCCTAGGCCAGGTCTCAGATGAGGCTCAGGGCTAGGGCAGAACCCGAAGTCTCTGCTCCCTTGGAAGCTTGGCTGGTGTGAAATCGACACCTGGAAAGAGGCCAGATGGAAACCCAGGGCAACAACTCAGGGTGTCCCACGTCAAATCACTTCATTGGGCAGTCATCTGAAGAAGGGTTTGTGGAAAACACACCGTGCTAGGTGTGAAGGACTAATCCAAGAAGACACTTCAGTCTGCCTGAACCTGCCTTAACCTCGGCCAGCTGCAAGCCAGGGGCCTGACAGGATCTTTCCTCTGGGGAGAGGCTCTGAAAATGGCATCTAGATAATCGTCACCTCACGCCCTGGGCAGCCAATCATTGCTCGAACTGCAGTGGTGCCCCACCCTGAATGCCCATCGTGTGTGCCCAGTCCTCAACTATAAGGCGGTGTAGTGAACAGCGGGGCAGCTTCTTGCTCACACTCTGGTTCCCAGCACACAGGTCCAGTCTTGGCTTCACCGTGTGACTTTGGGTAACTTATTTCTCTGTGTCTCAGCTTCCTTGGTCTATGGAAGATAACAGTGCCTACCCCCTGAGGGTGTGATGATAATTAATAGATGTGTAAAGATTTGAGGATAGTATCTGACCTTACAGTTATAATTTTCTCCACATCCAGTTCATTTTTTTTCCTGGTTACCTATTTTCTCTCTCACGCTGTGTCCCCCACTGCAGCACCCTCACTACCTGTATCTAGAGATGTTTTCTGTGTGGAGGTGGTTCAGGATCCTGGTTCTGCACACATGGAGCCCCACCTTGCTACCTCTGCTTTGTTTATTAGAGAACCACAAGTCTGGTTTGACCTGAGCCAGGAAGCGCTCCCCGTCAATCCAACTCCCCTGACCATGTGAAAGAGACTTCATTTTTAGGCAGAAATCTTTGTCTGTTCTACCCAGACCCTCAGAGCTCCGATTTAGCTGCCACGGGGAGCCAGATCGCTCGCCTTCTAACAAAGCCTGGTAGCGAGACAAATAAAGTGACAAATTTCATACATTTTCTTGGTAGAGGCAAACACACACAGAGGTCTTAGAGATAGGAACGGGGGCTACAAAGAGAATAAAACAATATAATGATCAGGACCAGAGGGCAACACAGAGCTGAGCAGGAAAGATGAGAAGGAAGCAGCCGTCGGACATTTGCCAGCAAGACTGCTCCAGCCTGCCTCATGTCAGAACACACCAAGGAAGGACACAGTCCTCTTGATCCACATTTCTTCCTGAGTTTCCAACAACTACGACAACAACGCAACTTTTCAAAAGAGTGGCATGTTCTTTTCTGTTTCCCTTTCCCATTCCCCGGTGAAACATTCATAAATTCCACCAAAATGGTCCTTTCTTAGGTCTGTCAGGTCCAAAGGAAACTTCATGTCCCCAGAATCTGGTGGTTAGACAACAGTCAGCCTTCTTCAGGTACTAGGCAAAGGGGCCATTTTCCCTCTCCCTGGCCGAAGAGTCAAATGACATCTAAGATGCTATCAGCGTATCAAAGCTCATGCTGGCCTCCTGGCTCCCTCAATATCACAAGTACTTGTTACTCATTTCAGGTCCATGCTGACATCCTGGTTCTTCTCAGCGCTCCTCCCACCCTACACTTGCTCCTGCCTGTTTCCCCAGTGACTAATTTCTCCGTATAGTCCTGCTATTTCGGCTATGCTTCTCCCTCCCTCGCTCCCCTCCTTTCTTCCTCTCTGCTCGGCTCCTGTTTTCTCTCACAGCCAGGCCCTGTCTGCTGGCATGTCCACTTGACTTTCTCTCTGCTCTGGACTCTTCCAGATGCCTCTGGCTGTTTTCTTCCCCATCTTTATAATAAAAACCTCCCCCTTCACCATATCACAGTTTATACCAGGTCAGCACCAGCCTTCCTCATGTCCCCTATTGACCCAGGGAAATCTAGTCATCTTAGTGGCTGGAAAGGCTACCATTTCTGTCGTTTCTTGACCTTAATTTGTTTTCTTTTGATTCCATGGGCCCCCGATATGCGCCCCCTTTCCTTAGCTAGATTGTTTTGTTTCTACTATTTATGCTTTAGCGATTTCAGACACGGATATTCTGAACTTCTGCTCACGTCATCCCTGTGATTCTCATGTCTCTGTCTCCCTTGGAAACTCTTTCTTTCCTCCAACTTCGATGTCTTTTCCTTCTTTTTGACTCACTGAGTTTAACTGAAGTTATTTGCAAAGGTACTACTTGGGGTTATTTACTGGAATGTGGGCATCTTATCAGTGGCTGCCACTGAAGAAAATGATGCACCCCCAGCACCCATTACCTGCCCGTAGTTCCTCAGTGATGGGTGGAGCCCCATGAGCTCCTTCTATGTGTATGACACAAAGTCATGGCCCAGCTACTGCAGCTACAGTGAGCTCATGAAGAAAACGTCCCTGTCACGCCCAGAAAATGCTTTTTGCAACCCTCCTCCCAAGCGTCTGGCTCATATGTTCTTTCCACTCTCTCCTCTGGATGTTTCCTGAGCCTTGGAGCAGTTGACAAAAGATGTCTCTCCTAGGCACAGCCTATAGACAACTCTTTCAAATCCCAGTCCTTTGCTATCATCTGTCCCAGCCCAGCAGCAATGAGAAGAAGCAGTCGCAGTCTACGATTACATGTTCCCTGTATAACACAGGCTTTCAAAAGTGGTCTGTCGTCAGTCAGGGGTGGTGGCAAGGGGTGGAAGCTAGGGGAGCAGGAGAGCACAGCTTTGCTGAATCGTGAGTTTCCAGGCCAGCCCGGGCCACCGGAGAACCTGTCTTCAGACACTCAGCCGCACCGGGAGGTTGTGGCGCACTCCTGAAATCCCAGCACTCGAGAGGCAGAGCTCTGTGAATTCGAGGCCAGCCGAGGCCAGCCGCATCTACAGAGTGAATTCCAGGGCAACTAGGGCTACCCAGAGAGAAACCCTGTCTCAAGAAAACAAACAAACCCCAGGAAACAAACAAGCAATAAAATGAAAAATTAAATCATAACAAATGAAAACAAAGCAAAACAAGAAATCTAATTTATAACTACTCTATAAATGTCAATCATGCAGTGGTTTTGCAGTGGTTATCAACCTGTGGGTCGCAACCCCTTAGTGGTCAAACGACCCTTTCACAGGGGTCACCTAAGCCATTGGAAAACACAGATATTTATGTTACAGTTCACAGCAGTAGCAAAATTACAGTTATGAAGTAGCAACGAAAATAACTTTGTGGTTGGGAGTCACCACAACATGAGGAACTGTATTAAAGGGTTGTAGCATTAGGAAGGTTGACAACTACTGGTTTTGCAGGATACTGTACATTTATAATGGCTTTCCTATGATATCCTATTACATATAACATATCTAGACCCTTCTTTTATTGTTAATACAAGAACTATGTCATTACAATGATCAGGTACCTTGCACTGAGAATCACTGAGACCATTCCTATTTTTCTGGCACAAACAGATTTATACATGTATTTTTTTTCAGTACTAAAAGTGAAAATAAAAACTATTTCTTTAGAAAACTTCTCTCAAATCCTTTGGCTTTAGGAGACAATGTGATGCACTAATTTTTGCTTATAGAGTGACATTTTCTATTGAATCTAAGTCAACTCCAGATGGAGGGATAGTGATTTAAGGGCTGGGAAGAGAGCATGTGTTTGGTGTTCAGGGCTATTTATTTGTCCTCAATTACCCAGAGGTCTGTAGCTTATGTTGGAGATGAACAGGAACAGGGGAAGGACATGGAGAGGTGACAGGTGGGGACTGAAAACTGTAGGAACGACTCCTCTGAGCAACATGTTGAACGCTTATCGTTCGGAGGTGGCGAAGATCCAATATCCCCTTGCTAAAGTCTCTCTCAGTTCATTTCCAGGCTGGTGATGTTTTTTTTTACCGAACACATGCTTAAAATCAAATGTCTCCTTGTTGGGCCATTGACTCTAACGTAGCCTCAAACAGGTAAGAAAGGACACTGGAAAGGATTTCCCACCCTCTACGGGCCAGCCTCTCTGTGGTCCCCTTAGTAGGTACTCACCGAGGACGGCGGAAGGTCAGGCCATATTGCTGACAGGCGAGCCCCACCGTGGGTGTGTACACAATGGGCATGAATTTCTCCACGTCTGAGGTCAGTACGCGGTAGAAGAGCTTCTCATTGCGGTCTTGGAGAGTCATGAGAATGATGTACCTTGGAAAGGAAAGAAAACGCCTGCTGATCCCAGGGACACCACTACTTGGCCGACACCCCCCCATGACGTCATTGTGATTCAGAATGGAGGCCTTGCTCCAGGAAGGAGTTACACTCGGCGGCAGCCACGCCTTCAACCCACCGCCACTGTAGGGCATTCCATTTTCCTAGCCATTTGTGTACGTTGTTTCTCTCTAATTCTGGACTCTACTCCCCTCCTCCTGGAACCCTTACCAGCATACCACAGTCCGTACGGCTGGGGAGCCTTCTTAGCCTTCCTCCCAATCACCTGTTGCAACGAGAGTCTCTTGGGAGCGAGTGTGTGAAAGTAGCGAGCCAGGAGTAAGGCCCCCCCAGCTCTCAGGAATATGCGCACTCATCTCTTCCTGATCCTAGAGCATCATTTCAGGCAAGTGAGAGACCCATGAAGTTGGAAAGCTTTGAGAAGGCCAGCATTAGAGCGTAGTTTTGGACGCTCATTCTTTTTGGTACATTTAGCGGGAGTTTCTGATGGTTCAAAGCTCGGGCACGGATCGGTTTGCTGGGATAATCTGCTGCTTAACTTCTGGTTTGCTCTTCAGGATGAGGTGGCTGGATGGACCAAAGGGAGAGAATGTTTGACTTGGTGGCAACGTGGTCTTGGGGTTAATGTGAGCAGTAGCCGTGAGCTTAGTGCTTTAGGAGTGGGGACGTGGATGTGGGCAGGGACATGCTTGCTTCCTGCTTCTCAGAAGGTATGGGTGACTGGAGGAGATACGGGGAGCTAGGTGCAGTATGACCCTCACATGCTACTGAACTTTGCCCTTCGTGGGCAGTTAGCTGTATGGATGTAGAGAGAACCATTATATTTTTAATATATATCTGCTAAAGTCCATAGCAAGATGACACTTTTTTTTTTAAAAAAAAAAAAAACAAACTTACACAGAGTTTACTATGCCCCAGGCAACATTCTAAGTACATCATAAACACATGCATTTAATTCTCATAAAATCCAATGAGTCAGATACCATTGGCACAGTCATTATACAGGGGAAGGACAGAGTTGGCAGAGTAACTTTCATTATTCAATGCAGGGAGGTGGGTTTCACCCATTCTAGAATCGGTCTTACATCAACTAGGCTTTGCCATCTCTGAACTATGTATAGCAGAGAGTTAAATTCATAGACGCTGAAGTCAGTGGCATTTAAATCTGATGCCGACTCATGGTGGGTACCTGGGTGGTGACTACCACCTTAGTAACGCTGAACATTGACTCAAAGACTCTGAAACGGGATCTTCGTGGTTGTGTCTCCACTGAGGAGTATTCAGAGGGAACAGTGCTCTTATTTGCTGCCCACGACCTTCAACACAGCATCTAGATCCTTCTGAAGGCATCCTCTCTCCACGACCCCTTTCTCCACTGTTCCTCTTGCTGTCTTCCTTAACAGCCCCATCTCCAGGTTTTTGCCCCAACTCCGGCTTAGTGAGCTGCCCTCCCGCAAGTGCCTGCTGACTGCTGAGTTGTTTCAGCAAGGCTTCTGGGACTGACTCATCTGTGTGATCGCTCAGATGGCCTCCCAGACTCCGCTGGTCGAACCCTGGCTCATTTTAGCTGTGCTTCTGCTCTAAGCCTCATCTCTAGGGAGACCGTAACGCTTTTTAGAGACAGAGCTGGATCTGAAGTCTCTCCGGTTTTCCTAGTTACAGAGAATTTAGAAACCCTTTGGGAGCCTCAAGGCAGAGCAGCTCAGCCTCAGGACTGGGCACAGAGAACAGACTTCAGCTACTGACTTGTCCAGGTCGCTCGGCTGCTTCTCATAGTATCTCATGATGCGGAGGAGCTGGACATCCTGGCTGAGGAAGCAGGGCGGGATCAGTCCATGGATGCCGAGCTGCAGTCTTTCTTCAAGGGTAAAGGCCATGCCCTGGAGAAGAAGAAAGGAACACACTTTTAACGTAGGTCCAGGAAGCCAAGGGATGGATGTTCCATCTGTAGAAGCTGAAGTTAGTGCGGATTAGCAAAAAGGGATGGACCCAGATCTCACCTCTGCTGTTTCAAAGGGGGCTGTCTTGTGTTGTATTCAGGCCTCCTGACGAGACAAACGAGGAAGGCAGATACTTCAGCAACACTAGATTTTGCTTTTTTTTTTTTTAAAAAAAAAAAGAAGCTGAGGTCCATAGAACACCAGACTGTAGAATAATGCTCCTTCTATGCCTCTTCCTCTGAATCCTCCCTCTTTTTTAAACAATAATTTAGCATATATATCAAAGTTAATGAATAGACAGAGTGGCCCACCATACAGCTAATCCTTTTAGCTTATTCAGAGCTCCTTGATTTTTATC
Source organism: Myodes glareolus (assembly GCF_982192425.1). Lineage (NCBI taxonomy): Eukaryota > Metazoa > Chordata > Mammalia > Rodentia > Cricetidae > Myodes > Myodes glareolus. The sequence goes on along the minus strand of NC_142049.1, from coordinate 6,837,090 downwards.
ATGCCCACGTGTTATCCAGGATTCCACCCAAGCAAGCCACATTATATCTAATCATTTCCTTAGGCTAGAGTTAGCTAAGACGATCCTCAGGTTCCCTTAGCGTCTTACGACCTTGATCTTTAGGAGAGTGTTTGTCAGGTCTTTTGGACAATACTTCTCTGCTAGCACAAGTTGAGCCTATCTCACAATTATGGTGGGGCTGTAGGCTTTCAAGGAAAGACCACAGGAAGAGAGGGCATGGTCTCCGCTGGTGTGGATCACAGCCATCAAGCTGAGGTAGTGCTTGCCAGCGTCTCCCGCTTTGGAATTACTCTGCCCTGGGAATTTGTGTGTCCGAATTGGTACGTATCAGGATAGACTCATGCACGTTTGGTTCCCACTTTGGCTTATGGTCCAGTGTTGCCTTATTTACGTTATTGCTTGTATTACTCCAGCTTTGGCTTTTGGGAAATCTTTCAGTTGATTTCAGTATCTTTTGACACACTCCCAAAATACAGTTTTGTTTGTGTTAAGTAATCCCTTACTTTCTGGTACTCCAGGGATGCTCATCTTGTATATTGCCTGCTCTGGTTCTAGAACCATCCATTTCTTCTAAGATCCTCGAGTCATTTTACTGTAGTTTGCTGTTAGAAACCAAGGTCTGGCCGGGCAGCAGTGGTGCACGCTTTTAATCCCAGCATGCTTTTAAATCCAGCAGAGGTAGGCAAATCTCTGTGGGTTCGAGGCCAGCATGGTCTACAGAGTGAGTTCCAGGACAGCCAGGACTGTTTCACAGAGAAACCCTGTCTTGGGAAAACGAAAATAAAAGAAACCAAGGTTTGGGCATTTTTTCTTTTTTCTTTTCTTTCTTTCCTTCCTTACTTCCTTTCTTATTTTTATTTCTTTGTGAGGCAGGCTTTCTCTGTGTAACAGCCCTGGCTGTCTTGAAACGCGCTTTGTAGACCAGACTGACCTTGGATTCATGGAGATCCACCTGCCTCTGTTTCCCAAGTGCTGGGATGAAAGGCATGCACCACCATTGCCCGGTTTGGGCATTATTTTTATTGTGCTTCTTGCTCTGAGGTTTCCTAGTTTGCATTTTCTCTCAGCTTATAGAGCAAGGACATATAGGCATGCATTATAAAATGTGCATCATGCATATTTGCAGATATTTCTATAATTCCTTTTTTGAGCCTAGGTAATATTCGTACCTAAGCCTGTAAATCTGACCCATACCACTTGGGTCATTCTAGTCTCATTCCCTTGCTGATCTGGAAATTCTCACTCAGTCGTGCATTCGCCTCCCAACATCTGCCATCTGTTTATTTAATCTCTTAGCTCCAGCAGGCTGATGCAGTAAGGTAAAAACCCTTAACTTGGACCACTTTGGGAAACAACTTTATAAGATAGAGTCTATAGAATAGATGAAATTTCTTTGCCTTTAGACTTACAAACTTCATTCATTTCCAAAGCTACCTAAACAGACGCTTCCCCCTCCTCCATATTCGTGGAAATTGTTCTGTAAATTTATAATGTGTATGAAATCCCATGGGCTTTACCTGTTCGTCCCTTCTTCTTTGGCAAACCTCTGGTGGCCACCGATCTTCTTTTGCTCTCTCTACAGCGCCACCCTTTCTAGAATGCCGTGCAATTGGCGAATGAGAATATCCAGGCTTCCTAGGCTAGCTTCTTTCACTTAGGAACCCAACTAACATAAACCCAGTTTAAGTTGTTAAACTTAGGCACTTTAAGGCTTTTGTGCCTTTTCATGACCACAGTTCATTCATTTTATCAAGTAACATCCCATTTGCATTTGTGCCATAGCTCATCTCTAAATATACACAATTATATTCTATATTTACTTACAGCCACTCTGTGAGGGACATTTAAAGATGTCCACTTTACAGACAAGAGGGCTCAAGCAGAGAGGTTACCTAACTTGCTTCGTGCTGAACTGCCTCTCAAAAGCAGGGTGTATCCTGCAGCCTGTGAGGACATTTGGCAAGGTAGTTTTGCTATGATTTTTCTAGGTTAGAAGGTAGTCGATCTGATCAAAGGAAGAGAATTGGAGTGGAGGAAGCATGAAAGGCACATTCTAATTTCCTCTTTGTATGTGGTTTGAAGGCCAGGACTCTCTGAGACTGGGCTCCCCATAGATTTATAGAGCAGTAGCAACAGATCAACCCCAGCTTGTCTTGAAGACCATTTCTTCTCTGGGAAGTACAGGAACTGTGCAAAAGGCCTACCGTAGATAGGACACTTTGCTTGAGAAGATGACACACAGGGACATCTTCAAAGTATTCCACACAAATCCAAAATCTGCTTTATCAAAGATTTTCCAAAGTTACTGAAAGGTTGGAGATGTGGGATTCGGAGGAGACACGAGGCAGAATGGGGATGTGTGATTCAGAGGGGCCGCTGAGACAGGAATTCTTTTTGGATAAGAGATTTACTAGAAGAGTTATTAATGGCATAGGTGTACATACAAATAGAGAGACAGCATGTCAGGGACATATGGTAGGCAGTGGACCCATGAGGCAGAGTGAAATTCCTCTTTAAAAAAATGGTTTTAATGTTATAATCACACAATTTCCCCTTCTCTTTCCTCCCTCCAAAACTTCCCATATATCCCCCTTACTCTCTTTCAAATCCATAGCCTCTTAAAAATTGTGTTACAATATGTTTTTGTGTATTATATATATATGTATATATATACACACACATATATATCCCTAAATATATAAATACAACTTATTCAGTTCATATACTATTATTTGTATGTATATGTTTTTACGACTGAGGCTTCTTCTTTTTCTTTTTATAAATCTCAGAGAAGTGGAGAGGTTTATGCAGTCTGTCTCTGACTTCCGGGGTGTCAGGGGAGGGAAGGGAATTCTGGAAGGGATATGCTATTCAGACGATGTGGGAGAAGAAGGGCACATTTAGTTATGATAGACCCTTGCACTGGTTGGCGATATGCCTGCTAATGGTGGCCTTGTGTTATCCTGGAGCTTGGCAACTTGAACCTGTAACTTGCTTGGAAACATGACAATGGCATGTGCCATTCTAATGAAATCTAGATACCTGAAGATTCTGTTAGAGGGTTCGAGAGTCAGAGACAGGCTCCTGGTGGCCACACTGCCCTTTCCTCTACAGCAGTCCTGAAAAAGAGGTTGCTGCAGGTGGGTACGGCCTGATCAGCCTGTAGTCTCAGGCCCAGCAGTTACCAGTTTCAAACACCCCTGGTGCTTGCCAACAGCTTTGCAAGCAGGGGGCACCATGCCAGTTCCCAGATTCCCTTGGAAGGAACAACCTTGCACACAGATTGGTCATCTTTATATTTTTCTTCCCCAAGACAGGGTCTCACCATATAGACCTGGCTGTCCTAGAACTCATTATGTGGACCAGGTTGACCTCGAACTCACAGAGATCTGCCTGCCTCTGCTCCCCAAGTGCTGGGATTAAAAGTGTGCACCAGTAAGCCTAGCCAGACTGGTGACTCTTACCAAACACCATTAGGTAGGTGTCTCTTAACTGATTTGGAAAGACTGCGGTTGCCTCTCCTTGGCAGCAGGGATCCCAGGGATTCCACACATTTAATTATGACATCATCTTTGCTAATAGCCACCGTGGCTTTTACTAACAGCCTGCTTCTCTCTACAGGCTTAAGTGTTTCTCTTGGCTGACTTCCACCAACTTCTTTTGTATTTGAGGAAAACGAATGACTGTTTATCAATGGGTAATTTTAAGGGTTTAAAGAAATTATTTCTAGAAGCTCTAGATTTATAAACTGGCAAAGCGGAAAGACAAGTTAGCAGTTCCGTGGCTCTAAAAGGGAAAAGCATTCTTTTTTGCAGGGGGTACGGAGGATTGGATCCATAGCCTCGCGCAGGCTAGAAAACACTCCTCTCCTGAGTTATATTCCCAGCCTTCTTTTCATTTTAACTTTGGGACAAGGTCCCACTAAATTGCCCCAGCTGACCCGCAAGTCTCTAAGTAGGTTAGGTTCACTTAAACTTCTGATCTTGCCTTGGTCTCCAGTACCAGGGTAATATGGCGCCTTAAAGACCATTCACTATAGCAGAGGGGAAATGTACTAGGACTTGCATTGATCTGTAAGAGGAATACATTTTGCTAAGCGGCGCTCAGACTCTTGGTCTGCATGTCAGAAAGTCAATTTCCATAAAGTCTACTTGAGATCTTGTGGTAAAAGTGGGGATTGTACAATGTGGAGGGATCAGTAATCGGTCACCTACCAATCCTTGTCACACTGAGAAATTACAGCTTTCCTGCACTTTGTAAACAGAGCAACAGATGATATCATCTAGTTTCAACAAGGCCCTCAAAATCAGACAGATGGATTTTGAAAAATGACTACTTTCATAATTAAATTGAACCTCATTGGGGCTGGAGAGCTGGCTCCGTGGTAGGAGTACTCACAGAGGACCCAAGTTCAGTTCCCAGCACCCACATTCACCTGTAACTTTAGTTCCACGGTATCTGATGCCCTCTTCTGACCTCCGAGGGCACCAGACACATATATGGCACACATTCATGCAGTTAAAACACTTATACACATAAAATTTACAAAAGATTGACCTCATACCTGAGCAGCATTCCTTAGCTAAGATCTGTATGTGGGGACCTACCAATTTGTTACTGGTTTGAAATGTTTCAGCTGTTTGGGCATTCCCATTCAGTCATTCACCACCTGCTCTGACTTTTCCCAGGGGACCACTAGACTGTTGCGAGACCCAACAATGGACAGGCTGTCACCTGCTTAATAATCGAAGGCTTGCAGCCACTCGACTGTCAGTGACTAGACTGAGTCTGTTTTAATGTTTCTCTTACTGTCCCTGACTTTGTCTTGTCCATCACCTCCCTTCCAGTCCAGGCCCTGAGCTCTATCTATTTGCTAACCTGCCCATGTTCTCAGGACAGAGCTTACTGGTACCAGAGAGAGAATGTTTGCATAGATCTCACCATCAAACGCAGCGCTCAGAGGCAGCAGCCCATCAGATAGAACCCCATCCTATCTCCTGCTGTTCTGAGATCCAGGCTTCCTAGCGCCCCTGCTCCCGACGACCGAGCTTCTCCGGTTTTCTTTGGCCATCTGCCTCGTGTCTCTGGACCCACAGCGATGCCATTCCTCCGGCCACATCGTCTTGTTTATTTCACAAGCGTCGGTTAATTCCTACCTGTGCCAGGCCTGCCGTACAAGGCACCGGGGCCTCAAATAGAAATAGTCTCTGGTCTCTGTCCTCACGAATTTACTTAGGCAGACACATGGCTCAACATGAAATAACAATGAAGGCCCCCTGCCATGGTGGGTGAGGCTTTTCCCCCACCTAGAGGATAGTGCTGCTATTTCATGTGTTGTGGGATTAACCAATAAGGCATGCGAAAGGCTTAGCACAGACATGTGCACATAAAAACACTCCGTGAGCAGTAGTTTCTCTTATCACTATTATCATTTTGTTCAGGGGAGGTGACACAAGTAAGCTCCCTAGCAGACGCTGGAGATGAGCCTTCAGGGGCTCTTCAGAGTTAGGCCGGAATCAGGGCTAGAAATGACATCACCACAGTACGGCGGCTTGTCCATCGGCTCTGACAGGGCCGCCGCACCTGCCACTCCAGGCATTTCCCTCCCACGGTCACATGCATTCTGCCTGTCTCGACTGGACACACCCCAGTGCCCCTGTCCAGCACACTCTGACTACTTCCTGGTGTTGGCTTTCCAAATCCTAGTCAGGTCTTCCCAGGAGCTTCATATAGATACGCTAAGGGTCTATGACTCTTCGACTGGTCCATGGCCTTGTGCAGATGGGTGTGTCTGCACTTGTGAATTTATACGTATGGACCACAATGTACACATAGCTTTTCCCTTTCACCAACCATCATTAGAAGGAAGCATTAGCAGACACACATGCCACAGGCTTTCTGACCCACGCGTCATTACGTCATGCTCTTTGCTGACTGCTTATGTGATAGGCAGCCTCCTTCATCAATAAGTTATAAAGCACAGACCATAGCCTAGCTGAGACAGGGCTGTGCACTCCGCCCTGAGGCATAGTTAAAGCTGATTAGCTGTTAGAGGACCGCACGGCATTTCCTCCTCCTTTCGCACATTACTTCTGGACTCCATTTGTCTGAGACTTTTAAGACGTAGGGTGATGATTTCTGGCTGGATCAGGAAGTGGGGTTAGCAAGGCTGCCGTTCTCTCGCTGTTCATCACGTTTATGAGGGTTCTTAGCTCACTCCTGGGATAGATAGATGGAGTCTCAGAAATGCAAGCTTTGGGAAGTCTCTGTAGACAAAGCCCGGAGAATGGCCTTTTTCCCAGACATACTTTTGTTCTCAGGTATAGAATTACATATCCAGAGAACTGTTGCATGTTCCCAAGAGGGGAGTTGAGGAGAGGGCTCAGGGCTGGACTCTGCTACTTCCTGCTGCTCTTATATACAGGAGGCACGTGACTTCCCGGCTACAATATACCTGGAAATTAATGCTCTAGTTTGTCGATACAGACGGGGCATGGAGGTGTTGCCGTCACACAGGCAGTATGGGGAGCAGGAGAGAATCTGAAAGATGAAAACTCTCCATTCAGTTTCTACGGGCTGTGCGATCCTACGGAAGTCACTTCAGCTCTGAGCTCACTTGTTGCTTTGGGCGGTAGAAGCAGACTGGAATACGGAAGTTAAACTCACTTTAGATCAAGTGTTTTTAGGTTGTGGTTGGTGAAGTTTCATACTGTTTCTTGTTAAGGACTACAGGCAATAACTATTTAGTATAACTAGAAAAAAAACCACTTTGGTGTTTATTTCCTTTCGAAGCAGAACAATAAATTCTTTCACGACAGAGACTATACATAAAGAGCAATCATTAAATAAATACACGGATGGGGGAATGAACGTTATATGACAAACACTAGTTTAGATCCTGTGGAGTCTGAATGAGAAGAGAACATTCCAGATACCTATAGGCCCTAGGTGACTCATTCTTACAGCAAACCTCACTAATATTTCAAAACACCAGTCTGTTCAGTGTTGTTGTGAGAAACATGCTGTACAGCAGTCCAGACAATACAGTGGTCACTGGACACACATAAGAACTGGGTACTTGAAATTTGGCTAATGTAAATGAGAAATAGGATTTTAAGGTTCCTTTTATTTTAATTAACTTAGTATAGAGGTGCGTACTCCTTTGGACAGGGCAGACCTTTCTCACATTGAAGGTCATTCCCAGCCAGGCCTAGTAGAAAGGATGGGAACTGAGTTCTGGGAGGTTCTGAATCTCTATATATGTGCTGAAAAGCGAGGGACTGAGACATCAGACCCTTGGCCTTGTATCCTGCCTCAGTTGCACGGAGATGCTCGAATCCAGTACCATTCAGAGTAGTGGTTTGCTGTGTAGAGCAGGCCGAGAGAGCTGGGGGACTTAGAGCCAGAGGCAAACTTGGTAACAGGTCAGCACCCTGAGGGCTTCAGCTGCACCTGGGTGGCAATGTCAGAAGAGACGTCTAAAGGAATATGGGATCTTGCCTTGGCCAGCCTGGTGATGTGGAAGCTTCAAGAAAGGTAGCCCGTTTTTTTTTTGTTTTTTTTTTTTATGATGGATGTTTTAAAAATTAAGGAAATTAACTTAAAAGCTATTAAGTATGAATCCATGCAATTAAAACCTATGAGGGGGCAGAAACTTTTATAGAAAATAACCGTTCTTTCCAAGAGCCTAAATGGGTATGCTTTGCAAATATCACAAACAATTGGCGTGTCTCATGATGGAGCTCTGTGGTTTCCGGTATGTTCTTACACAAGTAGGAGTGTTCTGAAAGAGTTTACTACCTGGTCTATGGCTCTGTTGAAGTGTGGCCACGGAGAGGGGAAGTAAAAAGAGTCAATACAGGAACTGGGGAGGCTCAGTGGTTAAGAGTACTTGTTCTTCCAGAGGACTGGGGCTCAGCTTCCAGAGCACAGATGCTGATCTATAACCATCTGTAACTGCATTTCCAGGGAATCTGACGCCGATGCCCGCCTCTTACCCCCATAGGTACCACTCATGCATGTGGTGCCCAGACCTCCATGAAGGCAAACAAAATGGATAAACCTAAAGAAAATTTGGATACAAGTCTTTAAGACACCATTAGGGATGCTCTCTTCTTAAGCCACAGGCTTTGAAGGAGGGCCTCAGTAAGAGACGTTTGCACCAACGTATCTTGACAACCTAGAGATATAATGCTGACTGTCTGTAAAACTCGGGGCAGCACCTAAGCCTGACTGTGTTCCAGCTCAGCTGGAGCCTATTTTGTTTCAGACTTTACAAGGTGGCAGTGTGGTTGGGGCTCCCAAGTGCCTGGAAAGTAGTCACACCTCTCTTTGCCCTTGAAGCATCTCAAGATCTTCAGCTTCCTCTAATGTTTTAAAAGCGTGTTCTGAATAGCCGCGATACCAATAGAACCAGCTACTACAGAGAAGCCAGTTTGGAGAGCGTACTCCAGGAGTGTGCTTCTCAGCTCAGTTTCCAGTGCTGAGTCTCTAGGACTTACCAGAGACACACTGCACTGCAGCTGATCTTTTCCCGTCTTCATGGAACATCACATAAGCGAGCTGTGTTTTTCCAGGCCCTAGTTTCACCTATTTTGGCGAAGTGCCCAATTTATGCTTCCTCCCTTTCGTGGGAATGTAGATGGCTCAGCAAAAATAATATGCCAGGACATAATGAGAGTATAAGGGCTAGGGCTGTCAGTAGCTACAGGAGGAACAGAGATGGCTCCACTCACTCCTTTTGCCAAGATAAAAACTGTATCTAAACCTGTTGGTTTGGGGGGGGGTGATGTAAGTCTTGTGGATAGGGGAATTTCAGAAAACAGAGACAAATAGTGGTCTATGCCAGCCTGGGATCCCCACTGGCTAGGTTCTGAGCCTCGTGTTCCTATAGAATCCAATGTATTTCTTGCAAGCTTCAACCTCCTGCCTTCAAAGAACCATTTGCTAGTCCATCTTCCTAGGAGACAAGGGCTTGACTTGATCTTAATGTCTTTGACTTGCAGCACAGGTCTAGGTTTTTATAACTCACACAAGAAGCACGAGCAGATGAACACAGTCTAGGAATCCCACATGACAGGGAAAGCTGTGTGGGGAAACCTGTTCTTACCCATCCCGTGTGTCACCAACGGACACCACTGTCACAAATTTCCCAGCAAGGGATTTCCTCAAATTTCAAGTAAGACTAGTTTTGTGAACACAGTTTAGTGAGTACCCAACAAGAGGCAGCTAAGCCTAGTCATTCTTAAAAACAAAGGCAATGATGTAGCTACCTCTGTGGGATGCTTAGAGATATCAGTGGATGGGGAGGCAGACAGCCAAGGATCTTTCAAGGTGAATACTCAGCAAGGTGACCATGGAGAGAAAGAGTGATAGAATTTGCTATACAAACACTATGCCAATCAATACTCTAAAGCCCTCCCATCCTCAACACAGCTCTAATAGCGAGGGTCAGGGGAGGCCACGGGTGGAGAGAAGGAAAAGAGTGGTGTCCTTGCTTGGAAACTTTCTTGCCTGCTCTACTTCACTTACCCTTTTCTCCCAGGACCTCTTCAGTTGAAGACTCAAGTCAACTTCCCTCCCCATGCCATGCCTACCTGATTGAGCCAGTACAGTTATAAATTATTTGTGGCCTCCGGTCTCCTTCCTTTGTGTTTTTATCAGAAGCCATGATAAGAAACATCTTTTTTTCTCTCTACTGCTGCACCACCGTGAGTTTTCTTCAGTGTAGCCCAGGCAGTTCCCATTGGCTGTCCTCCCCGGCCCCTCTTTATCCCAGGCCCATTTACTCACGTTTGTCTCAGTGTGGTAGACCAGTAGTCTCTGACTGGTAGATAGACAGACAATAAGAATCACGTATGTCTCTTCAAAAGCTAGCATTATGTCTGGAAGACCAGAGAACCATAAGTCTTTGTAAATTCTTTATGTGATTCTGATACTATTCAGATTTGGAAGCTGCTGTCCTAGGACTTTTTTCTATCTGAGTTTTTTTTAAAAGAAAATGAAGGAGGTAAACGCCACAAATAAGAGCTTCAGGGACAATGTAAGCTTTCCCTGATCTACCCTGGCTCAGTCCAGTAGCTAATGCTAGTCATTCCTTAAAAATAAAGGCAATGATGTGGCTAATTCTATGAGATGCTTAGAGATAAGTGGATGGGGAGGAGGTGGTTGCTCAACATCCAGTCCTGCCATCTTTTCCTTCAAATTGTCGGCCAAGCTTCCTAGATTCCTGTTGTGGTAGAGCCTAGGTTTCCATCCCAACACTAAGTGGTCAATATTGCCACTCGAAGTTACTCTAAATTTGGCTTTAACCTTTAGTGGACACACCTGTGATTTGGAACAGACAAAAGGTTGCTTGCTCCTGTGGAGAAACAAGATTGCTTAGGAAGCCCTGGGTTCGTTTTAATTAATGGAAACTACATATGCAGGGGATTGGGAAAGGAACATCAAGTGAGACCCTAGGGCTCCACATACAGCGCTGTTGGAGCCCTCTCCATAGTCTACCGAATCAGAATGAGAAGCCTGGATCCTCTACATCTGAGGCCTAGAGTGCTGTGCTCATCAATGTCCACCTCCCTTAGATGAGAGAAGACCATTTTATTCTTCTACTCATTTATTAAACAAATGCCAGGCTCCTCTTCTGTACCAAGTGCTTCGCTAGATGCTTGAGTGGCCACTATTTACCCTCATCTGTGCGGAAAGGTCCTAAATCTTTGCTTAATATTGGTATTAAGGTTGGGCCTCATGTTAAACATTAATTTAGATGGATTTACTGCTTGAGAGGTGAAAGGAATCTTGACCCAGTATCTTTGTTAATGATAAAAAAATGCCTTACATATTTTAATGCTTTATTGTGTTAAAAATGTTCCCATCTGGATTATGCCAATTGAACCTAGACAGGGCAGGTGTTATTATCCCCATTTACAGAAGAAAAAAATGAAGCCTAAATGGGTCATGAGGATGTGATTCCCAAGGGACATTCAAAGTCACATGAAAATAATAGCTATTTCTTTTGGAAGACTAGCTTCTGCAAAAATGTTGATAAGAAGCACCATGGGAAAAGAATGGAAGAATCTGCTCCCGAAGTACTTGACAACTCTGAAATTTTGTCCCCACTGCACAGGACGTGAATAGATAGAAAGATTCTGCACAATTCTCTTGGGAAAAGTCAGTGGCAGTCTGGATGCTGCACAACCCTGTATCCCCAAGAGTTTATTATTTAAATTTTTGACCATGTTATTCTTGGCTCCCTGATGCCTCTCACTCAGCTGAACCTCACCAAGATAACAGCAGAGGAGCAGCCGAGAACAAAGGGGGCAGCTTCCCTCCTCCAACAACGTAACTGCGCCTTGATGGGTCCAAGCCTGGGAGGATTGGTTCATAAAGGGGACTATAACTAGAGTAATGAAACAAACAGTCATGCCTTGAGAGGGGCTCAGAATAGACCTTGTACATGCATACCTGGTGTGTGTGTGTGTGGATGGGGGTGAAGGTGCCAGCATGTGAGATAACACAATTAAAGACAAGCTATCAATAGTGCTTTTCTCTAGCTGTTGATGAAGCTTCTAGGCCTTCCATGGACCTAATCCTCATTCCCCTGGGTCCTGACTAGCTCTGTTATCTGCCCATGTGAACCAGGAAGGAGGTCATTTTTCAAGAGACAAATGACCATTGTGTGTCACAGATAAGGGTAACCAGTCTCTGTCTTGTCCCCAGCAGGCACCAGTGCAAGATCGAGCACCCATTGGGGAGTGGGTTTATAACAACTGCCCACATCTAAGTTCATTGTCGGCGATCTGGTTAGCTTTTCCTCAGCCTGACACAAGATGGAATCATGTGAGAAGCGGGAATCTCAGTTGAGAAACTACCTCCATCACACTGACCTGTGGGCACGTCTGTGGGAGCCTTTTCTTGCTTATTGCTTGATGGAGGGGATCTAGTGCCACACTCGTGAAGGTAGTCCTGGAGTACGTAAGGAAACAAGATGAGCAAGTCACGGGAGCAAGCTAATAAGCAGTGTTCCCCCAGCATCTCCGCTGCAGTTCAAGCCTCCAGTTCCTCCCCTGAGCTCCTGTTTTGGCATGGCGGTCTGAATGAAAACGGGCCCTACAGGCTCATATAGCTGAGTATTGTCCCCAGTTGGTGAAACTGTTTTGGGGATGATTAGGACCTGAGGCCTTCTTAGAAGAAGTCTTGAGATTCCAAAAGACTTGTGCCATTTCAGATGTGTTCTCTGCGTCCTGCTTGTGAGTTAGATATGAGGCTCGTAGTGGCTATGTCTGCTGCCTATTGCTTGCTGCCTTTGCTTGGCCGTCATGTACTCTAATCTTCTGAAATGTAAGCCTAGTTCAACACTTTCCTTTATAAGTGGCCTTGGTCAGGTTGTTTTTTTCAGAGCAATAGAAAAGTAACTAAGACCCTTGGCTTCCCATTGATGATGGACTGGAACCTGTAAGTCACATCAACTCTTTTCTCCCTGAGTTGCTTTTGGTCACGGTGTTTATTACAGCCATGGGAAGAAAAGTAGGAGCGTCAACATCTGCAAAGAATTCCTATTTCTCATGAGAAGTGGCTTCCAAACCTTCCTATCTAATTTATTGTGTGTTGGGGTTTATTTGTTCCTGGTTGCTTGGCTCTGAAATAATCACATAGAAACTACATTATTTAAATAACTGCTGGGCCCATTATTTTAACCCTTTCCTAGTAATCTGTGTATCGCCACATGGTTGTGGCTTTTGGCATCTGTCTCTGGCAGGGTGACATAGCTTCTCTTTAACTCCTCTTTCTTTCTCCCAGCATTCAGTTTAGTTTTCCCCGCCTATCTAAGTTCTACCCTATAAACAGACCAAGGCAGTTTCTTTATTCACCAATGATATTCACAGCATACAGAGGGGGAATCCCACATCAGTCAGATCCAAAGGAGACTCCAATTCCCTAAACTCTAAAAGGCAGTCCAAATATCCGGAAATGGACTCAATCTGCATTACAGGAGGATTTCTTGCAGTTAGATAAGCTTCAGTATTTCTCGGGAACTTTTGGATCCCGTTCCCCTCTACCAAAAGGAGTCATTTTCCATGGGACATATGGACTTGTGCCTATTAGATACCAAAGCTCATGCTGGCCTCTAGGCTCCCTCAGTATCACAAGTTCCTGTTACACCCCTCAAGGCCCATGCTGGCATCCTGGCTCTTCTCAGCACTTCCCACCCCTCCCCTGCCCTAAACTTGTCCAGATTATGGGCTTCCCTCTCCCAGCTCTTCATTATCCTTATAACTCTGCTCGTTTCACCTCTCTCTCTCTCTCTCTCTCTCTCTCTCCATCTCTTTCCCTCTGCTGGCTATGTCTTTCTCTGCTCTGGACTCTTTCAAATGCCTTTGTCTATTCCCTCTGTCATATCTACAATAAAAACATTCTACTTTACCACACTATAGAGTGGTCATGTCATCAATTTATACAACTACCACTACATAAGGAAGACCTTGAAAATATCCCCATTCTGCAGATCAGAAAGCTAAGGCAGAGACAGTCCCAAACTGTGGCCCCCAACAAGGTACAGAAATGAATCCCGAGTCTCAATTCTATTTCAGCATGCTGACTCTTTAATTCATTTAAACATTCATGCCTTTAACAATCGCGCTTTGAATAGTAGATTTATCCCAGGTAGTTGTTGTTTGAGAGTGTGTGTGTGTGTGTGTGTATGTATGAATGTATATATATATATATATACACATATATATGTATATGTAGACATACATACATACAGCCTTTGCCTTTATGTATCACCAGTCTAGGCATCTTTTAATTCAAACCAGTTTCCTTTACAGTCTTCTTATTTTAGAAGTAATTTAGATTTTTGTGGTCTGGTTTAGAGCCTGAAAAGTTGGGTGATCAGTAGAAAAGCACAGGGTCCCTTCATGTGGACACAGAATAATTTTCCCATAAGAGGCAGGGGCCAACCAGCAAGGGAGAACTGATCTGGAAGTTAGTTCCTGGGTTCAAATGGTGACTCAGCCTCACCTGTTGTGATCATGGATAACTTTCCTAATTTTTTTGAGCTTCAATTTTTATATCAATAGAATGAAGACTGTAATATCCACTTCAAAGGATCGTCAGGAGACTTGCTTGGAGGCCCCTATGTGATATGCCTGGCTAGTTAGTCCTTAGTCCTTGAGATAAACACAGCAGTGGCTGGGCAGTAGCTGGGCCCTTTCTAAACGCCCTGGGGAACGTGTGGGTTCCCTAGCCAACTACTTATTTGTTTTAAAAATAATGTTCATCCTTTCAGCCTTTACCCTCTGTTGGTTCTACTTATTCCTTGGTTCTCAGAGTTTAGATACTACTTATTTGGGAAATATGAGTTGGTGCTCAATAAATTTTAACTGGTAGCCTATCCATACCTAAGTGGATGAAATAAACTCAAAGGGGACTGGACTGAAAGTCAAAGGTTCAAGATCGCCTTTGGAAGGACATTCCATGTTTCATTAGATTTATTTTTAAAAAAAGGAGGTGGGGTCTCAAGCCACGTCAGTCTTTGTTTTCATCAGCATTTGGCTTCTATAACCAACATCGAGCTGTTTTTTTTTTTTTTTTGTTTCCTCCTGAGATAAAATCTGATCCTTGTACTTGATGAATTAATTTAGTATCCCTTTCTGTTAATTCCTCATTTCATAAACTTGGTTGGCCCTGAGGTCTGTGGGTCTAGGGACTTTCTGTACATGGTAAAACACTCTTGTGTGTCCGTGTTTTCCAGGAGTGCCACTGGAACGCCTACACATGTGGCTGGGCTCTCCCGGAGTAACATCTCCTGCTCTGAAGGAGGTCATGTTGACGTCCTCTGAGACCCACGGGCTGACCTCTCCTCTGACTGCTCCAAGGAAAACAGCCCCATGCCAGAAGCTATGTTTAGTGTCATTAGGCTAAGAGAGTCTTCTAAAACCTATATCCTGTGATAAGTAAAGTCAACATTTGAAATCTCCTTTAATGACTTCAGCTACCCCTCAGAGGCAGTGAATTCAACATAGTGAACAGCTTTACCATTCTCAGAGCAAGCAAGCTTTCCCATGCCTGTGTGTGTGGATATGGGAGCCCCTCTGTGGGAATGCCTTCCCAGGCCTGTCTGCCCATCACTAGAGTGGGTTTAAGGCGAGGGCATGAACTCACATTTAATGAAATATTGATTCTCAAAATTCAGTGTGCAGCAGGAGCACCTTAGTGACTGACTTTTATTTCAAGTCTAAACATTATGACCTCAGCAGGATTACCTGCATCAGAATTGAAAGTTTTGATTAAGACATCAGCCTCAACTCTCAAGTTCAGGAGTCAAGTTGACTCCCTCAGTCTTTGAGAAGCACCTGAGTTGACATAATTGATTAGGACAATTTACCAAGGAGAAAAGATATGTGAAGATGCACCTTTTGAACGAGAAAAAAAATTGCAAGAAAGGGAAAACACTGTTATTTGATATAACTATTAAGATAATTGACTTAAGATAAGAAAATTGCATTTTTCAAAAGCACAGTGATGTCACTGTTGTGCCATGGTTTATGAAGGAGATGCATCAAGGAGGAGAAGAAGCAGGAAGAGAAGATAAAGACCAGGAAGAAGAAGCTGGGTAGGGGTTGTTCAAGTCAAGTAACTTTGCCTTTTTGCAGTTAAACCTTGGTGAGAAACCAAGACTAGAGATTGACTTTTTATAGAGAACAAATCTCTGAGCCATACCCCTCTCCCTCCCTTACAGCATTTTAATGGTTGAAGATTACTGTGAACCCGACAACCTAAGGTTTATAAATAAGGTTTATAACCTCTTAGAACAGGTTCCTCACTGCTCTTTTGCTGATTGGAACCATCCTGCCCACCCTGCTTAATCAATTTTATCATTGTTTCTTCTTCATTTCCTTTACTCATTCATTTATCCATTCATTCACACTCACTCAATCATTCTTTTCAGGGAGTACATACTGTGTAGGTTGAATGATGGTCGATCCAAGAAAAAAAAGGAAAGGTCCCAAAATATTACTCATTCAGGTAGAACTCACTCACAAAATGCAAGGTCAAGTGATTTGTCATTCAGAACAAAATGATACCATTTTTTACACAGAAAGTTGTGGAGTGACTATATTCTTTGTATTAGATAGTAGAGGAGGCAGTGGGAATGCAGTTGGAAAAAACAGAAGTGTGATTTCAAAATGGGGTGACAGAACTATAAAATTACCCATACAATATTAAAAGGGGTGGCAGTACTATAAAATTACCCATACAATATTAAAAGGGGGTGGCAGTACTATAAAATTACCCATACAATGTTAAAAGGGGGTGGCAGAACTATAAAATCACCCATACAATGTTAAAAGGGGGTAGCAGTACTATAAAATCACCCATATAATTACTGTAGGAGAAGAAATACTACACAGCAGTTGTAGGCAGTGCAATAACAATATGTAAAGAGCTGGAAGCCCGGATGTGGGTGGCTTTGGAGGTGTGTGCGTGTGTGCGTGTGTGTGTTCATGTGTGTGTGTGTGTGTGTGTGTGTGTGTGTGTGTGTGTGTGTATGTTCTGTGATTAGATGAGGCTTCCACGAAGGAGCGATATTTGAAATAATACCTGGAAGATAAAGAGTTAATTAACTTCAACAAGAGTGTTAGGGAAACTGGATATATACATGCAAAAATTAATACTGGATTCTTATGCACAGAAATGGATTAAAGAATTAAGACATTAGACTGGAGACTAATATTTCCCAGGGAAAAAGCTTTACATCTTTGGTCTGGAAAATGATTTTTTAAAATTGGCATGAAATCTCGGGAAACAAAAACTTAACAAGTGGAATGACAGCAACTCAAAGCCCTGGGCACAGCCAAGTTAGTGGGCAGCGCAATGACTGGCGATCTGAAGAACCAAAGAAAATATTTGTAAACCACACAGCTTAAAATATAAAGAGAACTTGACTCAGTGGAAATGCTAATAACAAGACAAAAAAAAACCCCAAATCAAAACAGCACCAAACCTAACTTGGCCCTTGGGATATTCGTCCGTTGGTGAGATGTTTGCTTGCTACACATAAAGCCATGCTTAGTGCTCCAGCACCATAGAAACCGAGTGCATAGACATACATTTCTAATCCCAGTGATCCAGATAGGCACTGAAGTTCAAGAGCTTCTGTGGTAGTTTGAATGTCATTGGTCCCCACAATCTCTCAAATCTTATAATAAGGAGTGGCACTGTTAGGAGGTGTGGCTTTGCTTGGGTAGGTGTGGCCTTGTAGGAGAAAGCATGTCACTGTGGAGACAGGCATTGTGGTCTCATATATGCTCAAGCCATGCCCAGTGTCTCAGTTCACTTCCTGTTGCCTGCAGAACAAAGATGTAGAATTCTCAGCTCTTTCTCCAGCACCGTATCTGCCTGAATGCCGTCATATCTCACCGTGATGATAATGAACTGAACCTCTGCACTGTAAGCCACACCATTAGACGTTTTCCTGTGTAAGAGTTGCCGTGGTCATGGTGTCTCTTCACAGCCACAGAAACCCTCACGAAGATGAGAAATGAGGACAGTTATCCCAAGTTCACAGTTTTAGGGGTGGCTCACCCACACTTCCGCTAACAGGGTTGGATCTGTTGTGCTGCCCTGGTGGGTGCAGAGTCTGCTCTCTAGAGCGTTGCAGTTGGTGGGGATTGGGGATGGTTCTCCCACTCTTATGCCTACAGGCATAAGCTCAGGTTGAGAATTTTAACACGTCATGAAGGGATCTTGATGTTTTGGAGACTTTCTTAAAAGTACCACATGATACAGTTATAGTAAGACAAAAAATATCAACCAATGCTCCCTACTC
Organism: Myodes glareolus; assembly: GCF_982192425.1. NCBI lineage: Eukaryota > Metazoa > Chordata > Mammalia > Rodentia > Cricetidae > Myodes > Myodes glareolus. The sequence continues at coordinate 6,819,242 of NC_142049.1, read as the reverse complement.
TGGCTTTATGCTTAATACTTTACAAGACAACACTGTGGTTTATAACATGTGAGTCCCACACAGGCTTTGAGACTCAACACACAGCTACCAAGCTTTGGAACTGGATTATGAGCCCTTTGCCGTGTTTCTAAGTTTAGCAGAATTCCTGAGTTTAAAGATAAAATATACTAAACACATACTAGAAAAAAAAGAAGTCTTCACTCATCATCTAGAGATAACCGTGGTATCATTTTGATCTATTTTCTTTCAGTCCTTTTTCCATGCCTATTTAAAGAGACCATAAAGGCAAAATCTTCGCTTAAACCAAGTCCAGATCATCCAGCATGGGAAATTCAGAGTCACTCTTTTCTCTACTTAGAATGACATAGTTCATACTTTCCCATGTTAAAACTCAAATCATCATTAAAAACCAAAACCAAAACTAAACCAAAAACCACAAAACAAAACAAAATAAAAACTAAACATGTCACCTAAGTCTGTAGCATGTAACCCAAGTGACTTTGCTTTCTAGATATGTGTATACAGAGCCTATTATATATGGGATACTGTTTTAGGCACTTGTGTCTTATGAGTAGATACAATCATTATCCTCCCTTGACAGATAACGAAATTGAGCCTAGAGAATTGGACGCTCAAGATATGACCCCATGGAGTCTGCCCTTAGAGTCCATACACTGAATACTATAGGAAGAGAACTTAATTATGGCCAGAACAGTACTTCCTTGGTTCAATGGGTTGGGTCAAGAGAGACTTCGTGAGTGACTTTTATGAATCAGATCCTGTGCTGGCCCAAAGTCACCAAACTGTGAGTGGGAAATCAGGAGTTCAGATGTGGCTGCAAGTCTGCCAGACTGAAGGCCTTGCTCCATCTACTGTATCCTACGTCACAAGTATTTTCTCCTTGGAACTGATGTTTTAGGGGCAAGGTTGCATAGGACATGGCTTTCTTGGAACCCAAAGTAACAATTAGAACCCTTCTCTCTGGTGAGGGCACACGTGCCAGGGCTGTCTCTGATCTGACCCCTCTTTGCACCTTCCCGGTCCCAGACAGTGTAATGTGGTCCAGGTGACTCAGGATTTGCCTCTTGGATTCAGAAGCCTGTAGGTAACAAACGACTGTCTTTATGAATTCCACCAAGTGTTCTTAGAACCCCAGGCTTGGGCATTAGAATTCACTGAACTTTTAGCTATTGGAAACTCCTTTACGGTTTTTTCCCTTGACAATTCACACCGTACCTCAGACTGCTTTGGTAGCTCCCCTAATAGTCGCTTTCATGTTTCAAAACCTATGAAATGACATTTTTGAAGGGAATATTCATTTTTCCCCCCAATGGAAAGTACGTATACCTCATAATGCTTTAGTAATAGTTACCAGATGGATTAAGGGGGATCTGATGAAGGTTTTCTTTAGCTAATTTGAGAACACACTGAATTTCAGTCTCTTTTGACTACTATTAAAATGGGCAGAATAAAAAGTGCTTTATACATTTTCTACTTGTGTAGTTTTAATGTGTTCATCATGGTTAGTGACATATATTAAAAGTTAACTCTCCTTTTTTTCCATTTTAGAAGTGAAGGTTCCAGGAAATCCCTAGAAAATGTTTAACTGTTAGGACTAGATGCTTCAAAATAATAATAGTTTCCACTTAAAATTTTGGCAAAATACTTCCTAGTCAGTACGCATGCTCTGGCTTTCCTCTCTCTGATTCTCAAAGGAGCCTAAAAGACTTTACACAGAGTTGTTATCTACTTAGAACATCAGCCATGCTTTGTGCAAGCCCATGGGAGGCCTGTCCCTTTCTGAATGGAGACAGAGGAGTGGATGGGGAGGGGAGTAAGTGGGAGTGGGAATGGGACAGGAGAAAAGGAGGGATGGGAACCTGTGGTTGGTCCATAAAACAAATGAAAAAATGTTAATTAAGTAAAAAAATTAATAAAGTAAAATCATACATTACAATTGATGGAAAGGTTCTGAATGTCCATCTGGTCTACCTTATTCATACTGTAGATGAAGAAACAGAAATTTCAAAAAGTGACTTTTAGACATAAATCTCGTTCCACATGTAACATAAACTCCTTGTATCACTGTGTCTTTATTTCACCTTACTCTCTCTGAATTTTCCCATTTCTGTCACTTTTCCAATTTCCCTTTTCAGACCCAGATCCTTTTGGTAGTGGGAGTAGACCAGGTTGTGAACAGCCAAATCTGGCAAAGGAGAACAGAAACTAGGGGGAAGGTTCTGGAGTCAGCCAGGAAAAACATAGTCAACGAGTCCCGAGAAGGCACGAAGCCAGGTTATTTCTGCAGCATATTTCTCCAGAGGACAGAGTCTGTGATCAGATTACAGAAGTGCCGTAAGCAGATAAGGGGAGCCTTGGTAACAGGCGCTCAGAGGAACTGCACTCAGTAACAGTGCTCCCCATCACAGGCACTGAAGTTCAGAGTCAGGGCAAGAATGTGACCATGAGGGCCCCCCGGAACTGGAATACAAAGTCTGGAGCACAGTTCCAAGGAACACATTTATAAGGTCAAGGCAGAACGAGAAGTGACCTTCTGGCCCGGAGTTCTTTGGGCTAATGTGGAGCCATATGGAGGAAGCAAGGACTATCTAAGGACATCATACAATCCCATGTGTTTCCAGCTTTCTGTGTGTCCTGACTGAGGTCATGTGACTGTTTCCAGTCAAATGGCTGTGATGGGAAGCAGAGACTGCAGTAACCACATATGTTGTTAATGAGGCAGGGAGGGTACTGGATGTCTTAGAGAACAAACCTATTGTCACTTCTGTTCTGTGACGGATACTTCTGGAACGTGTACAGCCTTAGTTAGACATTGCAAGGTTTTTTTTTTCTTAGTCTAAGGACTTAATACTTTTCTTTGATCAAGAAAGTATACCTTGCTACATAGGTACTGCTCTGAGAACAAAGAGAGAACAAAGACATTTCCTCTATAAAACCAATGCTATCCGCTATAAAGCAGCTTGTCTTGTTGGACAACTGAAATGGAAAAATGAACAACAGTTGGGATTTTATAAATTAATACCCTAAGGCTGGGGATTTAGCTCAAGGATATGGAACCTGTCTAGTAGGCCCAGGAAAAAATGTGATAGAATTGGCAAACATGTTTACATGATCTAAAGTCGGTACATTGACATTTATACTTAATACTATACCAATGAGTGAGGCTAATGTTATTCTTCCCATTTGACAGAACAGGAAACTGAGGTACAACAAGTACAGACAATTCCAGGCAGAGGAGATGGCCGAGTGGACAACGCATTTGTCACACAAGCCTGCATGCTGGAGTTTGGATCCCTAGAACCCGTGTGAAAGCTAGGTAGGTGAAGCAGATGTCTGTAACGCCAGCCCCTGAGAGGCAGGGGCAGGGCATCTCAGCGACACTGGCTGGGATCATCAGATCTGAGTTCAGTGAGCGCTCCTGCCTCAGTTTTAGAGGCAGAGGGCAACTTAAGAAGATTCCTGAACCAAAGTGTCCCTCTAAATGCACGTGTACACATATATGTGCCCCCACACATGCAAACATGCATATACACGTGTACATATATGACAGACATACATGCCAAGAAGAAAGAATGACATGTTTGAGGATATTAGCACAAATATTGGCATGAATATTCTGAATAGACGAACCTCTAGGTTTGCAATGAATTGTTAAGAAATTATTTTTTAAACATAATATTTTATTGATTCTTTGGGAGTTTCACAGCATGTGCCCCAATTTCACTCATTTCCCTGTCCCTCCATATCAGCCCTTCCTTTACCCTTGTAGTGCCCTCCCCAAAGGAAAATGAAAAAAGAAATAGTAAAAATAAAAAATAATTAAAAAACAAACAATCCCCCTCTAAACAAAACAAACAAACAAACAAAAGCACCCGTTTCACTCTCCCGTCTTTCTGGCCTCTCCGTTCTTCTTGATGTCTTTGGGAACTGCAACATGTCACACAGTAGACCCTTTGTGCAAACAGCTTTATTTGTGAATGTTCATTGTGTAATGAGTTGCTGCTCAGGTTCAAGGCCTCTGGCTTCCGTTAACACCACCAAAACTGACCCTCACAGAGACTCCTTCCTGATATCCCACCATTGCCCTGAGTCATAGAGATCCTTTGGCCTTCATTTCATAGGATCAGTCCTTTTACATGCTCCAGCAGGTCATAGATGTTGGGGATTGCCAACTCAAAGCCCTGGACATGGGGTGTCTGGGTGGTAGCTGAGTTGGTCAGTTCGGGTCACTGGGACAACCCCTCTCATGTGAGGGGAGGAGCTAGTGTTCCCAAGTGTGTGGTGGGGGAAGCTCTCCTATCAGGGGTGGGACCAGCTCTCAGAAGGGGGTGTCGACAGAGGCTGCGTGTTGGTTTCCCTGCTGCCCAACCCCCCAAAAAATCACACAGAAACTGTAATAATTACCACGTTGTTTGGCCAATGGTTCAAGCGTATTCTTAGCTAGCTCTTATATCTTAAATTAACCCATTTCTATTAATCTATGTATTGCCACGAGGCTGTGGCCTACCAGTAAGGTTCTGACATCTTTCTCCTCCAGCAACTCCATGGCATCTCCCTGACTCTGCCTTTTTTCTCCCAGCATTAAGTTTAGTTTTCCACCTAGCTCTATTCTGCCCTGCCATAGGCCAAAGTAGGTTCTTTATTAGCCAATGGTAATGTAACATATTCACAGCATACAGAGGAGAATCCCACATCACTGGGGGGACAGCTCTCCTGAGGCCAGTGAGGGGGCATGGTCAGCTCAGCATGGTCCTCATACTTCAACACGCTGTTCATACCTCAAACACATGGTTTGCATGGGCCCCTGTGACAGCAGAGGCAACAGACATCAACACAGACCCCTAGCCATGGCAGTACCACAAACCCAGGCATAGTCAGTAGCAGCAGCTTGGCTGACACCAAGGCCAGGGGTGGAAGCATAGCCCACTCAGATTGGTATCATCCTGGCTGCAGGGGTGGTTCTCAGACACCAACATGGCCCCAGGTGGGGGCTCAGATCCAGATATTCACGTGGCCTTCCGTGGTAACAGGTGCCATGAGTATCAACACAGACCTTGACTGTGGTAGGGCCACAGACCTGGCTGCAGCTCAAGCCTGGAGGTCTCCATGGTCCTGGGTGGCCTCACAGGTCACTCAGCTTGGAATGACTCCTGTAGTGGCATGGCCCTTGGGCACCAACGTGGTCACATGTGGCAGCCCAGACCCTGAGCATCCTCACAGCCTTTGGTGATAACAGGAGCCATGGGCATCAACACAGACCCGGCTGTGATAGTACCACAGACCCAGACATTGCCCTTGGCAGCAGCCCAGATCTGGATGCCACCCCGGGTGGCAAGCAGGTCTCCCACATCAGCCCATTCCTCATGGCCTTCACCTCTGCAGATCTGCATCTCTCCACAGGACACGAACCATTCTGCCTCTCTCCTCCATCATGTATCTGCTCACCGTAATGAGACCAGGCAATTCAGGGCAGGCCTGTGGTTTCTTATTCCTACCTATGCCAAGTGGTCCTGAGTGGGTATGTGTGTGTCCTCCACCTTCCCAGCCCCCAAGAAATTATTGTTTTTATGTATCAGCTACTACAGTTAAAGCAAAACCAATTCATTGCATCTTATGTATTTTTAACATAAAATGAACCACCTTACAGTTAATGTTTGAAAACATGAAGTACATTCACAACTGTGCAGTCAGTTATCTCTGTCAGATTCCAAAATACTTTCCTTACCCCCAAAGAAACCCTATACCCACAAAACATTTGCTTCTTATTCCCCCTATTCCCTGGACCCCAAGCAAATTCCAGCTCTGAGCAAGCAGTAATTACTTTCTATGTCTACAGATTCCTTGTATTGGATGTTTCATATGAATGAAATTGTATAATATACAGCCTTTTATATTGTATTGTATATTTATAGTTATTGTATTATATGTATTGTATTATATCTATATTGTATATCGGTTCTTTTGCTCAGCATGATGTATTGAAGTTTATTCATGTTTTATCATGTGTCTGTGTGCCATTTCTTCTTATGGTATATCAATATTTTATTTGTGTCAGCAAACTATTTATTCTTCTATCTGTTGATGAATACCTAAGCTGTTGATCCATCCATCTGTTGATGGTCAGGGCCTGATGTCCAGTTTGCCAGCCTGGATTCCGGTGTGCACCACCAACTCTCCCCAGGGCATCTCCAGGCTACACAAGCTTCTAAGTCCTGAGGTTTTTGTTCTGGGAGTTCATGACCATGAACTAGTCCTAGGAAGTTGCTTAGGACAAGGCAATTAGATGAAGATTTTTGCCAGGGTTCCCTTTATCACTGGTAGCAGTGTGACTACTAGCCAAGCTTAGGACTCAGCCACCCAACATATTCGTTCTAGAGAGCTCTGAGGCCTTTCTTGCCCTGGTGGACAGTGACCTGTATTTTCATGATGTGTTACATTTTGTTGTGTTACCGTGAAGTTAGTTCCCTTCCCCGAAGAATGGTTGCTTTTCACTAATAGTTTCTATTTTCAGCTCTGTTTATCTATACTATTTTGAATCTGTGTAACGACCCTTTAAATCAGGCTTATTTAGATTTATGCCCATTTTACAGATGGACTGGACAAGAGGCATTCAGAGGAGAAGGAGTAAGGGTTTAAATACAGACAGCAGAAATCCAAAGACCACAATTATTTTTCTTCCAGTTTCTGACATTAGTGCTCTTTCAGAATCTTGTGTTTACTGATAATTTTACCTTTTCCAACACCACCAGCTCCACGTGTCTCCCACAGCTTCCCAAATCATTGACTATCTTTGTATCCTACTGAATTATTACCACCCCTTTCTTACTTTCCTTCTCCTCTTCTCTGTATGTGTGTATGGCATGTATGTACATGTTGTGTGTGTTTACAAGTACCTGGTCATGTGCACATGTACATGCACGTGAAGCCCAGAGTTTGGCACTCAGTATCTCCCTTGATTACTATCTCCCTTATGTAAGATAGGGTCTCTTGCTGAACCCAGGGTTCAGCCTGGTTAGCAAGCTTCCCTTAAAGATTCCCTGTCTTGGGATACACTCTGAGATTACAAGCAGCCTCCCCCTCCACCCAGCTTTTTTTTTTTTTGTGGATTCTGGTCTTTGGCCTTACACAATAAGTATTTCACTGACTGATCCTCTCCCCCAAGCCCCGTCCCAGCTCCATCTTGTTTCTGAGAGCTTTTGAAGCCCATTCTCCAATGGCAGCCCCTGGAAATTCACTTTGCAGAGGGAAGACTCTGCTGTTCCTCCCTCCCAGGGCTGCCTGCACCAACAAGAATAACAACATTGCCACAGGACCCTCACACAGCAATTATCAGTTCATCAACCCATTGCTCCCTAATGCCTTAGGGGACCATGACGGCAGCCATAAGTTAGAAGAGGACCTGCTTACACAGACATTGAGACTGAGGGGGTCACTTGCCCCTAGTCAGATTCCTGGCTCCAAATGTACCATTCACTCCCTAGGCCTTTGACATGCTGTGTGCCTTGGAGTTAGGGAAGCATCTCAAAACCTGGCTTAGAAGACTCTTTCTAACTGGGGTCAGCTTTGCCAGCAATAGCTCACTACAAAAGAACGAAGGCATCTCTGGCCACTTGCAGCTAAACATAGAACTGACACCCAGAACACTGGTCCAGGCTAAAGGTTCCCCAGTGGCCTGTCCCTGGAAGCCATCTCAGGGTGCTTTGGATGTTGTCACATTCCTCTACAAAGGCACGCCATTATGCCCTAGGAGTTTGACAACACACATCTCTGACTATCTACTGACTGATGGTCCCAGAGTTGCTCAGGCCTTAACTCCCTCTTTGGGTCTAATGCAAATCCTTCACTGCACACTGGGAACAGACCCTTCATCCACAGTGCTGATGACTCTCCTGCCAAAAGAGTAGAAGAATTTTGGTCCGGCGACACGGTGCCTCTGCTCCGTGATCACTTGACTTGGAGGTCATTTGTCTGGAAAAATCTTGCTTTAAATTAACTGATGTTAACCTTCCTGTCTTGGCCAGCCTGTGTGTCACCAGGAAAAGGAAGTATAAATAGGTGAGCTGCTATTTGTGGTAAATAAACTCAGCAGTCAGTGCCAAGCCAGGCTTTGCCTGAAAGTCACTCTGGCACCAACGACAAGGAAAGGCGATAAGCTTTGTTTCTTGTAAGCCAAAGGTTTGATTTTTGTTCTGGCATACTGTGGGCTTTAATACTGCGGCTGCTACTGCTGCTGCCACCCTGGATTGCTGTATAGACTTCTTCCCATAGCTGGGGGTGGGACTCCAATCAGCATCGTGTTTTAAAACGACTTGCTAAGTACATGCTATCAGCTTCACACAATCACAGCCATTAAGACATCTAGCAACCCAGCCTCCCGTAAGGGGTGATCTCAATTGCCAATGTTATGGTACTTCTCCTCACTTAGAATAATCCTGCCAGAAACTACTTCTCAGGTTTACTGGCAGATCAGTTGGTGGCCTGGCACTTCACAGGGATCTGAATTGGCCGGCCTCTATTTCACTTGGTTTGGAGCCATGCCATACTCGGTATTCAATAGTTGGGAAATCACCTTTATTGATGGACCTCTATATCTACCATTACCCTGATGGCTCTAAGTCAGGCCATTCCAGGACACACATTACGTATTCAGTGAACCAAGCCCTTCTGTGTCCTCACACCCTTGGGGCCCTCCTGCCCATTTCTTCTTATCACTCAGGAGTCTGTGCAGACTTCCCGAACCTCATCTCCTCTCCCACCATACACACACATCGTTAATTATTTCCTCCTGAGTTCATAGCAGTGTTTGCAAACCAGTGAGTTGAGACATGGGCCTTTTGTTTCTCTAGAGGGAAACACTATCCACAAAGAGCCAAATCGACAGCTTAAGAAAGTACATCAGGAAATAAGTTTTTATGAGAGATCTGCAGAGCATTAGAGGTGAGACATTTTCTCCCTTCTGGGCTGTTCTTGATAGAAGGTTTTCAGTTTCCAGTTGAGTATGTCCAGAGAAATAGAAGTCAGTGGTTTTTAAATTTATTCTCTTATTTTTATGATTTATCCGTATACATAATGTATTTTGCTAATAACCAACCACATTACCTCTTCTAATCTCCCCACTTCTACTGAACCCCTTATTTCCAATAAGTTCCCCATACTTTCATGTCTTTTATGTGTAATGCTAAGATTACTAGTTAAGGTTGCTTGAGGAGCATGGGTGTGGGCCTGTATCCTGATGCATGGGCAATGTACCAGTGGGTACACCACTGATGTCAGTGACTTTTAACAAAGAATTTTTTTTTCATTACTGAGTCAAAGTTGAACTTTTAATAAACTCAGTGTGCCCTTGGTCTGACTTTGAGAACAGTGCCAGGCCAAATCTCTACCCTATTCAAAGAGCCTTCATCAATGCTCTCATTTGCTGTCTGTCCTTCAGAAAGAGAATGGCGTTCTGGAATCATTCTCTCGGTGGCTGGGAAAGAGGAGTGTGGGGGAGGGGCGTGATCAAGCTACATCATACACTTGTGTGGAAATGGCTGTGTAACATTGCGTCTCTTATGCTAGTGAGGATAAAAGACCCGGATAAATCCAGACCCCTCTAGCAGGAAAAATAGAGCCAAAAATCTAAGCAGGGAGAGAAGAATCAAAAATCTAGATGAGTCGGTTCAGTGACTCTGTTTCAGGAACTAGCTGAAGATAAAGTTAGATTATAATCTTGAGAAACAGGGAGTACCCTTGTGATTATCACTGGTATTTTCGGAATTTTCCAATGACGCCTTCCTTACCCCATTTGGATTATTGGGTTATGGTTTCTTCCCTTAAATACCCCTTCTCCCAGCTACTTGGAGCTGAACTCTCTACCCCTGTATGGGAAATGAGTTTTGGCCCCAGTGCATTGGTTCCTGTCCTGTCAATAAACCTCGTGTGATTTCAGCAAAGACTGTCTCTCGTGAGTTCCTGGGGGATCATATTATCCTGAGACTTGAGTGAGAGTCTCCCCACACCGGGGGTCTTTCAAGGGCAGTGCACAGACTCTGCCCACAAGCTGCAGGTGCCTATTGGTTATTTCTCAACTGCTTGGCAGGAGGTAGTAATTTGGGGGATATAAACACATTCCAACACAGAATTGAGTCCAGTATAACCATAAGCAGTATGCTCCTTAAATATAAGTTCACTGTTTAAAATGAAAGAACCAAAGAACCCAGAGGGTGTTCATCAGATAAGGAAGGTTCCAGAAATTCTACAGTGAACCTAATTCTAAAGTTCAGCTGCAGCAAAGAGTTCAAGAGACATGGGCTGTCTCTCTCTGTGAATCTATGTACTACTTGCTCAATTTAGGAACAATTCTTAGGAGGGGCCACTGTGGAGAGCTGAGGGCCACTCTACAATGAAATCCAGTTCTAGCAAAATTGTTACTGTTATTATTGTTATTATTATTATTATTATTGATTCAAACAGTCCGGGCTGTGTGTGAATGGAATTTGAGAAATGATCCTGAGAGTTTTGTTTGAGGATCCCTTGCTATAACAATGTCTGCGGGTGGGGATTCCACAGTTTTTCCTGGAAGTCAGAGCAATGGACTCAAGCACCCTGTAGGCGCCTTCTAGAGGTGGGAGCGAGAAGCTGCCTGTGGAATTCTGGGGCATGGCTCCTGCTCCAAATTGAAGAGCCAAAACGAATGGGACTGGTTAGGCAGGAAGGCTGTGGGGGATGGGCATGCTCAAGGTACAACAGACACTTGTGTGGAAATGACCTTGTAACACTGCATTGTTATAGCAGCCGTCATAATAACAACAAATAAAATGAACACTGGGAGTTATCGATTCTTTTCCTCCACCATAGAAAATTTTATTGATTAAAAAAAATTAAACTGGGCAGTGGTGGCACACGCCTTTAATCTCAGCACTCAGGGAGGCAGAGGCAGGCAAATCTCTGTGAGTTTAAGGTCAGCCTGATCTACAGAGTGAGTTCCAGAACAGCCAGAGATATACAGAGAGACCCTGTCTCAGAAACAAACAAAACAAACAAAAGAATTAAAACTGTATTTTATACATGAGTGAAATTCTTGGAATGAATAGAAAGAATGAACAATAATGTACTAAAAAAAGGACTTCAAAAATTTAAACACCATAAACGTTTTCTTATTTTCTACCCAGCAAAGCTGAGATCAAACATGCCGTGAGTCCATGTCTTATGAAAGAGGCAGGAGCCTGTAGTGGAAGACTGCAAATGAGAGAATTTGATTATAACTGCTGGGTTTTGGAACAGTGGAAAGAAGGAAGACGTTCCATAACGTCTCCCTTGCTATGTTGATCCCTGAAACGGCGCCCATCTTGGCTCAAGGGTGTCATCATGGCCACTGCCCTCCCTGAATCATCAATCACCGAACAGTTATCCCCTGTCTAGGACTGTAAACCTTGTGTTTTCTCATGAAGCTTCTCCTGGGTAGATACTAAAATAGCACTAAGTTACAGACCACGAGACAGGAATCTGTAGTTTTTCTTTCTTTTTTTACTTGGTGAGTGGGGGGGGCACCACCCAGCTCCCAAATAAATACACAAAGACTTACTCTTACTTAAGAATGCCTGGCCTTACAATTTCTCAGAAAATCAGGGAAAAAACTACCCCAAGAACTAGTAATAACACTTTTGGGCATATACTCAAAGCATTATTTGTCATAACCAGAACCTGGAAGCAACCTAAATGCCCCTTGACTGAAGAATGGATAAGGAAAATGTGATACATTTACACAATGGAGTACTACAGAGAAGAAAAAAAAATAATGACATCTTGAAATTTGCAGGCAAATGGATGGAGCTAGAAAACAACATATTGAGTGAGGCAACCCAGACCCAGAAAGACAAATATAATATGTACTCATTCATAAATGGCTTTTAGACATAAAGCAAACAAAAATCAGCCTACAATTCATAATTCCAGAGAACCTAGACAACAATGAGGACCCTAAGAGAGACATACATGGATCTAATCTACATGGGAAGTAGAAAATAACATGATCTCCTGAGTAAATTGGGAGCATGGGGACCATGGGAGAGAAAAAGGGGAGGGGAGAGGAACGGAGAGGAGCAGAGAAAAATATATATAGCTCAATAAAAGCAATAAAAAATTAAAAAATAAATGTTATATTTAAATCCAAGTAAACGTATTTCTATATTGAAATGGTAATTTCAAGGAAAAAAAAGAATACATGGCTTTAGCTTGGCTTGTTTCTAGCCAGCTTTTCGTAACTTAGGTAGGTGATCTCGTCTACCCTTTGCCTCTAGGCTTTTGCTTTCCTCTTCTTTCCTTCTTACTCCATGGCTGGCTGTGAGGCTAGGGCCCTTGGTGTCCTCCTTTCCTTCTTCTTTTTTCATTCCTCCCCCTTCTCTTCCCCTCCTCCTCTTTACGCTCTCTGCCCGGCAGCCCTGCCTAGCCCTCTCCTGCCTAGGTATTGGCCATTCAGCTCTTTATTAAACCACTCAGGTGTTTCAGGCAGGCAATGTGGCACAGCTTCACAGAGTTAAACAAACACCACATAAAAGAACACAGCACATCTTTGCACCATTAAACAAATATTCCACAGCACAAATGGATGAAATACATCTTAAACAAATATTCCACAACAAGAATCTATTAAAGCTAACTCATTTGTGCAAGGTCATACGTTTATCATGGGGTGATTTTTAGGAATCTGAATTTGGTTCTCATCACTTAAACACAAAAAAAACCAGTGCTTTCTCTTTAGATATAATTGGATTCAGTGAGATAAACAGTGAGCGCAACTAGCAAGTAGGCTATTAGTATTTGTTGGAATGAAAGTACACATTGAATAATTAATTCAACATGAACACTCAATGAAAATCTGCCCCTAACCTCACAAAAGACCATGGTTCTGACCTTGCAATCTATGTTTTCACAAGCACACAGCTGCTGCTATTTAATATTTGAATTTTGTTGCCTTGACCTGCATGCTGCCTATACAAGGGCAGAATGAACATGTCTTAAACTAACTATTGAATGCCTAAATTCTACTAGAATTTTCTCTAAGAAGCTTAAAATGAGTTTGGAATGATGAAAATCTGTGCACACAAATGCACACACCTTATATATACCCACCAATACATAAAAGTAAACTAGTATTTATTTAAGAATACATATTGTCCATTCCTCACTATAAACCAGTAAGATTTGCCTTTGCATAAGGAAACGTTTGGAAAACTATTGATCACAAAACAGTTTGCAGGAGCAGAATGTTAGGAACAATATAAAAGTTCATCCGTGCAAGCCTGGGAAGGACATTTGAGTTTAGTGATACAAGGAGATTAAAATAAGTTGATAAAACTAAATGCATAACATGGATGGGTTCCAAAATACAATTAGCAAAAATAATGGTAATGCTAGTTCACACATGTTATGCTAGGCATTATATTGTTTATATGTATTAACTCATTTTGTCCTTATAACAATCTTGTCAACCCACCCAAGACATGAGGATGTTGAAGAATTTGACATGTTTTAAAATGTTTAAACACGACCAAAGAGATTTAAAATCTGTTTATCCTCATATGTAGTAAAAGCATGCAAACAAACATGGGAATCAAAAAAACATAAAAATGGGGAATGTTTGATCAGAGAGGAGAATAGTGGGGGGACAGATGCAATGATAATTGTAAGGGGCTGCCAGGATGTCGCCATGGTGAGTTGGTGCCAGTGGTCCTACAGCCTGGAGGTATACAGATCCTTTGGTGCTGCAGCGTGGGCCAGAGTGCCTGGGGCCTGTGTTTTGCATTTCAGAGCCTTGGTTCCCTGACCTGTCCTGAGGCCTCGGGCCCTAGCAAAATGGCATCAACCAATCAGCATTCGAGCCTCTCCACCCTAGAAAAGCGGCTGCCTTTCGGTTTCTCTCTAGTCCCTGCGCTTTCCCTCTCTCATCCCCCTTCTCCTGCTCCTTCCCTCTTTCGTCCACCATTCTCCCTTCAACCGAGTGGCTCCAATAAAGGCGTGATATGGGAAGGATTCTCGATTTCGTGGTCGTCCATTCCTGCTGGTCAGGAAGCGCGCCGCAGATAATCTTCCACTTTTTAAGCCTCATGATTTGTGTGTGTACAGATGCACCAGTGTGTGGTCAGTGCGTGGTCAGTGCATGGTCAGTGCATGGTCAAATGTGTGGTCACAGTGTGTGGTCACAGTGTGTGGTCAGTGCGTGGTCAGTTCGTGGTCAGTATGTGGTCAGTGTGTGGTCACAGTGTGTGGTCAGTGCGTGGTCAGTACATGGTCAAATGTGTGGTCACAGTGTGTGGTCACAGTGTGTGGTCAGTGCGTGGTCACAGTGTGTGGTCAGTGCGTGGTCACAGTGTGTGGTCAGTGTGTGGTCAGTGCGTGGTCACAGTGTGTGGTCAGTGTGTGGTCAGTGCGTGGTCAGTGCATGGTCAAATGTGTGGTCACAGTGTGTGGTCACAGTGTGTGGTCAGTGCGTGGTCAGTTCGTGGTCAGTATGTGGTCAGTGTGTGGTCAGTGCGTGGTCACAGTGTGTGGTCAGTGCGTGGTCACAGTGTGTGGTCAGTGCGTGGTCACAGTGTGTGGTCACAGTGTGTGATCACAGTGCGTGGTCAGTGTGTGGTCAAGTGTGTGGTTACAGGAAGGTCTTGCATGTTGTTCCTCAGGTGCCTCCATCTTATTTGTTTTAATCACAGGCGCAACCACTGAGCTACACTCACAGCTTTGTTTCTGTTTATTTTGCCTTGGAGGCGGTGTCCTTTACTGGCCTACAACTTGCCACGTGGGTTATACTAACTGCAGCTGCAGGAACACATGCCTCTGTCTTCTCAGGGCTGAGATTACGAGCATGCACCTTCTTGACTGGCTTTTTTTTTTAACCCCCATGAATTCTGGGGATCAAATTCATATCTTGGTGCTTGCAAGGTAGGCACTTTACCAACTGACTTATCTCCAAAGCCTAGTAATCAGGGTTTTAAAAGTTATACTTCTTTCCCTGTGTCTGAACTATTTCATAATTAGGAAAGTGATCTGTAAGTAGAAACTAAACACCTTGAGGGCCCAATGGAAGGAAATATTATCCCAGTTATCTCACGGATAATGAGGATAAAGGATCACGTGTCCTGAGTCTGCTCATGAAAAGGACAATGTGGGAATTTAGCAAATGTGAAATCAGGGCTAACAGCACGTGGATGGAGCTGTGCACACAGTGGGAATGAAGCGAGGCTCAGAGCGAGAAGAGAACGTCCATTTCCCATCCCAAGACCCCGGGGAGACTGGCTCAGGTCCTGCACAACACTCTGCCTTTTCTCTGTCCTCATTTCTGGGAAAATGGGAGACAGTAGTTAGGAAGCTGCCCTTTCTGGTCCTGGTGACCGAATAAATAATTCAGTGGGTCACCTGTGGTTTTCTTTCAGACTGTGGCTGTGCTGGGGCCATAGTCTGCTACTCAGAGGCAGCCTGGTTGCCAGGGAGGATCTGTGTTGGCAACAGTGCATAACAACTGAGATTTGGGAAAAGGATGAGCATTTGATGCTACTCAAAACTGAGATAGAGACTGGCTGATGGGAAGCAGGTGGTATGTGCGGTACGTATTTTGCTGCTGAGAATCCAGCCAACTGTTTTTCAGAAATGCTGGCTCTTAGGCAGCCTTGGTATTGGGTTGGTACAGCCCCAAACTCCAGCTGCTGCTTCAAAGAAGAGTCCTCCAATAGTTGTTGATCTTGCCCCCAATCTCTTTCCCACTGTCTATTCTTCCTAGAACACACTGTAGTTGTAGAACATACTGCTGTATTGTAGAACTGTTTCGCTGGTTGTTTGACTAAGCATCTATACTTAGGATCAGAAAGTCTGTGATGGCCTAACTTAGAGCCCAAACTGTTGTTCACCAGAGACTCTGTGGGCAATAGTGGTGACCCCTTGGTTCCCCCACTATACACACAAGAGAACAGCAACAACCATGTCTGAAAAAAAGTGAGCATCCTATATCGAAGTGCCTGTTGATGGATGTGGACAGATACACACACTCTCTTTCACACACACACACACACACACACACACACACACACACACACACACACGTAGACAGAGACTGCACCTTCATTTCCTAGATGCTCAGACCCGAATAATTACACAGAAACTATATTAATTGCCATATTTCTTGGCCAATGGCTCAGGCGTATATCTAGCTAGCTCTTACATCTTAAATTCACCCATTTCTATTAAGTTTATGTATTGCCACATCTCCGTGGCATTATCTCATTTTCTACGTGTCTTGTTCCCTCGACGGCTGACCAGTGGCTGCTTGACTCTGCCTACCCTCTCTCTCTATTTCTGTTCATATTTCCCCCGTCTTTACTCTGCTAAGCCATTGGCCAAAGCAGCTTCTTTACTGATCAATGGCAATAGAATATATTCATAGCATATAGAGGGGAATCCCACATCACACACACATGCAGAGTGTATGTGTGCATATGTTAGTATTTACATATAAATATTATTCAGCTAAAGGAAGTCTTGTGATTTATAACAATGTTGGTGAACCTGGAGGACATTCCTTTGAGTGAACTATGTCAGATACAGGAAGATAAATACTGGATGATCTAGTCACAGAAACTAAAAGTATAACTGCAGCTGCCAGAGGTGGGAGCTGGATAGACATTGTTAGGAAGGCACAAACTTAGAAGACAAGGAACCACTTGCACATAGGAAGGCGACAGGAGTTGGGAAGCCTTGTATGCCTGATACTTTGGAAGAGGGTATATATTAATGTTCTTACCATGGTAAGGCAGGGATGGGTAACCATGCGAGGGGATGCAGAGGTCATTTGATAGTGGCCCTTACATCATAATGTATTACATGTACCCAATACAGCGTAGACCGTCAGTATAGATAATTACTATTGGTCAATTGTGCCTCAATAAACCTGGGGGTAATAGAAGAGGGATGAGGGTCTGGACAGCGCTGCATTGAGAGAAAATAATAAAATAGTTTTCTAAAAGGATTCAGGACAATAATAAAAAGAGTTTTGCCCCATCAGGGAACAGGGACACTTGGGAGTTGAGATTGCAGCAAAAGCCTGGAGTCTTGGCTCACCCTCTGGCTCTACAGGTTGGATTTTGGAAAACCCACTTAGCTTTCTAGAACAGTTTTCTCACCTGAAATGCAGAGGCAATGTTGGGCACCATCTCTCTTCCAGCTACTGAGTATTCACTGTGTGCCTAGCCCTGTGTTCGGGAATCTGAAATAGAATCCCACATTTTAAAATCTCTTACCTCTAAGAAGGAACTGGGGAAAAGAGAGTTTGAATAAGTTGTCCCAGTGATTCTGTTAATAAATTGTGGGGTGGGAATTCCAATGCAGGTTGCCATTTTTTGAACTGACTTGCTGTGGGATTAATAGACAGAATTGGATTATGCTTTTGCCGTGAGTCCAGGAGCCCCTTGTGTTATATATGCAGATTGGGGACTCATTTCCTGTCTGTCTGAGTCATCAGTAGGATGAGTAGATAGCAAAGGCTCCCTGAAGGAAAAGCAGCCATCTGTGAGAGATACAGGTCTCCCACGTTCCACGGTTGGCGCTCTTACCCAAGCATCTTGACTTTCTGCTTCTTGACAATGGTCACTGTCTTGGGGTTTCAACTCTGTGCTAACCTCTCTCTCTTGATGGGTGCAGAAATAGAGGTTTTCAGGTAGAATGACTCATTCAAAATCACAGAGCAAGGAAGAGGACACTTCTGTCTGGGAGTGTCCTTGCCTTTGTGAGGTGGTGTGGGGATCCGATGGTGTATGAGTGCCGATGGTGTGAGAGTGTGTGAGGGCCTCTGTTTGAGTAGCACTCTCCCTACTCAAGAAATGTTAGCATCTTGCTCTTGGTGCTGCTGTGGTTTGGGAGTTGAAACTGGACCTAACTCTTAGGTCTTACTCTCCAGGATTCTTTTATGAAATCACCTGTTGTAGCAACCAAATGTTCTTGTAGTAGCTTAAGAGCAAATTCTTGGAGCGTGTTTTTGTTTTCCTTTCCCTCCCTCCCTTCTTTTTTTCTTTTCTTACAATACGCACTCAGAAACATCTTAATGGCATGGAATGTCAGAGAATTAGAACAAAGTAGAAGGGCAAATCTGGCCACCGCAGACTGCCATTGTTGACATTTTCTGTGTTTGCCTCTGGTGACTTTGGGACAAAGCTTGTGTTGTTAGCTGTGACAGAAAGGAATGCCCTATTATATCTTTCCCTCGCCTAAATTGTATCCATGTTATGACCCGCTTTCGTAAATGTCCTTTTAAGACGCTGATAATACATCATTTTGCACATGTTCTATAATTTACTTAACTGCGTCCCTGTCGTTAGGCATTTGTGTGAGTTTTAAGTGTTTCATCATCGTAAATAACAGTCCATTTTTCCCCCCTTAATAAGCCCTTTGTGATATTTAGGCTTACTTCTCTTAGAACAATTTTCAACATGAAAATGCTGGAACTTCTTTATATTGAAAACATTATTTCATTAAGAATTTAGTTCTGGCTCCAGTTCTCAGGTTGATATTATCATTACAGAAATATTCAAGCCATCTTGGGGGTTTTAATTAAATTAGTGTCTTAAATAAACTTTTTCTTTCTTTCTTTCTTTCTTTCTTTCTTTCTTTCTTTTTCTTTCTTTCTTTCTTTTTTTTTTTTAAAGCCGTGTCAAGGTTCTATTTCATACACTGATAGGATCCACAATGGAATAGCAAATAGAAACTTACAATATAAGTAGGTCAAAAGTGACAGCGACTAGAACAAAAGTCACAAGTCAGGAATGTGGTGCGTGCCTGCAATCCCAGCACTTGGGAAAACAAGGCAGAACTAACTGCTAGGCCAGCCTAAGCTACACAGTGAGAACCTGCCCCCCATAATAGCTCAGTCTACTTGTGAGGAAACTGAAAGGAGGCAAACACAGTTAGGGGACACTCTACAGGACAGTCTGAGCAATGGGGGCCTCAACATTGTGAAAAATCAGAAAATGTAAGGACACCATTGCAGATGGTGAAACCCACTGAGGTCTTTTGCGTGGAGTCCTAGAACAGAAAAACAGTTGAGAAACGTTGAAATGCAGCTAAGTCTGGGTTTTAGTTCACAACAACAGGGCAACATTGCTTTCTTAGCTCCGACCCCTGTGCCAGGGAAGCATTGCACACTAAAGATGGGCGAGAGGTGCTGTGGGCTCTCCGTGCTATGGGGACAAGTTCTCTATAAAGCTAAAGTTTGCAAAAGATGAACAAGAATGCCACCGCCTGTTTGGAGTCCCGAAACCAGCGTTTGCTACAGCTGACTAATCTTGAACAGTTGTCTCTTTCAGCTTCAGTTCATCTATTATATAGGAACAGAATCATCGACATCACACCGGTAAGGACCTAGATATAATTAGCATTGTGACGGGCACAAATAAGCACTCACTGATTTATATTGGGAGTGCCTCTTTCCAGTTCTTAGTTTCTTTATGACAACAAAGAATTTTATAAAATAGAAATGCGGGGTTATGTAAAAAGTGGGAAAGTAAAATGCCTCATTCAAAATCTAGATTCAATATAAAGGATCCATTGCTCGAGTCTGGAAATGGAAACTGACGTGGGACTTGGTGTCATCGCCCTCGTTTTTCTATGTAGCTATTGGGTTATTCCCTAAGAGTAAGCGTAGTGAGAGTATGCAAGACGGTAAGGAGACCCCACGTCCTAGCCCTGGCTGCCCAAACGCCAGACTTAACAAATGTCCATTGTAAGACATTGTGGACATTCCTTCATTTGGGCTGCTCAGAAAAACAGTCTGGCCGAGTGCTGAACACGGCCTGGGCTTGGCCCCTATCCAGAGGCAAATTATTTTAGTACGAAAGTCTAAGGAAAATAACTCAACCACAAGCTATGTGAGCAGGAAAGGGAAAATAACCAAAGAGTAAAGGAAAACATACACTGACTTTCTCACATATACAAGTCTTTTCTTCTGGGCGCTAAACGGCGGCACAGATGCGTAACCTGATCCACAAGTTAGACTCGAAATGACAAGGGCAAGGCAAAGAACTCAGAACGTCAGAAATCGCCCTGAGCTTTGATAGTAGACTCTAGCAGAAGCCCACGGATGGACACAGTTGAAACAAGCTATTTAAGGCCACCAGCCTAGAGGGTAGGGAATGTGCGACTTTTCCTGGGGACTATTTTTTATTCACCGTGGCGAGAGAAGACAATAGCAGACCAAAGAAAAGGTTTGGTGCATGTCCAGCCTGGTGAACCAGCGGGTTTGCTGGCATTACAGGAGCACAGAGTTACATCACCAGAAAACCCCACTCCTGCATAGGTGAGCACTCGTGAAAGCTGCATTACTGGAGCCCCTTGCACAAGCTTCACGCTGCTACACCGAGAGGTCTCCTCTCTCATAGCCGCTCATTCCTATGGCACCTCTGCAAAGGGCTTTGGGAGCATTTTGAGTTTCCCGAGCCTCTGGCATCTCTCCATGAGGGAAGGTTTCGGCTTACAAGAAAGAGCTACAACAGAGGATTTAAGCCTCGGTCTACTCAAAGGATGTAGCGTCACGGGCTATCTAATTAAGATATATCATATATCTCCAGTTTTCTTATTCTAAAAATTCTGGTGCCAGCCACATAGCAAGAGTCTACAGAGTTACTACAAAGATTAAACGAGGTAATGCATGTGAAGAATGTCCATGCCAAGCTCGCCTAAAGGGAGCCATGAAGAAACACCAAGACTGGAGAGATGGCTCAGTGCAATTCTTTCAGGGGACCCGAGTTTAGTACCCAACACTCCCAGCAGGCAGTTCACAATCACCCAGGAAATCCAGCTTCAGAGGATCCAACACTCTTCTGGCCCCCACAGCTAAGTGCATTATGGTGAAAATGTCTACATGCCGACATACACACATACACTACATTTTTTCCCCAAATAAAGACCACCAGTGACATCTGACTTATCACTGACCTGGTTAAAAACATGCCTTTGTCAAATAACTATCTTACTATTTCTGTTAGTACAAAAGTTTATGGGCTAATACTGAAGCCGCATTCTTAATTATTACACCGAGGGGCAAACACATGGCACTGATTAACTTCAGCTTCTTTCTGGCTGCAAAATTTGACCTTGCGTTTTAATGTGATCTTTTCTGGAAATGAAGAGAGAGGAAGGGTGTGACCCGAGCATCATACACTAATTAGGGGCAGCAAATTCATCTTTGGGGCGTGAGCCTGTTTAGCTGATTAATGTTTTTCATAGAAGCACATTTTCTGATATAATTATATAACATCAAGAGTGCTAAATTTTGATATTTTTGGATAAAAATTGAAAAATACAGCACTTTGTTATCTGTTTCCTGTTCTGTATTATCTTCCCTTGAATCAAGAGTCCTGAGCACAATACCAGGTGTTTGCAAGGCATCCCGTAAACGTTTTGTTAAGGTGAAGGGAGTGACTCAGATTCATGACCTTAAGCAGAGGTTATAGATGCGATCAGCCTTATCAGGAGAGTGCAGTCATTGGGCAGAGTGTAATAGCCATGCGTCCTTTCATGCCAGTGAAGTCCTCTGAGACAATTTGCTCTCATAAAATGGTCTAAGATGTGATTTTAGGTTTCTTTCCAGCTTGCTTATCAAAAAGGCTTCAGCCCTCGTAGCTAGCTATCCTGTGGGGGTTTGCTATTTTCTCACATGCTGTACCTTGTGATACCAGGAACTTAACTGCTTAGGATCCTATCTAAAAGTAAGAGAGGATATAAGCATCCTGCCAGGGTGGGCAGAGCTAGATCTGAACTCAGATCTCTGTGTTGCCATGACTTCTTTAAGGAGAGATGACAGGCACCGCCCACAGGCATCCCCTGGAGAGTTAATTTCAGCTACTCATTTATGTTAATATATACATTGATTTTTTTTCTGATCAGAAGTTTTAAATTCCAGCACTTTGGTAAATATGCCAACCTCTGTCCTCCACAGCCTCAGCTCAAGAGTTTTTACCAGGCTGGCTTCACGCCAGTCTCCTGTCTCACAGTGTTTCCCATCCGAGGGTGAGCTTTCCCATGCTTGTGATTGGTTAAAAAACACAGCTCTGCCCAAGTTCCTGGAGAGACAGTCTACTTCCAAGCAAAGACTGGGTTGGGATCTCCAGGGGTCAGCTGACATCAGGGAGTTCTTCCAGGTCTCTTGGAGACATGCTCAAACCATAATACTTCTGTGTGGAGTCTAGATCCAAAATTAAAAACAAAACAAACCAACAACAAAACCAACAAACACCTATTCTCACCATCTCCAAATTTCTCCATGATGGTTTTGGGAAAAATTCTTGGCCTATTTGATATATTCATATTCTATCTTGATACAATGTTCTATGGGGTTAATAGAAAGAGAAATAACCAACACTTTCAGCAATTTCTACCCAGCTCTAAAGTCAGTAGGAAGAAATACTGTTTTTATTGGCGTCAAATTCGTGACCCTTAGAAACAATGAAGGTTAATTTCACTCTCTTAGAAGAAAACAAAACAAAAGAAACTACTCAGTGCCCTTGGACTTAGCTAACTTCTAAGTAGAATTCTCTTAAGTAACCTTCGTAAGTAGATTTTTTTAAACAAAAATGCGGAACTTTGAATTCCTGACACTTGACCTGGAGCAATCCACAGGGCAGGACTGATTTCATGACTTTGAAAAAAATGTATTTATACTTTTTTTCCTTAAAGTCTTTTTATTTATTTATCTATTTTCTCAACCACATTCATTGCTGCTTTATTAATAATAGCCACAAACTGGAGACATCCTAGATGTTCCTCAATGGAAAACTGGATAAAGAAAATGCCGTACATTTACACAACGAAGTACAACTCAGCTGTTAAAAACAAGGACATTATGAAATCTGAAGGCAAATGGATAGAACTAGGAAAATCATTCTGAATGAGGTAACCCAGATGCAGAAAGATAATATAGTATATATTCACTCACATGTGAAAGTTAACCGTTAATTAACTAAATGATTGCCAGGATTCTATCCATAGACCCAGAGAGGTTAGGTATAAAGGAAGAGATTAGGATGCACACATAAATCTCCAAGGTAGGGGGAAACAGAACAAACTTTACAGGTGGACTGGGGGTGGGGGAGGGTGGGAGGCTAAGGATCAGATTGGGAGGGTGAGGGAGGACAAGGTGGAGGGAGAGAATCCAGACACTGGAATTGAGGGGCATCTGAGGGATGATGTGGAAACCTAGCACAGTGGAAACTTCCTAAAATACAGAAACGTGATTCTAATGAGGTCTCCTCCCATTTGGATGACGGGTGTGGTGGTCTCTGTCTCCCTCCTAGGCCCTGGTAGATGTTATGGAAGAGAAACTGGGCGCTGAGTAGGCAGAGGGCTACTGCAGGACTCAGAGGGAGGTGGGAGAAGGGTGCTCCAGAAGAGGGACAAAGGTGTGCAAATGTCATCACTGAAAGAGAACGAGGCTCACAGTGGTGGAGAGGAAAGAACCACGGAGCCCGTGGAAGACCTCAGAGGCCATGCTGGATTTCGTTGTCTACTTTCCAAGTCAGATGGAATGCAGGCTCATGCTTGGGCTTGGAGAACATCTTCGTGAGGGAAATCAAGCATGGCAAGGACTAAGTGGGCTAACGTTTACAAAATGACTTACACAAACCCAACAAATGCTCAACAAATCTTAGCGCCCCCACTTCAGAACCCTGGCTGTGAGGACCCTGCAACCAGATCTGCTTGGCTCTGGTGGTGGTCAAGACTGAAAAGATGCCCTTTCCAAACAGTGTAAGAGGTCTCTCTGCCAATACGCAAATCAGTATTAAGTATAATTCTTTTGTTCTTACACGGCCCAACCACAAATATAATTTCTCAGTCAGACTTACAGTGAAATTACCAAAG
The DNA here is from genome assembly GCF_982192425.1 of Myodes glareolus. Taxonomy (NCBI): domain Eukaryota; kingdom Metazoa; phylum Chordata; class Mammalia; order Rodentia; family Cricetidae; genus Myodes; species Myodes glareolus. The sequence continues at coordinate 6,795,347 of NC_142049.1, read as the reverse complement.
GTTCTGAGAATTATGTTCATGGCCACTTGGCAAACATCCTTGGCAGCTTTTTCTGCTGACTGGTGAAGGATTTAGTATCAACCTCAAAATCACAGCCCTTAGGGCTCAGCGAGTGTTCCAGCGTCTCCTCTGACAAGGCAGATTGAGTGTTCGGCAGAAGGGTGGGCACCTGGAGCAAAGAGAGAGCTCCTGACACTGAACCCGGACCCAGAGGCCTGCAGACTCAGCCAGCTTTCCTGGGAGCCTGAACTACACTGCACAAAAGCATGTTCTTGGTTTTAGATGAGAGAAAATAGAGTCTGGAATGAAGAAACTGAAAATGTCACCTTCTCAGTAATGTTTGTGCTCAGTCACCATTTGCTAAGCCATGTGCTGTGCTGTCCGGGAGATAGTAATGAGGAGTTAATGTAAGATAATGGTGATGATGACAGATATCTTTGGGTGCCAGAATCTCACTCTGAAGAAACTGACTTTAGTAGGAGAGTTGAGATGCAAGCACATAGAATATCTCCAAGCTAGCAGATATATAAGAATGACCACCTTTTGGCTCCTACGATTATCACCACAGACCGTGGCTGTGACGGGGCTGCTCCCCGGCATTGGAGAGCTGTACTGTCTGCTCCTGTCACCAGCATCCTCCCATTATTGCTGTGCCCATGGAAACTTCTGGGAACAGCTCCTGAGGCAGCAGCTCCTAAGTGGATCCAGGCCCACAGGCTGAGATACAATGCCTGTTCTTAGCAGCCCTTCTCGACTCCACTGTTCCGGCTACACATGTAAACTACTCGGCAAGCTGAAATTCTGATGCCCAGGCCACATTCAGACCAATAATCAGAATCTCTGGAGTGACAGATGAAACTACTATTTTAAGAAATCCTAGCAGTAATTCAAAAAAAGATCACTAAAGCAAGTTTGAGGTGGAGAGCCTGTGTTCTACGATGCATCTGATTTGACATTGCGGAATATTTGAAGACATTTCTCTCTCTTCCCGTACTTCATAAGGATGACTTTTGAATTTTGTATTCCTCCTGTCCTGGTCACCTGAGTATGAGAATTATAGGTATGTTTTACCATCAGGGTCACAGGTGTGTGCAACCATCAGGGTCACAGGTGTGTGCAACCATCAGGGTCACAGGTGTGTGCAACCATCAGGGTCACAGGTGTGTGCAACCATCAAGATTACATATATGTGCAACCATCAGGATCACAGAAGTGTGCAACCATCAGGATTACAGATGTGTGCTATTATCAAAATTACAGGTGTGTGCTATCATCAGGATTACAGGTGTGTGCAACCGTCAGGATTACAGGTGTGTGTTACCGTCAGGATTACAGGCGTGTATTACTGTCAGGATTACAGGCGTGTATTACTGTCAGGATTACAGGTGTGTGCTACCGTCAGGATTACAGGTGTGTGCAACCATCAGGATTACAGGTGTGTATTACTGTCAGGATTACAGGTGTGTGCTACTGTCAGGATTACATGTGTGCCATCATCAGGATTACATGTGTGCCATCATCAGGATTACAGGTGTGTGCAACCATCAGGATTACATGTGTGCCATCATCAGGATTACGTGTGTGCCATCATCAGGACCACAGGTGTGTCTCGCCATCAGGGTTACAGCTACCATGCTAGTTTCAGGGTCTGTGTACCGTCTTTCCTGGAAGCTCTTAGTGTTTCTCTGCTGGGTCACCTGTCCAGGAATCGTATTTCATTTTAGGAAACAGTTGAGGGAACCAAGTTAGGAAATGGATTTGCAGACTGATGCAAGCCCCTCCGATGTAAGGGAGGGGACAGAATTCTGCAGTCTCTTACCTTAGTGCCATTCACCTGCTTTCGGGCAAGTATAACCTCACACAGAGAGGAGCCTTCAGATCTCATTCTCTCTGCCCTTGACAAATAGGGGATGAAAAAGACGACAGTGCCGACTGTGGCCTCCATCTGATAATCCAGCGAGCTTCATTAATGACTTGTCTTTGGGGAAAGGAAACCCGGCCTGGAAACTGGAGCCACCCTATCTTTCTCACCAGGTCATGAGAATGTCTAGGGTCCAAGTTCATGTCCTTTGTTGTAGCACTTGGAGCGGCTGGGGTGTGTATTCCCAGGGGCATGCCTCTGTCTGTGGGGCTTCAAAACGCATTTCAGGAGAAGGGCAGAATTTGCATTCACTTGTTTGTTTTCTTAAAGAAGTTTTTCAGCTAAAAACAACAAACACTGACACAGTCTTTTCAGTTCAAGAAAGGAGACTGACTAAATACCAAATTTTAGACCAGACCCTCCCGTTTCCTCCATGGGTAGAGATGCCAAATTTCTATTACCTGGAATTTATACTGGCTACGACATTTTTCATCATTTGAGGCGTAGGAATGCAAAAGGAGAACTACTTTTTTGTTGTTGTTGTTGTTGATAGAACACCAGCCATCTTGGTTAGAGTTCCCATTGCTGTGATAAGCCCATTGCTGTGACAAGACCCGAAGCAATCTGGGCAGAAAGGATCTATTTGGCTTACATGTCTCCGTTATAGTCCATCATGAAGGGAAGCCAGGGCAGGGGCCGAAGCAGAGGCCCTGGAGGAACACTACTTAATAGGTTGCTAAACTTGCTTTCCTATACAGCCCAAGACCCCTGGACAGGGATGATAACCACCCACAGTGAGCTTCCACATCAGTCAAGAAAATGCCCCACCCTCCTGTCTTTAGGCCAATGTAATGGAGCCAATACATCCACCAAGAGCCTCTCTTCTCAACTAACACTTGGCTTGTTTCAAGTTGACAGAAATCAGTCAGTTACTAGCCTTCAAATATAAGCACAGACTGACTATCTTGGTTATTTTTGTATTTCAAAGGTGGCTCCCAGGAGTCAGGACTGACTTTAAAGTCACAGGCCCGGGACCTTCAAGGTGTGAGCCCTGCAGTCATTCTGACCTTGGAGTTAGCCTCAGAGCTTACCCTGCCGCCATCCTCTACCCAGTACCGCCAGTTGTCTCCTAACAAGTTTTGCCGCGTGAAAAGTCATGACTGAAATTAGATATGAATAACAAAGTGGGTTTTAACTGCTAAGTTTTAATTCTGCTAAGCCTGACTGAGGGGTAGTATGAAGCATTGAAGAAGAAATGGAGCCTGACAAATGGAGTCTAAGATGCTTCAGCACCCCACTTTGCTTGGAATGTTTTGCAAAGACAGATGCACTTGGAAGGCTTGGGCCACCCACCAGTGAAATATCCAGGGCCTGAGGGAGGCAGCTCAGTGGCTTTTGTTTATATTATCCTTCTGTCTCTCATAACATCGTGGGCTGTGCTGTTTCAGAGGCAGATTATTGGGGAGGTCTTCGTAGGCCATTCTGGCCTCTGTGGACAGAGGTTTTGTTTCTCTTTGTGGTGCTGGTGATCAAACCAGGGCTTCTGTATGCTACAGTACCAGCCTCAGTGAGACTCTCCCTTCTTCCCTTTCTCCCTCCCTCCCTCCCTCCCTCTCTCCCTCCCTCCCTCCCTCCCTCCCTCCATCTCTCCCTCCCTCTCCCCTCTTGCTCTCTGCTATGTGTTCATGCTTGTGTGCACATACATGAATATGGGTATTGGTACATGTGTGCACATTTGTGTGGAGGCCAGACGTGGATGCTGGATGCAAGTTAGCTATCTTTCATTGTGACTCCTCATGCTTCTACTTCTGCTTCTGCTCCCCCCCTCCTCCCCTCCTCCTCCTCCTTCTCCTCCTCCTCTTCCTCCTTCTTTTTGACAAGATTTCTCACTGAACCTGGAGCTCACTGATTTAGGTAGACTGACTGGCCAGTGAGCTCCAGGAACCCTCCCCCTCCCCAGCAGGAAGCTTATAGAAGAGAGCCACTACACCCGGCTTATTTTGAGAAACACAAGTTGAACACCGCATCCACATTTTCCAGAGCAGCGCAGTTTTAGATTAAAAACCAAGCCCCCTGCAATGTTTGCCTCAGACAAGTTCCAAGCGCCAAGAAACACCAAGAGAACGAAGCGCATTTAAGGAATCAGCCCATGGCCTGGAGGAAACCCATTCCTTGGCATCTTCCCTGAGTGTCCACCTGCAGCGTTTCTCTGCAGAAACTGCTGCTTTGGGAATAGACATGTATGAGGTATGAGTCACGCTGGAGACCCAAGCCAGGATAGTTGAAGGCTGAAAGTCTTGCTTCTTAGAGCCACATAGGTCAGTGGGAAGCTATGCAGGTAAACAAGCCTGAGCTGTTAATCATGCTGATAGGGGCCACCCCGGACCTGGGAAAGAGTGAGCCAGAGTCTGGAAGACAGCTGGAAGGTGGTGTGGAAATCTCATTGCTAGCACAGGCAGCAGGAGGGTAGAAATGCCTGAGGAGGACAGAAGCTGGGGTGAGAGACTGACCAAGTCAGCAGAGCACCCCAGGGTTAGAGCCTTGAGGTTCTGGACCATCAGAGGTAGGGGGACAGTGGGATTTGGCATGAGAATGCGATATGTCAAATTGCAGGGTTGGGCTGAACAAAATCTTTTAAAAGTCAGTTTGAAAACTGTGGTCCTGCAGCTTGGCTTGGGGAGAATAAACAATCTGCTAAAGGTCATGGTGGAACCAGGATTTGAACCCAGAGATTTCCAGTTCTGACGTCCAGCTTTTCAGTCTCCGTGCTCCCCCACAGTCCTCTCTTCCCACGTTAATATCTTGGTGGCACGTAGCTCCTTAACAGGGACCCACAACTTAGAGACACAGGTGAGAGTTTTCCTACACTAACGTTAGCCCACTTACGAAACTGCCTTCAGCCTGTGAGCAGTGAAACAGGGTGAGGGACCAGAGCCACGCTCACAACAGAGAAACTGTTGAACACAGCCACACTCACAACAGGGAAACAGAACAGAGCCACGCTCACAGCAGGGAAACAGACCAGAGCCACGCTCACAACAGTGAAGCTGTAGAACACAGCCACACTCATAATAGAGAAGTCATAGAATAGAGATCCTCACTCACAACGGCCATAGACCATGAGGAAAGTTAGCTCCCCAAACCAGTTGTAAATTCAAATCTTCTTGGTAAACTCCTAAAAAACCTCCAGCACCTTCCCCAACCTACCAAATCAGAGTCTTGCTTTCAGACAGTGGTTCTCAATCTTCAACACAGTTCCTCACGTGGGGGTGACCCCCAACCATAAAATTATTTTCACTGCTACTCCTTAACTCTAATTTTGCTACTGTAATGAATCATAATGTAGATATCTGTTATGCATGATGGTCTTAGGGGACCCCTGTGACAGGGGTTGAGAGCCACGTGTCGGAACCACTGTTTGCAGCACTTCTCTGTGAATTCTGGACCTCATGGCAAAATACTCCAATCTGAGAGAGCTTTTGTGATCACCGGTACTACTGCTAACCACGGGCCCTGCACTCCCCACTGGTTGCGTGTTCTGTGAGAGAGCTAGTAACTATGTCATCATCTCTTTAACGCAGAACATTGAAGATGAAGAACGGAGGCTCAGAAAGGCTGAGGACCCGCCCATAGCCATACCGTGGCTGTGGTTCATGCTCAGACACACGGCTGATTCTACAGCTACAGTAGAATGAACTGAGTAGCTGGGAAAGTGTCGTGTTTAGAAGATGCTGGGAGAAAAGTCCTCCATGCTCTTCTGGGACAGCATCAACACTTCAGCCTCACACGTTGCTTGGGAAGCAATGAGAGACTGGCTAAGGCCAGAAGCAAATGGAGGCACTCAGAGGTCAGCTCGGCTGCTGTGTGGGGAGCTGAGTAGCAGTCTTTGCTGGGCGTTATACCGCAGCTTGCTTCCCTGGGCTTGTGTCTGCCTGGGCCTCATACGAAAGCCAGGCAGAGGCATTGAAAAGGTTTCCTGGAAAGCACGGGGACTTGGGAGTTGGTCCTCAGGCCTTCACTTCTCCTGCTTTCCGTCAGTCAGTCTTCACGTTTATAAATAACGAGTTTCCATATACCCCACAGTTGGAAGATTGAGGCTCCCTCCAACACCATAGGCATCAATTCTCTAGCCACGCACTGGACAGCCGGCCAAATCTATGACAATCTCACATCGACTCTGACGAGGGCCTTGAGGTAGTCACAGAACTGCCATGCTGGGCCTTAGGTAGTAGGGAAACTGGCTGACCCAGGTGGTGAGTAACAGGAAAGGCAAAAGCGTCCCTCAAGATCACCTGAATGGCTGTGGATAAACCCCAGGGGCATAGCTTCTCACACAGTGCAGACCACAGGTCATGGCTGTATCGACAGGAAACATATGGGAAGGAAGGGTTGTCAGAATTCCTCTCCCTCAGCCCTCCTATTCATGAGTCAGCCACCACAGCTGAGCCACAATTTGTCACTCTCCTCTGAAGCACCCCGCAGCTCCGGATTCCAGGGACACAGTCAGGATGCCGAGGGTTCCCACAGGAAAATACTGTGTGCTTCAGTGCTGGCCACGAAGTCCCCACCAAGCCTGGCTGAGCGTTTGCTTTCTTTCTTTCTGACCACAGCCACTTCCCCAAAGACATTTAAAACCACTTCATCATCTCCATTCAGCTTACGGTCTCAGCAGAGGGATGGCACCGAGGATACAGCACAGCGAAAGCTAGACATTTAGTTACTTCCGGTACATGGGATGCTGATCTGGGAGCTTGGGGAGGATTCAGCTCATTTAATTCTTCCAATGGCTCCATTATTGATCTTGTTTTGTAGGTTAAGAAATTGAGCATAGCATGCTTACAAAATCTTCCCAAGCACTCATGGTTTGGCAGGACAAGGCCAGAATTCGAAACTACAGCAAGGTTTGTGCCAGGGCCCCTCTGGCTAATGCCGTATTCTATCATAGCATTAAAACACTAGGCAGGAACAGCATGGGGAAGGAAGATAAATGGAAGAGAAATGAGAGGGTATAGGTGGCATTGAGGATGCTGAGATTTGGGGGGGTTGTAGTGTTGGATGTTGAGATTTTGGGGGGTTGTAGTGATGGAGAAGGAGTATACAGAGGTGTCTGGCTTGCGGATCAAGATTACTCCTGAACCCAGGGGTGAGAGAGGACAGTGCTTAGGGGACCCAGAGGGAAAGACTGTGTCTGTCTATCTGTTGCAGTCACTCAGGGGTTCATGAATTGAATGTGTTTACCAGGAGCTTTAGGACTCTCTAGGCACCAGGAGGTGTAGTTCTTGGGGTCCTTAGAAAGGAAGACTATCTCAGGGTAAAAGCAAAAAAGCATAGAATTGATAGTGAGGGGTTGTGCTTTCTTCAGTTACAGGCCAAAGGAAACAGTCGGAGAGCCAGACTGGAGAAGTCTGATTAAAGAAGACTCTCGGCAGCCTACAATGAAAACAGACTAAGATATAAAGCAGGCAGTAGTTGTGACTCTTCCAGAGAGCACAGTGTGTAGCAGATAAAAGCCTTTGGAAGCTGTCTCAGGGTAGGGCATGGGGGCTGGCTGGTATAGGAAGAGAGAAGCAAGCAGCAAGGCCAGGGAGTGGGTGTGGGACTTGCAGGCAGTTCACAGAGAGACACATGAACTGCAATAGATGTACCCTGGGGAGGCAGGTTTGACAGGGTGTTGGGACAGAGACCAAGTGGGCAGGCAGAAAGTATAGGAGTCATAAGCACAGAGGTGCCCATCCGGTTGGGTTGGAAAACAGGCTGACAGGAGGCAGATTATACTTTTTCACAGTTTAGGAGCCTTGGCCTTGGAACAGACACCAGGGATGAGCCAGATAAGGTGGACTTCACACAGGCTGTTGGGGACCAATGGAACAGCCTGCGGCCATCACACAGAAGGAAGCCATGACATCATGAGGACACCTAAGCAGTAATTCTTCACTCTAGAAAGGATCGTGCAGTTTTCTCTTGTGTGGTTGTGAAGGGTATTCAGAGGAGACGGGTGAAGAGTACAGACCCTGGAGCCTGAGCGCTCCACTCTGAGACCCTGCTGTGCAGCCGCGCTTGAACAACTTTCTCCATCTCTCTAGGCCTTAACTTCAAGATAGCGACAATAATAGCACCCGACTCCCAAAATGGTCGTGAGTTGTGAAATGCTAACACGCATACAAAACTCAGGGTGGTGCTTGGAACACAGGAAGCCGTACAGCACGAGGCGGTGTCGTGATTGCCCATGCGCACGATGCGTTTCTGTCGTCAAGCCGGGCTCACGTGCTTGCATTTCCTGTCTACCGCGGTGATGGGTAGAGCTGCACGTTCACTGTCTAGGCTGGGAAGTCTAAGCGCCACACAGTTAAGCAGTTGGCTTACATTTGGTGGCGTAGCTGGGAAGAGAGCAGGCCATCAGATCTCTGACCCCTCGTTACCTTTGGAGGACGGACAGGAGGAGAAAGAACAACTTGCTCTGGTACTCCTGGTATATTGTTAGATGGGTCCCTACATCCTGCTCCCAATATACTCCCTCATATCAAAAGCCATCTTGGGCATGAAGAATAGAAGGAGGGAAATAAGAGGAGAGAAAAAAAATCAGGAGAAAGACATACAATGTGAAAGAGACGGATGTTTCCACTACCCCAATAAGAATGGTGGCTTTTATTCAAATCTTCCTCGACTGGGTTTATGGAGACAAAGCCCAGGGTCCCTGCCTCACTGCCAGTCCTGTCAGGATGGTCTTGTCGCTTCTAACCTGCCAGCAGCCTGAGCAGCTCCCAGGCTCCCAGGCTCCGTGCTGACATCCTGAGAGCGGGAATCCTGCCAGCTAACGGATACATGGCCCCTGAGGACCGCATCTAAAACCTTTGGCCTCTTCTAATTAGTTCACAAACCATAGGATGTTCTGTCTTACTCCACACTCCACTTACCTGTCTCACAACAAAGCTGTGCACTTCGGTTTAAAATTAACTTACTGTGCCTTCTAAAATAAAATAACTAAATAAACCACCTGCCAAGCAAAGGATGTCTGGGAGTGTTTTAGTCCTGCGCCCTGGGCATTGTCTACCACACAGAGAGCCAGAGTTAGAGAGGATCACATTCCCACGCTGGGAAATGGTTCTGGGTCTTTTGTTTGCTTCCTCTATTTTGTTTCTTATTCTGAAGAGGAAAAAGAAAAGATAGCAGCTGGTTTGTCTATTGTCTTCTTGGGGAACGTCTCCTAGGTCCCTTTGAACATAATACTCCTAGCTAACTCTTGGAGAACAAGCTTAAATTAAAGTTGCTGATAAGGGACAATAAAAGTTCATTTCGGCAGAATTCTCCATTTTTATTGACTTGCAGTCATGAGACGAAAATGATCAAAACCCGAGGAACCTCAAATGACTATTTATGAGGGGGCAAGATAGTATTGCTGGCTCTGGATGTCACCAGGCACTGTTAAAAAAAAACTGGAAACGTCTCATGGAGTTTGGAGTGTTGTAGGTTACTTTAACGTGTCCCCAAAGCTGTGAAACCATGGCGACAGATCCTACACTCCACTTTTAACCAACAACTGGACCCCTCTGCCCTCTCTTCATTAACATAACGAAGACAAATACCGCCATGCTAAAGATTTTTGAGGCGGAATATCTGTAGTCCTCTAATTCACCTGCGGCACCCTGATTCTTCTTGTGATGGCAACAGGAACAGGGTTTTGGGTGATAATGGGGCTAAGATGAAAGCAGACTTTGCTTTGGGATTTGTATCCTTACAAGGTGATGGAGTTCTCTGCACATCTGCACATACCAGAGGAAGGCCACATGAGGACATAGTGAGAGGGATCTAGGAGGAGGACCCTTGCTCACACTCAGCCATGTAGACACCCCGATCCCACACGCCAGTCTGTTGGTTTGCCCACCAAGGCTGTGGCCCGATATTCCATTATAGTAGTTGAATCGAGATACAAGAACCTGTGTCACTGGCCAAAATGTGTCATTTGCCAAAGAAGGTGGATGATGCTATGCTCAGCCAGGAACAAGGATTCCTTTACAGAGGCTGAAGATGGGCACAATCTGCTAATTGACAGAGCGTGGAACTGGAAACTCTGGTCTTTGGCTTGATAATTTTTCTCCCTGGGTCTTCCAGGTCTGTCTTGCCATAAATGGTCTTGTATGTGGGGAATGCTTGGAGCTACAATATACACGGTGTCAGACATGGATGGCAAAGACCAGTTGGGAACCTGGGACCCCGAAAGCCCAGAACTCAAGCATTCGAGGGTGGGAGGAATGGGTTGAGCTTCATGGCTGGGGCTTACGATGCCTGATCTGAGACCTACAGGGTTGAAATCTCTGTACCACCCAGGAACGCATGGCTTCTCTGTGTCTCAGGGGAGTATTTAACCTGTAACATGGGAGCAATTACTGCATATTCCCCTTGTGGATTTTATAAGCTGTAAAACGAGATAACATCTGTGAAGTGCTTTCAGGGCACCGTGCGGCTCCGAGTAAACACTTGTAAGGAGAAGGACCAAGGTCATGGCCTGAATGGGCTCGGGGTAGCAGAGCCTTGCCTGACTATGCTGCCGATGCTGATCACAGACTCCAGTGAAAGACCACAGTGACAGCAGCCCCCACACCCGGAGCCGCCTGCAACAGCCACGGTTCTCTACCCCCTGTGAGGTTTCAGAAAGGGAAACTGAGGCTCAGAGAGGATATAGTTCAGCAGAATATACACACATTTTGAACTCAGAGCTACTTGTCTGTACTTTGGCATTTCTGTTTGCTGTGTGTGTAAGATCTTGGGAAAGTTTTAACTTTTCAGATCCTGAACCTTCTCGTTCTAAAAAAGAAAAGTTGAAATGGCAAATGACTGCCTTAAAAGGGGGATTAGGTGAAAAAGATGACCGGAAGGCGTTCCTAAGAATGTTATGTTTTCCTTTAATTACTCTTCCCGTAAGCTACGCAGGCATTGACAAACGGTAGAGTGTTCTCCAACAAGGCTGTTGGAGAAACCAGAGGGGTGGGTTTCAGAGAGAGGGAGAAGTTAACAATGTGGACGAGGTGCACAAAGAACTTATTGCTGGCCTTCCTTTGTCCTCAATATATGGAAGGAGGAAAGAAGTAGGAAATGGGGTAGAAACGAAAATGGAAAGTCAACCCTGGCGTCTCTATCTAGAACCTCCAATCCGTTTCAAGACTGACCAAGGGTAAGTGTTGTATGGAATAAGAATCTCTACAGGGACATTTAGGGAGGCCTCATTATTTCATCCAATCCTCAGCAAGCTTGTACAGTCTGCCATGAGCATGAAGCCACTGGCCAGATCTGTAGGGCTGCAAAATGCTATAGAAATGGCATTCTCTTTAGGGCATAAGACAAAAATAAAAGGAAAAAATGCTTCTCAGAAGTGCAATAAGGGTCGCTGTAGTGGGGCGCACACGGATACAAGGTGCAAAACCCCAGGTATTTGATCCGGGGCTGTCAGCTTAAGAGAAGGAAGGAGATGGAAGAAACTGTGAGTTTGGTGTGCCCAGGAACTAGGAATACACAGAGACATCAGCTAGATTGAGCCTCCGCTTCAGACGAGCCATGGGTGGTATCGAGGGCTCTGTCTTTTGTAGTATAGGAGGAAGAGAGTCACAGAAACCTTTCTTAGAAGGTGAGGTGTTTTGAAGAGCGTATCTGGTAGAGCACCCTCTAACCGGAAGTTGCTAGAGATAAGTAGAAGTTGGACCATGAAGTGCGAGAAACTGGAGACAAGGAAATGAGTATGAAGACCCTGGACACGCCCACAGGAAGAAAGGAGAGGGTTCCGAATCTTTCTAGGCAAGCCCTAAGTGAGGAGTCTGATGATACCAGAGGCTGGGCTTGAGATGCAGAGATGGTAGTGAATTCACGTGCGAATGCGTGAACACATACAGGTGTGCACAGGTGTAAACACACACACAGAACCTGCTCATTCACTCAGTGTCGCCTGTGACACCGTGGTCTGTGTCCTGACAGGAGCCTCCCTGGCCTGGCTCCGGCTGCCAACAGGTCGTCTCTTAGGTATGTCGTGCCCTCTTGTTTCTCTGACGCAGCAAACCCAAGTGGCTTCGCATTTCCAGGATAACCTCAAACCCAGAGCTAGAGGTGATGAAGTATATATAGCCTGCGAGGTGGTGCCACTGGGAACTTCCTCTTCCTCCCAAACACTGTAAGTGCAGGCTGTGTAGCTTTGCCTGGACCCAGGCAGCATAGCCAGGCAGGAAGCTTGGGAGCAGGACAACTGTGTTCCCTTCTGTAAACAGACTTCTAAATTAACACGTGAAAGGAAATTAGCATTTACTGTGGATTTCTTTTGAAAAGAAAAGAAAAAAAAAAAGAAAGAAGAACGGTAATGATTCACAGCACACATCGCAAGGAATAAAAACAAATTAAATGTTTATGGCTTTTATTTTATTATTATTTTTTTGAAGCTGTTCTTCAAAAAAGGACAGAAATGCTTGGAATGATGGGGAGAGCTCATGTAGGGTAGACTGCCTCTGACTCACAGTGCAGCTGCTGATGACGTTGGACCTCTGATTGTCCAGGCTCTGCCTCCTGGGTGCTAGGACTGCTGGCAAGTGGTACTGTGGATTAAAGCCAGGACCTTGTGTGTGCTAGGCAAGCATCCTACCCACTAAGCTACTCTCCTAACTTAGAGTTCCCAAAACGCTTACTAATATAGTGTCAATGTCTGTAAAAGGACCAGAGGTTAAATCAGACTCATTAGGAGCCCGCTGTCCTTTAGATACTCTGAGTGAGCATTTCAGACAGATGTCACTACTTTAGGAGGCTGGGGTTGTCCAACTTCTTCACAGACAGGAAAGTTTGGACAGGAACGATCAGGTAGTTCTTCCCAAGCCCACAAAACCAGGATGTAGCCTGTCAGGATACAAGCCCAGAACCCCTGGATTTCACAGCCTGGGCAGCCTCTCTTGCTTAGCCCACTTCACTCCATCAGAATATGAGAGGCTGTGCTCCCAAATGTGGCTGGAAAGCCCCCAGGAAGTCGCTAGCAGAGTGCATTCCCTATCTCTAAGAGAACTTTAGATTGAAAGGAGCCTTGGCCAGGACTAGCCTGCCACCAGCACCGACGTCCCCAGGTGAGCCTGAGAGTCAGCCCACTCATCCATAATTAGTGTTTTCTTTCTCTACTGCTTAGCACGGTGTCTTGGAGATCAGCTGCATCCTAAAGCAGTCTGTTGCTATTGTTTTCTTAATCATAAAATTCCCATTCTTGCTGAGCTTGAAAGAGAGCTGAAGAATGAAGACCTTTCCTTTAGCAGTGGAAACACTTGCGCGGAGTTTCCCTAGATAATCTATATCAGGAGGAGAAATAAGGAACAATCCAACCACAGCAGAGTGCTTCTATTTATAATTAGTGCTCAGTGGCTTGAGGCACGAAGCTCCCACCCAAGGATAAACATGTCCCCACAGGTTGTTGTTCTCCCGCTGGCCAAATAGACATCTCAGCATCTGAATCTGGACTATAAGGGAAGCCTGCACAGCAAAGGCTCAGGAACACTGTTTGGGAGGAGCCTATCCTGGAAACGGAATCTGAGCTTTGGACCGGTCTGCACTCAGGTGAATGTCCTTTCAAAGGAGCAAGTGCCTTACAGTCTCGTTTACATGAGTCTTCATGATTCTCAACAGAAACCTGTTGTTCTCTTTAAATCGAGAGTCTAAAGGGATTCAAAACCAAGCTCCACACTTAGGCAGGAGGCTTCCTTAAGAGGAACCAGGATATTCTCTTCCGAAGTATGCAATAAGCAGTTTCTCAGTTTTACATAGCTCTAATCGCTACAGCACCAGGGTAGTCCGGGAGAGCTTGCAGTTAGTGGATGTGGAGAAAATGGACTGAGCTGACCTGATTCTAATCAGAATTCCCCTCTAGATAATGTGACCAGAATTTGGATTTGGGCAGAAAGAGTCGGGGAGGCCAGAATTGACCTGAAGCCACAGGCCCAACCTCTGCCAAGAATAGGTTTCCATCATCCCCTCACTAGCAAGAGATGGGCAGGGTGAACTATAATCACCCGACAGGCCCTTGCTGGAGGGAAAAGGGACAGCAGTCAGACCATGTGATAGCCCTCCAGGGCTCAGTCCAATTCCTTCTAAGTTGTCTCCTGGTTCAGAGGAGAATTTACGCTTGGTGACATCCTGGAGCATGTTGGATTCTAGTGTAAAAGGCAACCAGAGTGGATGGAGGAGAGAGGCTAGGGAGCTTTTACCCCAGTGCATGCTTTTCCACACTGACTGTGCAGGCTACAATCTCTGTGTGTGTGTGCATGTGTGTGTGTGTGTGTGTTTTTAAAGAAGTTGTCTTACGCTCGTACAGGTCAAGATGCACTAAAGCAACAAGCTCACATTCATACTCCACAGTCCCTTGTTCTGACCCTGGTTGGCTGCAGGTCTTACACCTCATTCTTATCCCTCTTCCTCTCTCACTGTCGGACATGCTTTACCTTCAGTTACGCTTCCAATATGATAGGCAGCCCAACACTTCTTAGCTTATACCACTGACATACCTTTTTGCTCAGCTTCTTTTCTTGTCTCCATCAGTGACTAATAGTTCCAGATACATCATTCTCTCTCACCCAGTCCCAGGATCTCATCGCCAGGATGGTACCCCTTTCCTCAGCTTCCCATTGGGAAACATGGTGATTTTATAGTTCCCCAGAGATGGACATCATCATATTAACAATTAGGGCATTGGTAAGACACACGTAATGACCCATTCTCTATTTTATTGGTGTCAATGGAAGCAGATGTGGAAAATACACAGAATGCATGATGTCATATGCCTATAATCACAGTACTTGGAAAGCTGAGACAGGAGGATAGTGGGTTGAGGCTAGCTTGGGCTACACAGTGAGCCCACAACTTTCCATCCTCAATTAATGTATGTACATATATATACATATATATATTTATATACACACACAAATAGGGAAAGAGAACATAATTTTTAGTAATCTTGATGCAATTTTCTGGACTAAATACTATGTCCTTGCATTAAGTAGAAAATATGAAAGTAAAAGAAAATTTTTATTTTGACTCTCCTGATAAGAAAACAATAGTAAAACTAATGAAATAGTGTAGACTATTATAAAAGAGAATATAACACAAAAATAAAGGGGACTGCTATGGAGAAGGTTATTTAACAAAAATATTAGTATAGCATCTCTTTCTGAGTGGGCTGATGAAAACTACACTTCTCAGGCAAGCTATAAAAGAAGCATTTCCCTGTGTACAGAATGAACCCATGGGTCTTTCACATCTGAAGACCATCAGCTAAATGGAAGCAAACACGTTTACAGATTTCCTTATTTGAAGCCACAATGTCATGAAATGTTTATAGTGTTAGATTCCATTATAAAATGTTCTTTTGAAGCGGGGGATGAGTTAAAGTCAACCACAACAGTCTTATTGTACAGTGAGTTATACACTATCAAAGACTTTGGAACCCGTGGGGTTTTTTAAAATCAAAGATCTTGTGCAATTGTACAAAGTTTGTAAGACTAAAACACCAGAGTATTTTATTCTGGGAAATGTTTCATTGTTGAACTTTTTGTGTTGTCTAGGCACAGTGGTTAGAATCACACCATGTGACATACAACCGTTCCTAGATAATACCAAAAAAAAAATGCATGGAAAAACAGGGATGGGATCTCTATTGCTCGTTCTCTTAAAATTTGACTTACAAAAAAATCTTTAAGCAGTTTTTTACTTAGCCAAGTAGCTGATACTTGGTCAATGTCGCCAAGAAAATCATTCCTGCAAGCTTCTGACTTTCTATTTTTGTTCTCCAGGAACCGTGGTTCATAAAGACAAGCTAGAACTTGGCAAAGAGTAAGACAAGCTAAACTTCAATCCAATGGAGGACGTGACAACACTCTGCCTGTGGAGGCCTAAATTTGTGAAAGGTTCATATTGCATGAGCCCTAAGTCCGTTTATTATACCAGAGTCCTCTGAAAAAATAGAGAGAAGTTGTGGAGGGGGGACTGTACTTTTAATTATGAACATTCTTTCCATTTTCTTTTGTCTTTGTGTACATGCATGTAGATGTCTATCTCTTTCTCTTTCTCTGTGTGTGTGCATGTGTGTAGTCTAGAAGTCAGCTTGGTGTATCATTCCTTGTGTACCACCCATCTTGTGCTTTGAGACAGTCTTTTATTGTCCGGGAGCTTGCCTGTAACATTAGGCTAGATGACCATAGAGCCCCAGAGAGTCTCCTGTCTCCACCTTCCCGTTGCTGGGACTACAGCAGCACTTTACTGGGACACTATGATGGGCTACAAGAACACACCCATATGCTGGATCTTTTCTTTTAATATGGGTTCTGGGGATGGATCTCAGGTGCTCATGCCTGCATCTTAAATACTTTCTCAAGTGAGCTGTCACCTTAGCTCTTCATTCTCAGGGAAAGGAATTGTTTTGTTTTTCTCTCCAGTAGCTTGAGAAAAAGAAGGAAAGTTTGTAAACAGAGATTGCACTTTGGTTTTGCAACTGCCCAGACCCGAATAATGACACAGGAACTATATTAATTACAACACTGCTTGACCAATGACCTACTCACTATTTCTACCACCAACATAAAGGTTACTTGGACACAATATTAATTATACATTTTAATATAACACAGAACACATCATACTGTTGTACCTTTATGAACTTGCAAGCGTGTTTCTTCCCTGAACTCCAAGCTCCTTGAGACTAACTGTCATGAACCCCGCACAGTGCTGGTAATATTTCAAGTGGTCCACAAGTGATGGTTGAATTTATCAGCAAATGATCTCAGGAAATTTGGAGTGGAGTCTTTCCTGATTTTGTGGGAGATCAGGGATGTTGTATAGCTATTTCTTTTTTTAATTGAAACCTTTTTCTCCTAGATGAAAGTGAGGCTACGAAGACTCAAGAACTAAATGAAATATACAAGGCTCAGAAAGCTCCTGAAATTTACAAGATCCACAAGGCCCCTCCCCATGATTATATAAATGGTAAATAATTGTGTGTGTGGGGAGAGTCTCTGATTGGCTAAGCTGCCTGAAAGTTGTGCAGGGACACAGCTGTTGTTGATCATTACCCATTCTGGGGTGGGCTTTTTAATGATGCAGCTTCCTTTGAGGCATCCATGTGCCTCTATACAGGTTTTTTTTTATTATTTTACATGTTTATCTTCCAATGTTTCTGTTTTGCTTTGCACTAATGAGATCTCAAAGACAGTCCACAAACTATCAGACAGCTGAGAGCTCATGTCAATCTCTTCAGTGTCTTTTCAGATTTAAGTTTGTTCTTTTCTTTTCCATGGTTGTTTTGATTGATAACCATTCCTATAGGTAGACTCCCACGTGTGCTTCTGTAAGTAACTCCAACAAATTCACTGCTTTGCTAAGCTATGTTTAGGTGAAATAATTCCTTTGGTCTGTCAGGGTTCTATCTGAAGAGTGCTGGTTTGAGTGAAGTTCTCCCCATAGGCTCATATATTTGAATAATTGGTCTCCTGTTGGTAGAACTGTTTGGGAAAGATTGGGAGATTTGGCCTTGTTGGAGGAGGTCCATCACTAGGGGTGGGTTTGAAGTTTTGAGGTTTCAAAAGACTCATGCAATTTCAGGTGTGTTCTCCACCCTAACTGTGGATCAAGATGTGAGCTTTGAGCTGTCGCTATTGCCATGTCTTTGTTCTACCATCATGGACTCGAAACCCCTGGGACCATAAGCCCAGCTAAACCCTTTCTTTTGTAAGTTGCCTTGGCTATGGTGTTTTATCACAGCAACTGAAAAGTAACTAAGACACTGAAAGGACTGGATTTTCTTTCACTTGTCATCAGGAAACTCACACAAGGGACAGCTCCTTCTTCTGGGTCCTAATGTCTTCCCTAGAAAGCAAGGATAATGCACCTTACTCAGTGGCACTTCTGTAGGAATCAAATGAAATGACCAGTCAGGAATCTCTTCATGAGCTCTA
Organism: Myodes glareolus; assembly: GCF_982192425.1. Lineage (NCBI taxonomy): Eukaryota > Metazoa > Chordata > Mammalia > Rodentia > Cricetidae > Myodes > Myodes glareolus. The sequence continues at coordinate 6,777,533 of NC_142049.1, read as the reverse complement.
AGCTGGGACAAAGCACAAATGTACTATTTCCTTATTAGTATGGACTACGTATGTTGATGAAGGAAGGGGAGCAACTGCAATAGATGGTAGTAGTTACTGGGTGGAGAGTGAGGGGATATAGATCAAGTCCTGGTGAGTTAGGACACAGGGCATTGCCCTGTCTGTCCTACCTTCCAACTCTATTTCTAACCTGACCCCTCTTTTCTTCTTGCTTGGCATCCCGCATTGCGGTCCCCATCCTCTCTTGCTTCTAGCACTGCCCTGGCCTCTAACAAGTTAGTTCTTCTTCCCTTCCCTCACCATCCTCCAATCTCACACAGCAACTAGGAAAATCTTTTATTGGTATAAATCATACCATGCTCCTTCTTGACTAGAAGCATCTAGTGATGATTTATTGCAAGGACTCCTAGCTCACATCCCACACACGCCAGCCTTCTCCGACCTGATCTTTTGCAGTTTCTCCTTTCTCATTATACTCTTACTGGTCTGTCTGTTGTTAATTTTCAGAATCTACCATGTGAAGCCACTTGGCACCTCCAGATTCTATAGGACCTGTTGCTTCTGTCCAAAACACATTAATCCCGGCTTCACGTTTGAATAGCTTTCTTTTCTTGATCTCTTATTAAATATCACTTCTTTCAAATTTCTCCCTTGCCATCTAAAGGGAATTCTTTATTATTTTCCCACGCATTATGGTTTAGATATGAAGTACCTCCCCTCTGCCCAATCTCATGTATTGAAGGATTGATGGCCTGCTGATGGCACTATTGCAAAGTAATCTCATCAATGGATTATTTCATCAATCAATTCATTCATTATTAATGAATTTCATAGCTGAATTCATTATTAGGCAGTTGGGCCTAGTGGAAGAAGGAAATCAATGAGCGTGTGACTTTGAAGGCTAGTTTTTATCCTTACACACACACACACACACACACACACACACACGTGCACATGTCCACATGCACATATGTCCCCTGGCACACATGTAGTGATCAAAAGACAACTTGAGGCAATTTCTGTTGGACTATCCTCACAGACCTTGGGCAGTGTCTGTGGTGCCAGAGACATGCAAGGAGAAGCTCCTCCCACTCTTGTGAGAGCAGGGGTGATATGGGATTCCACTTTGTATGCTATGAATATGTTTTATTACCATTAGTTAATAAAGAAGCTGCTTTAGCCTATGATAGGGTAGGTGGGAAGACTAAACTGAATGTAGAGAGAAAGAAGACAGAGTCAAGCAGACGACATGTAGCTGCCCAAGGGACAAGATGTGAGGTAACAAACCATGAGTCTTACAGTGAAATATAAAATAGTAGAAATGGGTTAACTTAAGATGTAAGAGCTAGCTAGGAATACCCCTGAACAGCTGGTCAAACAGTGTTGCAATTAATAAAAAGTTTGTGTGATTATTTGGGTCTGTGTGGCCAGCAAACTAAAGAGCAGTCTCCTGTTACACTGTGGATGACTTAACTCTGATGGGTGGTTTTCAAAGCCTGTTTCTAAAAATGGCTGTTAATGGGTTTTTCTCAACACCAATCCTGCCTCCTCCTATTTCACCAAGCAGCAGCTGTGTTGCTATTTGCTGTCCCTGTGACCTCAAATGGTTTTACCAGTCAAAACAAATTGCTATGGGCGAGAAGAGATCAAAAATAAAATGAAAGAGATAAGAAAAGAGCTTCTGACAGGAGGGCTCAGCTTTTGGACAGTCGTTTGTGCTCTGTCTTTTAGGTCATGTTAGTACAGAGAAAAATAGAAATACAGAAAGAGTTACAGTTGGGAGCAGGCTAATTCATCAGGGCAAAGTCTGAGGAGTGGCAGCGAGAGCCGTGCCAGCAGGTGCTTCAGTGTGAAGTGCATGGTGATGATTAATATTAATGTATTCCTTGGAAATGGAGACTATAAAGTACTTCTGTGTATGTCAACAAAGACTTGGTCCAAGGTGGTGTTTTAGGATGGCAGGCAAAATGCTCCTTTTTTTTTTTTTTTAAAGGAGAGGGTTTGAGTTTGATCCCTAGAAGTCATATAAGAATTTCAAGCACATGGACGCATTCCTCTAATTCTAGTGCTAGCGAGGGAGAGACAGGGGCATCCCTGGGTTTCCTCTCTAGTTGGTCTGCCTGAACTAAGGAGCTCAAGGAGGGACCCTGCCTCAGAAAATCAGGGGTAGAGCAACTGAGGAGGACACCAAGTGTCAACCTTGGCCTTCACACACATGTTCATTTAGCTCCCTTACACATACACATATATACAAGTACACACACACACACACACACACACACACACACACACACACACCCAGAGAAAGAGAGAGAGAGAGAGAGAGAGAGAGAGAGAGAGAGAGATTAAAGGAAACAAAGAGACAGCTCTAGCTTGTGTCCCTGTCTACCGCTCACACCCTAAGCAGGATGAACGTGGACTCCTCTCCTCTAGAACTTCATCTGAAAAATGATCAACAAGGCTAGAACAGTGTCTTCCCAAACACAAAGTTCCGAATACAATGGCCACTCACTATTTTTAAAAAATTCTCATCCTGAATTCTAACAGAGGGAAATGACCACTTAAACACACATGCACGCACACACACATTTTATTACCCACAGCAGAGCATATGTAGACTCTCCTAGGATGGAACAATTCCCAAACTCTCTGTGTTAGTAAGGTAACTTGGGCCAGTTGGGCCCAATTTATCTGAGTTTGAGGCAATATTTCGACTTTTATGTCTCTGAACTGACATCACAAACATTCTCTTATCTGTTGTCTTACTGTTATTATCTCCTGAGACTGGGAATGTTATAGTAACAAGGAAATAGAGATCCACTCGAACTTGAACTTTGAAAATTTGAATTTGTTTATAAAATGCTGCTTCTCAGGTGCCCAAACATTGGGATCAAAGTTTTAAAATTGCTGGAGGCAGCACCATCTTCAACACCAGACTCAATTGCCAGAAAGAACATCTATTTGAATGACACTAGAATTTCTACTTCTAGAGACATTTTTACCTAAGTTTCTTTCAGACAAATGCCTAGCTTATGGATACATAGGCTTCACAAAGTACAAAGAAATTATCAGTGAATGATCTCGTCTAGCCCGCCCCTTCCCTGACCCACTTCTCTTCCAAGAAGTCTGTTACGCCTCTGAGAATGGGTTTGCTGCTTTAACCTTCCCCTCTTCTGGGTTGAATTCTCTACACAGGCAGGGGCCAGGTCTTGACTCTTTCGGGATCTGTGTTGCACAGAGAACTTGCATTGTGTTAGACATGCTAAAGATGAGGGTTACCTGAGAATTAACTGAAGGCTTACAATTCTCTTTAGATACGGTGTTTCCTTTAATCATTAGAACAACCTATCAAGAGGGTACATTTTATTGGCATTCCCATCATAGATGAGGAAACGGTCTCAAATAAAAGATTTCCAAAGCCCCTGAATCTAGTAAACAGCAGTACTGGATTAGAATTGTATTCATCCATTTTTTAACTGCTATACCGAAACACCCGAGGCTGGGCACACATAACCTTATGGAGTTTTATTTGGGATCCAACATATGGGGGTCATATATGGTGGATTTCTTATTAAATTGGTCCTCAGGTAGCACGAGGCATCATGTGTCAAGAGACGTGTGTGTGCTTGCATGCACATGCAAGTATTTGTATCCTTACGTATCTGTCCATCTTCTTATGAAGACATCAGTTTTCAGTTCTGCAGGCTCCACCATGACCGTCTTATCTAATTCTAGTCACCCCCCAATGTCCCTAACTCTTGATATCACATGGAGTATGCTAAGTATACTGTGTGGTTTTGTGTGTCAACTTGACCCAAGTTAGAGTTATTGGAGGAAGGAGCCTCAGATGGGAAAATGCTTTGATGAGATCCAGCTGTAAGGCATTTTCTCTATTAGTGATCAATGGAAGAGGGCCCAGCCCATGGTGGGTGGTGCCATCCTTGGGCTTCTGGTCCTGGGTTCTATAAGAAGGTAGCCTGAGCAAGCCAGGAGAAGCAAGCTATTAGGTGACTCCCCTCCATGACCTCTGCATCAGCTCCTGCCTCTGGGCTCCTGCCCTGTTTGAGTTCCTGTCCTGACTTCCTTCAGTGATGAACAGAAATGCTGAAGTGGAAGCCAAAAAACCCCTTTCCTCCTCAATTTGCCTTTTCGTCATGGTGTTTTGTCTCAGTGATAGAGACCCTAACTAAGACACTATCTGCCATCTAAATATAATAATTAAATTTCATCATACGACTTCTCAAGGAATGTATTCAAATCATATTGGAAAGAAGGGGATTTTCTGGTCCCAAGTCTCCCAGATTTCTGGCTCTGTGCTCTTCTGCCCAATGCTTGGTTACAGTAATACTGTATTACTACTGTAGTAATCAGGATGATGGATCAAACATAACTGATTTTAACTGACTGTTTTCCTTTACCCCCTATTGCTAGTTACAGCACTAAATTCAGTGTCTCTGCATCAGCCCCAGAGACAAATAAATGCGGTATTCTTTAGCCATTGCATGCAAAATTCTCCAAGTCTCATGGACAAATGTAAAAATCAGTTATATTTTTGTATCAAGTTTTTCACTATTTTTTTTTCTCAGAAAAGCCGTAATATGAAGGCATATTATTTGCCTTCATTTGAGCTGTTCCTGATCTGCTGAGGTACAGGGAATGGGATTTAAGTAGTGTTTATAGTGTGTGCTATGCATGTCATATCTTGGATCTACATATAATGCGAATTATGGAGACCGGCACATGACTAGTAAGCGAACACTGAGACCAAACTGGAAAAGAGCCAGGACCGCCTACGTACCCTAAATGCAGAAAGAATGCAGAGGATGAACAAATGGCTTTGGAGTGGCCCTAAGAAGGAAAGGGGTGTGGCAGAGGAGATGCTGAGTCCTGAAGCGTGCTGGAGGTTTTGGTAAGTGACCTGGTGTAAATGGTACTTCCATCTTTGTGCAGCGTGAAAGCGTCAACTATGGACAAGCAAACGAATAAGTGCAAAGACCATATCCAAGTGCTGGGGACATTAACTCTGTTCGTCAAATCAAAGATCTTAAAACTGTGATGGTTTTGATGTGAAATGTCCCCCGCGGGCTCATGTAGATCTCTTGATCTCTGATTGGTAGTGTCTGTTTAAGAGGTGAGGCCTCAGTGGAGAAAGTGGGTCATAGTGGGTAAGTCTTGAGTCGTGGCCAGGCTCCACTTCCTCTTCTCTCCTGCTTCCTGAATATGGATCCAATGTGACTCGCTGCCCCCTGCTCATTTGCTGTCCCTTCCCTGTGGTGACGGTAACGGACTACATCCCCATGAACTGTAAGATCAAATAGACCCTTCTTTCATTAAGTTGCTTCTGGTCAGGTGTTTTGTTACAGCAGGGAGGAAAACAGCCGATACAATACTGTCGCACAGTTCTCTTGAAATAGGGCCCATTACAGGCTACCCAGTGTCTGTCCATCCCATCCCGACAGTAATGCGTGGCCAGTCCCTTAGGGTCTCATTTAACTGGCTTGCCCTCCATCACCTTCACCGGCCAACTCTGAGGCGTCCCTTCACACCAGCCCCCCAAACGCTGCCAGGAGAGCACTGCTGCACCCCCTTTCACACTCTGTACAGATGCCCCCCTCATTACACTTACCCAGCCGACTGAAACTGTCTATGAGTCCTCCCTGCTCCTCACCTGCACCTGTCTTATCCTGTAAACTCTACAAAGGCAGCAGCAGAAGAAGGGCTGTATTTACCATGACTCACTCACTGTTTAAAGTGGAAATAGGACTCATAAAACGACTAATGTTGAATCTAATATGTAAAAAGTAAGTTTGAGTAGAAAGACAATTTATCACATGTACTCACTCATAAGTGGTTTTTAAACATAAAGCAAAGAAACCAGCCCACAAATCACAATCCCAGAGAGCCTAGACAACAATGAGGACCCTAAGAGAGACAAACATGGATCTAATCTACATGGGAAATAGAAAAAGACAAGATCTCCTGAGTAAACTGGGAGCATGGGGACCTTGTAGGAGGACTGAAGAGGAGGGGAGAGGCAGGGAGGGGAGCAGAGAAAAATGTAGAGCTCAATAAAAATATAAAAAAGTAAGTTTGAGTAGAATTACACATCCTGGAAGAATAGAAGACACTTAGTGATGTTTAAAGCCCCCTCCAACTTCAGGATTCCCTATTTCGAACCAAACAAATAGAAGTAATAACAACCTAGTGGCCCCATAAGGGAACAGGCACTGCATTTGTTATTACCATGGGAAGGCCGCAGCTCGTTAGGCTGCTTACAGTAAGCCCCAAGTAAGAGGGATCTTGTATGCTGGAAGTCTGGGGCACACACTGGGCGCAGGTGTCGGCCCTGAACTACATAGCCTGGGTTTGAGCAGCCCTGTGCCACACTGAGCAGAGAGCATGGAGCGGTTCCTTATCTGCCATTTCGTATCTTTCCCCTCTTCTCTGTAACATAAGAATAATAACCATGTATACCTCAAAGGGTTGAGATAATGCAGTAAATGAGTTAATACCTATGAACACTGCTTGGAAGAATTCTGGGTACCATATGTGTCCCGAAACTGTTAACTGTTGTAATTGTTGTCTGGATCCTCTCCATGACAGTACTAAAGGAAAACTGGCATACTTGCCATCTAAACTGGAATCCACAGGGAGAAGGGACAGGGACAATGAACCAAGCTGGAGTTGGCCTACAATGCCTGCCTGGTGGTTTCAGGCACTCAGCAGACCAATAGCTCTGAAGAGATGCTGATTTGGGTGGGTGAGAAGGGCATCTTTCTGTTTTGCAAAAGGACTCAATCGAGCCCATTTTCTCCAGACTTCTACCTTGTAGAGAATGCGGTGAAGACAGTTCGTGTGGATGCTCCGTAGTTCACAAGCAAACAAAACCATCAAATGAGACAAAAAAACCTATCTCGAGTTGCCAGCCATTCAGCTGTTTACTGAATTGTGCCTCCAGTTTCCACTCCTAGGAAAAGCAAACAGAGCCTTGATTTTCTTTTATTCAAGCCCTTCAAAAGCTGATGATCTTTCTATCAAAAACCCCTCTCCTCAAATGACTGGGTATATTTTCCCCTTTTCTCTGTCCTTGCGGGAAGAACTGTGTCTTAACCAGGCTGCCTGGCAACCCTTTGCGCACAGAATGAAAGCGTGCTTTTAGCCACTGACCCCAGCACCTCCACTTGTAGGATTTTCATCACGCAATCATAGAGTGTCCTTTGTGTTCTGCTCAGAAAGGCAGTCAAACGCCACCCCAAAGGACTGCCCGACGTACTTTCTCCACATCAAAGGGAAGGGATTGTAAGTAAGCCCTGTCTGCAAACACAAGTGCTCACATTGGTGTCCTGCAATGGCCGACAGATCAGCAGGCCACTTTCCCACCCTCGCTGCATGACTGGCATTTAGAAAGTGGAGGGCGGATAATAAAAGAAATCTTAGGTTGAAGTGGCAAAAACGTCGTCAAATAAAACCAATCAGATCATAAACCTCAGAGGGTACCAAGGCCAAGGGCAACCAAGAGAAACTGATGTAGGGAAACTAGAGATGATCTTGAAAACATGACCATAGACACTTTACATCTAGCCAAGACTTAGAACCATTTAAGAGGCCAGCTGGCCCGGGTCGGAGGCAGGCAGCACATACTTCTGCAAAGGATGTGCCAGCCATGCAGCTGCTTACATACTCTAGATATTGCCGTTGACAACTACTTGTAATGCTGGCAGCAGAAGATAGCTAATTATAAAAGACTGAAATGAGACGACCACCGAGAGAGAGAGAGAGATTTCCACTCATAAATTCCAGATGCACCGACTTCTAAAGGTTAAGTTGAATATTGTCTACTTGGTTCTAGAAACTTTGCCTCAATAAAAACCATCGAAACAATAATGGGACATTAAGGAATTAACACAGAGAAAAGATAAAATTCTTAATATACCTCTGTTACAAAACAGGCATTTTCAGGCGATTACCTCCCAGCCATTTTCCAGACTTGCGTGTTTCTCTTGCATAGCAACAGCCAAGGCTATAGAGTCTACTTAGCATTGTGCATTGTTGGCAGTGGGTTCTGAAGTCTTCAGGATGAATATACAGATGCCCATTTAGCATATGTTCTATGTTCTCTAGAGAATGAGTCACCTATTTATAGCCACGTGCTTATGAGAAAGCATTTTACAAATCAGCTTCAGGTTCCAGGAACGGTCAAGCTTCTTCCAGAGCCTCTGGCACCTGTCCCATACTTTTTCCATTTTCAGGTATTTGGAACTGAGGCTCTGCCTGATGTGGTGCCCTTGAACTCCCATCCTCCACTTTTGAGACCTTAGACCAGTGGTTCTCATTAATGCTGTGACCCTCATGTTGTGGTGACCCCCCTCACCATAAGATGATTTCATTGCTACTTCATAACTGTAATGTTGCAACTCTTATGAATTGTAATGCAAATATTTGAAAGGCAGGCTATCTGAGATGTAGCCCCCAAAGCGGTCATGACCTACAGGTTGAGAACAAGTGTCTCAGAGCTTTCCTTCCTACATGAATCCCTCTGCCTCCCCTGCCTGTCTCAGCAGCAATGGAAGCTCTAAGGCATCAGAAGTGGAGGATGAGGATTCAAGGATACCGGAGGTACTGACTGAAACAGGATTGCCTTTCTCTGATCCATGGATCTGGGGGCAGGGGTGATGCACTGAAGAAGAGTCCTTTGGTAGAAAGAGAGATGAAGGAATAGGAGCAATTTAGGGAACCAGGCAGAAGTCGCTCTGAATGATTCATTTAGTTTGTAGCCATCTTGGCAGAAACAATATAAACAGAACTTCTAAAGTGAGATGCTGTGTCTTTTCCTTGGGCTGTTAAGATTATGGAGACCTCACTTAAAAGGATGTTTTCTACCACAATCCATTTTCCTGCAAAATTCAAGATATGCTTTTTTTCTGCTGTGTAGTACTCCATTGTGTAAATGTAGCATATTTTCCTTATCCATTTTTTGGTCGAGGGGCATTTAGGTTGTTTCCAGGTTCTGGCTATGACAAACAATGCTGCTATGGACATAGTTGAGCACATGTCCAGAAAGACAATTATTACATGTACTCACTCATAGGTGGTTTTTAAACATAAAGCAAAGAAAACAAGGCCACAAATCACAATCCCAGAGAATCTAGACAACAATGAGGACCCTAAGAGAGACATACATGGATCTAATCTACATGGGAAGTAGAAAAAGACAAGACTCCTGAGTAAATTGGGAGCATGGGGACCTTGGGAGAGAGTTGAAGGGAAGGGGAGAAGCAGGAAGGGGAGCAGAGAAAAATGTAGAGCTCAAAAAAAAAAAAAACCAATAAAAAAAAAGATCATGGAGACAAGGGATTCCTAGGAATTAGAATTTTCTAAGTACTCTCATTCTGAGAAAGGAAAAAATATTGAGGTCCTGGTGCCAGCCAGAAGGGTGCTCATCTCCCAGCCAGAGATTTCACCCAGTGCTGACCACTTGCAGGGCAGACCAAGGACCAGGAGACACTGATGTGTCTGTGATGGGACAAGGAGAGACAGGAACACACCTCACCCAGGGTTGCTGTGTTACACTTTTGTTCTCTTTTTACACGCTGGTATCTGGAGCATGGAGCAGAGGGTATCACTGGATCTATTTATTTGTTCCCTTCTCACTATAGCCATCCTTGATAAACACCTCTTCTCTGATTCTCACTGTTACTTGCATCTTTTATTGGCCTACCGTGTAACTAGGCCATTCTGTCAGGCTGGCAGTGACCAAGTTTGATGCTAACAACTCTGGTAACAATTTGACTCCTTCATTCATTCTGTCTATTAACTGTGAGTTAAATACCCGAGCTACATCAGCCCCAAATCAAGCAAAGGAGGGCTAGATCTATAGCTCAGTAGCAGAACGGTTGTCTACCTTACAGCAGCTAACCATGATGAGATATGTAGGAACAAAGCTGGCATTGGTGGGAATGTAGAGAAACAGACTTTAGACGGCGATGAAAAATTGACAGACTAAAAGAATGATAGTTTCAGATCAATATTGTCTGACAGGTTCCCAAAATATCCTCTCTTTCATAGTGGAGAATTTTTAACTGAAACCCTGGTGCTCAGCCAAACAATTCCCCAGCCCTATTCTGTTAGAGCTAAGTGTGCATGTTACCAAGTTCCAGCCAAGTGGGTTGGAACTAGAAGTGATAATTAAGTCTTCTGAATGGTGCCCTTAAAAGCAGTGTTTCCTCTTACCCTTGGAGTCTGTGGAATTAAAGATATGGCTGGAGTCACCATTTTGGACCATCACACATATAAAGCACAGTGAAGACTACCGAGCAAGAAGATCACGCTTCCTGCCAACTCACAAACTCTCTCCCAGACTCATTTATCTGGTTTGTAATTCTATCTGGTTTAAGTCTCTGTATTTGCAGCTCATTTTGTCAGAGTGGCCTGACCTAGTCTAACTAGTCCAAATTCTTTTCGCTGTTCTAAGCACATAGCCCTAATATTTCTCAGCTGTTTGAGCACATAACCATAGCAGGCTCATGAAGACAAGGCAGTATTCGATAGGGAAAGACTGACTTTCGAACTGGTTTTGCTCGTTTCGTCTTGAAATATTCAAACAGTATTTGAATTTCTACTCCCTGTACCAGCAAGCCAGAGACTTAGATCTAGGGCAAACTGCATATGAACTTATGTCTAGTTAGTGACCCACTGTTTCTCTTTCAATCCTGAAGCCTGATTCTCTCTTATATCTAACGCTGAGTTCTCAGGAAAACATATTATTCACGTCACCAATAAACCTCTGCTTCTTCATCCGACCCAGCCAGCATCTCCTGAACATGATGAAGCAAGTCTGTGAGGAGATACTTCCCTCATTCAAGGAGAGCGAAGGTCAAAGTCTGTGCTGCTGCTAAGTTAAAAAAAAAAAGGCACTTCAAACAAATATATGTAGGAGTCTAATAAATCCCCCACTGAATCAGCTGAAGTGATTTTGCTGAAACCTGCGTGTCCCCGGAATCTCAACCCCTGCTGCAGTGTTGGTCGCCACCCTTCATACCTTCCTGGACTGAAATATGCCAACTCTGCATGGAAGGCAGGCTGCTTCTGATCTGTCCTGAAGTATCTCAAGGTCCACTGTGCGGAATGTGCCAATCAACAACCAGTGGTTTAAACACCCACTTCATCCATTGCTTCCCTAAACATTAAGCTCAGGAGATCAAAAACAACAGCAAACAACAAAAACAACAAGCAAAAGAAAAACTTCAGAAGCAGCAGGTGACTGGTCCAGTAGCATATTGTGAACGAAAAAAAAAATTGCTGGTATTATGTCGAAGAGGGAGGCTGATGCACTCTAGGAAATAACAGACTGCCTTGTGAAAAGACTGAAAATCTTGGACTATTAGTATTAAGTAAGTATGTTGCTTCCACAAAAGGCCTTAGTCAATGAGAACGTAGTCAGCGAGAACTTGGTTGTCAAATTACCACATTAACGTTAACACTGTTGAGGGAAAGGGTGGAGACTCAAGATTACTCAAGAGCAAATAGTTACCGACTGTCAAATCAGGCAGAGAGACCATTGTCTGACCGGCCAGTCTCTGTCTTCAAGAACACCATGGTCTACTGTGGAAAAGAATTTAGTCTGCCACTGTAGAAGTATGCCCAGTGCCGAAGGAAAGGGCACAAAGGCAAACGCCAAGAGGCTCACATTTAGAATGAGAGATGAGGACGGTCTTACACCAGCCACCGAGATGCCAGTGAGACCCAGCACAGACAGCATGGCCAGGACACAACAGCCCCAGATCCAGAAGACGGTCATCACGTGACCGCCATGGTGTCTACCCCATCCAGTGAGAAGCCCGTCTTCTCTCTACAGCTCCACTTCCCATTTACCCCCCAGTTTCAATGTAAGGCCTTTGTGATCTGCCAGGAATGAACACACAGTACTACGGATGCAGAGCTAGTGCTGCATTGCGAGATCCCCGAGAAGCTTCTCTAGAGTAGTGCATTCTGGGCACACGCTCACAGAACACTGTCAGTCTTGGCTCTCCAAGAGCTTGCATGCTAGAAAAACATCCACCCACAGACCTGCGTGCTAACCACAGCACGAAGGACCTTTCGAAGATTCCCATTTTATTGTTTTGGTTTGTCGATTTTTCCATTTTGGGAACCTTGTTGCTTTGTCTAACCTCATCACAACTGTCCCATCTGATGGAGAAAAATCCTGAAGCCTTCCGTGGAAACACCAAATGTTGGGGTCACCAGAGGGAACAGAAGGACTTGTGAGCGGCTCCCCGGAAGTCTGTTTCTTCACAGCAGGAGAGGGCTACACCTGGCCCTGAGCAGCATTCCGGATATCCTCCACATCTCTAACCAGTGCCAAGCATCTTCCAATATGCCTGACTTTATGAAAATGGCAGACCGCATGCATCTATGAATAACATTCCATCTTCGGTACTTGGGAAGGCAAGTCACTAGGACAACTTCCATAGGGGACTCGAATGTTTTTAGGGGTACAAAACCCAGGACTAAAAACATTATTTTCTTAACTACTTATGAACCAATAACTGCTTGTTGGTAATGTACACATACATCTAAGGCAATTGTTGTAATAACTGAAGCCTATGGTAGTAATGTATTACTTTGCTCACCAGAATTCTGTCTCTTATATTTTATGACATATACAAGTTTATGGTGGGGGAAATGTATCTCTTCTATTCTGAGGTAATTGGTGTGTTATGGTGTAGAAATGAACCTTTTGTTCATTTCCAAGTGGAGGTTCCAACTGGCTTAAGTTACTGGTGGTTGTCTTGGAACTAGGAGGAAAACCCAAGCAGAATCTGTAAGTAGAAGTGGCCTCCTATGACTTCATGTAAGGGCTGCTGTTGAAGCTGACATTGCAGAGTCAGGGTCTACCAGAGCACGGCTGCACCATTCGGGAGTCCTCTCGGTGACTCCATCAAGTCTTACCTGCAGCCCGTCCTCTAGGTTTTGTTTCTGTAAAGGATTGTCTAAAGTAGTTTACACCTTCTAACCCAACAGAAGTCATGCAGACTGATGTAGATACCTTCTGTGCTTAGAAAAGGAGCGTGTTCAGAGAAACCAGCGTCTCCTTGGAGAGCAGAGGGTCAGTGGACAGGCAAAAGACTGAGCCAAAAGATTTTTTTCCCTTAGTTTCTATTAACGCTGCAGGAAAACCCCATAGCATAGAGCGATTGGCCCCACCCCTTAAAATCACATTTTCCATCCAGGTTGCCTCATATGAATTTCACCATCCTGAACCACAGAAACTTAACTTTTTTTTTTTTGAGTACTTCATACATGAGGATCATTACATTTTTATTGGCAGGAATTGCTTAGCCAGCACTCGGAAGTTATAGTTTAAAATAGTACTTCAAGTCCTGTGGTTCTCAGAATTTTCACACTAAGCCAATGGGGTTGGAATGCCGAATCTAGCATTCATTTTAGACTGAAGAAAGTTGAGCCTCCTAGTTAAAAGTGAAAAGGTGGGGGTGGGAGACTGGCGCTAGTCTTGATTTCTGGGCTCCTGTCCATCACAATCCTCTGAACCAAAGATACGAACTCCTTCCTGGAGGAAGAACATGTGCGTATTTCTAGGTTAATACTCAAGTGTTTGCTGTGGGCTGAACATGCCAAAACCTTACAGATCTGAATTTGGTCACCTTGGTCAAGCCCCCTTGGTTGTATATCCTGCTCTAGGACCGGTTTGAACGCAGTTCTCGGATGTTCCTTCCAGTCCTAAAATGTTCTACAATTCTAGACCTTTCTTCCAGATTTGCGTTCCTAAAATAATCACCATAACTTCGACTGATACTTCTTATCTCACTGGTGCCGGAGTGTGTGCTAAGAACTCTGCCTCCATTTTCCTTACATGGTTTCCTGTAAACCATGCAGTCCTCCTACGAAATCTTTCTCTAACAGATACAGAAACTTTAATTCCCAGGGTCAAAGGAACTGCCCTCAAGGTCTGCTGGCAATCTGACTCTAGGTCAGAGAGACCTTTGTGGACCTTCACTGGGTCTGTATTAGTTTCGCTGAAGAAATTAATGTCCGCATAACCTATCACCTCTCTCCGTGTCAAAAGGGAGAGAGGAAGGGGACGGAAAAAGCCAAAACAAATAATAAAGCAATCTCTGCTAGGCAAAACCAGAAGGGCCATGGAAGGACTCCAGAGGCTTCTTCCCAGGCCCAGGGGGGCGGGGCGTCCTTCCCTCCAGTCACAGGATCCAAAGCCCTACCCTTCCAGACCCGGACCATTACCTTGTTGAGATGAGGGTTCCTGGTGACATCGTATCCGCGCTTCTTCAGGGGCACAGGGCGAGGTGGGCCGGACTTGGAGTGGCAGCCCTGGGCGGGCGCGGAGGGTGCCTGGCGCCGGAGGGTGCCGCAGGCCATGCGTGGCAGGGAGGTCAGCCGCGGGCCAGTGACCAGCGCGGCGCCCATGGTCCTGGCGCAGATCTGGAACGAGGGAGAGACCAAGGTCAGGGGGTGCCCTCTAGCCAAGCCAGGTCCTGCGCGCCAGCAGAGCGCGGTGGCCTGAGTCAGGACTCGTATTAATGGAGAGGCAGGGGGCTCCCGAAGGGTTCAAGGGGCCAACCTCCGCCCCTCCTCCGAGGCCACCTGCTTCGGGTTCGGTAGCGATGCTCCAAGCCTCACCGGGCACCCAGCAAAGCGAAAGCAAGCTCAGAAGGCAGATTCTATGCGGATGACAGCGGGTGCCATCCCCGCCCCCATGCAGAAGAATGGTCGACTGCGCGTTCCGAGGGGTCCCCGCATTCTCCTTGGTTCCTCCTTCCTCTGCTCACCTGTCTAACTAAAACCTATGCAGTCCCACTGCGGGCAGGTGGGGCAAGGTGCTCTTGTCCCCTGTCACTCTCTCGTCAAAGGCTGCACCGCATAGGCAGCATGAGCTGGTGGCACAGGCAGCGTGAGCTGGCGGTACTGGTGCGTTCAGGAAAAGCAGTCCCTAAACCTTCCACGGTGGCACCAGACTTCTCTTGACGATGCGCGTGCGGCTCTTCCTAACAAGACAAAATGAAGCTGGGTTTCTTCCCACCTTAGAGCGTTTGCACATTTTCTCCCTGGTATTCTCCATCCAGAGAGGACTGGATCGCAATGTTGGGTGAGCACATAAGGATCAGTAGTCCCTCTTCTGCTTCCACCTTTTGAGCAAGATCCTGAACAATCCAATCTAATAACCATAAGCTTCATGTGGCTGTAAGTTTTCAATACTTTCCTCTAAATAAAATACAATTTACAACCCATTTCCTCAGTCACGGCAAGCACCTTGTTGGCAGTTGAGAGCCCCGGTGTTTGTGCACAAATTCAAAATGCTTGCAGCTTTGCGGAAAGCCGCTCCATCCCTAAGTGGGCTCCTAGGAAGCTCACGCTGCTGGTGGCCACAGGTGTTAAAGTTACACCTGCACCTTGATGTCCCCCTGTCCCTGAATTTAAATGTGTACTTCCTCCACACAGTGGTCAAGAGAGTCCTTCCATGGTCAGTATTTCACTGCGTGTGTGTGAGCTAACATTCACGTCTTCAGGAGGCCTTTTGGCCAACCACAGGCTGGCTCCTGCCAACTTCTCACGTTCACCTCGCTCCCCTCTGCCTTACCCTTGAGGTCCCCTGTCCCTTGCTTTGTTTCTCCACCTTCCTCAGTTCCCAGCCTCCACCTGAGGGCCTCTGCGTCTGCTATTGCTTCATGTGGAATGACATCCTCCGACCTTCCAAAGAGCTTGCAATCTCATCTCTCAGGTTGCCCCTAATTTGTCAACTTGGAGGCCGTTATTCTAGGTATTCCACTCAGCATTGGCCATCACCAGGAGATACACAAGGGTTTCCCCTACATATAGATTAACAAGAGAGCTGTTAGCTCATTGCTCTGGTGGTTTAGTGTTTGCTTCCCACCCTTAAAATACAGGCTTCACTGGGCTATCGTCTTTGCCTGTAAATCCACTTGTCCTTGGGGCCTGGCAGGTCTCTGTACAATAAAAAAAAAAAAGTTGTTTGGTGAACAAAGGTGAGTGAGCACTCTGTTCTTCGGGGCTGCGGACTCTCAGAACGACTGCCAGGTGTATGGTGCGCTTCTCTCAGCCTCCTCTTCAAACCTCCCCCTACTCTCATGCCCCAAGTGCCAAGCAGGCATGATGGTGCTGTCGGGGTCCTCCAGCCTGGGCTCGGGAGCTCGTCTCCTCAAGAATGATGGTCTTCCTTTGAAGCTGTTCTCTTCTCTGTTTCAATTTTCAGTTCTCGATCGGAATGGTCTGTATTAAACTGTGTTGCTGAGAGCAGCCTCAGAACGCCCTATTGAAAGGACAGAGGCAGGGTCAACAGTACAGAGTTTTCAGGTCCCATCTACAGATTCATTCAAAAGAGGTTAAATGCCTGGTTAGGATTATTCTTGGGCTGGATACTTACACAAGCCTATCAGTGGCATTTTAATTAATAAAGGAAATTTGAGTTAGAGTTTTTACATAGTCTGTAACCGAGAGCATTTGCTTCTTTCAATACTGTTTTGATATCTGCACATATCGCCACCAATTGTCAAGCATCTTGAGGACAGAGATTGCATATGCACGCTTCTTTCTTCAGTAGCTAGTAAAGAGCAAGTCAGCGGAAGCTGTTTGTTCAATGATTACGCCCTTGTTCAACACAATGATCTTTTCCTTGCTCGGGTGTAGACCCAGTCCTTCGAAACCAAGCCAGAGACACAGATGCAAATAACAGAAGGGTTCAAACTAGTAAATATAATTTTGTTTTGTTCTGTTTTTGAAACAGGTTTTCTCTGCAGCTTTAGAGCCTGTCCCCAAGCTAGCACTTATAGACCAGGCTGGACTTCAACTCACAGAGATCTGCCAGCCTCTACCTCCCAAGTGCTAGGATTAAAGACATGCACCACCACCGCCCGGCTTCAGTAAATACAATTTTTACACTGTCCATTCACCAAAGCTTATAAAGTTTGCTTGGAAGTCTTTCATGTGCCATAACCTATGGCTGAAACCCTCTCTGCCCAGTCACAACTCTAACAATGCTACCATGCTGGTCACAGTGATGTGCTAAGCACAAGTCATGGGGTGCGTGGCAAGTCCTCTGAGGTGATTTGGTCAGCTCCTCAGGAGCACTAACACCACTTCAGCATCCCATTTCTTCCCTGGGGAAAGGCAGAGAGGAACTGGAAAGAAAGTGGTTCTTTCTGCCAAGGGAAATGGGATGAATATTGTAGTCAGTTGGCATCTGATCATAGTGTTTTTTGGGGGGGACGAGTGACATTCATCACATAGTCACATTGCTCTCTGCATATCACATTGTTATCTGCCATAAAATCATGGGTGCTTTCCTGAGGCTCCCCAGGGTTGTCTATTACTGAAAGGAAGAAACTAGAAACTGTACTTAGGGACTGACTGAACAAGATGTCTAACTATAATACTCATTTTGTGGTGAGGGAGCTTGGTATACAGGGTAGGCTCTGAAGCTGCCATCTGTAACTGCTCTGTGTGTTCTATCTATGCTTTATAGTAACCCCTTTACTTTTCAAAATGAACATAAGATTTCTGAGACAAAGTTGAGAAGCAAGGGAACATTCTAGAAGTTTCCCAATTCCATAAAAAAATAAACATCAGCAAGAAACCTTAACGAGCCAGTACGGCAGTCTGTTCCAGCATTAGATAAAACTAGCGACGCTCCCTGATCTGCCTCGCCTTTCACATCCCATCAACTGACTCTGCTGCCTTTGTAATGTTGCTTCCTGAGGTGACAGGGTAGGAATCTCATTCTATCCCCTTTACCAAAGGCTGCATTTCCAAATTCACTTAAGACCTTTGCTTTTCTAGTTAGTATAAGCATGGGGATTTGAGTATTTATGTGCTACCTTACTGAATCGTGACTTCCTGAAAGTCTGAAACCACCACCCTACAATGGGGAACAATACTCTAGCTAGAAATCATATCTTACAAAATAAAACCCTAGTGCCAGGAAGGAGTTACCTATTTCTGAGTTGGTGGCTAATGGGGCCCCTAAGACCCCCCAAACATTACATGTTATTGCCAGAACTTGACAGTAAGACCTCATTGCTAAAGATACCATGTGCTTAAGTCACAGAGCATCAAGAAAACTAGGGGGTACTCATATACCCCCTTTGTTTATATCAGTTGGCATTACAGTTTCAGAAGGTTAACTCTGCGAGATACAGTGGTGATCTACCTGGTAAGGTATGTCCCATGGTGCAATAGTGGTGTAAATGTTATGGGAGGGATCCATTACTTTTTGATTGTTATTAAAGTCTGCTCCATGAGATGGATCCTATACCAGATACTATCAATGAGACCGGTAACCAGAGACTAGATAGATCATGGGTCCCAGAAGGAAACCTGCTTGTGTTATTCTGCTAAAGGCACGTAATAAAATGACTCTTGATGACATAATGCTTATTATATTCTTAGATCAGCAAGTCCATCACTCAACCTTCGTCAGAGACGCTTCTTCTTGCCATAGATGGCAATTCAGAGACCCACAATTGATCAATATACAGAGAATGAGAGACTTTGGAATTCTCAGTCGTAAATGGGATGTCTATCACACCCCTCTTATCGAGGCTCAGGGATCTATGTGGAAGATGAGGTGGAAAGACTATAAGAGCCAGAGGTGGTGGATAACTTCAAGGAAGCAGTGTTTTCCAGACTCAACAGGGCAGATGTACACACAAACTCACAAAGACTGTGGCATCACGCATAAGACCCTCATAAGCAAATGTCAGACAAAATTCCCAGGAGAGAGGAGGGTAGATGGGCATAAAGACCAACCCCTGGGCTAGGAGCTTTAGGCAATTGATTGCATGTATGTGAGGAAGGGTCAGTTTTCTTCAATGGAGTGATATTTGATATATGGGTCACTTTCCAGGGCAGGTCCCATGCCCAGGAGTAGTTGACCACTTGACCAACTCAGACTGGATTCCATGAGGTTTGTTTCTTGGTTTTGAGACAGGAAAAAAAAATCATAAAGTTGGGTGAGTAGAAAAGAGGGAGGATGTGGGAGGGGTGGCAGAGGGGATGAATATGATCAAATACATTGTGTGAAACTCTCAAAGGATGCACAAAAATATTACTTAAAAAAGATTGCAGAAGCCATTCACAAGTCTTTGCACCTTCAGCATCTGGAATGGCACCTGGCTGGCACAGAGAGTACACCTGGATTGTTGAATTTACTTTGGGCATCTGTCACGCAAGGCCTTTCCCCACCTTCACTTCTGCTTAAATACCATCGTCACCAGCAAGTCTCTCATGATCCCCAAATGTCTCCATGTGTTTCTACTACACTGTTGAAGCCAGTCTTTCTTGCATGTGGTTTATTTATATGCCCGGCTTCTCTGGGTCTTGTGGAGGCAAACAGCTTTAGAGTCCAATGGTCTGGATTCCATACTGAATAGTTCATGGGACCTGGAGCATTTTAAGAGACCTTTTACAATCTCACCCTCTTCATGTCAGAACTGAGATCCCACTGCTATTCCTAGCATTTTGTGGTTTGATTTGCATATTCGAAGCACTTTACAATGCCCTGACGTGATGCCAAACGCAGTTCTCAACACTCAAGGCCTCCACTTGAGATTAGAAACTGGAAGGTAGTTCCATGGAAACAATGATGTACGATCCACTCTCCATACGCTGGCTAGCAGCAGTAAACTCAGGTTCCCAATTGCTAAACCATGAGAATAAATGACTGGTATTTTGGCAGTACACTGGCTGCCAAACTCTGATATTTGGGAGGTTGGGCATTGTCTTAGTCAGGGATTCTATTGCTGTGAAGACACACCACGACCATGGGAACTTGTTTGAGGGAAAACATTTAATTGGGCTCACTTACAGTTCAGAGGTTTAGTCCATTATCATCATGGCAGAACAAGGTGGCGTGCAGGCAGACATGATGCTGGAGAAGGGGCTCTACAAGTTGATCCGCAGGCAGCAGGAAGTGAACTGTGCCTCTCAGTATAGCTTAAGGAGAAGAGACCTCGAAGCCCACCCGCCACAGTGGCACACTTCCTCCAACAAGGTCACATCTACCCCAACAAAGTCACACCTCCTAATAGTGCCACTCCCTATGGGGGGGCATTTTCTTTCAAACCACCAGAGATATAGTGAATGTATTTTCAACCAATAAGATTCCTAACTCAAAATGGACTTACAGGCCATAAGCCAATTAATTAGTTAGAAGTCAAAGAGCACCTGTCGTAGCTCATTTAATCTTACAGTAGTTCTGTAATCAGTCCTTTACAGAACTATCTTTCTGACTTACGCCTGAAGCAGGCATCTTGCAAGCCAATTCTTCAGCAGCGGGTTTCCCAATAATTTCTGTCAGTGGGGACAACAGAGGGACACCGAAGGCTGGAGAGGGCAAACGTCCTTTACTCTGTCTTCAGCTGGTCACTTTCAGTTCAAGAGTTCAGTCGTAGCCCATTGCCGGGCATCAGTCACTGGTCCCAGAGCTCAGCCTCCTTCCTTGGCAGATGTAGCCTCACCAGGTCCTTGCACACTACTAGTTGGTCTCCTGCTCAAGTGTTCATGAATCCAGCAGCTCCTTTCTTTCTCCTTCTTTAAGCTTCTTCCAGTGGTTTCTTGTACCAGGCTTTTTCTTTTAGGCCACCATCCAGTGCCCAAATCATGACACAGAGACTTATTAGTTTTGAATGCCTGGCCTTCGCTTAGCTCTTTTCTGGTTAGCTCTTTTAACGTAAATTAACCTGTGTCTCCTCATCTACCTTTTACCTTGGGGCTTTTTACCTTCTTTCTGTATACCTTGCTCAGTGCCTGCCTGGCTTCTGGCCCCAGGTGCCTCCCTCGCTCTCTTCTCCTTCTTCCTCTTCTTCTTGAGTTTAGATTTCTCCTCCTATTTATTCTCTCTGGCTGCCAGCCCTGCTTGTCCTTTCTCTGCCTAGCTATTGGCCATTCAGCTCTTTATTGGACCCGTTGGGTGCCTTAGGCGGGCAAGATGAAACAGATGCAACCTATCTTTACAGAATTAAACAAACGCAGCATAAACAACACAGTTAAAGTAATATTCTGCATCATAAGCAAATATGGCACATCTTTGTCTAGCTATAATAATATTCCACAAGTTTCTAGTGGCTGCCCCGGCAGTCCCCGCCTCCTCCTTCAGTCCCCTAGCACAGACGAAAACTGTTCTTTATCTTGAATTCATAGTTTGGTTCTGTTTACCCCGCTTAGTCCAGCCTGGCGTGACTTGGAAATTGATGCTACCCTGAGTGTTCAAGCCAGGAAACAAACCAGAGACACTGCTTTGCTCGAGTGGTCTGGGATTTAAGTCTGGACTCCAGATGCCATCGCGGTTCTAGGACACCGAAGGCTTAGATCTGTGAAGTGCGCCACCAGGCCTGACATGTGAG
Organism: Myodes glareolus; assembly: GCF_982192425.1. NCBI lineage: Eukaryota > Metazoa > Chordata > Mammalia > Rodentia > Cricetidae > Myodes > Myodes glareolus. The sequence continues at coordinate 6,756,141 of NC_142049.1, read as the reverse complement.
AAACCGATGTGACAGTTCCCTGATCCAGTCAGCTCCTCATCACCTTTGCAGCCCTGCATCGTACCCAAGCCCGCTCACGCGGTTGTGTAACAACCACCTAGGATGGGAGCACAGAGCCTCGCCCATTCCTTTCCCTCCCATCTCCTTTGTGTGAAGCGTCTCCAGGGAAACGGCCTCTCTCCATCTCTTCTCCCTTTCTCACTTCTCGGCTGTCCCGCACGACTCATCCTAACTCGGTTTCTCGTTGGTTTTTAAAGGAAAAGAACCAGCTGTTAGACAGTCTGCAACACAGCAAAGAAAGATGAAGCAGTGGTTTTTGTTTTTTTTTTTTAGCAGAAGAAAACCTCTTTATTTTTGTTGTGTGTGCACCTCTCTGTTCTATTTCGTTGTCATAACTACAAGAGTTGACTTTAAGAAGAAAAGAATATACTTTTAACTAATCGCACTTATAACAGAGACCCGCCCAAACTCATCTATCCCTGCATTGTTACCGCAAGAACACTTTGGAATCTTTGTTTATAACCCCCGCAGCCTTCCTAAGTAATTGTTCCAGCAGGTGTAATTGCTCCCAGATAGGAGAACATGATCCATTGCCTTTCTCAACAGGCTTTCTGCTTCATTCTCGTTTTGTTCGGCAGTTAGATCTCAGCAGGCCTGCTTGGAGTCCTACCCTGCCTGCACCATGGCCCTTCTTTCCATGACTCGTTTAAGCCCAAACAATGCAGAGGCCATTTCATACATGGCTCTGCTTCCACTCCGTGATATAAGTTCTGAAAAGAAACGTTGTCTTTAGTCGGAGTAATCAGTACTTTCTGTGTGTTTTTCAGGCCGGTAGATTTCCCAGAGGTTGTTTAAGGGGAGGGGGAAAAAAATCTATTTTCTGCACCTCTTGAAATACTCTATTCAAACACTCCCCACTCTGCCAGCCACTAGGCCATGTTTCCATTATGTTCCGGCCTCCCCACCTCCTCTTCCCTCACACAAAAGTTAGACAAAAAGGCAACTGTTGGGGAAACTTGGGCTTCGGAAACAGAAACTCAGGGCAGCAGCTGCTGAGCCGCCCAGCTGATAAGGGGAACAAATCTGTGGCCTCCTGGTTTGTTTGGAGGTCAGAGCAGCAACCCAGTAGGGCGAGGGGCGGGCTCTTTGTCCACGGTGTGATTTGACCATCTGGCCCATTCAGCATCCCCTGGACCAGCTGACCCTGGCCACTGGCTGCTTCCATGGCTCCTTCACAGTCTCCAAACTTGTTGAGCTGTAATGAGCATGTCGCCCCATTTCCTAATTGACTTTGCAACAGTCCCCATGCTGTTCCACAAAAGAGGGGCCAAAGGAGAGGTCCCCTCACCCCCCGCCGCGACGATCTTTTTTTCTCCCTGGGACAAAGCTCATCTGCTAGCTGAAGGAATCCCGAGTTTTCACTGGAGAGTTGGGGTTATTTCCGTTCGAAGTGTTTTTAAAGGCGTGTTTTTTCTCTGTGTAATTGGTGAGATTAAGGCAGACTGTTGTTTCTAGAGAACTCGGGCTCTCCTCGGCTCTTTACCGCCTCAATTAGTTTTTGCGTTCCCTTCTCACAAGGCTTAGCCACTCGACCCCTCTCTCAGCTGGTATTCAGCTTCAAATCCCTTTGCCTGATTCACCGAGCCTTCCCCCAAGGAGATGTAATTTGTTTCCTTTGTGGATTCAGGGCTCTTGAGTTTAGCTTGTGTGCAGGGTGTTATCGCGATGCCGCCTTTAGGCGGCATTCACTGGGCTGTGAGAGCCAGTGTGGATTTTGACTGAGAAGCCAGAGTTTCTCCCTTGAAGGCTCCCAGTTGTCCAGTCGCAGGTTTCTTACCTGGAGTATCCCTGCTTCTAAGGGCTGGTGGATTTCCATTGCCTTAGCTTTGAGCTTGTCCCAAAAGTTGCAAGAATGTCTTAGCAAGGGGAAAGTGGAGACAAAACCAGCCCTATAGAAATGCTATGGACCAAGAGATGCTGTTTTGCTTTCAGGCTTCACAACGAGCTGGAGATCTTATTTATCTTTGATTTTATTTTAAACAGGCTCTGTGCTGTGGTTTCAAAGCAGATTCCAAGGTCTAAGCATTGCTGGCATGCTATCCAATGCTTTTACTTGCACGATAAAAGAAAGCATGTGAGCCAAGGGTGCTATTTCAGGTCATGACCTTAGATTCTTGCCCAGTATAAATGTATATTGTATAGTAACTCAGAGCTTTCTCTTTGGAATCACAACATGTGGAGTCGGATCCTGGTTCAGGCAAGATCACTGGCGTAGGATCCTGAGGGACTTGGCTTAATCCTTCTGAAAGCCTATGTTGTCTATAAAGCAAGCCTGGTCCTAGTAGTAATTAGCTCACACAATGGCTCTGAGGATTAAATGACTGTACATAGTAAACCTTGGGTAAATGTTCAGTATCATTTCCATACTGCGTCTGTATTCCCATGAAACAGCCCCGAGCATGTGATGCTGAGTAAACATTGGTTAAATTGGCCTTGACTGATTTTTTTTTTTATAGGCTCAAATTTCAAAAGCTCTGTAAGAGATATTTGCATATCTCCAGAGCAGGTATATCCCTGGGCAGAGGCTGAATACTCAGAGTTTTGTTGCTGCTAACGGATGACAATCACAAATACACTGTTAGATACTATGCCAGTTCCTATTAAAATGGGAGTTCGATGACCTCATGGGCCCCAACTCCCTCATGTCCCAGGTGAGGTCATTATCCCATATACCCTTTGCTTTTCTGGATCGACTTCCATGCCAACAACTTCAAACACAAGGACCTCAGCTCCCCCATAGTGTGTGCGTATCTAGGAGCCCATCTGGCAGAGGAGAAGGCAGGTTTATTATCTACTTAGAAGAGTCAGGTGCTATGATTTGAGCCACACCTCTGACTGCTTTGTTCCTCTCTTGCAGTGAGGTTGTGTGTGTGTGTGTGTGTGTGTGTGTGTGTGTGTACTAACTAGTAATTGCTGAAACTCTGCTTCTATTTCTCTTGAGTCACTAGTCACCATAACTTCTGAAGCCCCGTGGCTGGCTGCTTTCTTTGCTGTTGCTTCCTGAAACTGTGGGTTCTCTCCTGATGGGGCAGAGGAAGGCAGGGATGGATGCCCAGCACTTTCCTTGGCTGGTGCAGATGTACCAGCTCCAGGAAGAAAGCAAGTCTCCGGAAGAGAGCTGTGCATCCCTAAGGGTTTGGTTGCTGTGCCTCCCCTCCCTTCGGTGCACACCAAGTGGTGTCCCTGCTTCTAATTCAAGTCTATCCTGAAAATATTTTCTTTTGTTTGTTTGTTTAATTTGATATCCTGAAGGAGAGGCATGTGTTCAGGTCTTGTAGACCCATCAATCAAGTCAAATAGACATAAAATCAGCCAACTGTAATTATGTGCAAGTTCTTCACGAGGCTTCCTGTGTAAATCAGTAATATACGCAGGCATCCAAATAAATGTCTAAGAACCCCCATCACACCTAAGATCTTTGTCGGTCTCGAATGTACAGGAACACTGTGTAATACAGCACACTTAACCATGATACATCCATATAGCTTTAAAAATACTTTCCTTAAATAAGATTTAATAATGGAGGGAAGGATTAGAGTTTCCTTATGAGTCAGAAGGTTTGAAGCTTAGTTGGAAACTGTCTACAACCTCCAGTAATTATAGAGCACATGAAATTACATAATTCTAAAGTTAGAAGGGTCTCAGGAATCACTTAGGCTTTATAACTAATGGAAGATGGCGCCAAGATTCGAACCTTTTCTCCCTGAGAAGGTTTCTGGAGGGAGAAGGTTTCTGGATGCCAGAGGTTACTCAGTAGGTCATCACTTGCAAGGTACTGTTGGGATGGGAGTAGACCCTCCCGTGAGAAGTGTCGCTTATGAATAAATCAGAATAGTTACAAGCTCAGGTTTGGGAGAAGAATCTTGGAAATGCATGTGAGGCTGTAACTTTAGGATGCACTTAACTAAGCTTCAATTAACCTAAAGTAACTTTGAAGTCGTGAGATCTGCCTTGATTTCCTCATGGCCAGGCATATCAGAAAGCCATGATGGAACAGGGTAAGACAGAATTTCTTATCACAATCCGTCAAGTTTGGCATTTTTAATAAACCGGTTAACAGTAGTTAATGATTCATTTTCTTCTAGTAGGAGAACGCTTGTTGGTTCTTTTTATTTTCATAAGAAAAACATAATTAAGAAGGAGACTTGCCAATACATGGATTCTTAGTGTTGTACTGAAAAGGGATTGACTGTTGGGGATAAACTATCATAGAACTCTAAACTAGAAGACTGTATTAAATGTCCATCGCTTGAGTGGAAAGACTAAGAATGCATTCTTTTAATAACAGGCATTCTAGGCATTCAGTTAACTACCAGCTCCTGATGTGGTCAGATTAGGGAGGTACACTGGGTCTCCCAGCTACCCCAACCCATGGTATTCTAGTACCACAACTCAATCAGTGGGAGCTCTGCCGCGATGCTGCTCACACTGAGTTGCTACTGGAGGGAACATAAAAGCCAGAGAGGCATTTCTAAAGAGACAGCCATCTCCTTGACAAGTATTAGCCATGTGCTCATGGGCCAGATGCCATTCCTCTCAGTAACGGTTTTAGCCTAAACAAAAAACGCTGCCTAACCAGAAAGCTGGAGTCTGTAATTACCTGCTTGACACCTTCGTTCTGCACTGTGGCCCCCACAGGTGTGGATCAATTTATTTACCTTTGGGAAGAAAGAGAATTCTGTCATCTGATTTGGCACCCTGTCAATACTACATCATCATAAGCAGAGCTGTGAAGAATTACTGAATATAGAAAACACAGCTCTGAATTAAGTTTTCCTGTGAATATAATTTCACGCCTGCATCCTGTTTGGAACTTTATGCCAGACCTGCATCCTTTCAGTTCATCATTGTTATTGGCAGACATTTACTGTGAAGCCTGGTGACCTGAGTTTGGGCCTCAGGACCCATATGGTGGAAGGGAGAATTGGGAAATTTGTCTTCTGACCTCCACATATGCCAGACACACAGACACACATGCGCACACACACACATAGACACACACACACACACACACACACATGCACACACACACTGGAGCATGCATGTGCACACACAAGCTTGAGTTGTGCTTCAAACAAATGAATTTACAAATCTTGAAACCGACACATTTTTCTTCCTTTAGGCTTTGAAAAAAATGTTACCCAGGTAAACAGCATTTATCAAGAAAAAGTTCTTCTGTTTGTCAGAGCTTTCTTAGGGGCAGTTTTTATGTAGCTGTTAGCAATGTGATTTCTGTTTAGTGTTACGAGCTGTGTACTCACAGGAGTCACGGTCCAGACACCGTCCTGATGAAGGAAACACTAGGACTTCGGCTGCTGTATAACACTGATGTCCAGGATCATGCGTGCTCTGGCTATGTTCCATCGGAAGACTGAAGCCACAAGTGAGTATGTGAAACTGAGTTACCCACTCAGTTTATCCTCAATATTCTACAGTGTTGACACATAACCGCAGCTATCGGTGAGCAAAAGCTAAGCTGTGTTAACAGAGCTGATGCAATTTTTACCCTAAAGAAACTTGACCTTCGGGGCTGGAGAGATGGCCCTGTGGTCAAAGCACTGGCTGCTTACCCAGAGCGTTTGATTCCCAGCACCCACATAGCTCCTAACCCTCTGCAACAACTGTTCTAGTAGATCCGATGCCCTCTTCTGGTGTCTGTGGGCACACATGTGCTGCAAGACATACATGCAAACAACACACTAGTACACATCAAAACAAACAAACAAATAATAAAGATTATGGAAGTTACATTTAAAAGGTAACCTGCCCCTTTATTTTAGCTGATGTAATCAATGTTGAGTTTCTGTAAAGTTGTTTTCTATTTTTGAACTTGAGGCATTACCTTCTGAGACCCCCAAGGTTTAGGGAGCCTGATGGGGCAGTGAGGAACCTCTGTTCTAAGATTCCTTGGCTCTCTGACCAACCCTCAACTGCATCCCACAGAATCTCCACTGCTTTCATCTTGGGGCTCCTTGTGCCTTGACAAACATGCCCAGGGTTCCTTTTGCTGCACTTTTCTTGTTCCCTCCAGGTTCTTGCCTCGGTGTCTTCCTCAGCTCAGACAGTCATAACCAAAGTACCACGGGATGGGAGGTTTAGGGGTGCACCATTGCTCACTGTCCTGAAGCCAGGAAGTCTAAGATCACATAAGAGAGCCCTCTACTTCACAAGTGTTCTGTCTTTCCACAATGAAGGGAGTGGCTGTGAAGCAGGCTCTCGTCAACTTCTTTTTATCAGTCTATTAAATGTCACCTGGGAGGCTCCACCTTCATGACCTAACGACGACCCAGAGACTCCTGAGACACTACCACACTGGGAATTGAGGTTTCACCCTGTGCAAGGAGTAATGCAAGCCTGAGCCTGGCGACCTGCATTCTACTTCCGAATGTCAACTGCACATGCCTTGAAGCAGAGATCCACTGCAACGTTCTGCCTTTTGTCTTCAACGTTTCAACAGCTTGCCAATTCTGATAGATAAATACCTCACGAGAAATGGTGCAGGATGCTGTCCACTTAAAGATGTGTCTCTTCTCTCTAGGGCTGTAATGCTGGGCCTTGTTACTAGCTCCCTTATAGCTCTTGTATGCCTTCAATCAAGCTTGCTTTGTTTTAAGAGACATCCAGCTCTTTGAAGCAATCCCTAGAAAGGTATTTGTTTTAATGCCTCCACAGGCAGAAATTCACGTGAGAATAGTTGAGTAGAATGTGACGGGGAACGTGTCTTTTAACTAGGACTTCTGCGAGCCTGTGGGATCTATAGCTCTCGGTGTTTCTCAGCACTGTCTCCTTTCTTCTGCCGAGATCAACCTAGAAATCGCACCTGCTGATGGGAAACTCAAGGCCCAGCGCTAGCTGGTAGGCCACAGTTGCAAACGATGACCTTTACTTCATATTAGAGAGTCAACTTTTTGAGCGTTCATCTCACGGGAGAGAGGAGCGGAGTGGGTGGTTCCTAGGAGGAAGATGGTTTCCACACTGATACTCCATGATGGCCACAAAAACCCTTACAGAAGTAGCTCTCGAATGTCTGAGTGAAGCTCCCATAGCATTGTAGGACCTTGCCTTTGGGTCCTCATAAGAGAGGGCAGGTGATGCTAAAGAAAACCAGGCTGTCTATAGCTTTACCCTATTGACTTAGGCTTTGGTGGATTTCCATCTGCAGTTATTTTGCCATAACAGGAGGGAGGTAAACACGGCATTGGAGACCACCTCCCTGCACCCATTTCTAACTCAACTGGAAGGAAAGATGCTTGGGAATCAATTGACTTCACAAAGCATTTTTCTGCTTTAACTATTTTGTATTGACTCACACAAGATAAAGGTGAGAGTTTTCTATGATACGATGCTTAATAGGTATTCAATATTATCAATAATACTTATATCTATAATAGATAATTTCATGTGTTCTTGTTTAAAGGCTCAGATTTAGAACTGGACAACTCTATAAAATGATTTTCATATTCAAGACCCCAACATTTTCTCAGTCCCTGCCTACTAAGCTCAGGTTGTCAAGGCTGCAGCATGAAAAGGTGCAATCACATAAATCTGAAATCCAATAAGCTTCAGGTTATCAGCACTGCTACACATCTGCCCGACTTTGTCTTAGCCCTGCAACCAATGATCAACTGAGTGACAGGCTGGTAGCTTGTCTGCTTGCACGTTTTCCTTCATTATTTAATATCTTCTTTCCACCAGGTACTGTTGTAGAGTTTCTAGGCATCACCCCTTTCAATCCTCAGAATAGCACTTAGGGTTAGATAGTAGCATTGTCTGTTTTGCAGATGAAGAAACTGAAACCCTAAGAGGTAAGCTTTAGTAACAGAATTCTCTCTTATCTGTCTGTCTCTCCCTCTGTCTCTCACTTTCTCTCTCCCCTCCCTTTTCCAGGAAGTGAGCCCACATCTGAGTTGGATCTGAGTTGGGGGTATTGGCCTCTAAAAATTAGTTTTGGAGGCAACTTTGCTTTCATTATTATTCTTGATCAGAACCAGTGATGAATATTCCCACGTTGAACCAATCAGAGTAGTCTTCTTAGAAACTTGAAACAAGAATTTAGTCTGTTCTTACGGCTGAGACACTTGCGGAAGAGGATTCCAGCGATGTGGCTGGAGAAATGGAGAGGTGAGAAACAGACATGCGTGCATTCTAACTCCTGGGTTCTTGAGCTCTAGCTGTTACCTCCACCCAGAATTAAAAAAAAAACCAAAAAATAAAAGTCTCTATCCTTATAACAAATCCCCCCATTTTATCAAAAGCTTATTCAACCTTGTCTCCATTGTGTGCATTTTGATAGTCTTAATACAGACAGCGCATGCTAGAACTTAACAAAGCTGTAACTCCGGGATGTTCAGAGACAACACACTGCATTGACTCTGTAGACAAATAATTTCTTTTTTTTTGACAAATAATTTCTTAACTTATGGGCAGTTTACTAATTCTGAGTGAGTATTTGAGAATCATGCTATTGATCAGTTATCAGCAACTTATTCCAATGGTAAAGAAAAGATCTCATGAATTTATATACTCATTGCCATAAGAGAAGCAAAATAACTGAACAAACTTTGGTGGTGAGACCACTAGCTCATCAGTTAGTCTTTGCTGTATCAACAGGCCCTGCGCTCTTCACTTTCATGACGGGTTCAATAAGCTGAACTCTATTGGCTCTCCCGGGAGAGCTGCAGGTACTTTGCAAATTGTACACCTATTTACCGCGACTTCAGTCCCTGCAGAGTGGTATCAGACACGATAGAGTAAGGACACCCATTACCTATTCCTCTCTGTCAGTTCCATGACATTTCCCAGGCTCTTTTGGAGTTAGGGTAGCCAAGATATATACCAGGATATAACCAAATGAATGTTACAAAAATATTCTGAGCTACTTGAAGGCCTGGCCCCTAGAAACTCCCAACTGTCATCCTCGGGGTTCATTCCTTACAGGAAAACTCTTGGAAGTCATATATCGAAGATGGATGGGCTCCAATATGGAAGAAGCCTGGGCTCCTTAATTATTGCTAAGGGCAGAGCTAACTGCCAAGCAGCAATACACGCTTCAGAGATGAGAAATACAGTTAGCATTGTTAAACTGCTAGCATTCTAGTTCACATGTTGTAGCAATTATAGTCACCTTAAGAGGGACCGTCACCTCAGTTTGCAACTAGCTAGCACACCTTCCAGGGCAGAGTTATATCAATAAGACATAAAGCTCGCATACAGAGGACACACTTTAGTGCCAACGGTTCATGCTTGGAATTTCCCCTTTAGAGTCTTGACTCCGTGCCAGGTCTGCCACAGAAAAAGATGACTTTGGTTGATTAACGTCCCAAGCATTTGCCTTATGAAAGAGGCCAGTGTTTTCCAGTCTTTAATTGGTGAATCACATTTCTAGCCATTAGCACTGCAGAAAAAAAATATTCTTTGGTTTCTGGCACACACTGCCACCACAGAAGAGAACCTCCCCATGACAGCACCCTTATTAGCTGATTTTGCAAGGATGGAATTTCTTCAAAGATTTATTTAGAGGTCAGGTCATAACTACTTAAGCAAAAATGCCCAGATGTGATCAGTGACAGAGAAATCCTCAAAGGGACGGAATGGTGCAGTTCTGTGGCTAGCCCATTTAATCACGCAGGCCTACACTCCAGATAACTTAGGGTACACACTGGATTGCTACTGCTGCTGCCATACTGATAATCTGTAATTTATATGTTACAGAGAGTATTAGGGTTCTCTAGAGGAACAGAATTTACACACACACACACACACACACACACACACAATTTAGTAGAATGGCTTACAGGCTGTGATATAGCCAGTCCAACAATGGTTGTCTACCAACGGAGGGTCCAAGAATCCAGTAATTTTTCTGTCAATTACTGGCTTGTCTCAGATGATCTTTAGTATACACCAGAATCCTGAAGACGTAGGCTCGATGCCAGTTAAGGAACGAACTTGCCGGTGAGAGCAAGGGGTAGCAGGCAAAAGCAAAGAGTGAAAGTTTCCTTCTTCATTGTCCCTTATCCAGGCTTCCGTCAGAAGGTGTGGCCCAGATTAAAGGTGGATCTCATTACCTTGAAAGATCTGGATTAATCTTCCCACCTGGAAAGATTGATATTAAAAATGGATTCACCCACTCCAAATGATTTATTTAAGAAAAAAATCCCCTACAGGTGTGCCCAGGCACTTGGGTTTTAGTTAATTTCAGATATAGTCAAGTTGACGTCTGAGAGTAGCCATCAAAATGAGTTCAAATGGAGTAGGCAGTCCACACACCAGGAAAAGTTCCTGTCTTTTTCTTGTCCACTGTCTCCTTTACTTACAGTCAGAATGAACTTGACTGATTGTGTGTGTAAGGGCAGAAAGACACGATACCTGTCCTGGACCTGATGCATGAATGTCATAGCTTTTATTCTTGTCACAGAAGATGTGAGCCTGGTAAGCCTGTAACAGATAGATTTAACTCAAGTTTTGTATGTGTCATTTCCAGAGACTGAAAAGCCCAGGGAGGCTATCCATTTCTGTTTGGAGTCCATGAGAATGACCTGATCTTAAGAGTCTGAGAAAGGAAAGACAACAAATCCTACTGGGAGTCTTCTGGGGGTATTCATTTCCGTGTGCTATTCTTTCTTAGAAGGAGGGCAAGACCCGCTGTAGAGGGAGGGCCTAATGGTCCATTAGCAAGGTCCGTGAGATAATTCTTTGTATCAAGAATTTACACAGGAAACCTAGATCTATTTCTAGGTTTCACAACTGGCTTTGGTGAGATGAGTCCTGAGCTTCTCTGACTTGCTCTGGGGAGAGGAATTCTGAATTTTATGGACTTTCTTGAGAGGAGGACAAAAGCAGAGAAGGGCGGGATAAGTCTTCTCTCACAACCTCTGCTTCTGATGGTTTCCAACATCCTTCAAGTTATTCACATGCAGAAGCAGTAAACTGTGGGGTACCATTTTGTGAATCCTGTTATACACATGGCATTGTTGTTGATGAGCACACTGTGTCTGGCTCTACTCCATTCCACCATTCTTGTTCAGGATAAGATGCTGCAAATAAAGTCAGGGAAAGACTATGAGTCACACGTTGGATTACAACATCTTAGGTGGTATTGGAAAGCCAAGACTCAAGTTGACCTAGACTGAGAGCCTAGGTGAACTGTTGGGAAAAGAGCAAAGATCACCTGGCAGCTTATTTCAGGACCGTTGTTTCATGCAGTGGGTTGTTAGACTTGCAAGTAGACTTCAGAGAAGCAGGTGTTTAGTCCTAGGGAGGTGTGGAGAGGCGAACCCTTAAACAAGAAGGCAGTCACTGGGACAGAGCCTCTTCAACTGCCCTAGAACCCTGCCCTCCCTCTCTCCTGGATCTCACCTTATGGTGTTGTGGTCGCTGCTGTTTCCTTTTGGAGATTCTCTATGAGAATGTAGAACATAGACTTCATGAGAGTCAATCGGGTTTAAAACATGTTTGCAGCTCATGCCAAACAACCCAGTGAAAGAAGAATAGGATTTTCAGCAAATCATGTAGGAATAACTGGAGATCTCCAGGTTGAAAACACCTGAATTCAGCCTAAACTTTCTATCATGCATAAAAATTAGTTACAAAATTCGCCATAGAATATTAAGTTACATAAAAGTTTTGAGAAACAAGCAGTCTACTCATATATGAGCGCACTGTATTTACATTATTTTATTCCCCCCCTCTATTTCCTCCCTCCAACTCTTCTCCTGTCTCCAACCCCCTCTCAAGTTCATGACCTCTTCTATAATTATTATTAGACACAAAAATCCTACTGAGTCCCAGGACCCTCTAATGGAGGTTGAAAAGGAAAGCTAGAGAAGGAAAAAAAAATTTACAAATCATTTATCTGATAAAAAAATCACATCTTTTTATAGACGTATTTAAAACTGATAGACCCCAAAACTCTAAAACCACAACATTAAAAATCTAGTTAAGGAATAGGACAAAGGATCTATGGTTGGGAAAAAAAAAAACAAAGGAAAGATGTTCAACGTCCTTACTCACTTGGGAAATGCAAACTAAACTACCAGGTTTCACTATCAACCTGCAAGAACAGCTAAAATAAGAAATAATAATAATAATAAATGCAGAAGAGGTGTTGAAAAATTAGACCCCGAATGCACTGAGAGTGGTCGTGTGAGATGATGCAGCCTCTCAAAGAGTTTGGCAGATAAATACACTCTTGGTGTGGGAGGTCCTTCTGTCTATGTGTTGCTTTTATTGGTTACTGAATAAAGAAACTGCCTTGGCCTGTTGATAGGGCAGAACTTAGGTAGGTGGGGAAGATGGAACCGAATGCTGGGAGAAAGAAGGACAGAGTCAGGGAGATGCTATGAAGCCACCACCAGTCAGACATACTGGAACTTTGCTGGTAGGCCACGACCTCATGGTGATATACAGATGAATAGAAATGGGTTAAATTAAGATGTAAGAGTTAACCAATAAGAAGCTAGAGCTAATGGACCAAGTAGTGATTTAATTAATACAGTTTCTATGTGGTTATTTTGGTTCTGGGCTGCTGGGACAAACAAGCGACACCTCCCTCCTACATATTCTGGAGTATTTATCCCAGATATTTAGACATATGTTCATGCACAGCCTGTGCACAGATGTTTATGGCAGCTCTATTCCTCATAGAGGAAAGCTGAAAATAAAAAAAAGCAACCATCCAATAAATGGATGGTTGAACACACCGTGGTGCATGATGCCATGTAATACTACTGTGTAACAAAAGAGAACAAGGGATACTGAATCATGCAGTAAACTTAACTTCATGAGAGAAATGGGTAGGTAAGAAACCCTGCACTGGGGGGATCATGAAATACAATCTCCTTGGGGCATGAACTTTCAGTTCCTGGTTACTTTCCTGCACACCCCTAGCTCCTGATTAAGTACCTAACTTCTTTACTGCATGAGTGAATGACAAGACAAAGGAATCAGAACAACACTGAGCAATAGCAGGGGGTTACCTTACTGCTACAGGGAACACTGCCATAGGCATGGGACATTTCATTATGCTAAAGTTTTATAAAGTTGTAGCTACATGCAAGCGAGAGTCATGGAACTTATGTGTAACCATCAGGAACAAAGGCACAGAACAATAGAAAGCCAGGCAAATTTCACATTTTTACACCATTTCTGTGTTCTACATTGAGCAGGTTTTTGGTTGTTGTTTAAATGTCTGACTTTTATTCTCATCTCAGTGTCAACCAGGTCTGACCCTGTTTAGCTTGCCAGGTCAGGTGAGGTTGGGCGCACTCAGGGTGGTACGGTGCTAGATATGGCTACTGTTTTTAAGAGTGTGTTCCAGCCAGAAACCTGCTAACCATAACATATACTAGACTGTCACATTCTGGTTCATCCATTATTTCATCATACGGGTTCAGGAACCTCCTCTTGCTAGCTAGGTTGGAACCCCTTGTGGAAAGAAGTATTTTTGTTTTGCTTCTGTAACTTATTTATCATAGAGTGTGTACCATGTTGCCTCTGGGGAGGATGGAGGACAACGGTGCCAATGGGGAGAATGGAGGACAATGATGTCTCTGGGGAGGATGGAGGACAACGTTGCCTCTGGGGAGGATGGAGGACAACGGTGCCAATGGGGAGAATGGAGGACAATGATGTCTCTGGGGAGGATGGAGGACAACGGTGCCTATAGGGAGGATGGAGGACCATGATGCCTCTGGGGAAGATGGAGGACCATGATGCCTCTGGGGAGGCTGGAGAACAATGATGCCTCTGGGGAGGATGGAGAACAATAATGCCTCTGGGGAGGATGAAGAACAATGATGCATCTGGGGAGGCTGGAGGACAACGGTGCCTGTGGGGAGGATGGAGGACAGCTTGTGGAGTGAGTTTTCTCTTCTGACACATTGATTCCAGGGATCAATCTCAGGTCATCATACCCAGCAGTAAGCTCCTTTAGTTGCTAACCTATCTTGCTTGCCCACTGTTTTGTTTTTTAAATGTTTTTGACACAGAGCTTCTTGTGTATATTCAGTTTGTAAACACAGGCACACATGTGAAGCTGGATTACATTTTAGGAGATAATTTTTACCACCACCTACGCTCCCACTTTGTAGCACCTTGATCCAGGAACTACACCAGCCATGCATCCTCTTACAAGAATTTTCCATGTTCATTGACTCAAAATGAGGGCCTCACAGGTGCTATATTTGAGTTAGAAACTATCTTCAAGGCCACGATGACACACAGTGTGAATGGCATATAAGTAAAGAGCTGTCTCCCAATGCCCAGTCTAGTAGTCTATGACCCGAAGGTAGCTTTCTCTATTGATACTCCTCAGCTCCCGTGGACGTACCCACTGTGGAAGATTCTGTCCACAGTAGGTGACGTGTGAAGTTTATGTTGCTTTTAACTTCTGAAGGAAAGTTTCGGAAAGATATTTATGGTTTTTGCTCTCCTTGTTTTTAAAACCCAGCAGGTTTCAGCAGGGATCATTCCTGGGATTACAGGCTTTTGAGAGCACAGCCTACCACATCCTCAAATCCGTGTGTGAGCATGCCTACAGCCTCATGTCAGGTGACACAGAGGGCTGCCTCATTGTGGGAACAAAGACTTCTTTGATTTACATTTACCAACATACCTGGCTCCACCTGCCTTCTATGACATTTCCCCTGGAGGTTTGTTTTCCAGATTTCGGTGGAGAAATAAAAGAGAACTAAATAATTACAGGACTTTGGATGTGTCAACCTTTCACTGGGGCAGAGTTGTTTTTATGCAAATTATTTCCCCACTTGCCTGTGGCTTAAAATGTTTCCTTCCTGGACCAGGGACTTGGAAAAATATCATTCGATTAAATTGTGTGTTACATATAGTGAATTAATTTCTTGAATACAATCCAAAGCAACTATGTGCTGGCACGTACAAGCAATTCATTTTAACAGATTAAAATGGGTGTGAACAGTTTAAAGGGACAGGTTAATCAATAAAGACATATCTAACTTGAAGTTTCTTCGCTCTTAAATGTGCCTGCTTTCCTTAACAGCGGTTTTGGGGACCAAAAGAAATGAGTTACAAATGTAAATTTCTTCCCAGCTGCCAGTCCCACCCGAGACGAGTTTCTCGCTTGCTGGATCTGCTCAAAGAAGTTGGGAAGTGAGGGATGCTTTGGAATAATTTAATGCACAATTAAAAATATAAGACAGAGAGACTCAGTTGACCTACATAATACAGAATTCACAAGCACACGGAGATGTAGGACCTCAAGTTGGATGGGGGCGCTTAGAATTGTTGGGGTGTGGATGAAAGATACAGGGAGTAGTTGCCGTGTTTAAGAGGAGGTAAAGGTGTGTGAGACGGAACAGGAAAATGCCAAATGGTCTTTGCCTTTCATTGTCAGCCATCTAATGTTTTCTGAAAAAAATTTAATAGGTTTAAACTTTATCTGACTTACCTTAGATTCAGGGTTAAATTTCTTTGCTGTGAAACTATGCCACAATGCAGTCCGTAGATAACTGAGACTTACATGTTTATTTGCTGAATGTCAAAAAGTGTGCATTTTAAATGTTAACTACCAATTACATCCGCACCTGCTTTTATGGCCAAGCACATTTACCTAGCCTATTCAGTTATCTCGTTAATATTTTCTCATAGTCAAGAGGAATGGAAGCTGTGTGGGACTCTGTTGGGCAAATCTGTCCTCCCTATTGGTGGAAAATCAAACTGCCACTTTGCCACCAAATTACAGCAAACAAAAGACCATATTCTCATACAGTGTTAAGGGTACACAAAGCACATTGTTGACAAAGGGATAAAAAAATTTAAAAGAGAGAAAAACATGTGAATCACAAGCCTGGATCATCTTTTCATACTTTCACGTTATTATTATTTATAACTTGGTAATTTCATATATGAATACAATGTTTGGACATATTCAATTGCTACTTCTCCTGGACGCCCTTCACATCCTCTTATTCCCTACTTCATATTTTCGTTTTTCTTACCTACTGTGTGCAATTAATGCTCTCCATATGAGAATGAATGTCGGGTCATCCAGTGGTTCATGGGCAACCCACGGTGGGCCACACCCTTGAAGACACTGACTCTTATTCTTTCAGCAACCGTCACCCGACAAAAGCTCCTAGGTTAGTGGTGGGTCTCATGTACCCCTCCCCTGTCCTGTTGGAGTGTTGGCTAGCTTGATTTTGTGTAGGTCCTACTCAGGCAACCAGAGTTACAGTGCATTCATAAATGTGAACTAGGGGCATTTCATTTGTATTTTAATAAATAAATAAAACTTACCTGAAGATGAGAGAGTAAATCAGCCTCACTGGTCAGCCTTACAGACCAAGCAGTGGACACACACCTTTAATCGCAGTAGCCACACTAGTTGCCATAGAAACCAGGAGGTGCATGCATTTAATCCCAGTCATGGAGAGGAATATAAAATGGGAGGAGACAGCTCTCAGTCAGTCTCATTCTGAGATTTCTGGAGGCAGGGTCGCCATTTCGGACTGAGGAAGAGGTAAGAGCTAGTGGCTGGCTGTTTTGTTTTCCAAGCTTCAGGTTGAACCCCAATTTCTCTGTCTGAGCTTTTATTACTTGTGCTTCATAAATTGAATGTAGCCTAGCTATGTCCATAAGATATTACTTCTCTCCAACTCCTGACTCTTAAAATCCTTCTGCCCCCTTTTTTATGATTTCCCTCAGCCTTGGACAGGAGATGGGATACAGATACCCCCGTTAGGATTGATCACTCCACAGTCACGTATTCTCTGCCCTTCGGTCAGTTGTGAGTCTCTATACTGGTCATCATCAATTGCAAAAAGAAGCTTTTCTAATGGTGGTGGGGAGGGATGCACTGATTTGGCATCACACATGGCTCAGGGTTGGAGGGGAGTTGGGTTCGTTTCACGCTCATAAGAAGTGTATCGTTCCATCACACCATGCCTTTCATTGAGTATCATTTCCTAGCGACTTCTACAGCAGTGATCTTAACCATTGATAGGATAAAGAGCATCCTTGAGAATCTGATGAAGGCTAAAGACTTGCCTTAAAAAATGCACCTGTGTGATGTATATATCACTTATACTCTCACTCGTAAGTCCTCTGGATGTTTGTGTCCAAATCCCTACATCTTTCATGTCTTTCAAAGACTTTTAAGGGAAATGCCTGTGTGTTGGGTAATATTACATTAATGGGGCAAAGATGTGTCACATTTGTTTATTCTGTACTTATTTAACAATGTAAGGATGTGTGTTTAATTAAGTAAAGATGTGCTGCATTTGTTTCACCTTGCCTGCCTAAAACACCTGATTGGTCTAATAAAGAGCTGGCCAGCCAATAGGAAGGCTGAGAAAGGATAGGCAGGGCTTGCAGGCAGAAAGAATAAATAGGAGAAATCTAGGTGAGAGAGAGAGAGAGAGAGAGAGAGAGAGAGAGAGAGGAAGAGAGAGAAGAAAGAGGAAAGAACAAAGGACACACTAGAGTAAGAAACCAGGCAGACACCAGTCAGACATCGAGAAGCAGTAAAAGTAAGATATACAGAAGTAAGAAAGGTAAGAAGTCCCAAGGCAAAAGGTAGATAAAGAGAAAAAGTTTAAGTGAAATGAGCTAGCCAAAAATGTACCTAAGCTAGACTGAGCATTCAAAACTAATAATAAGTCTCTATGTCATGATTTGGGAGCTGGTTGTTGGCCTAAAAGAAGAAGCTTGGTTCACCCTTATCCTAGCATGAGCCATGAGCTGACAGAACTGAGATTCTTCCATTATAACAATGCCACTCTGCACAAGTCAGATAGGAGAGAAACTACTGGTCATCATGGACCCAACATAAATAATGTATAAAATAAAAGGTGCTGTTTCTGTAGTAAAAGCACCTCTACTTAAAAAAAAAGGACATCTTAACACTCTTAGATGATTGAAAATGAAAATGTGCTGTTTTCCCTACCCCACACGAAGAAGAGACAGAATTTGTAAAATAACATTTGTACATCGTTGGAATTGCAATTCATTATTTCACTGAAGTTTTAAAATGCATACCTCGTTGCTCCATAGCCTTGGGGAATTCTTAAGCAAACTCTAGTGTTATAGATCAAACTACAAATTAGCGGTGAGATTACTTTTCTTCAACTAAATTTAAACATAGCCTGTTTAATGGAAAAAGGCAAGCTTTTTTTCTGAAGTCTAAATGTATGGCCCTCTTTTTAGAATGTACTCCTTGGATTCTATTACATATGCTTGACTGTAATGGATTGTGTATCTACTGGCTCTGTTACTAGAGACTGTTTGCCGTAGGATTTAAGGGATCCTTTATGCAAAGCTTTTGAGAGGCCTTTCCAAGGTGGCAGGGTATTTTACCTCTGCTCTGCAGCTGTCCTCACCAGGGCAGATGGTTTTCCTGGTGACTTGGCTTTCCAGCACAGCCTGTGGCCATGGCTAAACAAAAGGAGACACGGAACAGAGGAGAGACCAGAGACCTCTCCTGCTAAACAGGATATCACTCTGCATATCTGAGGTGAACATGACCACTTGCCCAGGAGATGAATAAGACAATGGGTTCTTTAATTCTCTAGAAAAATAGGCTGAACTAAAGTTTAAAGCATAGAAATACTAAAGACAATAGAAAACTTAAGAAAAATCATGGGACAAGTTTGAGATTGGCTATTCTCCATGTAGGTGGCAGGACTAAGCAGTTAGTCAGACAAGTCTGGAGGTCAAGAGAAAATATGAGACTCAAATTAAAATTTGGTAAAAACAGATGAACATTTAGTTGGATATTTGGGAAAGGTAGCAATAGCAGGTAAGAGTGGATATATAGGGTGAGAAAAAAACAAAATAAAAGATTTCAGTAGAAAATACATCATAAGGCTTTTGGATGGTTAGGCTAAGGACTGTAGGGTCAGCTGGGACAGACGTGTGAGAGTCTAGAACTCACAGTGCAAAGGTAAGTGTCTACGTCCATGAGCCCTCAGGGTTGGCAAGGTCAAACCTCAATGAGTTGTAGACGCCTACAGACCTTGGAAAACAGCAGGTGGAAAGGAGAACACAAACACGGCTCCCTGCACAGTCTAACTCCAACCTGGAAGAAAGCAAATAGGAAATTTATCGTGTAAAAAAAAAAGCAAATACATTATAAGCAATTGTATCAGAGGGACGGATACCCGTTCTCTCAACCAGAGATGAGGTGCTGAAAGACATGGATTCTGTGCCTGCTGTGACGTAAACACCAAGAAGTAGGGATAAATTGCGTGCTGGACTGTATAATTTACTTGGAATACTTGCCCCCTTCAACAGCTGATCAACTCAGCTCAGCGTTCATCATCTTGTGCCTCAGATACTTACTTTAATGCCAATTCTGTCCCATCATCCATGTGAGAAGATGCCACTGTACTTGTGGACCAGGGTCTTGACCCTTAGGAACTATAAACAATAATCGAGGAACTTGTATAGTAAAATGTAAACTAATAAGTGAAGTTTCAAAATGTGGTTAGCAAAAAGAAGTGAGAGATGATATATTATTAGTGTTTCTGGGATCATGGGAACTGTTTAGATTCTTTCAATATGGTTCATCTGCAGGCAAACATCCCAGTTCCTATACCCCACCACTTCTACAGATGACCACTATTAGTTTCTTAGCATTTAGGGAGCATGTAATGTGCATTCACCATCTGTGATTTGCCAGAGATTTAGGAAATCATACATTTTCTGTATATTTAATCTCTGTGTTTCTGCTGCCAAAATTCCAAGCCAGCTTCCTCCGCCTCCATCTGTTTCCAATCTGGGTTGGATTACTTAAAAGTCCTTCTTGGGCTCTTAGGGAGTTCTTCCCATCCCTGTTCACTAGCATGTTGTCAAATTATTTGTTGCATCGGGTTTTTGAGTACTAAATTTTCTTATTCAAGTTATTTGACATTCTCTCCCTGATTCCTGGGATGATACCCTCTATACTCTTTTTTCTGAATTTAAGTCTCACCCAGTAAGCTTTATATATATATATATATATATATATATATATATATATATATATATATATGCAACTATATGCAACTTATATATACATGTTTATAGCAATATATGTATGTAGGTATATATACATACATACACACATATGTATGGTGTACTTGACTTGGATTGGGCCCATCAAGGAATGCCAGTTTTATATAGTATGATGTGGGAGTCCCCTCTGTGTGCTGTGTTTACGATTAATGAATAAAGAAACTGCCTTGGCCTGTTTATAGGGCAGAACTTAGGTAGGCGGAGAAAACAGGACTGAATGCTGGGAGAAAGGAGGACAGAGTCAGAGAGGTGCCATGGAGCCGCCGCTGCTAGAGATAGACATGCTGAAACTTTGCTGGTAGGCCACGACCTCATGGTGATGCACGGATTAATGGAAATGGGTTAAATTAAGATGTAAGAGTTAGCCAATAAGACATTAGCACTAATGGGCCAAGCAGTGTTTAAATAATACAGTTTTTGTGTGGTTATTTTGGTTCTGGGTGGCCGGGACAAACAAGTATCCTCTTCTTCTACACTAATATTCTTCTGAAGTATTCCAGCCAGTATTGGTGACATATGTATATATACATACACAAATATATTTCAGAAATTCTACATTCTGTAAGATGTTACCTGAGTACAAATCATACTGAAATATGCCACTGTCTAAGTGTGTTATCCTTGCTGAATGTCATTAGTTGTATCATTTCAGATGTATAATTGTACCACATCACCCTATCTTGATTTTACCCTTGGTTTACTGATAAGGTTTGCCATGGTTGAATTCCTCCAACCTGGTACATCTTCTTATACAGGCTTGTCTACAGAGGATGTGGTCAGGTGAGGTGTCTCTGACCTCTCCATTGTATGTTCCCACAGTGTCCGTGTTTTTCCTTCATGGCGCATTGCCTGCCTGAAGCCATTTGATTTATTACTGTGCATATAAAAATATGTTTGTAGGTCACCATTGTTGCCAGACTTGAATCCTGTGACAGATAAGGATTGTGTTTCTAGCTGCATCTGCAGGACCAAATAAACTCCCTGAAGCCAAGTAAATGTGTAGCCATTTATACAAGGGAATCAGTGACTGGTTGTCTTAAGCCTTCACGTCACGAAATAACCATGACAGCGGATGGCACTGGCCACGCTAAGAGAGTACATCGCTGTTGTGGAGATCGTATCTGGGAATTTATGATTTTTCATGTCATTGTTCACCAGCTCCTAAATTCCAATGACTTGAAAGACCAGACACACATGTTGGATCTTAAAACACGGTGTCTGTAGGGTCTTGCAGCCTCACACCACACTCTTGCCTCTGCCGTTTGGGGAGCTATGAAATTAGCTTTTCATAGACGCTTTATCAGAAATGTCTGCCACACGCCACGTTAGATCAAGGCTATAGGGATTTCTTTCCCTTGGAATTCCTCCAGCTCAGCAGAACACAAGTCAGTAATCCACTGCCGGGGCACAGCTGAAGGAGAGCTTTCCGACCCTTCACGGCCCCACCCTGTCAGCGCCACCATTCCTGGGTTTGCTCTCTTCACCTGGGTTATCTCCTCAGCCACTCCTAGGCGTCCTGCTCTGGAATTGGCAACTGCTTTCTGGTCTCTCTGCATTCTCTATTTTTAAACCTTTAAAATGGCCTTTATCTACTTGTCGGTGGTGAACCTCCCAAAGCACACACGTGGAGGTGAAGGTCAATTTGCACGAGTCTGTCTTCTCTTTCTGCCCTGCGGCTTTCAGGGATCAATGGTGCTATCGGACTCAGTTTCAAGCTCCTTTACTCACTGAGTCACATCCTCCCCACATCCCTCTCCTGATGTCTCCTCCAGACGGCGAATCCAGGCCTCACCAATCACAGAGCCACTGGCAGTCACTAAGAACTAAAGCGCTGCCCAGCTGAGTGATGTCAGGATGAAGGCCAGGCGGAGTCCTCCCTGCAATTATTGGTCTTGTTAACAAAACAAAACGAAGCAAAAGCTAGGAATGGACATGGAAGGAAACTCAAAGCCAATTTTATTGGCATGAGAGAGAGCTGGTAAGGCAGGGCCACCTGGGATCTTAGAAGCTGCATGGGAGGAGATGACAAGAAGAGAAAAAGAAACGCTAGAGATTTATGGGCTGCCAGGAACAAGATGCACCTAGGAGAAGAACGCGGGCACGCAAGGAAAGGCGAAAGGATCCCGAGATGGGGGTCAAAAGTGCCCACCGGCTCCTGCATTGTGGCCTTCAGGAGCGCGTCTAACGCTCTGTTCTTCCACATCAAAGGGGGAAATATTTAACCATAATATCATTTGGGTTAGCTTTGTAGTCGGTTAGCATTCAGGTTATAGCTAAGATAAAAAGAATAATTAACTGATTTATTGTTGCCAGCTTGGACTTTACCTTTATGAGTAGCATGAAGGCCCTGCACGGATGTTTTGCCTCTCAGTTAGCTCCCAGTCATCTGGGGATCTTCACTCTTTATTGAAAGGATGGCACTGGTTAATGTTTTCCCTTTTATTGAAAATAGATTTTTTTTCCCTCACATAACATATCATGATTATGGTCTCTTCTCCCTCTGTTCCTCTTGGTTCTTCTGCACCTCCCTTCCCATCTGGATCCATCCCTTTTCTGTCTCTCATTAGAAAATCAACAGGCTTCTAAGGAATAATAATAACATATAACAAAATAAAATGTAATAGATAAAACAAAAACTATCGCATCAGCGTTGGACAAGATAAACAGAAGAAAAAGAGGCAAAAGAAGGTACAATGGAGTATTACTCAATTTTTAATTGCTGGGCAGTGGTGGTTCATGCCTTTAATTTTAGCACTTAGGAGGCAGAGGAAGGTGAATCTCTGTGAGTCTGAGGCCAGTCTAGACAACAAAGTGAGCTCCAGGATAGCCAGGACTATTTCACAGAGAAACCTGTTGACTGAGGTTTCTGTCCCACCCAGTCCTGAAGTCATTCAGTCCCAAAGAAACACACAGAGGTCTACATTAATCATAAACTGGTTGGCCTAGTAGCTCAGGCTTCTTATTAACTCTTATAACTTATATTAGCCCATAATTCTTGTCTGTGTTAGCCACGTGGCTTGGTACTTTTTCTGGCAAGGCAATCATATCGTGCATCCTCTGTGTCTGGGTGACAACTGCAGACTGACTCTTTCCTCTTCCCAGAATTCTCTTGTTCTCTTTGCCTCGCCTCTATTTTCTGCCTGGTTGTCCTGCCAACCAGGCTACTGACCAATCAGCATTTTATTAAACAAGTACAAGAAACAAATCTTTACAGGGTAAAGCCATTGTCCCACAGCAGAAAGCCTATTTCAAAACAAACAAACAAATGACATCATGAAGTTTCCAGGCAAATGGATGAAACTAGAAAAAAAAATCATCCTGAGTGAGATAACCCAGACTCAGAAAGACAAACATGGTATGGACTCATTTATATGTGGATATTATCTGTGAAGGCAATGATAACCAAGCTACAGTCCATAGGATCACAGAAGACAGGTATAGACTAAAGGATTAGGGGGAACAGATAGATGTCCTCAGAAGGGCAAACAGAATAGACAATTATGGATGGAATGGAAGGATCAAGCAGTGAGGGGGAGGGGTGAAGTGGATGAGGGAGAGAATACAGAGAGTTAAAATTAAGGGTAGTTTGAGGGGTAGTATGGAATCCTAATGAAGTAGAAGCTTCCTAAACTATATACATATGTGAAGGTGATCCAAATGAGCATGTTAAAAAATGAGGATGCAGAGTTTCAATTGGCCATCTTATGTCACCAAATGAAGCTCCCAGCACCAGGATTGGGTTACATCCAGTTAAGTTGTTGGCCAAAGGGATCCCATGGGAGTCCCCAAACAACTATAGGCACTGGTTTATTTTTAAACTATTGATGAAACGCCAGCAATTTACAATGTGTTAAGATCAACTTGGAGAGTTAATACAATGCTTGATAGCTGTCCCCTTCTATATTATTTAATCCCCTCGCTACCAATGCTTTGCTGACCACGGATTGGGCCATTTGTCATATTCTATCTTCATATGCCTGTGAAACTAATAGCTACGCGGGTTCTTCATTCCTTGCTGTCCTGTTAATGTTTCCTATCAACAAGGTTCTGTTTTGTGAGGACTTAGGCCAACATAGAATAACCCAGGTAATTGGCTTGACAGGTGAGAGTTTCAGGATTCCAGGATAAAGAAGGATGCATAGGTATGGGACCCTGCAGGAGTCAGGATGGAACAAGAGAGATGTCCTTGTAAACACAGTGGAGCCTGACAGATTTGGAGTGGGGAAAACTCCTCTACTACTCTTGGACACCATAACTTAATATTCTCTTCTATACAAAAAATTGCAGTAAATAGCTTTAAGTTATTTTACTATTTATCATATAATAAACATTTCATCCACATGAAATTAGTTCAGAGAACTTCTTGCGGTATCATAATAGGTCACGTTCATTTAAGCACACTTTTAGTGCAGTTCACACTTCCAGCCTGTGTGTGTGTATGCTTTCGTGAGTGCATGTTCACACGTCAGTATATAGGCCAGTGGTTGATGTCAGGTATCTTTCTTGGTCATTTTCTAACTTACTTCCTGAGACAGTCTCTCATTGGAGCTCACTGATTTGGGAAGACTGATGTGGGATTCCCCTCTGTATGCTGTGAATCCCATTGAGGGTAGAATAGAGCTAGGTGAGGAAAACTAAACTGAATGCTGGGAGAAAGGAGGTGGAGTCAGGGTGAAGCCATGTCGCCCTGCCAGAGACAGACACCAGAACTTTACCTGGTAAGCCACAGGCTCGTGGTGATACACAGATTAATGGAGATGGGTTAAATTAAGATGTAAAAGTTAGCCAATTAGAAGCTAGAGCTAATTGGCCCAGCAGTGGTTTAAATAATACAGTTTCTGTGTAACTATTTCAGGAGTCTGGGTGGCCAGGAAACTAACAAGCAGCCTTCTACTACAGTAGACCAGTTAGCCAGCAAGTCCCACGCACCTTGCTGTGCCTACCTCCCAAACTCTGATACTACAAATGCATGCCACCTTGCCCAGATTTTTGTATGTGTTCTGGAGATCAAGTGCAGATACAGATGTTCGCATGGAAAGCACTTCAACAACCGAACCACCTCCCCAGCTCTCTACTCCCTCCTTGAAACAATAAAAAGAACTTGTAATCACACACCGATTGAAAAGTCAATGGGATAGAACTTGAGGCATGTAACACATGTTACACTGTGTGCTTATTTCGATATTTATCTGCTCAAGACATAAAACCAGGGAGACAGTGTTGCTAAAGTGATTATTTGACAATGATGTACAACTGAATATGACCCAGGGGAGCCTCTCTAGTTTATAATGTGTTTATGGGTTTAAAATATATCATTGAAAATCAACAGTAACCATGCAGTGCTGCTTTGGAATTCTTAGACCAAACGAAGATATTTGAGGGAGGATACTTTGACATTGTTTTGAATTCTCTAGGCTTCACAATAGTAAAAAGCAGGTCAACTTTTTTTTTTTCAGTTTTACTGGAATTTTAAATGTTTTAACTGCGCCTCCCTTTCTTGCCAGCACCCAGGAGAGATCACTTCACCATTACCCTGGGGACTCTCTGGGTCTCCATTGGGACACTTTCTGTGTGCCTGGAACAAAATCATGTAGTTTTTAAATGTGTGTGTGTGTGTGTGTGTGTGTGTGTGTGTGTGTGTGTAAGTGTACATCACTACAGTTGCCTTTAGAGGCCATAAAGGGCATGAGATGCCTTGGAGTTGGGGTTATAGGAGACTGTGAGCCACCTGCCATGGGTCCTGGGAACTGAAGCTCTCTGCATTCTTAACAGTTGAGCCATAGCCACAGTCCTCATATTATGTAGATTTAAAAGTAAATGTCTACCATATAGATTTCTATCATTCACACGTACTTATGACATTCTGCGCCCATTTCAAAGCTTTGCACACGATCCCCTGTTTAATCCTCCCAAATCTCTAGTTTCCAGGTGACTGAATGGGGCTCCAAGAACTCCTATTACCTGTGTATGTACAACGGCTTTCAGGCCTCAGACTCGGCTCCTGCTTTTAAGTGGCAGGCTTTTGATCTAACATCTTCAAGTCTCGCTCCCTCCTCCCCTGCATAGGATAAGAGTGTCTGCCTCTCACACACATCTGTTACCTGTTTCCTTTTCATCTCATCCCCAGCTGGGCAAGACCTCTATTGCGCCCTTAATTCCCCAGACTCACTTGCCTCTCTCCTTCTTACTCTTTAAGACCATTTTAGAAATTACCAGGATGTGTTTCTCAACGCTTCTCTTCACCAAAGCTCACACCAACACTAAGCCAACCCTCCCTTGTGCTCCCTTAAGTCCTGACTTCACTTTTATCTAGACCCTAATATGCTCAACTGAAGTATTCTGTCTATGTGTTTGTCCCCCAAACCATCCTAGATCTATTTGGAAGGATTTTATTTTCACCTTTATGCCCCTAAAAGCCAGCACCATGCCTGAAATACAGAGTAGAAGCTCAAAACATATCTCAGAACGATTTAGAAAAAAAAAACAAAAACAAAAACAAACAAACAACAAAAAAAACGGGATCTCAGAGTGTAACATGACGGGGCCAGCTTGTTGGGGTTTCTGTCCCGCCCGGTACCCCACAACTGGCAACTCCCAAAGAGAAATCACACACAGGACTCCATAAGGTTATAAACTGATTGGCCCATTAGGTCAGGCTTCTTGTTAACTCTTATAACATATATTACCCCATTATCCTTATCTATGTTAGCCACATGGGCTCAGTACCTTTCTCAGTGTGACAGCTTACATGTTGCCTCTTCGGTGTTCTACGCAGGAATGGCTGAGTGCTTCCTGTGTCCCAGAATACTCCCAGTCTCTTTGCTCCACCCTTACGTCCTGTCTGGCTTTCCCGCCTCTACTGCCTGCCTGACCAATCAGCGTTTTATTAAAATATGATTGACAGAATACAGACAATTCTCCTGCACCATCAGAGCTGGCACAATACCCGAAGTTCAAAAGGCTCACTAACTCATTCATCACGCGCATGGCTCTCTGCCCTGTGTGTCCCAATCCTTTCCTGTACCACATGTCTCCAGACTGCAGAAAGGGCTGTGTGTGATGAGCTTCACCTTGCTTCTCAGCTTCCTGAAGAATTAGCCTTTTTGTTGGTTTTGTTTTGTTTTTTTGAGACAGGTTTTCTCTATATAGCTTTGGCTGTCCTGGAACTCACTCTGTAGACCAGGCTGACCTTGAACTCACAGAGTTCTGCCTGCCTCTGCCTCCCAAGTGCTGGGATTAAAGGTGTTTGCCATCACTGCAAGGCACTATAATTAGCCTTTTGTATATGTGACCATTGAAGTAATTGGTTGTTGTCAAGAGTTCCAGTGCTGTCCACAAATGTATTTTATGAATACATGGACAATGCCATTTTATATTTTAATAAACAAAATATCAGGGCGCTTGAGGGACCTATCTCAGTGAATAGCCAACTACACTCAACATTTTAGTGCTGATTAACAGTCTCTGAAGAAGCCGTCTTGCATATGGTGACAGTACATAGTTTGGCTGAGTGGAAAGACCATAGAGGAGGGATGTGGGGGTGGGGGGGTTTTCTCCATGGAGACCCCCACTGGAGACAGTCTATCTAAAGAGGTTCCTTTACCAACTGTCACTATGGAAACGTCCTGAACAAAGGACCCCTGAGTTCTTAGTCCGAATTTCATCTGAGTTTTGTTAGTCCAGAGCCAGCCACTCTGATGTCTGCCTTTTTATTTTTAATTTAGCTGGGACAAATGTCTACATCCAAGAAGTTTTCAACCCGAATGAAATATGGTGTGGGCTAGTAAGATGCCTTCCAAAAAGCTTTTGCCGCCTAAGTTAAGAGTAGGTTAAATGACTTTGACAAGTGTCTTAAAGAGGCAGATAGGGGCCTATCGGGTTTCTCCCTGTCCCTCCACCTGGAATGATTGTGCTGGGCTTGTGG
This sequence comes from Myodes glareolus, assembly GCF_982192425.1. Classification (NCBI taxonomy): domain Eukaryota; kingdom Metazoa; phylum Chordata; class Mammalia; order Rodentia; family Cricetidae; genus Myodes; species Myodes glareolus. Next base: position 6,728,129 of record NC_142049.1, on the reverse strand, counting down.
AGATCTGCAGACTTTTGGCATGAAGCACACATTCCATGAATGATAGTTGGAATCATAATTACTGATTTTTTTCCTTTGGTCAATTGACTAGACTCAGTTTTACTTCTTAGGTTTAGACTAGTGATGCGTTGGAAATATTCTTGAGTCTTTCTGGGTGTTAGTCATGAACTTCCTCTGTCTATCCATGAAGAGTGAGCTTAGGGATTGTGATATGAATCGGACAAGGGAGAATAAACCTTCAAAGTCAGGGCATTGAACTGAGGGGAAGGAGAGAGACAGAGGGAGTGGACTTGACTGTTCAGCGTTCTCTTTCCTTCCAGCGATGCATATTTTGTGTCTGATGCATACTTTGGTGTTGTTTCTAGCTTCCTTAATAAGACAACTCCGGTTCCTATCTGTTACTGGTATCTAAACAGAATGAGTATGATTATCATCCATGAGTAATTAGCAATCAATTTAATTTTTAAATTATTTTAAATTTTCATTCCAAATAGTCACAGAAGGGTTGTAAATTGTTCACAGACTATCTCTCTGATAACTACACAACATTAAATATGTGCATTTTCAGTCTATACTGTGCATTTTCTCAGTCTTTCCCGACCTATCTACTTTTTGAGCCCTATTCTTAGTATAAATCAAAGTAGGATCAGATTGACATAACCATGTCACCGGCCGAATTCGGGGTGGCCTTGAAGTTTTTTCTGCTATGCTGTCTAGTCACTTTTAAATTCATCCCCATGCAAAGTCTCAGGACAGAAACAAAATGTGGAGACATCCTTTAGCAGAATATAACATGGGAGCCTCTGTTCCAAGACCCAAGAAAGTCATGTTGCCCCCCAAGCCTCATAAAGACAATCTGATTACCTGAGTCCTTCTCTACAGTCTGGTCTTCTGAGTACCCGCAAGGACCTCTCATTGCTCTGCGTACAGCTTTCCAGGCATTTGCTAGACCACTTCAAGTTTTTCCACATTCCTCTTGAGAACCAGTTCCCAAAGGAGTCAATACCACGTTGTTAGATGTGGTCAGTGTAATGACCCCATTCTCTGGTACCGATTTTCCATGTCAAGCAAGCGTTCATTGCTGTGGGAAATGCCCAACAGAGATAAGCTACAGGGAAGGAAGGTTTATGATGGCTCTTGGGTTCCGATATTTCAGTCCATCACGGTGGAGGGGCAGGGTAAGGCAGAGCCGTTCACATCATGGCCATCAGAAAGCAGACACAAACATTCCTCTGCTCTCTGAGCCTCCGGTCTGTGGGACAGGACAACTTCCATTTAAAATAGTACTTCATCTATCCTCTCTGGAAACTTCAGAGATGTATCTTCGTTTTCTTCTAGGTGCTTCTGAATCTATTCAAGTTGACAAGATTAAACAACGTGAGTTTTATGACAAGTGCCAGTCATGTGGAAATGTGATTTTAAAAGCTAAGGGCTGTAAATGTTGGAGGACCTAGGAAGTCCTGTTCGTCAGTCTATTCTTAGCCTTTCCATAATAATATTTTCCTCAGGCATAAACCAAGACATCTATTGCGTGAACGGATTTAGAGGAAAGTGAGACTGTAGTGAATGGCATTTTTAACTTTTTGACTTGGCTGGGAGGAGAGGAATTCAAGTTTCTATTACCTATTTCTGGGGGAAAATGTAGGAGGGAAAAGGGGGAGTGAGAGAGAAAACTGGACAAGAGATACTTTCTAGCTTCTGAAACCACTTAGTCTCCTTAAGTTCAAACTACTCACAAATGCCAAAGCATCAGACTTCAGGGTATCATATACTGAACTCCAATAGCAGGGAGCACACATTGAAGAATGGGCTCTGGTTAAATATTAACACCCAGGTGACTTTGTAAATCATTCACCTGCTTTGAGTCCTCCTTTTTCATTTGTGTATAGTAAAGAGATGTATCACAGGATAAGAGGAAAGTGAACAGCATGTCGCTAAACCAAACATAATAACTGGCAAGGCGTTCACAGAACAGTTTTCTTCATTCTAAATGCATCACTGAAAGAGGTAAATAAAAAAAGAACAAGGAAAGAGGTAAATAATATATTAAAATTTACAGCAGAAGCACTAAAATATTATGGGGATGTTTAAAACTTAATTTAACTTAATTTAACTCAAATGCCCCTATTTCCATCAACTTGAAGGAATCAATACATGCTCACTACTCCCAGGTTTTGGTCCATGACCTCACCTGAAGGACCTCGTTCTCGAAGGTCTTCTCAGTCATTTGGTAGAGCTCCTGTCTCACCATCACCCAGGAATAAGTTCGGCTTCTCCTATTCGCCTGCCTGCTAGTTAATGTCCCCTGCCCTGGGCACGTTCTGTTCCTCCACTGCTAATGTTTTGGCTGCCAAGTCTCTTTCACAGTTTGATTCTCCAACGTTAACCCCCAAATCCATGCTGTGTCAATGTCTCCCTGGACCAGTGTTATACATCCACCATTATGACGCACAAGATCAGAAAGAGAGCCCTTGTAATATCCCTTCTTCATACTGTGTTCATTCCCTGGAAGATGGTATTGATAATGAGACATTTAAAAAAGCATCAGACAAAATAGAGCACTGGATCCTGAACTCACCTTTGTCCTACCCTGCCACTACTCTGACTCTCCTCACCCTCCCAATCCATCCACCCACCCTTTCCCTCACCCATCCATCACCTCCATAGTCTCCAAAACCTAGTTTCCAACCACATACACAAAAATCCCTTCTCTCCCAGCCCCATGCGTTTCTCTAGCCCTTGTAAACCCCCTACAGCTCAAAATGCTCTGAATACTAAACACATATATAAGGTCTTTATTCCGTACTTTACATATATTTTCTCTTATAACTTTACAACAACAATCTAAGGCAAGTACTATACTAAAAATCATAGGACAATTGGGAAATAGACACACGCATGAGGGCGTTTGCTTGTTTTGGAATGGGTGATTGATGACAGAGCCAAGATTTGAACCTGCATTTTATATTTATTTCTTTAGGTCTAGATCCCTTAATCACTCCATAATCTTGCTTCTTTAAGAAAAACCAACTATTATATTGTAGGATAGCTATAGTTTTACTCTTAACTCTCCCCTAAATTATGAGTTCATATAACTTAATCTGATGATATTTACTTAATAGGCATTTTTTTTAACTGCTCTTGTGGTCTTCCTTCCTCTTTGAGACCTGATTGTTTGACTTTTTCATAGTCCCAGATCCCACCACTGCACAAAACTTATAGTGTCTTTGATTATCAACGGCAAAATCACTAAGGACATTAATACCAATAAGAAAGCAAGGGCAAGGAAAGAAATTAATGAAATATAAAAATACTAAGTAATTTGGGTATATACCCAAAGGATGCTCAATCATACCATAAAGACATGTGCTCAACTATGTTCACAGCAGCATTATTTGTCATAGCCAGAAGCTGTAAACAACCTAGATGTCCCTCCGCCAAAGAATGGATAAGGAAAATGTGGTACATTTACACAATGGAGTACTTCACAGCAGAAAAAAATAACGACTTCTTGAAATTTGTGGGCAACTGGATCTAGGAAACATCATATTGAGTGAGGTAACCCAGTCTCAGAAAGACAATTATCATATGTACTCACTCACAAGTGGTTTTTAGACATAAAGCAAAGAAAAACCAGCCTACAAATCACAATCCCAGAGAACCTAGACAACAAAGAGGACCCTAAGAGAAACATACATGGATCTGATCTACATGGGAAGTAGGAAAAGATAAGATCTCCTGAGTAAATTGGGAGCATGGGGACCTTGGAAAAGTGTAGAAGGGGAGGGAAGAGGAATGTGTAGCTCAATAAAAACAATTTTAAAAGATAAATAAAAAGGTTTATCATTGAAATAAAACTAAGCATTATTATAAGTATTATAAGACTATTCTCTTGTTTCTTTCTTTCTTTCTTTCTTTCTTTCTTTCTTTCTTTCTTTCTTTCTTTTCTTCCTTCCTTCCTTCCTTTTCTTCTTTCTTTCATTTCTTCTTTCTTCCTTCCTTTTTACCAGCCATCATAGGTCTTTTTAAGAAGGGTCCATCCTTTTTTCTTAGGTAGAAGAGAAAAAACATGCTTTATGTTTGTCAGTTTTTTGTTTTGTTTTTTATTTCAGTAGGGTATTGAATTCCAAGCTGCCTGGATAAAATCCTGCAAGCACCAACAGCACCGTCTGCCTCAAGTGATTCACTGCCTTTAATCCTGAACTCAAGTTGATTAATGCACCAGTACTTGTGGGGACATGCTTGACATCAGAGCAAAACAGCTTGCTTTGTACAGAAGAATGGCCTAGGAGACTACTGCTGTAGTTCATGGGACGCCTAGGCTACAAAAACAATGGCAATACGTGTCCTTCCGAGAACGTACAGCCATCTCTACGAAGAGACTCACAAGGTCCCTGTGATGCTCCACAGACACTCCCTCGTTACCTGCCTGAGTTCAGGATTTAAAAACTTGAGCACCCAACAGAGTTGAATAGAAATGAGGCTGAAGGATATATCATGAAAGTCCCTGGGTGGGCTCTAAGCAAATCTAGTGTTTCCATGGCAAACACAGAACTTAGGGAGACACCAAATATTTCTGTCTGCCCCATAAATGAAGCGGTGGCCATAGATTTGTCAGGAAGCTCATAGCGGTTTTAGGACTGCTCAATTCTGTGATCCCTTTTAAGGCTCTGTTGCTACTTTTAAACTTGTAAATTCTGTATTAATTTTCCTAAGGAGCTATTTCCCATTACATTATCTAGTTTTCAGGACTGAAAGAACCTGAATTGGTCTCAGCTCTAAGCAGATTATTCTGCAAGATGTGGCCCAATCTTTCCAGATGACTCAGGGGTGGATGATTTAACTTCATCCCCTGGCTTTCTTCTTCCTCACCCTTTTTTGGTGCTGGCATGGATTTCAGGAGCTGTCTACTATGGTCCCCAAGAAAAAAATGAAACCCAGGCAGGAGAACTCTTTCCCACACTGAAGGGTCAACTAAGGGATACATTTCCTGCCATTTTCTTAGTAAAGACTTTCCCGGACTCTCTGTGCCATCAACTCGTACCCCAAAGTCATCCCAGGCATGCTAGAAATGAACCACAGAGGTAGGAAGGATTCTGCACATTCTTTACACTGAGAACAGAATTTTACCCCCACATTCTTAAAATCCATACTTAAAAAAAAAAAAGAAAAACAGTCCTTACGTATAACTTGGAGAAAAAGAAGTACATCGTACTCATCCCTGAACCAGTAGTGTGTCTGTTATAGGCATTTAACCAATTTTAGCCTCATAAATGGACAAATCATCTATGAAATGTGAGAGGTGAAATATTAGGAGAGGAAAAGAAACCTGTAATAAGTAGAGGAGAGAGAGAGAGAGAGAGAGAGAGAGAGAGAGAGAGAGAGAGAGAGAGAATGATGCCAGGGCATGTAACTTTGAACAGTGTGAGCGAAATCTACTGCAAACATTAAGTAGCTGTAACCCCTGTTCTGTCTGAGTTATAAGAAATTAGAGATTTCTCAAGAAGGGGTTCTTGCTACCCTGGAAGGAGGTCACCTCCTTATCTTGCAGTTTTCAATGGCCCAAGGGGTTTTGGCGCTCAAAGGAAAATTGCCAAATAAGGAAAGGTCAATATTGACCTCGAGATATGTTTGTTTTCCCTTCTGCCTGGAAATTGCTCCAATCGCATTGAATTCGTGGGTGACCATAAAGCTCTGAGAATTAGTTCAAAGAAATTGCTTACAGGGAATGATAGCTACCTCAGTGCAAATACCAACAGGATAAAAGTAGCTTTGTTTCTTCAGTTCCTCTACTCGGCGCAGCACCAGGGACAGCAGATCCAAACACTCTTCACTTTGTATTTTATACTCACAGTCTCTAAAATCGGCACATCCACCTGATCAGGTTTCTTAGCCTCCACACAGAGATTTGAGCGGCGCGCTGTACTTTACAATGCAGTTCCTTTACCCAGAAATGTCCTAATGTGCCCTGAATTACTTCTCCAATCTCTCTTGCTTCTAAGGCTCTTTGACCCAACTCTGGGCAATCCGTGTGGAGCTGCGTACTGAGAGCTGTGCACCCAGCAGAGAACGCAGACCAGGCTCTGGGTCTGGATGATGCTGAAAGTGGCTGGATGCTAAGGGAAGCACCCCGGGCCTGGAAAGTCCGCAACACAGCTGGGGATTGGTTCACAGCACAGCGGGGCAGTGACAAAGATCACAGGCAGGAGCTTGTGCCAACTGGTGAGGCTGGTGCACTTCATCCTGCATTCCTGTTCCCTGACCTGTCCTCCGTCACAATAGTGTGATTACTCATACGTTATTTCTTTTTCTGTTGTTTTTGCTTTTGTTTTGTGTTGGGGAGGTATGAGACAAGGCCTGAAGCTATAGCCCAGGCTAGCCTGGAACATTGGGAGATTCTATTCTCTTAGCCTTTCTTGTGCTGGGACCATCACAACTGCGAGCTATCACGCCTAGATTTCACACACACACACACACACACACACACACACAAGCAAAGCTAAAATGCAAACTTGTGCTTGCAGCTGCAGCGATGCCATGTTTAAAAAACCCACATGACAGAGTCAGCCGAGACTGTTCTAAGGAACGCAAGTTGCTTTTCCTCTCTTGAAAACATTGTGATGTACACGGGCCTTTCAAATTGATCATACTTGTCATTATGCACCTATTTTCATGACCACTTGGTTAAGATTTATCCCACTAAATTGCAAGAAGTGTGAGTGAAGGAAATATGTTCAATTTTAACATTGATGTTGATGTTTTATGCAAAATTTGCCACGTAACAAGTTCTGGAAACATTATTTGTATATATGAGTAGATAACTGAAACATTTTAAATGATTAATGTTTTCTCATTGTGTATGTAAGGTGTCTTACTTGCATCTGTGTCTGTGCACTAGGTGTGTGCTTGGTACTGACAGAGTCTAGAGATGGAGCCCTGGAACTGGAATTATAGCTGCTATGCTATCGAATTAAGCTGCTATGCTAGGAATTGAATCCGAGTCCTCTGAAAGAGCAGCCAGCACTCTTAGCCGCTGAGCCATCCCTCCAGCTTGAAGCATCTTTAAAGCACTATATCTCTTCTACGCTGTGGCTAAAACTGGGTAGGAGAGAAAATATGTCATCTAGATAGAACTGGGCACTGTATTTGGTGTTTATCAATTTTCTCTTAGTAACATTGAATTCCCATGCTAACATTTCTGGGGTTTGGGATCCAGAGGTATCACTTAATCTATAGGATTTTGATGAAATTAAAATAACACAGCAGATGATAAAAGGCAGGAGGCAAGCTCTGTGACGGTAACATGTTAGCTCTGTGACGGTAACATGTTAGCACTGTGACGGTAACATGTTAGCCCTGTGACGGTAACCATGTTAGCCCTGTGACGGTAACCATGTTAGCCCTGTGACGGTAACATGTTAGCCCTGTGACGGTAACATGTTAGCTCTGTGACGGTAGCATGTTAGCCCTGTGACGGTAACCATGTTAGACCTGTGACGGTAACCATGTTAGTCCTGTGACAGTAACCATGTTAGCCCTGTGACGGTAACCATGTTAGACCTGTGACGGTAACCATGTTAGCTCTGTGACGGTAACCGTGTTAGCTCTGTGACATTAACCCATGTTAGCTCTGTGACAGTTACCCACGTTAGCTCTGTGACAGTTACCCACGTTAGCTCTGTGACAGTACCCCATGTTAGCTCTGTGAGAGTTACTCACGTTAGCTCTGTGACAGTACCCCATGTTAGCTCTGTGACAGTTACTCACGTTAGCTCTGTGACAGTACCCCATGTTAGCTCTGTGACAGTTACTCACGTTAGCTCTGTGACAGTACCCCATGTTAGCTCTGTGACAGTACCCCATGTTAGCTCTGTGACAGTACCCCATGTTAGCTCTGTGACAGTACCCCATGTTAGCTCTGTGACGGTTACCCACGTTAGTTCTGTGACGGTAACCCACGTTAGCTCTGTGACATTAACCCATGTTAGCTCTGTGACGGTAACCCGTGTGAAACCACTCACTGTTGAGAGTCAGCAGCTGGAGAATGTGCCAGAAGGCTTTCTTCCCTCAAGGACTATGCTTCTCTTGAGCTTTTGAAGCACACATGTCCAGATTATAGAAGCAGTCATAACACACATCCATACACACAATAGCTGCAATAGTTACAGGCGGTGTGGTTTTTAAACTGTGGGTTATGCGGTGCTTAGGGGGTGTATCTTAGTGTGTCTGGAAGCCATGTGACAGTGGCTTTGGCCTCTAACCCCTTGTTTCCCACTTAGAGGACCGATAGTCTAATTCCAACCCTGCTATTTACTAGCTTGATAACCTTGCATAAAAATCTCGGCCAATTTCCAAGGTGATCCTAGTCTCCTAAACTGTTGCTGCAAAACTTCACAAGGATTGTAAATTCCTACATTAAAACAAGAATAAAGACCTGAAATCAACAGCCTGAAAAAATAATTTACTCAATTCAAGAGTAAATTAATCCCAAACACAAGGAAGGAAATAATATAGGGCAGCATAGAAACAAATTAAATACAGAATGCAAAATTAGTAGAGAAAAGTCAATAAAGCAAAAGTGCCCTCTCTGAAATGCTCAACAAGACCAAGAAGCCTGTTACGATGAAAAGAGGAAAAGGAGGAAGAGAAGGAGGAAGAGAAGGAGGAGGAGGGAGGGAGGGCAGGCAAGAGAGCCCATAAATTAAAACCATCAGGAATAAAAGACAGAATAACATCAGAATACGTTGAAAATAAACAAAGAGATTATTAATGACCAAAGATGTCTCTCAAAAAAAAAAAAAGACCTAAGCTTGGTTGATTCCCTAGTGCCACAGGATCTTTGAGTAAGAATTTACATAAAATCTTCACAAGTTTTTCCCTAAAGTGGAGAATACTTCCCAGCTGATTTTTGAGACTGGCATACCCTGTTAGCAAAGGCAAAATAAAGATAACACAGAAAGAAAGCAATTACCAATTGTCTATCTTCTACTATAAAAGGTAGAATGTTAACATGTAAAGAAGATCACATACGATGTGGGGCAGGATTGACAACCTGAGTACACACAGAATGGCATCCCAAATGCAAATGGGCAAAGGGGTCGCTTTAGCATTTCTTCAGAGAAGGGCTGCACACCATTTCCACCCGGCACCTGCCTGGACCCAACCCTAGGGGACTGAGAGGCAGGGCTCAGTGCAGCAGGAGAGGCACAGGATTTTAGTGGAGATTTAGGGTCGGCCTCAGGGTGACTTCAGCCTGGTCACATGACTAGCTTCAAAGCAGAAAACCTGCAGGATCTGCTCTGCCTCAGGGCCACTGCCATTTGATTAGGCTCATCTTTGGCTTCTCTGTGATCAGGTTGTCATTCTGTCCCCAAAGAGCAGAAGCTCTCTCACCCCAAGTGTTTCCCATATGGAATATGCAAACTTAGATTCAAAATGTGTGTGTGTGTGTGTGTGTGTGTGTGTGTGTTTGTGTTGTATCATTTGCACATAAGGCATTTCCTGTCTTGGCCTCTGTGAGACTAATGAATGACATTACTTTTCTCCCTAAATACTCTCCATGCTTTGTGTGCCAAAGTGAAAAGAACCAGCTCCTTCGCTGTCGGATGTGAGTGTATGCAAATGGCATGTCTTCCCTTAATTATGCTCCTTGATTCATGGCAGCATGTGGTGACAGTATCTCCCCTCCATGTTCAGAAGAGAAGCCTGGGTGGTTGGGGGAAGGATAGGAATGCCAAGCAGTTTGGTTATCCCAGGATTAGTGAGCTAGGTGACGATAACAGGGCAAAGAACTGACCCCCATCTCCAAAGGGTCAAGTGCTCAGCATGTTACTCTATTTGTAGGATGAGGGATTACCAACCACATTTAACCCCACTCCTCCCCCAGCAATAAAACTGGTTTCCTGCAGTCAGCAAAAGAATGGTCATTGCGACTGCAAACTTCTTTGCAATTTTCTAAGTATCTTTCTGCTACCACATGGCAGGACACGGCTTCCCGCACTCATTTAATGCGGACAAGGCACTTTCTTAGGCAATGTGTTTATTTCTGTTGCTCATGAAGAACTTGAGGCTGAGACACATAGTTTGCTCATAGTCAAGGGTGGTGAGGTTGGGACATTTGTGTGTGTGCATGAATATGTGTGTATACATGTATGTGGGTATGTGTGCATACATATGTATATGTGTGCATGCATATGCGTATGTGTGCATGTATATGTGTATGTGTATATATGTATGTATATGTGTATGTGTGTGCATACACGTGTATGTGCGTTTGTGTATGTGTGTACATGTGTGTGTGTGTGTGTGTGTGTGTATTTGAGCATGTGTTTAGGTCAGAGGGCAACCCCTTGGGTGTTGTAGTTTAGACACCATCCAGTTTTTTTCTCTTATCAGCCTGGAGCTCTCCATGTAGGCTTGGTTGGCTTGCCAGAAAGACCCAGAGATCCGTCTGTCTCACCTTTCCCGCACTAGGATCAGGAGCTCTGCCTCAATGCTTGGCTTCTTAATATTTTAAATCAATATTAAGTTATAAGAGAAATTAAGTATTCACAGGCATCACGCCAAGCAACAGACACTGTGTTACCTATTCCTCATTTAAACGTCAGTCTTGTGAATAGATGTTTCCCCCTTTCACAGATGGAGTTAAGGCTCAGAGAAGTCAGGATGCTTAATTCCTAGCATCTGCATGCAGCAGAGCTGAAGGCTGTACTTAGTTCTGACTAGGACCAGCTCTCCATCTTCATGACACTGCGACTGTTCTTTGACCAGTGCTGTTTGGCTGTATCTAAGAGACTCTCCCTCTCCTTGATCTCCCAGACGTTTCAATTGTTGACACCTGTTACCAGAGCATCTCTCTAAAGGGCCCTCCTGTTTGAAGGAGGGGGCTGCTTTTTGGTTCCTGGCCATTTAGCCCCGAAATAATCACACAGAAACTATATTAATTAAATCACTGCTTGGCCCATTAGCTCTAGCTTCTTATTAACTAACTCTTACATATGAATTTAACCCATTTCTATTCATCTGTGTATCGCCACATGGCAGTGACTGACCAGCAAAATTTCGGCATGTCTGACTGTGGCGGCTCCATGGCTTCTCTCTGATGCCGCCTCCTTTCTCCCAGCATTCACTTTAATTTTCCCTGCCTAGCTCTTGCTATATGCCCAAAGCAGTTCCTTTATTTATCAATGGTAATCACAGCATACAGAGGGACATCCCACATCACCCTACTGTGTGAAGAACATCACTCTGAATACCCTTCAGTGCACAGCCATCACGGCAAGTGGATGCCCCAGTCTTGACCATTAGCAGTGGATCACTGGTCTTTGATTCTATTTGGTTCTAAAGGCACTGGATGGCTACCCTTGCTTTCTTCTTTCTTAACCAGAAGGAATCTGCCCATCATCTTCTCTTCAGTCTTCCTTCTGGCTTTAATGAAGTCCTGGGTTAAATTCTCCCCAGCCAATACCATTAACATGATTTCTAAGGTACCTTGAAACATTAAAACGCTTCTTCCTGAAATAATGATTAAGAATTCCAAAATGACCACTGCGAAGCCTGACAGCGAGCATGGGGCTCTTCTGATCGTGTGATCCTGTACATCCGCACAGGTCACATACCCCTGGGACCAGGCTGGTACCTGGCATTATTTTGACTAGAATTTTGGAATGGGCATATTTTTACTGCTGGTATTTTTCTGTTTCAAGCAGTGCCTCCCTGCCCTACCCTGAGCAGGCTAGTCTTCACAGCAGCTCCATGAAGACTTGGCCCCTGTCTGTTGACTCCCACCCTTTCCGCAGTCCTTTCTCTAATACCCCGAGGCTGCAGCAGACTGCTTCCCCAGATCGGTGCTTGCCCTCTTGACTCTCAGACATCCCACCCACTCAGCTCTCCAGTCAGAGACCTCGCGATGCACCCGGATGTGTGTGTTTGGCAAAGCATTTGTTTATAACAATTTCTGGCATCTGGAATGATTTTTGCTTTTTATTAAATATATATTTGCATTCTTGAGTTGACTTTCCACTTGTCCTGGGCTTCTTGAGAGAAATCTCAGGGTTTTTCTTGCCAAGTCATACCAGAGATCTTCATGTATATGATGCTATAGAAGCTAGCAGCGTCACCACAGCCCACTTCCTTCGCTGAAGCAAGCTTACAAAGCAGACATCACAACCCCGGTCCCTGCAGTAAGCCACACCCTCCCCTCCCCTCCTTTAGTGTAATTGATAACAGCAGGGTAAAGTATGCAAGCCACTTCCAAATGAAAAGCAGTGACTCCCAAGCCTCCCATTGTGAAATCCTGGAGCCTGGACATGGGATCGCAGTGCTGATAGCAAGACAAGAATGAAGAACTATCAAGAGGAGAGGAGAAATTTTCCCAATGGAGAAAGACCGCAGAGAGAAGTTCAAAGGGTCACAAGTCAGAAGAGGTTATAGATGCTTGACATTTGGAGTCTCCTGAAATGATATTAAGTTGGTAAGAGTGAAAATTTGTTAGGCCTTTGCCATCAATTCACGATGTATCTACCACATCGTCTCAACAATTTTGTGAGTTGGTATCACTGCCCTTCTTTCATAGACCAGGAACGTAACACTCAGAGGTGGAAGAAACTAAAATCAAATCCTACGTCTTGTAAGTCAAATCTCAAATCTGTGTCTCCTCCCTTCAGAGGGGCTGTGGTCTGGACTCCCCGTGCCTGTGGTCACAGAGGACTAGATAAGTCCTGGACACGTGTCACAGAGAGGATAACCTATTGGGAGGATACCAGACTCATTCACGTGGATAGGATCTGAAACGTGATTCGAGCTGACTTTGGTTCTTTTTCATAGCTCATCTATCTGGAAACAAGGTGATCTTTCAGCCTCAGGAGCCAAGCTAAAGCGGGTGAAAGGTAGACTCAGGACATGAGGGACCACGGAGTGAGCCATGCTCAAATGAAGACAAGGAAGAATAAAGGTAGCAATAGAGGAAGCCAGAACATGGCGAGATCAAGAGAAAGTGAGTGAGGAAGTAGAGAGACACAGAAAGGCATGGCAGATACAGAGGGAGGTTGGGACCACTGACGGAGACACAGAGCTCACGAGAATGGCACCCAGAGTCCACCATGCAGCTCCTAACAAGATCCTGGATATGTCGTGGCACACATGCTTAGGGGACGTCTTTGTTACCTCATGACAGGCTTTTCCACTCAGAAGGGATTGGGTCCCCATGCAACCTCTTAAATTCTGGCCATCAAAAGCCACATTTATCTTGCCTCCTGATCATGTGAGACCCCTCTATTGGTTACAATGATAGCATCCGCTATGTGTCACAAATAACTGACAAGTTACCAAATGAATGGCCTTCTGCATACTGCATGAAAAAGGAACTAAACAACAGAAAGAAAATGGCAACAAAATTGCCTTCTAAATATTTATATTTATCTCCTTAGACCCAGGCTTCTCTCCACCTTCATCAGAGAAGCTGTAGTGGCCAGCAGTCAGTGAGAGACTCATAACCAACGGGGCAATGTGCTGAGCGCCATGCCGAGGCTCAGAGAGCATCACAGAAGAGAAGGTGGAAAGATTGTGAGTGGAATGACGGGGACACATGCTGTGAGATGTCCTCTGGACACACCATGACCCACTGCGCTCATGACCTCATACCAGCTGTGCCGACCTGCACGAGACCTGTACAAGACTGAGCCTGCCAAAATTCCCAGATACAGGAGAAGATCTTCACCCTCAACCCCTACTGAGGGTGTTGGCAGTTGGTAGCTACCCGGAAGGGGGAATCATTCTTTGTGGAGGATGTGACTGCTGGTGGGTACCCAATACTCCAGTGGATGCCCCTGACCCATGCACATACGGACAGCACTAATTGGGCTCAGTGCATTCATTTTTAAAAACACACAGTCATGTTCAAGAGATGTTGGGAAGGATATGGGGAAGTTGGACGGAAGGAGTGAGGAATGGGGGATCTATATGACCAATTTTCATTTAGACATATATGAAAGTCTCAGAGAATAAAAGACATAAAACATAAGACAAGGATGGCAAGAAACTAACTGAAGGTTTGAAAAGACAGGCAGGGATCTCACATCTGAGAGAGGATGTTGTGGAATATTCCTGTGCATTTTTTTTTTTTTTTGTGAGCTGGAGGCCTAAAGAAAAAGCCGTTTACAAGAAGACTTGTCTCACAGTCCCAAGAACTTGTGGGTAATGGTGTGAACAGCAGAGGAGCAAGGGTGTGGGCTCTGCTGACTTAGCAAATTCTAATGCATGTCTCACAGCGGGCTGGGCTTGTAGGCTTTATTTAGGTAAAACTCCCATTGAGCTGGGGCACCCGGGGCCTGTATTATTCAGAGCTTCAGAATGTTGGCCTGCAGTTCCATGAGTCATGCTGATGAAATTTCAAGAGACGAGGACATTCTTAAAATTAGCTTGGAGACAACAACTGGCTCTGCCCTTGCCCTGCCAGCACCTTCTTGAGGTTATTGCAGTTTGACTCTCCTTTAAGGAGACCTGCAATGGCGGACTTCTGTTGGTCTGTCTTCTGGCCAGTGAGCCCCCAGATGTCCTCAAATCCAGAGCCTCTCTGAACTTGCAGGGAAGCAATCAAAGACTGGGACGCTTGCCCTCAGGCCTGCTTCTTCCACAGTTCTCCTTGAGATTCCAAGAGAAGACGGAGTGCTCTAAGCAGCCCTGAGGCTACCGGAGCACTGGGCTGGGCTGACCACTAGACAAAGATTGAGTGTGACCAACTTAGTTCTCTGACTGCCCAGGCCCACTCTGTGCCTTTTGACCAAGCCTCCTCTGGGGCAGGAAATCAAAGCTGACACTGACTTTGCAGTCAGAACATTTCCATCAGGAGGAGATTTTATGTAGATGAACAATTTCGCTACTGTTCTCTGCAGAACAGAGGGGTCTGTTAAATCTGCAGTCATGGCTCCGTTCCCCTTTTTTTATTTGCTCTGATGGAAAACTTGTTGTCTTCTGCGTCTCCATTTCTTCTCCATGGGGACACGCTGCGTCTTGGGTATAATTGGGATTGCCTTGAACAAACCTAAATGGGTTACCCAGGACCCAGGGATTGAAGCTTTAAGTAAGATTGTGAGTGCCCAGTTGGTGAGATGCAAGACACCTCCAAAGATTGAAATTGCTCTTGATGCCTTCCCATCAATATGGCTCCATTTATAGTTATTCATCTAGTGAGAGTTGATCACAAGCAAACCAAATGCCTTACAGTGCTGAGTCCATGGAATATTAATATTCCACGGAATATTAATATGATTCTTAGGCACTGTCCTGAGACTTCATCTTTTTATTTGGGGATACTGGCAGGCCACCATTGACACGTGCTATTAAAATCAAAGGCAGAGTATGAGTTCCAGCAAGAAGGTATGGAAATGCAGGGATGTGGTCAGGCGCCAGAAGAAAGGTGAACATATTCATTAGTAATTAGGAAAATTAAGCAAGATCTATTCCGGCTTCTGTAAATAGTGTACTGAGAAAGTGTAACTCACACCATGGCAGAAATCCAGTTTATAATTGTCCCCTCCTCCATTCCACTCCCTCATTCTGCTATTTCCGAGTCATCGTGATTATATCCATGGGGGAACAGAGAGTAAGGGGATTGAACAGTTTTAACTTGACCTTAGCCTCTGGCTGAAGAAAGCATCCGGGGAGAACTATAGCGGCCCAGGGCAGGACTCTTCTCTTGGGGCCATGCCTGGGGTACGTCAAACATCCCTTTTTAGGGCTTCTGTCTCCTAGTTCCCTTGACCCCGGCAGATGTGTTCCTATTCCTGGTGTCACTTGTCGCCCTGAGAAGCAGATTATCCCCAGTCTTCCTGTCAGATCCCCCTTGCCCCCATTCCTTCAGCAGGCACTTTCAGACCAGATCGAGGATAACCCTGCCGTGCAATGGTTCTTTCCCGCTGTTCTCTACTTCCGGTGCCTGGCAGATGATTGTATCTTCAACAGTGAAACAATTCTCGACATGCGGTCCAAACCCACCCAGACTGCCCTGGCTCTTCCACCTTCTCACTGCCTGTCAGGAGCAGGAGCCAGAACCTAGTCCTGGTCCTGGTCTACTTTCACAAGTATGCGTCTGGCTTCTCTGCCCTCCCACCTGGAAGGAATGTCTCGGTGCCTTCACCGCTCCTCTCAGAGATAAATAAATAAAGACTGGAGCTATAAAAGGCCCCATCCCAGCATCTTAGGGTATTCTTTTATACCTATTTTTTGAGTCAATATTTATTATATTAGAGTCTGAGATAAACCAGCCACTCAAAGAATCCCATTTCAAACATTTTAATATTCGCTCTTGTGGTACGACCTCAGATTGAGAAGAGAGTGTCCCAAGGGATGGTGAAATGAACTATGTTCTGCAAGCGAGCAAAAACTGAGGATGCCTTAAAAGCCAAATGATTCTTCAGATCCAATCTACAGTACTTTTAAAGTAAGCATCTGAGCTTATGGCTCACATTCCCAGTGATTTTCTTTTTTATCTCAGAGTTTACAGTAATGTGGTCAACACTTAAGCTAGGAATGCGAAGTTGTATCCATTTTCTCAGGATAGTTGAGAAAAGACAGGTTCAGGGAGGAGCCATGTTTCTTCACACAGAGATTTTTTTTTTCCATCTGCATACAAGATGGTACCCCACTAGCACTAGCACAAAGGTGATACACACACTGGCTTCTTGTGCATCACAGGAAACAATGAGAATGTTGGTGAGTCTAACGTAGGTTGCGTTTATTTTATTTTCATAAGTCAAAGGAGAAAGGTGTGACTCAGGACTCCTGGCCCTCCAGAACGTCATTGGTCTTTGGCTGCCACCATATAAAGCCATGCCCAGGGTCTCAGCAGTCAAGCTCCGAGCCCTGCGTGGGATGTAAACTCTGAGTCACATGGTGGTGACTCACTGGCTTGAGACCACACAATGAGTCAGACAAGAAAGTCCCAGGGATACTCTTTTTTAAAAAATCAAATTGTCCTGACTGTCTCTTAGAGAACCACCCTTGAAGGAGAGACGGCTCCATGGTAAATGAGTGGGAAGACTTGTCAAAACAACCATCCCCGACATCTGAAACCTCTGCAGTTCCTGCAGTGGATTCTAATGTTGCTTTGCAATCTTTGACCCTAGTTATTGATAGCAAATCATTATTCCCTTAACTCCACTGGTGGCCCCTACTGACTGAGCCCTGTTCGTTGCCATTCACCAGCTGCTCGTGCTTCAGTGCTTAGGAAACCCCAAGCACAGCCAGTCTCAGGGTACAGTAGAGGCACCACAGCAAGCACAGGGTTAGCAGAGCCTTGGTGAGCAGAGCTGCATTTGGTGAGGTCTTGAGAAAATCATTTACACCATTAGGAAAAAATAACAACAGAAACAACGGTGCACTTAAAAGGTTGCATGGACAATAACTGAGATGCTATTTGTAAATAATTTGGAATGTAGGCTATGTTTTATCATCATCAAACACATATATTATTCTTTAAAAACGTGCAAGGTACTTGGAGAGAGAACATTCACCCACTAGAGACAGGTTGAGGGTCCTGGGTTTTCATCAACTACAGCTTAGCTGAAGAGGCATATTTGACTTTGTCTTCTTCTGGGCTTGAAAAAGATGAGTAAGAGGTAGCAGAGGCCCTACTGGTAGGGTATTTTATGATCTTGGTCCAAGCTCATCTGCTTCCTGAGTTTGAGGTTCCTCACCGATGTCCTATGTGGATTGATGTGAGCTCAGCTGTTACATCTCCGTGTGCAGATGAGCAGTGTGGGGCATGAATTTGAAATTCAGATCCGGGGGCTCCTCTGTCAGGTAGAGAGCCCGAGTTGGGGGTGGATTTTACAACCTTCCCTGAAATGCAAGGTTAGAGTTACGGCTTTGCAAACTATGAATATGAGGGTATATTTTATGTCAATTAATTTTAAGACACTTCTTCATGAGTATAAATGCATTTTATGCTTTTAGTTCGAAAAATAAAACTGAAAACTTCCTATGAATGTGGTAAATTTTTGAAATTCATTTATAGTCTACCACTTTTACAGTCTCCAGTACGAAACATTCTATGAGCAAAGCTATGTGCTACTAATTTCAGGACAGTGTGTAAATTTGAGAAATAGTGTTATATACAGGTAGGAAGCCATACTATTTATTAATAATCTAGACAGTATTTGACATCCTTTGCATTGATTATAATCCATTGCTCCTGGGCATGTGGCTCACAAGTCCTCTGTAAATTCCTACCTCATGACTAATCATTTATCATCGTTAGCATTGGAGACCTTTTGGCCAGTTGGCTAGACACTGGTCCCTTTGCTTGTACTTTAAATCTTAAAAAGGAATCTTGGCTGTGCAAGAACCAGGGCTTCAGGAAATCCTGGCCCTGCTTCTGGTCCCAAAGGGGACACTGCATCCCCTGATTTGGGAGAAGGCTGGAGAATCTGTTAAGAGGGGGAAGAGAGGTTGAAGCTGTTTACTAGTAGAGTTTAAATATATTTTACACAGATTGTCAAAAGGCAACTTTGTGAAAAGAAGCTGTATTCTTCTATGACTGAATCACACACCAGTGGCGAAGGGTCCACCAGCTGCCAGGCACCCCTTAGGTCAGGGCTACAGGGCAGGTCACATGTCCAGATATACTTCGTTAAGGCCATAACTTGTGCCAGCTGTAATACACTGCTAGAAGAGGAACTTGTGTGAGTGAACTGAGGGTGACAGGCAGGAGCTTGCCCTCTGTCCCCTGGCATATGGAATCATCCCGCTTTCAGCAGCAGGTACAGTATCTGGGGAGAAAGCCGCCATCTTGATTCTCAGGTGTGGGTTGTAGGAACGCATTCCTGAGATGTCTCATATGTGACTGGCCTGGAGTTCGAATGGACTTGTTCTACCTCCCAGTCAGTGCAGGCTCTTTATCGTAACATGGGCTCTGGGCTCTACACGCTAACATGCTTACCTTTGCAATACCTCCGATGCTCCAAGAGTAGAAAGTAAGTAAGTCAGAGGACAAAGATGATCGAACAGCTAATCATCGGTCGCTCCTTTGTGTTTTGTGGGGATTCATTGGGTTCACAACTGTTTACTTTCGTGCTAACTGATCTGAAAACAAGAACTTGATTCTCCTCACGGACAGCGAAGCACTCGCCACTGCCATCTCTTTGTATCATCCAATCTCATCTCCGGGCAGAGGAGTATCTCACTGGGAACCTCCCATCCCTGGAGTCCTTGCCCTCCACAGGTGTCTTCTCATTTCCTGGGTGACAGTAGATGTTTAGCTACAGAATTGGAGGAAAGACCTGGGGTTGACTTCAGGGAATTCCTCAGAGGCATTCCTCTGTGACTCTGCCAAGCAGGCTGCGGAGAGGGCAGCTGCAAAGTGGGCAGCACGGCTTCAGAGTGTTCTAAAACTCCTGTCGCAAGGGTGTCGCCGTAGCAGCGCAGAACCAGGCGAATGAGCTTTATGGAGCACCAGTCACTTCACCTCCCTTAGCCCCACCTTTCTCACGTGTAAAGTAGACTTGAAACATCCTGGGGTTGCTAAAGGATTAGCATTAGGGTATGTAAGATGCCTATCACTTACACTTACAGAGAGTCACTGCTCTGGCGAGCCAGGGCTGCTACACGATGGGGAGCGGATTTCAAAGCCTGCTTCACAGGCCTCTCCGTACCCATCCCATCCCAATCTTCCAGACACTGGCTTGGTCGCTTGATTATAGCGATGGTCAAAACACTTTGGCTCCTGCTACCACACCAAGAGCTCAGTCTAGAGACCACCTGGTTTCCTTCTCAATGGCTCAGGCCGTCCAGATTTCTTACTTTCTCTGTGCAGAGGGCCCATTTGGATGCTCCCACCGGGATGATGGGAACAGAGGGAGCAGGAAACGTGTCCATGGGGATATGAAAGTGCAGTGTTGGCTGAGTAGCTCTGGCAAATATTCTCCAAGCATTCCTCCTTGGCTCTTGGGGTGAAAAGGAAGCACATTCACCCCAGACTGTGGGGGTGGGGAAATCTGCTCTTCATTAGGGGGTATTGTGTGCAGTGGGATCAGCCCTGAGCAGCACAGTGTTCGCAGCCTGGGTGCTAACAAGAAGAGGCCAGCTCTTGCCAGCATTCAGAGCCAGGCTCCAGAGACTGGGAGGATGAATTGTCAGTACCAGCTCTTAGTTCTTTCTGTCCTTCTCTTTTAACCAAAAGCATGTTTCCTATTACAGAATTTGTCTGTAAGTAGGAGAGGAACAATCCCCTGTGTCAGGGACACAAGTTATTGAAAATTCATTCACCAGTTATTAAGCTGCGAAACCCTGTAACTGTAATGGGCACCTCTAGCCAGTCTTTCCTACAAGCTCCTGATCTCTATTCCTCTTCTTTTGCTTCAGTATTCACAGAGAAGATCTATTGCATGAATCAAGTCCGTTTCACTCACTGACACTTAAGGTAAGGCAGTAAAAGCATCCCTAAGTATTTAAAACAGAGAGAACCCATTACTAGAAAAATGCTGGAAAGAAAAATGGAAGATAGAAGAAACCGAACAGGAAGTGATGAAATGCCTCAAAATTATCCTCAGCAAGAGGCTCCAGGCACTTGAGGCTCAGAGGAGAAAGAAAGGAGGTGATGTCACCAGCTGAGATTTTAGGCTCTCTGACTGAAACCAGACAGTCAACAACAGCATGACTGTAGGCATCAAGGCCCACGGGGGAGAAGAGGCACCTGCTAGGTTCAGGACAGGAAAGGAACACCCCTTGCCTTCCTTCCTCCCATCCTACACTCCCCTTCAGCACTTCCCACTTACCAGCCCAGACAGAATCGAGGTGGCACAGGGCAAGCAGCCTACAGCCCCTGGTAAGCAGAATAAGGCAGGGGAGCATGGGGATATTTCTAAGGCTGTCTATTCACATTCGATCTGCCCAAAATCAGTTCTCAGATAGAATATATATATATTCTATTATATATATAGAATATAGTTGCCAAACACTAGATGAAACCAGGGCAACGCTGCAGAAGAGGGAGAAGAAGGATTGTAGGAGCAGGAGGGGTCCTGGACATCATGAAAACACAGCCAATAGAATCAATTAAGCAGACTCATAGGGGCTCATAGGGGTGACAAACAGATCATATATGAGTCTGAGATAGGTCCTGCAGCTATGTTACGGTTGTGAAGCTAGGTGTTCTTGTGGGACTCCCAACAATGGGAATCCTTCTCTTGGGACCCTTTATCTCCTACTGGATTGTCACATACAGCCATGATTTAAGAGTTTGTGCCCAATCTTACTGAATCTTGTTATGCCATGTTCAGTGGATATCACTGGGAAGCCTGCTCCCTCCCTCCCTCCCTCTCTCTCTCTCTCTCTCTCTCTCTCTCTCTCTCATAAATAACATCTTTATTTATCATTTTATTGTTTTTAATTGAGCTATATAATTTTCTCTGCTCCCCTCCCTTCTTCACCCCTCTCCCTTTACCCTCTCCCATGGTCCCCATGTTCACAATTTACTCAGATCTTGTCTTTTTCAACTTCCCATGTAGATTAGATCCATGTATGTCTCTCTTAGGGCCTGCTTTGTTGTTTAGGTTCTCTGGAATTGTGAATTGTAGGCTGTTTTTTTTGTTATGTCTAAAAGCCATTTATGAATGAGTACATATGATATTTGTCTTTCAGGATCTGGGTTGCCTCACTCAATATGATGTTTTTAGATCCATCCATTTGCCTGCAAATTTCAAGATGTCATTGTTTATTTTTTTTTCCACTGTGCAGTACTCCATTGTGTAAATGTAACACGTTAGCCTTGTCAGTTGTGGAGCATTTTGGTTATTTCCAGGGTCTGGCTATGACAAACAATGCTGCTATGAATATAGTTGAGTACATGTCCTTGTGGCATGATTGAGCATCCTTTGAGTATATACCCAAAGGTGCTATTGCTGGGTCTTGAAGTAGGTTGTTTCCTAATTTTCTGAGAAATCACCACACTGGTATCCAAAGAGGCTATGCAAGTTTGCATTCCCACCAGCAATGCAGGAGTGTTCCCTTTACCCCACAACCTCCAGCATAAGTTGTCATCAGTGGTTTTGATCTTGGTCATTCCTACAGGTGTAAGATGGAATCTCAGAGTTGTTTTGATTTGCATTTCTCTGATGGCTAAGGATGTTGAGCATTTCCTTAAGTGTCTTTCAGCCATTTTAGATTTCTCTGTTGAGAGTTCTCTGTTTAGATCTGTACTCCATTTTTTATTGCATTATGTGTTCTTTTGATGACCAAGTTCTTGAGTTCTTTGTATATTTTGGAGATCAGTCCTCTGTCTGATGTGGGGTTAGTGAAGATCTTTTGTTGTTCTGTAGGCTGCCGTTTCGTCTTGTTGACCATGTCCTCCTTTGCTTTAGAGAAGCTTCTCAATTTCAGGAGGTCCCATTTATTTAATTGTTGCTTTCAGTGTATGTGCTACTGGGGTTATATTTAGGAAGTGGTCTCCTGTGCCAATGCGTTCAAGTGTACTTCCCACTTTCTATTCTGTGAGGTTCAGTGTGGCTGGCTTTATGTTGAGGTCTTTGGTCCATTTGGACTTGAGTTTTGTGCATAGTGATAGATATGGATCTATTTTCATTCTTTTACATGTTGATATCCAGTTATGCCAGCACCATTTGTTGAATATGCTTTCTTTTTCTCTACTGTATATTTTTTTGCTTCTTTGTCAAAAATTAGGTGTTCATAGATGTGAGGATTAATATCTGGGTCTTCGATTTGGTTCTATTGGTCCTTCTATCTGTTTTGTTTTTAAGGATAATGGAGGAGTGGATTTGGGGGAGAAGGGAGTTGAGGAAGGGAATTGGAGGAGGAGGAAAATTGTGGTAAATATGTAATGTATGAGAGAAGAATAAGAATTTAAAAACATATATACATATATTTGTACTGTGTTTTTTTTTTTAATTACGAGACTGAAGCTTGGAACATATACACACACACACATCACAATTTGATATCCTTCCTAATCTAAGCTTTGCCTGAGAATTAAAATCTCAACTTTCTTTTCCTCCCCCCTCTGATAGGAAACCTGGGAAGCTTTAAGTTTTAACCAAGATCAATCTTGGAATCATATCAAAGGGCTTTTATTTGACTTTTGAAAGCTGCAATTAATAGGAAACATATTTGATGCAAAGAGTCAATAGGCAAACAGAACAATTCTTTGGCCTACTGGAACTTGATGGCCAATCATTGGAAAATGAGCAAGGAGCCGGTAGGGGAACATGCTGTGGCTTGGCAACGGGGACAAGGTTCTGCGAGGTCAGCGCTCAGTCTGGTAAAGATGCCTGCAGTCCTGTGGAGATGTGAACATTTTGCCAGTGGCCCTGTCTGGCAGCCCTGCTCTGAAGATCCTCCAAATGTATCAGTGGCCATGTAGCCAGTAGGAGTCCCTACCTCCGGCCAGCCTTCTGTGACCACCAGGTCTGGTCATCTGTGGTCTCCCTTTACCATCCCCACAGAATCCTGTGCTGTTTTCCTCACGGACTTCATGTTCTTACTCATCTGCCCCAGCTCCGTGAGGGTAAGGCCCTGTGTATCCTCTGTGTGGAGCACATCATAGAATACATGGAAGATGCTGCAGCAGGAATTTGAGGAACGAGAGTGGGAAGGGTAAGAGAGGAACCCAGGATGTCCTTAACTGCAAAATGCAGCGGGAAGAATGTGCAGTCGGGAATCGACCAGACTTAGAATTATACCCAATGTCCTTCTCACATGACGTGTCAACTCAATCAATCACCTGAAACACAAGCTTCCAGTTTCTGCTTGATGAAACCGGAACCAAACTCGCTTCCTGAAAGGTTATTGTGCTTCAGCGAGAAATAGCTTTGCTCAACAAGTAGCACTTCCTTTCTCCTGGCTGAAAGGGAACCACCCTAAAATGTAGGAGATAATCATCAGGATTACGTGCTATGATCAATATGCCATGGCTTTGAAATAAGATAATGAGTATGAACTAAAATTCAGTATACGAATAGAAATCATTTCAGGCGACTTAAGATTATAGGAATTTGACACATGAAAACAGAAGGGGAAAACTGTTACAAAGTCTGGAAGGATGAATGTTAAGGGCCATCATTAGACTTTTGAGGACAAGGGATTCATTCCTCTGTAGCTGTCAGTCCATGTCAGGAAGCTGCTACTGCTGCAGCCATTGTATTTCCAAAGACTACCGCAAAATACCACAATTGACAAGAGACAGAGCATTCACTCTGTCTCTAAAGTCTTCATCTGTAGTAGATGATGCAGCCGCCATAGCTACAACATAAAATGCCTTCCACAAAGTCAGCACTTGTTAGGACCTGTGGCCAAGCCACTTCCAAAGACAGTGTCACATCAGGTCTTCATCTAAAGCTTTATGTCGTAGCTATTGTTAGCATCCCTATTTTACAAACGAGGAAACTGAGTCTCAGAAAAGTTGCATAGCTTCTCAAACATTAGTGAAGTCAGCAGAGTTGGTAAAGCTTGCTTGGTGATTAAGCTAACTCTCTACTCTGTCCCCAAAAGACCAGAATCATTTTATTCATCTTATTAACAGAAATACCAATCTCTTGAAATTGTTTGTAGCTGGGTGGTGATGGTGCACCCCTTTAATTCCGGCACTCAGGGTGCAGAGCCAGGTGGATCTCTGAGTTTGAGGCCAATCTGATCTATAGAGCGAGTTCCAGGACAGTCAGGGGACACAAAGAAAGCCTGTCTTGAAAAATCAAAAAAAAGTGGGACTTTATGTTTTAATGAAGGTTTTCTCTTTTGAGCCTCCTAAGAGAATAATGTAGTGTATTCTTGCTGCATTTGAGAGCATCCAACTATGTGACAGAAGAAAAGAAAGAAAATTAGATGTATGAAATTAACAAGCATAGATTGGAAACTATAACATGTGTATTAATGTATATATAAGACACGGAAGGACTAAAAGACACACAGTATTCATGAAGTAGTTGTAGACTGGATTTAAATGATATATAAAATAGGTGAGATATGAGATACTACATTATTTAGATGCATTAACTCCACCCACCACTTTTTTTCCCCCAATACAGGGTTTCTCTGTAGCTTTGGAGGCTGTCCTGGAACTAGCTCTTGTAGACCAAGCTGGCCTCAAACTCACAGAGATTCACCTGCCTCTGCCTCTAGTGTGCTGGGATTAAAGGCATGTGCTACCACTGCCTGGCTCTAAATCACAAATAAGCATAATTCATGAAGGCTGATTCAACCATAAATCAATGACATCTTTGCTGATTCCATGTCCTCTGCACGGTCAGTGAAGCCCCTGGCTGTCCAGTGTGAGAAATGGCAAGCTATAGCTGTCTCTCTAGCCATTGTTCAGATGTGCTTGTCTCCAGGCTTAGCAACAGAGAAAGCACGTATTCTTGAACAGCCTCTTTCCCTCTTTGTGGTCCTTTTGTCTCAACTTTACTCTGATCCCACAGCCAAACCATCAGCAAGGAAGGCCAACACAACAGATGGTGCATATGAATGCCCCATTCTAGCACTAATGCAGGATGCCTTTTCCTTGTTAACCAGACCTTGGCTCAGAGGGCTAGTGTACCCTATATCTTTTCCTCCTTCCAGCTCACTAAACGTTTTAAAGTCTCTCTCTCTCTCTCTCTCTCTCTCTCTCTCTCTCTCTTTCTCCCTCTCTCCCTCTCCCTCTCTTTCTCTCTGAGTGTGTGTGTGTGTGTGTGTGTGTGTGTGTGTGTGTGTGTGTGTGTGATACTGGTCTAACCCAGACCCTGTGCACACCAAGCAAGTACTCTAAAACTAATGAGTCTTTCACTGTCCTTCCAGCTTCTCACTATACTTTAAATTTATTTCCAATCCATATGAACCAGGCACTGTGGTGTCCATCTGTAATTCCCACGTTGAGAGGTAGAGGCAGGAGGATCAGGAGCTCCAGGCCATGCTTGGCCAAGTAGCCAGGATAGACTACATAAAATAATAATAATAATAATAATAATAATAATCCATATGACTTGAACATTTTAATTTAGCTCGTTTTATTGCTAAATTAGGTTTATTTATTTTTTATTTATTTTTTTTATTTTAGGTTTTAAATTGCTGTTGTTTTATGGATTCTGGTAGGAATTACTAATTGTTTGGAGGTGACCCAAACAATTGTTTGGCTGAACCCCCCTTGTATCAAAGCACTTTCACACACGACAAATGAAGACAGGTAGACATCCTAAGCTCAATCTTTACAGAGAAGGAAATGGAAAGATGTGAAGGGCGCCTGCCTTGCCACAAGTCACGCAGCTCTTAAGTGGAATAACCAAGATACACACAGCTTCTCCTACTCAAAGTCTAGTTCTTCCCCCTCCATGAGAGCCGTGTGGGAAAATATATCAGTGAGCATTACACGGCACTAACCGGGAGGTTCACTGTGGGGCTCTGAAGACAGGTTACATAGAAGGATCCGAGGCTGTTCTGAGCAGCCTTGCCTGATAACGACTTTTATGTTGTGATGGAACCACAGTCCCTTGGCATGCCCACGCTGGGCACGTCCTTGTTCAGAGGGCACCCCCATCTGTTTCCCATCAGTTCTGCAAACACTTGCTCCTACGGCCAAGGCTCCCCACTAGCCAGTAAACTGAAGCCCAGGCGGTTAGGAGTTAACTCCAGGAAAGAGGCACACCTGATCTGAGAAAGCTTTGCTTGTCTTTACACCTTCCCAATGCTGAGTTCCCTGCCAGACATTAGCCTCAGAGACTGGCCTGAGTGTTTGCTCTGGCTCTTTTAGTTGTTAACTTTTGGATCAACTCTAGATTGATTTTAGTCTGCAGAGCGTTTTCTCCAAATTAATAGTTAACTAACATAAGCATTTTTTTTTAGGTCTGTTCCATTCTCTTCCAACCTAGCTTTGAAACCATGAACAAATAAACAGTTCTAGCTGGAGCGATTTCCAGGCAGCAGGCAGAAGGCCATTGTAGAGAAAGCAGGTTCTCCGTTAAGGGGAAAACTGCAGGTCTCGTTTCATTTGTGTCTCTTCAGTTCCTGTGGGAAATATCAGACTTCTCTGAAGAGGCGATGGGTAAGACTCAAGCATTTCAGAAACGTTTAATACTTGTGAGGACTTTGGCTGGCTCTGCCCCTGTTTCCATCCCATCCATCCAGACTATTTTCTTTGACTTCTCACTGCATCACCGGGCTAGAAAAACATCAGAGTGACCACAACCCATGTTTATGAATTTCTGATCAGATTAACATGGAAATTGAGCACAAAACAATCCTCTATTTGTCTTTCCAAATATTGTGGATTTTTTTCCACATGGGTGTTTATGCATGGACAGATACAAATAGGTCCAACAAGACCAAATTCTCCATGAGGGAACAGCACAGTGCTCAAACACAGGTATTTGAAGAGTGAGTAATTTGTACTTGACGTCTCTTTATTACCCTGTGTTGCTCAAGCTCTTATTTATAAGCTCTTCATTTATAAGCTACCATATTTCTATTTTGAAGAGAAATAGGAATGGTTGGCAAGTTCTTTATTGTTAGCAAGGATCCTTTACAATTATAATCTTCGTTGAACTTCTTCACATCTCTGGGATTTGGGTTTTATCATTTTATTCTTTTTATTTCTCTCTGACAGTTCTCTGATTGTTCAGTGAGACTGCTGTGTAGAAGCCTAAATTGACTGTTAATGAATGACAATATAGAGACGTGGAGTGCGTGCATGTGATGGAGGTATAATTGTTAGTGTGGATTTGTGCATGTGTGCATGCATGTAGAGGTCAGATGTTGACATTGAGGTTCTTTTCTCAATTGCACTTGATGTTTATTCTTAGAGATAGGATCTCTTAGTAAACCTGAAGCTCATTGATTCCCCTGACTGACCAATGAGCTCCAGGGATTAGACTGTCTCCACACTTCCAGCGCTGGGATCATAGGACACACCACACACACAAAACAATTCCTGCCTTCTCATGCGTGTACCGGCTCACCATGCTTATACAGCAGACATCTTCCCGACTGAGCTATCTCCATAGCCCCTGGACGGCTCCCCCCCCATTTATTTATTGTGCGCATTTAATTTTTTGTTTGTTTTTGTTTTATATCAACATGTTAGGGCTGATTTCAACAGTGTGCTTCAGTTTCAGTTAGGGGGTACTGTTACACAAGGTGCCACAGAGAGAACAGAAATAACATTTGCCTCCAGAAACCCCGATCCATAGTCGAGTTCTCACTTCGGGTGCTCATTAGTCTCACTGAAGATGGGTCTCGACATTCCTGGTGCCTGGGCCAAACTTCAGATGGTCTTTACAAGTCTCCAGACTATTCACTGAGATGCTAAGATAATATCAGCTGACCTTCTGAGGAGACGGCCCATCTACAAAGCAAGCTCAGTCATAACAGCTCATGGCCTTCTTTCCAGGAATCTCTTCCTGGCATTTCATGGGTCTTTATCACGTGGATCCTTTTGCAGAATTTAAGACCATAAACAGCTTTCAGAATCTATCCTTGAGATGGTCTGGAAGTAATCTATCTTATTATTGCGTATGAGGTTGGAACAGCAGTAGGGCAATGAGAATCCTAGAAGTGGTACTCTGTGAGTTTAGCTTTGCCTCAGGCTGCAAGAAACCATGGTTTGAGACAAACAGTTTTTCATTTCTTATTTGTTTTTACCTCCATAAAATAAGAGTCTAATTAAGTGGTACCTTCAAGTCCCTCCAGATTCTAATCCTTTGATTCTACAGAACACACAACTATAAATTACTTTAAAAAAAGAAAGAAGCTAGATGTTGGGGTTTATGCCTTTAATCCCAGCACTCAGGAGGCAGAGACAGGCAGATCGCTGTGAGTTTGAGGCCAGCCTGGTCTACAGAGCTAGTGCCAGGACAGGCTCCAAAGCTAGCTACATAGAGAAACCCTGTCTTGAAAAACAAAACAAAACAAAATTTAAAAAAAAACAAGAAAGAAAAAAAAGAAAGAAAATGAAAGAAAAAAGAAAAAGTGATGGATTTAAAACATTCCAGAATGTGGTGACCTACAAGAGTCATGGTTATATAGCAGGCCTTGTGTCCTTAGCATAGGTGACTCCATTGAGGAGGCACCATTTTGATATTAGAACTCAGCAGGTAGCCCCCAACAACTGGCAAAACAGGAACTTAACCCATCCAAAACCTAGTCCGTAGTTCCAGGATCCAGGAAAGTCCCTCAATGTTCTAACTTTGCTCTTTGGCTCCTATAGTTTCTTACTAACTGTTCTTGCTAACTGAAGTGTGGCGACCAGGATGTGGTTTTTGTGCACACAAGGCAAGGGGCAGTGAAGCTCGGGGCTACATGATTTGGGCAAGTTCACCGTGCAGTCATTGGCTGGTAATACAGGCTTGCAATTCGGCTTTAAGAGTGTCCACGTGTGTTCTCTGGTGGAATTACCTCACAACAGCTATTTCTTTTCTGACTGTGGGATGATTGGAGCGTTGACTTGTCTCAGCTCAGCTCACAGGGGTAGCTGCAGGCAGGACTTGGCTGAATTTAGGACGTTCCAAATGCTGTTGCTCAAGTGCTAGGTGCTGCTTGCTGTTGACTAGAGAGCCTCAGTGCTGTGGCCTGTGACCTCTCCTCTTCCAGAACAGGCTGTACTTATTCATGATGTCATGGGCTCAGCACCCTTAGAGAAAGGGTATAAAAACTTAGGAAAAGGTCTAGGCACTCAAGCTTGTAACTATGTCACTTTGGTTAGTCAAAGGGAGTCACAGAAGCATCTTAACTTCAGAAAGTGGAGCAATTTAAACTATGTCTTGATGACGTCCGTGGTGATACTTTGCAAGTAGTCATGGGCACCGGGAAGCGTGATTCATGGCTGCTCATTATTACTGGGCTCCTCTGTATTATTTTTGTCTGGAGAGGCTTTTAATCTATCAGTAAAAAGGACGGTCTTTGGATTCTGTTGGGTTCAGGTCCTACCACTGGCTTTTGCCAGCCCTGTGGCAGTTAGGCAAAGAACTCAAATCATTCTGTGCCTGACTTCTGACAGGTGATTTAAAGAGGATAATAATGTGTGGGCAATGATTAAATGTGGTCATGTCTGCAAAGCGCGAAACAACTTTAAGTGTGTCATAAAACGCTCTGCTCTCACCATTGAACTAGCTTTCCTGAAGAGGCGAGAAAGTTGCTTCATTTCTTAACTGCAGGCATCAACCTGTCTCTCCCTCCCTCCCAACATCAACGGCAGCTAGCTACCTAGTCTCTTTTTCTCTTATTTATTTGTTTGTTTGTTTTTGCATACCAATCCCAGTTTCCCCTCCTTCCTCTCCTCCTACACCCCCCGACTTCCCCGCCCCCATCCCACCCCCATGTCCTCCTCAGAGGGTAAGGTCTCCCCTGGGAAGTCAACTGAGTCTGATCCCATTACTTAATTGAAGTAGGACCAAGCCTCTCCTCCCTCCTCGTACCTAGACTGAGCCAGGTCTCTCCATAAAGAATGGGCTCCCCAGTTCAGATCATCCATTAGGATTAGAGTCTGGTCCCACTGCCAGTGGCCCCATATACTGCCCAAGACACACCATTGTCACTTACATTCAGTTCTATGCAGGTTCCCCAGTTGTTAGTCTGGGAGTCAGTGAGCTCCCACTAGCTTGGGTCAGCTGATTCTGTGGGTTTCCCCATCATGGTTTTGACCCCTTTGCTCATATTAATGCTTCCCTCTCTCCTCTCTTCGACTGTGTTCCAGGAACTCGGCCCAGTGGTTAGCTGTGGATCTCTGCATCTGCCTCCATCTGCTTCTGGATGAGGATTCTAGCTTCTCTGGGTTTGCGGACTGCAGGCTGGTTATACTTTGCTTTCTGATATTCACTTATGAATTCATACTATATTTGTCTTTCTGGATCTAAGGTTACCTTGCTCAGAATGTTTTTTTTCTCTAGTTCCATCCATTTGCCTGCAAATTTTAAGATGTTATTGTTTTTTTATCCACTGAGTTGTACTCCATTGTGTAAATGTATCACATTTTCTTTATCCTCTCTTCAGTTGAGGGGCATCTAGGTTGTTTCCAGGTTCTGGCTATTATGGACAATGCTGCTATGAACATAATTGAGAAAATGTTCTTGTAGTGTGAATATGCATCCTTTGGGTATATGCCCAAGAGTGGTATTTCTGGGTCTTGAGGTAGACTGATTTCTAATTTTCTGAGATAATGCCATATTGATTTCCTCAGCAGCTGTACCAGTTTGCACTCCTACCAGCAATGGAGAAGTGTTCCCCTTACTCCACATCCTCTCCAGCATAAGATGTCATCAGTGTTTTTGATCTTAGTCGTTCTGATTGGTGTAAGATGGTTTCTCAGAGTTGTTTTGATTTACATTTCTCTCATGGCTAAGGATGTTGAGCATTTCTTTGAATGTCTTTGGGCCATTTGAGATTTTTCTGTTGAGAATTCTCTGTTTAGATCTGTAGTCCATTTTAATTTGATTATTTGGTAGTTTGATGTCTAGTTTCTTGAGTTCTTTGAATATTTTGGAGATCAGTCCTCTGTATGATGTGAGGTTGGTGAAGATCTCTTCTTA
This sequence comes from Myodes glareolus, assembly GCF_982192425.1. Classification (NCBI taxonomy): domain Eukaryota; kingdom Metazoa; phylum Chordata; class Mammalia; order Rodentia; family Cricetidae; genus Myodes; species Myodes glareolus. The sequence goes on along the minus strand of NC_142049.1, from coordinate 6,696,633 downwards.
TTCAGTAGGCTGCCGTTTTGTCTTATTGACCTTGTCCTTTGTTTTACAGAAGCTTCCCAATTTCAGGAGGTCCCATTTATTAATTGTGACTCTCAGTGTCTTGCTACTGAGGTTAAAGTCTTGGATATGGATGCTTTTTCACATCATGTTGGAAACATTAGGCATCAAAATTTTATTGTTTTGGCTGTTATTATACACACAGAGAACACACACTCACACACATATTAGCAAAAGACACACTTTGGGATGGTAATCTTAAAAATGAAGATTGTACCCCGTTGTTTCAGTGGGAGTAGTGAGTGTCCAGCATTAGTGATTTCTATTGTTTCATGACAGGACTTGGTTCCTGACTGAGGGGCTGAGTGTGGTTCTAGATTAAAGCAACCTTCTGTCCCATGGGAACCTCGGCCTCATTTACATACAGTAAACCATCAATTACTAGTGTCACCTTCCATTGGGACTTACATGACTGAGGGTGGAAGGGAATCTTAGATTATTAGTGTGGTACCACACGCTGCTAAATACTTGACTTAGATCCCCTCCAATAAGGCATACTCATAACTTGGTATCTATAATATGTAGCCGAAGATTTCTGTGAGGTCATTAAACTATATCCTGCTGTCTGACACAGGATATTGGGGGTAGGTCAGCATTATGACATCAGATCAGTGGGCAAGTTACAGAGCCTCATCTGTCTTCTCTATAAAATGAGGCAGTGCTATTTGCCATGCAAGAGTGGAGTAAAGTTAAAAATGAAGTATATAAAGTACTCAGTGCAGAGCGCACGTTAGGAGGATTAAATTAAAATGGGGCAAAGTGCCTACAAGTAGCTGGCGCGTGACCAGATTCAGAATCGCCATCAAAGCACACTAATGCGTGTGTCTATGAGAGCAGTTCCAGAAAGGTTGATACGAGAAAGGGAAGTCTACCCAGAATCTGAATAACACGGAGAAAGTGAACGGAGCACCTTCTGTGGTCTCTCTGGCCCTGATGGCTGAAGCAGTATGGCCAGCCACCCTATGCTCCGGGTGCATGGCTTCCCCACTCTGATGAGCTGTACCCTCAAACCATGGGGCGAAATAAACCCTTCCTTGTTTGTGACAGACACTTAGTCACAGCAACAATGAAAGGAAATCTTCCCAGCACGGAGGAGAATCTCAGCTTGAGGCTCTTCATTCATTTTGATACAAACTAAATGCATTTGACTTCACTGGCAGAATAAGCTAGCATTACACCACTAAGCATGATTGTGAAAATTTTAAGTATAGTAATCAAAATGAATTATTTGTATGACAATTTCAGCAGTAATTATGTTTTTATTTCATTGTGTGTGTGTATCTGTGTGTGTGCGCGCGCGCACGTGCGCGCGTGTGTGTCAAGGAGCGCAAGTGGAGGTCAGAGAACAACTTGCCAGAATCAGTTCTTTCCCTCCACCATGTGGGTCTCAAGGCTTGAGCGCAGGCAATCAGTCTTGGTGATAAGCAGCGCCATTGCCCACTGAGCCATCTCGTCAGCACTCCATGCTAATTTTGTTTTATACTATATCTATTTTCCACATAGAGATGATTTTCAAAAGCTGGGAACTTTTGAAAAGTGGCTCGGTGACTTAAAAAATGTTTGCTGTACATCCCTAGTGACCTGAATTTAAATCTCCAACATAGGAATGAGTGTGCTGGCATGTGCCTGTCACTCCAGCACCGGGGTGGGGGAGGGGAGTGAAGCCAATCAAATCTAAGGACCTCCTGTGACAAGGCTGACCAAAATGAAGGTCAATGAGAAAGTGTCTCAAAATAATAAGTTAATTAATGAAGCAGAGAACAATAGAGGCAGACAGCAGACATTGACATCTGGCCTCTACAGACACACACACACACACACACTGTTTAAAGAGATATCTTCCCAAACCTTCCGGTAACTTAAAGACTTGAACTGACTCTAAGTTAAGTTAATGGATGTTTGTCAGTTATCAAGATGGTTTACAAGTATACAGACTGATGAAAGAATATTACTAAGTATAATTTAAAGTTCTAGAGACTGATTCAAGGTTAAGCAGTAATCCAAGATGCTTTCCCAGTCTCTTGCGACAGTTTCTTGCCACAACAGGGTTGCACTGTACAACCCAGATTGCCCTGAAACCATAATCCTCCTGGCTCCGCCTCCCACCTGCTGAGGTTTACAGGTGTGATCCAGCACACCCGGCTGCTTCATATATGTGTGGACGCATATACATACATATATGTGAACTAGTAAACATAATTTTGCCACTTTGAGAAGCTGTGCTAAAAGAGGTGTATATAGTGGATATTCGACTTGATAGAAGGTTCATGAAAGGCTTGTCATGGCCAAAACAGGCTAAGGATTAAGATCTATTTACATTATACTTATGTTTTAAAGCTGTTTTGCAGCTCTTTAATTATGGGTGATGGACACGCAAACTGCCTTGTCTGGTAGAAACAAATCGATGTACTGCTTCCTTGAGGGAAAACCTAGGTTTTGTGATCTGCCTGAGTTGAGCTAACTCCCGTCATCTTACCCAAGTTATCAGCCCTTCCCTACTTTCCAGTTCTTCCAGATGTCTTCAATATTTGGCTACAAGACACCAAACTAACTCTAATGGTTTACTGCCCATCTCCAAGGATTATTTCTGGGGACCGAAAAACTCAGTGGGATAACCTTATTAGGTCTATCTCTCATGCATGTCATTCAGAGCCAGACTAAGGCTCGTGTGACTTAAGAGGCACAGGACACACAGTCCACTTGCTCTCTGCATCCACCACCACCAACTGCACACTGTGCTCCATTTGACGGAAAAGATGCCCAGTGATGGCATTAAAGTGAGAGCTTAGATCATAAGAGAAGATAACTGGGCTTCCAACCTAGAGAATATCCACAGAAAACTTAATGAGAGAGAAAGAACTAGAAGGTCAGGCAAAATTCCCTAATAGGTCCTGCCTTCTGCCTGTTGACCTGGTGGAGAGAGAGAGAGAAAAAAAAAAAGAAATGAATTCCTTCATTCAATCTTACAGAAGGATTTGAGGGTATGGGTGGTACACACCTTTAATCCCAGCACTCAGGAGGCAGAAGCAGGTGGTTCTCTGTGAGTTCGAGGCCAGCTTGGTCTACAAGAGCTAGTTCTAGGACAGGCTCCAAATCTACAGGAAAACACTGTCTTGAATTTCCCCCCAAAATACTTCATCCAACCTCATTATAGTCCAGTGAAAGGCAAAATCTTCATATCTTGAGATCACATAAGTACTTTCCTAAAGTTCTAGAAACTCAACCCCTCACTGACCTTTCCCCAAGCCTCTGGTCTTATCTCTGAAAGTTAAGTCGGGGAGATAGTTGTAGGTAGTCGTAGTCCCCAGGCTTGTGAGGCGAGAGGATTTGAGGATTTAGGTTGGTTATCTGGGAAGGTGACCTTCAAACTGAGGGCCTTCAAGTATCTCAGGTCCTCAAGAAGAAATGCATAGCTTCCACACAAGTGGGAGAGGGACCAAAGGAATGAATAGATACACTTCTTCTTGCCAGTTCCCAACTCAAGGAGAGCTATTATGGTGATATTTTGTTTGTGCTATAACAAATAAAGCTTGCCTGAGGACCAGAGGATGGAGCAAGTCACTAGCTAGCCACAGAGGCCAAACAGTGGTTTCACACATCTTTAATTCCAGCACTTGGGAGGCAGTGTCAGGAAGGTCTGTGAGTTCAAGGCCACCCTGGACTAAAGTCCAGTCCTCAAAGAGAAACAGGCCCAGGCAGTGGTGGCTCACACCTTTAATCCCAGCACTAGGGAGTCACACACCTTTAATTCCAATACTAGGGAGATGGAGACAAGAAGGGATATGGCTGGGTGGAGAGAAGAGTATAAGGTTGGAGAGACAGGAGCTCAAGGCATTCACTCTGAGGATTTGTAGACCCAAGATTGCCCCCGTTTGGTCTGAGGATTTTCATAGAGGTAAGGACTTCAATGACTGGCTGCTTTACTTCTCTGATCTTTCAACGTTTATTCAGATATCTGATTCTGGGTTTTATTATTAAGAAAACCAATTAGAATTTGTGCAACAAGCTACCAATTTTATCTGGCCTTGTCATTGTTGTGTGTTTCGCTTTTGCATAAAATTCTGTTTGCCAAAAGATTCCAATGCTAGGGGAAACAATTGTTAAACCTCTGAGCCCTGGTATATATCTCTATTTCCCCATCCCTTCCCTGTGCCCAGGTTTCTGGTAGTACCTGGTAGACGCTGGAAGTGCATGTGAGCCACCCCGTCTCAGAATCCTTGCTAACACAAAGGACTGCTTAGTAAAGGCCAGGAGCAGGAGAAAGCCTGCACCCATTTCTAACAACCATGTTTTTGATGAAGAAATTTACTGCTAACTTTTCCTAATAAAACTGAATTGACCTATACGATGAATCTCTTGACAAAGAACAGGAGCTAGGAACCCTCCTTCCCCCTGGGCTCCAGGTGCCTCCCACCTCTGGATTTTCTCAGTTCTTTTCTCACTACTTCTGATCCCAGATGGAATAATTGTTCTCAAGGGTTTTACCTTACTATTCCATAGAGAACCCATGAATGGCTATACGCTCACTATCCAGAGGGCACCCATCGCTTCCTAGGGCCTTTGCTCCCGTCCCACTGACATCCCCCTTTGCTTAGAACATTTTCTTAGACATTTGACTCTTCCCACTGCAAGACTGAAAAGCAGTGCTCTCTCTTACCCTCCCTAAGTTTGCTTTGAGACAAATTTTTCCCCAGGAATCGATGAGAATAACTTCATTCATCAAGACAGGGTCATCTTGAATATGAATGACTTTATTCTTTCAAATTTAAAGAGGTTCCTGTTATCATCACTCTTTTATAATGATATGGGGAAAATGTACCAAGACTTTGCTAATAAAAGTATATTTTGAGCTCATTTGTTATGACACTTTTATAACTGGTGAGAACATAGGGTTTATCTTGATTCTTAACCCACAGACCGGGTCTCTTCCTGGCCTGGGAAATGGGTATGCTTTTCTGCAATAAACTGAAAGATTTGAAGTTCTAATAACTAGTCTGGGGGACAAAGACAAGTGTCTTAGGGCAGATGCTACGTACAGGGAGAATTTGAAATCTAAAAGTAGATGACATGGACACTAAATAGTTCCTCTAACTTCTCTACAAATCTTAACGATATCTACATTGCTCAATCGCCTGTCTTCTGTGCCAGTAAACTCTATTCTATGCTCACTTCTTGCTAGCTCTTACAACCTATATCAACATGTTTCTTTTCATCCACATCTTGCCTCATGGCCCTTCACCTTTCTCTTCTTGTGCATGTCTTCCCTTTGTGTCTGACCGGCTGGCAACTGCCCTCTGGCTGGCTCCAGGCAGCTCCTTCCCTCTCTCCCTTGCTTTCTCCTCTCTCGTTCTCATCTCTACTCTCTTCTCTCCTCCTACTTATTCTCTCTGTCCACCAGCCCTGCCTATCCCTCTACTGCCTAGCTGTTGGTCATTCAGTTTCTTATTAGACCAATCAGGTGCCTTAGGCAGGCAAGGTGAAAAGGTAACACATCTTTACATAATTAAATAAATGCAGCAAAAACAAATGCAACACACCTTCACGTAGTTAAAGTATAGTCTGCAACATAAACAAATGTAGCCCATCTTTCTAGAGTTAAAGTAGTATTCCATCACAGATCTCTCACTGGCAGATTCTGAGTTTGGAATTGTTTCTACATGTGAGCTAAGAACATAGCCCCTTTGCAATATTTTCTTGCTTTTAAAATCTAGCTCTTTACTCTCCAAATTTTAACATCCAGAAATTAAAGAGCAATATACAAACTATTAAAACTTTTCTTTAGCCACTTGCCTTCAAAAATCTCTATATGATTGACTGTCATAGTCTTTACTGCGCTCATCCAGGGTTCCTTGGATGTTAAATAAGCCATGAATAAGTTTAATAAAATGCCATCCTCAACAGGAGACTTTGCAATCATGGGAATGCACGAAGCACCTGTGAAGATCGGAGTACAAGCTTGGGTGTCAGACCTCATATTCCACCTTGTTGGGGTCTCTTGTCATTCACTGTTAGCTTGGTTATCTGACCCATGAGTTTCTAGGACTCCTTTTGTCTTTGCATTGCAGCTTGACACAGGAGCGCTGGGATTACAGATGTCCGCTGCTGTTTCTAGGTCAGAGTACGTTCTGGAGATCTGAATGTGAGTCCTTAGGCTTACGTGGCACATACTTTGTCTGTTTCGCCATCTCCTCCCAACCCCCACCCCTTGTCTTTGCTTTTCATTCGCTGCCAGTGTCACTGGGAAAAGTTATGCAACAGCTGTGATGAGTTTGATTACAGAATCCCCTTATCTAATCTCTGAAGGGTTCTGGGTGCCGCCCCAAAACCCTTACTAATCCTGGTTGCTCTCCATCCCATTTCCCGGGGTACATTTTCCAAGTCTCCCCTTTGCTTAAACTCTCAACTCATGCCAGCATCATGACCTGGACCTTCCTGCCTGGAGGACTCAGGTTACTGACTTACTCTTTCTCCTATGACAAGCCTTGCTGATCCTTCTTATCCTGTACACGGCCCTTCTCTGGAATTTGTGGGCGCGCTTCTCCCATTCAACCCTGGAGAGACACAATTAGGGTGTGAGCTCAGGATCTCTAAGGTTGAAGCCACCTCACTGTTCTTCCCACCTCTGTTCATTCCGATCAGTGTGGGCAAAGGTGCTGTTGTGTAGCACTGATATGGTGTGCTCCCCCCACCACTGCTTCTCTAAGTTTACTGCTGTGCAGTATTTTGAGCATCTCTGAGTCAGATTTCAGTTATTTCTCAGTCTTGCTTGTGTGTGCCACACCTCTCGAGGCCGTGTCAGCTGCAAATGACATTTGTGTCCTGATGACTTCTTTTTCAGATTACACACCCAGATAGGGAAAGAAGCAGAACTGAGATCAGTGTCACCACGAATCGGCCAATTCAGCCCCACCCCCTACCTGTTTAGATCTCCTAGTCAATTGCTAATCGGTCTTTTAAAATATATGGTAAAATATATACATGTAAATATATGTATATATATATATATATATTTTAAAAAACTACCATTTTGAATGTGCAGCTCCGCAGTGACGTTAAACACACGTATGTGGTACGACTACCACCCCATTCAGTTCCAGGACATTTTCGGTTTCAGCAGTAAGAAACATCACACTCACATCTCTCCCTCCAAGCTCCTTACAATGCTCACTGTACTTCCCAGCCCTCTAAACCTGTACCCTTTATGCACTGCATGGCAAATGGTGTGCAGCGTGTGTCCTTTCACACCTCGCTCACTTCACTTGGCTGTCTTCATGAGCCACCGCTGCTGTTGAACGCAGCGGACTCGGATTCTTTCCTAAGGCTGATTGAAAGCATTGTGTGTACAGACCACTCCTCCCTCTGCCCACTCCTCCGGCTATGTGCACTTGGGTTGATTCCCCGTTTGAGATTCTGCGAATTACGCTATGTAGCTGAATGTACAAATATATCTTCCAGTCCCCGCCTGGTTCTTTTAGGCATGCTCACAAGTGTGCGGGACCACAAGGCAAGTGCATGTTAAATTTGGGGTTGGGGATTCATACCAGGATCTCTATTTTAACAGGTTTCTGGACTGGATTGCCTTCCCTCCAGCAATTCACAAGGCTTCTATTCCTCCCCACCCAAGCTTTCCAGGCTACCTTTTGTCCTGCTAATCAGAGCCATCCTGATGAGAGCATCTCTCCATGCACCCGATCTCTCTGATGACTTGTTGTCTTGAGTACCTTATATTTATTTGCTCAATAGGCCTCGGAATTCTCCTTGGGAAAAATATCTACCCGTGCAAGCAAGGCCTTTGCCCATTTTTAACCAAGACACTTGAGATTTGTGTTGGTGGTGGTCGTCTTATTGTCAATGTCACTTAAAGGAAATACTCACTTTCTTTTTTTAAAATTTCAAAATTAACATATCAACTACTTTAGGAATTCAAAGTCACGTTTAATCCTACCACCTGGAAAAGCAAAGGATGCCAGGTTTAAACGTTCCTCTAAGTAGTCCGAGGATTCTGTGGGAAAAATGAGTTTAGTACGGGTCAAGTGATGTTCTCATTAATTTAGGGTCCTGGTACCTGAAAGGCAATTTCTTTGGTTTGCTTCCTTTATAAGTAGCATCATACCGTAGATGACTCACTAGGTTTCTTATTTTCTTTAACATCACCAGGGCTGCTTGCTCGCCTACGTGAGCATTTCATTCATGCTCTTGCCAGGGGAAACAGGATCTGTGTCTTTTCTTAAACATAAATCAGAGCTCCAAATCTGTCCTCCAACGCTGCTGTCATGTTTTCACATGACCTAGCGTAAACAGCCACCTTGGACACCTATGAGAATGTGTATCTGTGTATCTCGCTCTGCTGGTTCCGCCCAGCTCTCCCATGCTGGATGCCCCCACACAGCCAGCTTTCAATCAAGAACTATCACAGAATCTTCACTACCTCATAATTCTTCATACTGCCAGACTTGGGGTTCAAATAGCAAGTAGGGTATTTGGCATTTTATGCTATTGAGCCACAACTCCTTCCTGTATAGAGCCTAACTTCATGAAGCGTTTCCTGTCTTGTCATTAGATATGAGAGGCTTTTTTTGCAAAGCCACCAACCTTGTGGTATTGTCTCATTTTATTAATTCCTCATCCTACTTCAAGCTGTATCAGCATAGGTTTGCTCAGGTTTTCTCTTTCCACAAAGTGACTGCATTGCTGTTAGTCTGCTGACTTCCAAGATGTGGTCTTGATTCAATTACCTAAAAATTAAATTCCTAATCAAACTTTATTTGGAGAGGACGTAGTTCACTCTCTAGACATAGTACAGCCTATTTAACTGAATAATTGAGACTTACGACCCAGCTTGGTAAATTACTTATTATTTACTAAAATATTTCATAAATTGTTTACTATATGTATGATAATAACAAAGCTCTTCTAGAGCCTTCCAGGATGAGACCTGTAATCAATGGGCTTCTTGAAATCCTCAGTGCTCTGACTGTCCCCGACCTTGGCCTGCTTGACACCTTGCTTTCTTTATGTGGCCACCATTTCCCCTAAACCTCTCAACGCTATGTTCTAGCTCACGCCTAGTATGTCTCCAGGTTAGAAAGTGGGGTGAATATATTTAAATCTTCCTGTTACTGTTTTGAACTCTTTGCCCCCCAGTCTCTCTCAAAACTGTTCAGTTTCCCCAGGTGCTTGCGACTTGTCCACTCTCTGCGCCCCCCCCCAGTCCCTTACCTTCTCTTGTTTTAAAGGCTTTGCTTGGGAGCCCTAGGTGTCCCCTCATTCTGTTTTCGTAGTCTCTGGGTAGCTTCACCAGACAGGCACGCAGACAGACAGACAGACAGAATCTAAAGCCGTGGCCTCTCTGCTCTCTGCCTTATTCACCTCTGGCCACAGATGTCGACTCCCAGAATCACAGCCCAGACTTGGTCACTGATGGTGCTTCCACCCTGATTTCACACATTCTACTCTCTGACAAGCACCTTATCAGAGCTTCCTTATCAGAGCTTCCGGTCTGTGAACCCCATCACTTTTCTACGAATGATCCCTCAGCTCTGTCCTCACAGCCTTCCTCACCTATTTTAAAGAGCCTCTCGCTGCAATTATCTTTGACTCTTGCTTCCCCTCTTTCATTGTTAATACAAGAAGGTCAGCATTCCTTGGGCCCCCTTGCTGCTCTCCTGGTCTACATTCAAGCAGTTGCCTCCTGGGTGCTGGATGGAGCACAGTGGGTTGATTTCTCTTTAAATATGTCTTCACAAGCCTCAGGCAAACACTGCCTAGGAAACCAACCAAACTTCCCCCCAAATATATTTCTCCTTTAACTGCCTTAAACTTCCTACATCTGTCCTCATCCCTTCTTTCCGCTCGGGCAAAGGCCTTGACTTTCACGTCACGGAGCACACGTGTCATCAGAGCTGGACTCCCCCAGTCCTCCCAAGTGGAATGTATACAGTTCTAGGTTTTTTGGATTTGTTTTTGTTTGTTTTGTTTGTTTGTTTTGCTAAAGTAGGAGAAATACAGCTTTCCCACCAGTTATTAACTCCTTCACTCCTTAGCTTTGCTCCTTTTGTCTCTCTTAGAAAATGTGTTATTGTTCTGTTATGACAGTATGTTGTATACTTGCAGTTCGAAGAGCACAGTCTGCTAATGCCCACAGCCCCTATTCCTTCCCGTTTCCTGGACCCCATGCTAAATCTCAGGAGTTTCCCTTGATTTCTCCCTTCTGCACTTCTTCAAACACACCCCTAAGTCCATGAGCTCTGCTTCTGCTCTCAGCTGTTGTCGGAACCCTGGCCTTCAGTTCTAAGTCGCTCTCCTCTTTCCACTGAGCTGGAATAGCCATCAGCTGGCACACCCCGTTACCTCTGCTCATGTACCCTGTCATGCAGTCTCTACCCGACAGTCTGCTGTTCTCTCAAAATCCCCCAACAGAGCGTGTGATTTCCCCCAAAGGCACGAGCTGGCAGTTGTCCACTCTGGTTCCTGTCTAATTCTACTACCATCTGATGACACAGAACACAGAACATCTTTCTCGGATGAACCTAAATCCCTTCTCACCATCTGCCTTCTTTCATTCTCAACTCCAATACATTATTCAAGGAGCGAGGCCCTAACCCCATATCTTAGGTGTTCTTCAAATGTGACTTTCATCTCTACACTGTTTATTTCCAATAACCATGTTTGTTTGCTTACTTGTCCTCACCAGTGAGTTTTTTATTTCTCTTGACCACCCTTGCATTCCCAGGAGTCAGAGCAATGCTTAAAAGAAAGCACGCAGGCCAACAGCATCTGTTAAATAAGTGAATGGCTAGAAAACCAAGTGTTGTTCTTTGAATGCACTGTCTCACTTAATCATGGTGGCTGTCTTACAAGGCATTACTATAATTATTTGCTTCTGAAAAGTGAGGTTTAGAGCGATTATTTCATCAAGAGACATATAACTAGTGTGGACTCCATTTTTTTTTCAGATGTACGTAACAAGATGCTACAGCCTAGGTGGCTTAAATAGTAAGAATTAATTTTCTTATAGTGATTTTCTTGATGATCCTTTTTGGGTAGTAATTTTTTCCATCTGTCAATATTCAAATATCCAAGGTTCCTTGAATTTTTTGAAGATGAGTGTTTTCCTGTGGAGATAAGGAAACAGAACCCTGCCTCTCCTACAGTCTCAAGTGCTGAAAGATGAGGCCCTCCGGGAGTTCTTGGAAGGATAGGGAGTCAGAGAGTGCCATTCTTGGGACAGAGGTAGCATCAGGAACCCAGGATGTCCAGTCACCACTGAAGAGGGCTGGGGATGACCTCTTACCGAAGGCTCCTCATCAACCTATGCTTTTCTCTGCTCTCGTGACACTCACAGCCTGCACTGGAACTATGAACTGAGCAATCTCCTCCAGGGTCAACGAGTTCTTCTAGGACAGGGATATTGTCAGGTTAGGTAACTGTCCCGGCATTAAATCAGCTGCCCATTAGTAAGACAAATACCCGGGGAAGTCAACTTAAAGGAGGAAGATTGGTACTGGTACTGGTTCATGGCTTCCGACATTTCAGTCCTCGGCCACTAAGCTCCATTGACTGTGGACTTACAAGGAGGCAGCATCATGGTGGCAAATGTACAGGAATGCAAAACAGCTTACTTCCCTGAGGACAGAAAGCGGAGAGAGAAAGCGGGGAGACAAGATGTTCTCCAAGACCACAGCGTCACCTAGGTCCTGTTTCTTAAAGTTTCATATCCTCCCAGTGGCACTACACGCTGGGGAAACAAACTTCCAACACATGAGTATTTAGTGGCATCTAGATCCAAACTCTAAAGGCCAGTCAATAGACAGCAGAAAGCAGTAGGAACAAGCTGGCTCATCACCTCAACTATTATGACCCTGGGCCCTAAGCCAATGGATGCATTTATTGATGACATGCTCACGAGTGAATGTTCAGAACAGGCCAGGAAATATCACAGTATACTCTTGGATGGCGGTCTTTTTTAGTATTTCTAATCTTTTACCTTCTGTATATTTTTCCTTGGTATGAGGACCCCCAGAACTTGGATCATGCAAGTTGGATGTGTGGCCTACGTCTGTAGGAAGGAAGTAGGGGAGGAAAGAAGGTAATATAAAGGAAAGAAGGGAGAGAGGAAGAAAAAGAAAAAAGACCTAAATCACTAGAGGTGGCTGGAATTTTCTCAGTCCGCAGACACTGAATCCATCAATCTGTGTATTTTTCTGAAACCCTTTATTGAAATATTGTGTTTAACCAAAAAAGCACACATACCACAAACAAATCTTTCATACTGATTGTCCTTGTGTGACAGAACCTACCACAAAACACTGAGTAGCATTAGAATATTTTGGAAGTTAAAAGAAATAATCCTAGTAATTCTCCTACAAGTCTCTGGACACAGAGAAACACCTCAGAAGTGGCTTCCGGGATACCCTTGTGTGCCTTTGGGAAAATCCAAGAACTGAGGCTCTCATTCCTCAGCCTGCAGCATCTGCCAGGCGGCGTAGGTGGCACTGAGTTGGTGGGGGCAGAGAAGGCCCCCCGGGTGGCAGAGAAGCAGAGTTTATCATCTTTCAGCACAGTGAGAGAAGGGTCAGTGGCAGTCTGAACAGGTCTCTGTGTTATTAAACTACTAAATAAATGAGCTGTCAGAGCAAAGACAGGGGACCATGGTCTTGGTCACCGAGTCACCTGTTTCCTAAAGGATAATTCTTCTACAGACACCATCTGACCTAGACTGGGTCAGAGCCTTCAGAGATCCCCTCTCTCCCCCTTTCCCTCTTTTCTTCTCTCCACCTCCTCCCCCAACTTTCACACACTCCCCACCCAAGACTTCCCTTGGAATGTTCTTTCTCGCACTCTGATAAAGGTCTGTGGGTCAAACTTGCCTTGATTCTTGGAATACCTTTGCCTTCTCCTCCTATTTTCTTTTCTTTTTTTTTTAATTATGTCTTGGTATTCAGATTTCAGGGAGAAAAACTAGAAGTTATAAACTTGAGCCTATATGGAAATTAAACTCTTGAGTGGTGGGAAAGAGGAGACTGTGTTATCCGGATTGTCTCTCAGTTCATGTGACCCTCAAAGCATTAGAGTGTCATCCTTGTGTCCCAAACCACCTCTATGGCTGTCCCCTCACGCCCATTAGATTTCCTCTAGTACCGAGGCTTCTAGCACACACAGACAGACAGAGAAAGGGAAGAGCCTTTTTGGCACTGGACCTTAAATGGTTTCTTTGATTTTTTTTAATGTTAACCATTATCTATCCACCTATTTTTTTTTTAATTTTTGAGTGCTACATATTCAACAGAGGATCGGAATTTTTTATTTTCTGGGTTTGACTCCTAAATTCTCTGCCCAATTTTTTTCCTGGAAAAAGAGAATTGGAAACACTTCAAAGCAAGTTTTGGAGGAATTGCCTAAGCTCTCTAAACATCAGGGTGGGTAAAATGAGCAAGTTCTCTGTGTAGTTCCTTGCCTCCCATCCCATGAGTAAGGAAATGGATGGTCTCCATCTGTGGTACCACAGAGTGATCCTGCATAGCCCACTCCCAGGGAAGTCACACTAGGGGACCTTCTCACACTGTCCCTCCCTCCCTCCATCCCTTACTCACATATTCACATACTCACTTATTTATGCTGTCTCTTGCTAAAAATATAAATTATTACTATCCCTATGTTGGGCATGTTAACAATTGTGGGTCTTCAAATACAAGCTCCCTTCTTGGTCTCTTGCTTTTAATCACTTGACACGAACAGTGCAATAAAGCAATGCAGCGCAGATCTCAAAATCATCTTTTCCTTGCACTTGTCCCCAGACTTCCCAGTGCCTCATTAGGAAGCTGCATAATTGAGAGAAAATTGGTTCCCTCTCTACTGTGTGTCAGGATCGTTGTTGACACCTGTGCTGGTTTTAGACTCTTCTGAAAGCAATGAGATCCAGGTCCAGCTGACGTATTGCAGCAAACCTCTTAGGAGATGTGACCATAGGACCTGTTTACTGTCGTGAGACACCCAGACCTGGCTAGACCTGTGTAAATGAATGCACATCCAATCCAATCAAGAGTCAGGCTAGTTGATGTGTTAGCTTCCAGAGTTCTTCCTGTCTTTGCCTCCAGTCTCTCCTTCGCTGCGACTTCAGGCCTGTGCATCACTTTTCACATGGGTTCTGGGACTCTGAATTCAGGTTATTAGCTTTTTTACTGACTGAACTAGGTGCCCAGCCCTGAGAATCCCACATCTTCAATATGCTGCTTGAATCCTGGTGTCTAACAGTCCTGAGCTTATTTTGAAATTATATGAAAGAATAAAGTTACCTCTTTTATAGGCATTTTTGGATGGAGTGTTTACTATTTCCATAGCAAGATCCCTGACTCCCCCTCTTTACCAAGTGGCTGCTTCATCAGTTACCAAATGCTCTGGTTTCTTCCTCCAAGATCTCAAATCCTACATGTTGTCTTTATCTCAATATAGTTAAGGTTCTGTGAAACACTTGTAAAAAAAAAAAATGATCGAGATCTTCGTCTCTTGGCTTCCTCTTCTCCCTGTCCCACCCCGTCTCCCTTCTCAGAAGCTGCCCAAATAATCCTCAGAGAGCATAATACTGGAGATACTACTGTATCACCCCCATGTTTCAGACTCACCATTCTTTGCAGAATGAAGTTCAAGTTCCTTGGCCTGGCCTTCCATCCCCTCTACTGTCTAGCTGTTGGCTCTCCCTTTCCCACATCTAGTTTCTGCCACCTCACACAGTTTGCACTTGCGGATGATGGATTCTCATCAGGCATTCACATCCTTGGAGCAGGTTTGATGGAAATCTCAAGTGAATGCGCCGCCACCCAGCTCAGATCTTCCAGTTCCCAGGCCAAGCAGCATCTTGTCCATTTGAATGTGAAGTCTTCCCTAACTCATTACAGAAAACCAGGTCCGTACTCTCCGAACGCTCCCACAGCAGTTAGCAAGTTTTCATACTTAAGTATTGGACCAGACTAGTACTAAATCTCAGTGTTTCTGGCTCTACCCCAAGCTCTTCCAGGGGCCTCCTACTCTTGCCACCTTGGGCTAACATAGGTGACTTCATTTCCTCACTAATTGTTGATTTACCAAGGGACACATGACCATCGGGTTCCAGCCATTGTAGTGGAAGGAGTGGAACAGGGACGAGTAGAATTTTCTTACTCCTAACTAACTTCTCTTTCCATCTCTCCCGGATGTAATTGTGTAAAGTCTTTGTTCCTGCGTCGACTCCCATCTTGCCCCAAGCCTGTGGGGTAGAGCCCTGAGAGATGAGAAACAAGTCCAACAAAGCAAAATGGAGACTTAAGTCGCCCTCGCCTGGAGTCATCCCGCTCTTGAATTTCTTGCTGTGAAGGATCTTTAATCCCACACTCCTGTTTGGCCTTCAGGTCTCTTGTGTGTGGAGACATCTGCACGGAAACAGCAGGAAACTGTGATGTGTGTATGTGGGGTAGTGTGATGTGTGTATGTGTGGTAGTGCGATGTGTGTATATGTGGTAGTGTGATGTGTGGGGGGGGCAGTGTGATGTGTGCATGTGTGGTAGTGTGATGTGTGTATGTGGGGTAGTGTGATGTGTGTATGTGTGGTAGTGTGATGTGTGTATATGTGGTAGTGTGATGTGTGGGGGGGCAGTGTGATGTGTGTATGTGGGGTAGTGTGATGTGTGTATGTGGTGTAGGGACGCTTGAGGCTCAGTCCTCTTTCTAACACTCCAAACTGGGAATTTGATCATTTGGTGTTTGGGATTCTTCCCAGTATAAAGAAGCCCATGAGTCTGAGCACACTCAGTGTGTCTCAGCAAGGAAATGCAGCAAGGAGCTGGAATCCCTCGGTGCATGGCAGATTCCGAAGGCCCACCATTGGTATTCTACCTATGTCAATGCTACAAACACTGTCTTGAAGTATTCTTTACACAAAACATTTGTTTTATTGGTTCCCTTTCCTTTCTTGTCAGAGAGGAATTGGGGCATATCAAAGGTAAATTCTTAGATCAAAAATAGCAGCCGCCGAGTGAACTTCATTTCCCCAAAGCTCGGGGATCACTGAGCAGGGCTGGGCAGGGGATAAAAGGCTCGATAATAAAACTCTGGACTGGAGGTGGGTTTGGAGGGCTGCTACTAAGATGAGAATTTGCCTTGAAGTCAGCAATCAGTTCTTCAAAGACTAGTGTAGCAAATCAAAGACTTGTCATTTGTTTGTTTTTAATTTTCCTGCAGAAAGGTTCTTAAGGATTTAGCAGCACAATTTTACTGCATTATCAAGAATACAGCAAAGGGGCAAAGAGCTGCCACCTCTTGTCTTAAAGGACAGTTTAGCTTCGATAACCTGACTTCACCAATAAGCTGTTGACAACAGCCAAAGCCTCTTGCCCTTGGGGAATGAGTTCCAAGCCACTTAGTAAAGGCCCGAAAACCCAGATATTACCAAAACCCTTGTATACTATCCTCTTTTTTTTTGCTGTATGTAATATACATGCTTATAATAAAGTTTATTTTATAAATTAGACACAGTAGGAGAATAGTAGCAATTAATAATCACATAGTACGATCGTAATGATAATTTATATGAGCAGGGCTCTCACTTTCTCTCAGAATAGCTTTTTATATGCTCACCTTTTCATTTAAAGGGACTGTTTTACAGCCTCTCTTTGTCATATCTAAATTGCCAGCCTACGACTTGCGTTTTGGAACCAGATCATTATTCTTTGTTTGCATATTTGTTGATTTAGTGAATTAAATAAGGGTTACTTGACTACAAAAGTACTAGGATACTGCAATGGTTGCCCCGGTAACTGAGATGGGCACTATGTGATTTAGGGGATTGGTAGCGTATATGGCATGGATACATGGACCGAATCCATGTCCCAGACAGTGTTGAGGGGTCCAGCACAAAATCTCATCAGATGACTCTAAAATAGCGAGCAATTATAAATTAAAATGTGTACGTTGCTTATTTCTATGATTTTCCATTTAATATTTTCAGACTTTGGCAATCATGAATAACTAAAGCCCCAGATAATGGTAGCAGGGCTCAGAGGCCACTGGATATTGTGATGTTGTCAAAGTGACTTAGGTAGTTTAGACTTCACAGTTTTCCTATATTGGAACGAAATAAATTTCATTTTTACACATAACAAAAAAATATCTTATCACCATGCATGGTACCACATGGATAGAAGGAACCCATTTTCCCATTCTTATCAGCAGTATAAGCACAAACACACCCTGCTGCGTGCTTTCCCCACCCTTTGGCAGAGGAGACGACTGCTCAGCTGTAGAGGCTGCCTGACTCTGGGCATGCACAGTTGCTCCGTGCGCTCCAGCCAGCCTTCTAAAGAAACAAAATAAATGCTTGTTTAGTGCAGGAAAAGAATGAGAACCCAGCATCCCAGCACCAGGAGAACATGAGCTCATGCCCACAGTTACCTGGGACTTCCATTTTAACCATTGAGGATTACACCATGATTTCCCAGCAGGCAAAAACAGTAATCTGAGTAACTGCTTAGAGAGCTCACAGAATCTAGGGGATAAATGTCCTCACTAATTTTAGTTCACTGAATCCCGGATAAGAAAGTCACCGCTCCTTGAAGGAAGTTCCTACCTGCAGCTGCTGGTGTCAGTACTGGAATCTCCTGGCAGGGTGACCTTCAGTGCCTTTGCCTTATGACAGGGTTCTCAGAAGTGTCACCCTCCCTGAGCCCAGGGACAGAACTGCAGGAGTGCCCCACTGCTGGAGGGAGGCCGCTTGTTGGTTCCCAGCAGCTCAGCCCCGAAGTAATCACACAGGAGCTATATTATTTAAAACACTACTTGGTCCATTAGCTCTAACTTCTTATTTTCTAACTCTTACATCTTAGTTTAGCCCATTTCCATTAATATGTGTATCAGCACGAGGTCGTGGCCTACCAGCAAAGTTTCAGTGGGTCTGTCTACAGTGGCATCTCCGTGGCTTCTCCCTAACTCCTCCTTCTTTCTCCCAGCATTCAGTTTAGTTTTCCCCACCTAGTTCTGTTCCCCTACGGCTCTGCTATAGGCCCAAAGCAGTTCTTTTATTAACCAATGATATTTACAGCTCACAGCATTCAGAGGGGAATCCCACACCCCACCTGCTTTCCTATAGTAAGTCTGGGTTCCCAGGAAGGCACTTCCTCCTTTAATTGGGGCAGCAGCCCCAGAAGGGCCTCTCTCATGTTAGAACAACTCTTCCCAGGGTGCTTCACCACTTTGACAGGAAAATAACCCTCCTGATTATTTGGGCAATTTCCTTAATCCATGAGCCTAGGGCAGCAGGGACCAGGTGCTGGGGGACTGTAATAAAACATGGTGCTTCTGGAGATGCAAAACCTGCTACACCACTTGTGGGCATGCACTAGAAAGACTGTTAAGTACAAAGATACTGGCAAGATCATATTTGTGGCTTGTCTGTTCATCGTGGTAAAGAAATGGAGCCAGTCCAGAAGTTCGTCAACAGATGAACCCATAATGGAAATGCAGCACATATAAACAATGAAATTTTATGTAGCTGCGAAGAAAAATGAGATTGGAAAATTTGCAGGAAAATGGATGGGTCTGGAACTGGTTATATTAAGTGAGGTGACTCGGACTCAGAAAAATGATGCATATTATCTCTCATATGTGGACCACAGATTTTATTGCTTTTATGTATGTCTGCCGTTATATATTACATAATATATAAATATGTGAATATATTTAGGATTAGCTGTGGTTATTGGTCATGAAACAAGAAAAAGGACTGCAAAGAGGGTAAATGAGGTTTTGACGGGCATAGGTGGTAAAAGAACACACATTATATGAAACATGTGTGACATAAAACACACGTGACCAGAAACAGTGTGACACGAAACACATGTAACCTAAAACATGTGATGTGAAACATACGTGACATGAGACACATGACATAAAACACGTGTGACATGAAAGCCTAAAGACGGTTGAGGGGGTTGGGGTGGGGCAGGGGAACACCGAGAGGGGGAAGAAGATCAACAGTCAT
Organism: Myodes glareolus; assembly: GCF_982192425.1. Taxonomy (NCBI): domain Eukaryota; kingdom Metazoa; phylum Chordata; class Mammalia; order Rodentia; family Cricetidae; genus Myodes; species Myodes glareolus. The sequence goes on along the minus strand of NC_142049.1, from coordinate 6,677,570 downwards.
CACCAATGCTCAAAAATGCCGTAGTGGAGGCCAAGAGTTTGTGTGTGAATATACACAAAAAGGTCAACACAGGTTCAGCACCGGTTCCACGTAAAATGAGCTAGTGACATCCACAGAACTGGTACGAAAGACTAAAAGCGTAACCAATGGCTACCACTTCCTGCTACGGCTCCGTGTGCACAAAGCGAGTCGGTTTTTCAGAATTGTCACCTCCACAGACATCAAGTAAAACCCAGGGGCCTCAGATTACCGAAGAGGAGCGGGGCCAGCTGTCAAGTCAGGAGCTGTCTCCAATTCAATGTGCTGCTGTCCATACCAAGGTCATATTGACTAATGACTTCAGACAAAACAGCCAGACATTCTCTGTCACCTCTGCTGCAAATGTCTCCCTGCTGTCCCTTGTCCTGTGACCTCCATTGCCAGTGGTGACAGTTATTTGTCTCCATGCTGGGTGTACAAGGGTGACTCAATAGTAAGACAAGGTGTTTTCTTCTGTTTGCGTTTAGATAATAATTTGTCACATGCTTTTGTTATAATAAAATCAATGAGTAGCTAAAATGGAGAATCCGTTCTTACGCAATGTGTTAATTTTTATGTGTTTGCTAATTTAATCAATATAGCCCTCTGAGGCAAGCGCAGGTCATAGCTGGTTTCACTCTTAGTGTGCTGGCTACTCAGTTGGTGTCTCTCCCAGGCTGATCCACCTTTCACTGTCCCTGCTCCATGCCCCGGAGCCTTAGAGACGGCTGGCCTGGCCGCCTTGCAAGCTCATGCTGATAGATTCAGGATGTCAGAGGATGAAGGAACATTATGAGGGCATTTATTCCATGCCCCTTCTTCCCTCTTCCTTGGGGACCAGTTCTTCCAGCAGCTGCATCTCTCTGTGAATTTGGCAATAATTCCAGGCCAGCCTTCCCTCCCTGGCAAGCTTGCTCACCTGTCATTTTGTCCCCTCCCCCTCTCCCAGCCTAGTGATGGGCCAGCGTGACTGCTGCATTCTGGGAGGCTCTCATTTCACTCCTCAAGCCTCCCCTGACCTCCACCAGTAGGCACTTTGCTGGGGTCTCTTCACTGGAACCCCTCCAAGATGAACCACATTCCCTCCAAGTCCCTGACTGATGGGCTCAGTGTAGGATAATACGTATCAGAGATGCAAATCTTAGGCACACACAGTGTTCAACAGCAGGGTGCTGGGCCTGGAAAATGATAGTAAAGAAAAGAAAATTTAAAAGGCACAAGAAAGTTGTAGAAAATCCTCACAGGGACTCACAGGCTGATAAACATTTTCCAGAGAAAAGACATCATGTTAGGCCTTCAAAAATGGTTAGAACATAGTCACAAGGATTTGAAGTCATATTTCAAATATAAGCAGGAACAGTGAGGAGGACAGAGATGCAGACCACATACGTCTAGGGGCAGAAGGGGTTCAGTCTCTGAAGTGGAGTACACTTATGGGCAGTGTTTCCCAAGTTGCTTTTTAGAACCTTATTGGCCTGTGAAACATTACTATTGTACTGAAAAAATTAAAATTTTCCCATCAAGTAAGACTGGGTACCTTTGAATAAATGAACTGAGCCAGACAGATCTATTCAGAACTTCTCAGAGCATTTAGGATGCTAATAAGCCATCCTGGGCCTGTTAATACCTATAAGGAATATAGGCTGATAATATTTAGAAATATATATTGCCCAATAAGATTCTATGATACTGGGGGGAGGTCTTCCTGGTAGAGCAATTCAGAACACAATGGGGCACCCAAATTCAGGGAACATGGGAATGTCTCAAGTCATGGAAAAAAGCAATTTAGAATGCAGACATATATTAAACCAAGTTGAATTTATTACCTCGATATGACTTGCAAAGAAACAATGGTGAGGACAGTTTAAACAGAGGTTTGGACTTATTTATGTCCTGGACAATATTAGAATCCCAGTAGTAAAATTTCACATAAGTTATATCCTGCTCTTCATAGCTAGCCATTCAAATTATTTTAGATCTAATATTTTTAACTAATTAAAATGTTATCTATTAATCCATTTGATCATAGAGTATATACAAATCATTTGAGCCCTTAGGATCTATTATCCTTGACTCCTAGACCTCTTGGCTGCACTCTGAAGGAAGGGGTTACAGACAGCAAAGGAAAGCCAGGCGGAATTCCTGCTCCCGAGGTGCTCCAAGCCACTTGAACTTCAACATGCAAATGCACACAATTGGAAGATGCTATTTTTATGCAGTTTCCTGAGAGCAAAGAGTGATCTCGAACGTCCATCACCCGCGGGACGGGGAGCCTGCAGGGAAGGGTGGTGTCTGAGCTTGAAGGCTGAGTGGAAGAACTTGCCAGGCAGTGAAGCACGAACAGCACTGAATTCAGGCATCCAGACTCCACACTTAACCACATAAAAGCCTGATTCTTATAAAAAAAGAGAGGCTCCAGTATTTGTGGGTAAATATAGTCATAAATTGAAAACAAAACAATTTTCAAGAAGATGCTTTCTAATTTGAGAGAAATTTTTGTAATGTAAAAAATCTTGGATGTCTCTTTTGTTCTTGGCCGTGAGGCTCTTTATGAAGTTAGGGTACTCCAGAGGAGCCCAGCGTTGGCCTCTGGAGACTTTTCAAATTTGACCAAAGAAAATGAGAAACACGCAGTTATTTAGACATGGCTTTAATTTTTCACTTTAGAGGAGTGCCCACAGTATGCGGGAAACTGGCAACGCCAGAACCTGCTTTCCTTCCCGGCAGCGGCAGTTTTAGCTCCATCTGGTTGGTCTTCAGGAGGGTGAGAAGGAAGCTCTCCCTTGCTCTGCAGCTTCTGTTGTCCCTGAGTACCACGGAGGCCTCTGTGAAGTCCAGGCTTTACAGTCGTGCGTGCGTTACATTTATCTCTTACAGCTTCGTATATTTGTATTTGGTGAGATGCTGGCATATATTGTTAAACACTTAGAATGGGAAATTTCTAATAAAACTAGGGATTTCTCAAAGTTTTAATACACTCATTTGCTTTTATTACACGTTTGAAAGACTTTATAGTCTTAGCAGGTCATCTTGTTCCTTTTTTATTTAACTATAGAATCTGTTATGCTCTTTTTTTTAAAAAAAAAACTATATAAGGTTTAATATAGCGTTGTAAGAAAGAAATCAGCTTCTGCTCTTCAGACACTAATAATATAAATATGGAGAGCTGTCAGTATTCGTGGCTTAATACATATTTGTTTGTTAAATAAGTTGGCAATGACATGGAGATTAGAGGAGGAGACATGATTGTAAAATTTAAATGGGCAATTTTTTCCCAAAGTCAATACTAAGAGAAGCATTCTCACTTACAGACTACATCAATAAAACATCTGAGGGCTGACTAGAGACCTGAATTAATTTATTCTTATCAATTTTGAATTAAATATTTGCCATTAATATCATAACAATTTGAGTCATTCATTCAACAACTATTGAAACATTTAGTGAGCACCCATAATAGCCATAATGATGATTACTAATAACTAGAGCTGATCCAAATGTAGAAGTTATTTAATCCTGAGTATTGTGCTGAGTGATTTATCTGGATGACTCCCTGGAACAGCCCTTGGTTAGCCCCAAGTGCAGGTGAGAAGAGCAAGGCCCAGAGAGTCACATCCTTTACTAACGTCACCCAATAAACAAATACATTCCAAATTGTTTCCAAGTCAGTTTGAGTCTAGAGCTCCATGTCCTTCTAGAGTTTAGGTTCTTACGGCAAACCCTGTGGATGCCTAAAGATCTTTAAAACATGGCATGCCTTCCCCCACCCTCCATGTCACGGACACAGACTCGAAGAGCGTGTCACTTGACTTGACGTTGTCATTCGATGCTCTGATCGCAGACAAGAAACCAAGGACAGCGAGCAAAGTCCGAGCCAGGTGTTTTACTGGAGGGCACGCCTCCTTATGTCTCAGGTGGGTTTCAAAGGCTCCCATCCACTTCCTTTTCTCTCCTTCTAGCCTCCTCTTTTACTGTGTGGACCTGACACGCCCACTTGCGGAGCACACTACTAAGCTCTACATAATGCTGTCGAAATCACCGAAGGAGTAAGGAAGGATACAGAAATGACTTCTATTTAAGTTATGCTTAAATGTTACATAAAAACATAAACATCGTGCATGTTTTATGGGTACTGTGGGATTTCAATATGTGCGTAGACGGTCCAGTGTTTTATTTGAACAAGAAACTAGATCTCTTCAGAAGCATTCTGATGGATAACTTCCTCACAGATTAACTTGCTGAAGCTGAGTAGGGATATAAAATGATCCCTAAATTGAGTTTCACAGCTTAGAGGTAGCACTGAGTCTCTCGTGGTCCTGTGGTTCTGGTTTCCAATCATCACTCATTCTCATTTCACCTTCTACTGCAAGGCCGTTTAACATGTCCTTTGGAGCACCTGCGGAACTAGGAAAAGGTAGTGGTGCCCACAGGAGGACGGTGAGAGTTGGAAGAGCTTACTCAGCTCCTCATTGGAAGAGCAGCAAAGGAGGGCGTGGGGACAGAGCAGAGACTCTCAGCTGTGAGGCAGGCCATCCCATGCTACGAGGCAGCAGAAGTCTCAACCATGCCATCTACTAGAGTAGAGCTCAGAATCCTGAGTGAACACTTTAACCTCCTCAGGGCCCCAACTGCAAAATGGAGAAAGCCCTAGCCCCTCGCTACAGGTTGAAAGCTTACCCCCAAGACCCTGAATTCTCATTGGAATAAGTAGGACCGTTATGAGGTAGGCACGTCATGAAGTAAATTAATATTATGGAGGAATGGGATTTTTGCTGTGTGGTTGCGTGTGGTATGAAAGGGAGCCTGCTAGGTTTGTTCTGGCATCCCCACGAGGTCTCCACTATAGTAGCACACAGACTCCATCTTAGATTTCTCGGTCACTAGACTTATGAGCGAAGTAAGTTTCTTGTCATTATGAATTATGCAGTCTGTGGTGTTCATAGGGCAGACTAACATGTCCCTCTTTCTCTATTTATCTTGAAGATTATATGCCGTAAAATATACTCCACACCACCGAGCATAATGCATACAGTTAAGGAATACGCCCATAATCTTTACAGTTAAATACTAGCTCTGCTCCTTTATTCTTGTGGGTTTCTCGTTTATACAGTAGCAATTCTCTGCTCATCCTATTGTCCTGCGAGTCTGCAGACCCAGTAAGACGCTGTATAGTTAAAGCCCTGCCCGGAACCTGGGGATGTATCGCAACAGTAAAGCGTCAGGCCTGCTCACTTTGAGCAGAGAGCTGTATCTAATCTCCAGCACTTCAAAGCCGGGCAGGCAATAAAATGAAACTCCCAGGTCTCTACCGTTTGAGTTTCGGTTCAAATCCCATAGCCTCGGGGGAAGCTTTCAGACCTGACATCACAATCAACGATTCTCTCTTCCACGTTTTTTTCCAGCTCATGTCTGTTCCCTGACCTATGCTATATTTCAGTTTTTCCTCATGTTGGATCTTGTTTTATGTCCATGACATTTAATGCCCTGCACCATGAGGGTGGGGGCCATTTGTTTGCTGAGTCCCACAGCCTCCGGAATTTTCTACAGTGTGGATGGACAGTTAGCTTGCAGGCCTTACCCCAGTACACTTTTAACTCAATTGCAGTGCCCATAAAAATGTTTGAAAAGGCAGTGAGGAGGGGACTGGCGGGGGGGGGGGGGGATGGACAAGTACAGCAGAAGAAAAGAGTAAACATCTATACTCAGCACGGGAACACCTGCTGTGCACACAGCACGCTGCTCTCTAAGGTCAAAGTTCTCTACAAATCCATCATGTTGCCGTCCACACAGCCATCACACAGACGAGCTGAGAGCCAAGTTTCTTCTCTCTGACAAACCTGGGAAGCATCTAAACCCAAGTCATATTTAAACCCTGGACCCTTTGCTTTGAGAACTATTGTCTGTTAGCTCCATGGGGAGATGACAGCAGCATCTGGGACGAGCTGAGAGAGGGATGCGTTCTTAGGCCCGCCGTGCCTCGGTTTCTCTTTATGACTGATGGGAGGGATATTTGTTCTCTGAGGTTCTGCTTTGGAAATTACAGCTGTTAGGAAAAATGAGCAATGGATGCCAAAGTGGGCTGAGGTAGCGCTGGAGGATAATGCTTCAAAACACGACCTTCTTGCGCAGTGGATTAAGCACAGGCAGTGTTTATCAGCCGCCCTCTGCCTGTAGAGAACTGTTCCAAATCTCTCTCTGTGTGCTCATCTATCCAACCCTTAAACCAACCCCCAAAGCCCTGACTGTATAGAAGAGGCTGCTGAAGCAGAGAAAGGTTAGAATAAAAGCTATGTAGCTTATAAGTCGCAGGTCCTGGCATAGTACATGGGACATAGTTATGGGATCTTCTGACCTAGAAACAGTGGCAATGAGACCATGTCACACAGACGCCAGACTGGCAAAGCTGCTTTACTGGGAGAATAAAGATGTTGATCAGGCCGCTCCGCTCAGCAGAGGCAGCAACAAGCTTGGCTTTAATTTTGGGAAAGAGTGGGTTGAAGTTTGGAAGTGGTTCATTAGTCCTGGGCACAACTTGAAAAGATGTTTTCCTTTTTGTGCACAAGTATTCTGGCCTTGCACTTGTGCAAATGGGAAGTAAATTAATCTAGGAACTGCTGAGTTCCTCCCGTGTCTAGCATCATTAGTGAAGCCAAAGGACTTCTTTTTTATTTTTAAAGCTTTTGAGACAGAGCCTTTCTGTGTATCTCTGGCTGCCCTGGAACTCACTCTGTAGACCAGGCTGACCTTGAACTCAAAGATCCTCTTACCTCTGCCTCCCGAGTACTGGGTTTAAAGGTGTGCACCACCACCACAAGGCTTAGGACTTTAATGCTTACATCAAGAACGACTGAGGCTCTTCTGTTGCTGGTACCATCTTGCTTGAACACCCTACTTCCATGGTTTAATTTGAGACGCATGATAAGGCTGAGGGCCTGGAGGGCTTGAATGTATGAGAAAACACAAGGGACTCAGAGGTAACGGGGCCAAGTGAACCTGTATTATAGTCTTGGACAAAACAGTTCTTAAATGCTCAATGAGTAGACTTGAGTAGCCTACAACTCCAAGAAGGGGTTAATATGGTCTGAAAACAGAAAGGTCAAATCTTTCATCCCAGTTTAGCCATCCATCAGTTCAGGCTCAGTGCCTTCATGTTTCTGTAAAGTAAAAGAGCCAATCGCTTTGTTCGCCCAAACCTCAGAAGAGCTTTGTCACTGGAGCTGGGGGTAGCTGCTGTCCTGTGGCTGTGGGGCCTCTAAAGTTGGCAGTTTTTCAGTTAGCTGAGAGCAAATGACGCTGCAGGGTGTTTCTGGGTTTTTCTCTCATAACAATTCTCCTGACTCTGTCATTTGTGTGGCCATCTTGAACCCCATTAGGTTTCACTTGGTTTAGTTATAAGGAAATACAAGCCCATAAATATTTCTATTGGGAGCTATAAACCCTTAGAGACCCATAATTTAATTTGTTTTACCTGTATGATTTAAAAAGTTAATATAAGCATACCCTGGATCATTGAGATCAGTCTCAACTACATGGGGCCAAGGCAACTTGAAGAAGGCAGAGTTCATTTGGGCTTAGAGTTCAAGATGGTGAGAGAGAGTTCATGATCATGGCAAGGCATGGCAGCAGGTGCCCAAAGCTGAGAGCTCACATCTTAGGTCCCAGGCACAAGGCAGAGAAGGGGAGCTGAAAATGGCACCAGACGTTGAAACCTCAAAGCCCGCCCTCAGTGACACGCTTCTTCAGGTAAGGCTGCACCTCCTAAGTCCACTACTGGAAACCAAGAGTTTTATGCCAGAGGCTGTGGGAAACAACGCAGCAGCCCAACCACCACATGGACTCTCCCAAGAACTAATCTGTTTCCTGTGCTTGTGTGTGCTATTCTTTGGCCCTAGGGGGTTACCACTGTTATTGTGATGCTAATAAAGAAGAGACCTAGTAAGAACAAAGGCTTTGTGGTAGGCAGAAGGGAGAACAGACTTGAGGGGAAAAATATCTTAAGGGTGCCTCACACACCAAGGGTGGTAGAGGTATGGGAACCCTTCTGGCAGTCAGTAGCCCTATGCGGTCAACAGTACTAACCTAATCGTACTGTTCTGAAAGATAATTTTTGTATCCAACCTAAAAATTGGTTTTTATTCTTCAGTTGTTCAAAGGTTTAAACTTTATCTAGTTTCATGTATACAATCATATTAATGGATTATTTTTTTGAAGAAAATTTAAGCTAAGACTGGAGAAACCTAAGAAAGCTTTGCCTTTAATGTGGTGGACAATGCTAGCTTTCTTTATATATGAGGCACTCTGATCAACAATGTGTTGAGGGCTTTCCTATTTAAAGGCAAAGACAAACACAAGCTCATTGGGCAGGTCGTTAACATCCTGGTGTGGAAAAGGATGTTAGTCCCTCCCTTTCTGAGGGCAGGCTGTGACAGGAAAAAGGAAACATACTCCGGGATTGACATGGGAAAAAAAATGACCTCTGCACAAAATCTTATCCTTCCATTGAGTGTTTGTCTGACTGTGAGCAAGACCGGGTCTCTCCAATGCTGCAGTCCTTAGGGGATACCCATAACACCCTCACCCTTTCCACCATCAGGAGCTGCATTGAAAGGTTGGCTCACGGGAGGGAATGTGTGGGGGAGACGACCCGGGCTCTGGCAGTGGATACTTAAATAGTGAGGTCACCAGGCTGGCTTGAAGAAGACCCCCCGCTGTGGACTCCATGGAATGATTTAGGGAAGCAAGCACCACAGGCTAGGAGGTGGCTCCACCAGCTGGTGCGGTGCCCTGGTGCTCCAGTAAAGACCAAGGCAGGGGCGTCATCAGCCATCCCCTGGGAAGCTGCCAAGCCAACAATCCCCCCTACCCCCGCCCCGCCCCGTGTTCTGCACCCATCACTCAAGTGACTGAAGCGCAGGGCCTGCAAACTTGGAAGTCCTGCCTCTGGGTTACAAACTGTTGCTTTCTGGAGACTCTTGAGGCAGAGGTAAGTTGGGAAGGAGGCTCCGTCATCATAATATAAGGCGCACGGATTGTGCGTGGGTAAGGAGCTCATAAGTTTGTAGTGAACTTCGCAAACCTGCCCAGGAGTGCCCCATGCACCTGGTGTGCTGGAGGGGACCGCCCTTGCAGAAGCACCTCGCCTTTGCAGACCTCAGGCAGTGCGAACCCCTTAGAATTCGGTGTGCGTTTGTCGAGAGCAAGAGGGTGTCCCTGGCAGGACCGGTCCATCGGAGCGGCCTGGGCATCGAGAGGTGTTGATGATGAGGTGCAGCGGAGACCCACCTGCGCAGGGCAACGGGGTCCGGGATCTCTGAATGGCAGGCTGAGGATGAAGGCTGGTGGGGGTAGGGGGAAGAGGAGGCGGGCGGAGCGGCGTCGGCGGGCGGGCAGCACTGCTGGCGGCCGGGGGCGGGGCGGGAGAGCCCGGGAGGAGCGCGCGGGGGTGGAGGGTGGGGAGTGGGGGGTGGACCCGGGGCCGCGGACGCCGCAGGCCTGCTGGCTCACTCTGGGTCGCGCTGCCGAGCAGGCATGGGAGCCGCGCGCGTCCTCCGGGCGCCCACACCTGTCTGAGCCGCACAGGGCTGCAACCCGAAGGGTGAGTGCAGGGCGGGGATCAGGCGTCGCCGCCTGGGTGCGGAGGGCCAGGCGTGTGCCGAAGCGGGACAAAGGGCTTGGTGCTCGCGGGGTGGGGTGGCTGCGGGCTGCGGTGGGAAGGGAGGGGCATCGGAGACCTGGTCCCGGTCTCAGCACCAGCTCCAGGCTGGGACGAGAGCCTGAAAGAGCCCTCCGGGACACACGCGCTGTAAGACATTGGTATTAACGCACTGTCACTCGTAAAGTGGATGGAGAAAGCATGCTTAGAAACTGCTGTCTTGGGTGCGGGGTGCTGTGAGGGAGTGGAGCCTTGCCTGGCAAGTTGTCCTCGGGCTGGTCAGAGCAGGTTCTCCCCACGAACACACTTTGCCACCTCTACCATTTGTTTTCCTTGAGTTTTGCCTATACTGTATCTGATGCCATCATGCCTTGAGCATTAATTTTTAACCGGACACGTGATTGTGAACACACCTTAACAAGCAAGGAAAAGTCAGCAAACACGGGGTGGGAACAGGCTCGGCTTTGAGTGATGGCTTAGCGCAGCGTGCTAAACCTAGAAAATGCTGCCTGAGCTGTCAAGAGTTGTTGGAAGCAAATATTGCTCCAGCCTGTAGCCATTTATCACAAATTGTTAACTTTGAAATAAAAGCTTTTTCGTCGCCTAGAACTTTTATAAGAGGAAGACTTGTTTAGGTGGAGCAACGCCATCCCCCTCCTGAAGGGGGGCTGGCTCTCCCTCCCATTTCCGTCAAAGCATCTCTTGAGAAAGCCTCCGATAAAAATCTTGTTTATTTTATTGCCCACTGGGTGACACCAATGAGAATTCAGAAACAGCCCGTGGCTGGTGGAGAGCTCCAGGCTATTCAGTAGCTCAGTTAGAATTGGAATTGTTTCTCCCAGCTCTTGAAAGTGAACTTGAGGGGTCCTAGCAGACTCCTTGGAGACAGGTAGGCCAAGACTAGAATAGACTCATCAGGTCCTGTGGGAAGAGTGGAATTTATAAACTTAGCTGTGGCCAAAATCCCTATCACAAGGTAGTATCAGGGTATTATTAGACATTGTTTCAAGAGTTGACCTGGGTAAGAGAGCATTTAAAAAACTGTTTCTCAAGAAATCTCTTTGGAGCAAGGCACAGTAGTACACGCCGTGAATTCCAGCACTTAGGAGGCTGAGGAAGGAGGGCGGTGAATTTGCAGCTAGCCTTAGGTACACAGGGAACCTTTTTTGTTTCTAAGCATCTCTTAGGGCTGATTGGAGGTGGGGTGAAAAGGCTGAAGATGACACAGAGGCACCACATTCATTTCCTTCTGAGTACCACACCATGTTCATACGAACAAATCCATCCCATGTACTTTTCCTTTATGATAAACAGTAAGTAACCTGTCATGCTGTCTCTGGACTAGGGAGGAAGCAATTTTCCAGAGGAATTAATATGGATCTCATTTCTGTCTCACTGACGACGATTCAGGTAGACGGTGAATATAGGTGTGTTTTTCTGACGCTAGCATTAAGTGCCAAAGTGCCCATTAGTGAGTCTGAGAACATTGTTGGCCCAGGTCTGCAGTGTTTAATAGTCTCCGGTTCTCCTGAACATCCCTCCCATGGATGCTTTAGAAGCCAGTGCACCAGGCATTATTCATGCACAATTCCAAATGACTCCAGGGAGTTTGTTCCTCACAGTCTCAGCATTGACAGCTTTATGTACTTTGTTCTTGCTCTGCCTGCAAGGCTATCTTGGGATCACTAGAGTGCTCCGTTTTGCCTCAAACCCGATAGAGAAGAAGTTAAACTCCGGGTGACCGTGAGATTGTGTTTGAGTTGCTGGGCTTCTTAAGTCCCCTCCAGTTTCCCCTACAAGACTATCATCCTTAAGCTACCATGTGATTAAGTCGGTTTTGCTTTAATGGGTTATGTGGCTCTGGAGAGTGAGAGTGAGTCTGACTTCAGGGTCTTCACAGAGTTTGGTTCAGTTTTAGGTGTTCGCCTTGGGAATTAGCAGAGCCACATTGTTGAGGCTCCTTGGCTACAGACCTCATGGAAGACCCTTTGCCAGCCTTCCAAATGATGTCCAGAGTGACACCTGCATGTGCTTTCTTACCTTTGGTTGTGGTCATGGGAATTCAAACCTTGTCTAGTAGAGAAGGGATGTCTGAAAAAATTAGGTTTTCCCTGGAAGCACTTGTTTGCTTATAGGAGTTAGAGCATTCTCTCAAGCACTGCTCCCCTTGAGGAGAACTGAGTTGTTGCAGTTTTTAAGACTACTGTGTAGAGAGAGAGAAGAAAAGGCAGTCCCAGTCCCCAGAAAGATTATTGTCATTGGCACATCTGATAATGTGCGAAGTCCCTTTGCTATAAAATTACTGCCAGGCTTATGAACTATGTTTATAAAGTGTAAGCGTTTTGAGACTCCAGACCACTAGACAGTGGCTAATATTGCAACCTGGGGGCTGTGAATGTGTAGCCCTCTTGTGCATCTGATACCCAGAGCCAGAAGAGAAATGCAGTTTCTGTATTACTAAACAGGGTGGGAAAACAGTTTTTCACCTTGCTTTTCCATTCTTCTTTGTCCTTAGGTGGAGGGATGCATACAAACACTTAGTTGGAAAGCTTAGACAATAATTTATGTGTATGAGGATGCTGTGTGTCCTGTAAAGGCTCATTCTTAGAAATGGAATGTGATAGACTCAACATTTTTTTTGTCCAGAATTAGCTATATGGAAGATAAGGTTTGGAAAAAAATCTTCATTCATTTAAAAAGATGTTGGTTTTCCAAACAACTCTGCAACAACAAGACGATCCACTTTTAAACATTAGAGGATTTAAAGTTAAGCACCCTGTGTATCATGTCTCCAGCTCTGGGATTAGAATTGCATGTGTAAAATCTGTTTACATCCCTGAATGTCTATGTATATAAATCAATTTAGATGGGCGTAGCAATGCTTACATTGTGATGTCGGAAACAATATTTATCTCTATGGGGGTATCTTTTTATCAAGTGAGTTGAGAAATTAATGCAAGGCTACTCACTTCATTCTAAAGCATCCCAGTTGTTATTGACTGTCTTACAGATAGAAGTAAGTCAGGAAGGAGGGTACATGTGTCAGGAGTGACCCTCAATCGCTTTAGGGTTGTTTCTCCCTTACTTTTTCTTCAGGACGTCCCTAAAAGCATCTTCCAAACTCAGTCATCCTTCCACTGGGTTCCTAAAAACCATCCTTGATAGATTTCTTTGTAGTTTTGCTTGCTTGTTTGTTTGCTCGCGTTTTGGCAGATTGAGCATGGAGTTTTTAACCCCCAGTGAAATTGCAGATTAATGGGATACATTTTCCTCTCCCCACTCCCTTACCTTCAGCATCCATAAACAACATAGGTCCTGACCTGCCTGGACATTTTTGATCCTGAAAAAATTATGCAAGTTAGAGAATCCTGGACTTACAAGAACCTGAGAAAGTGATTTTCTGACTTGGGCTGGCATTCAGAACAGTTTTCTAACCCATGTGAAGTAAGATTTGATGGCACAAATGGCTTTGGATGCTTGTAACCTCAATAATCAGGTGCCAGTTAAAATCGAGGAGGGCTCTACCCCCAGCTTTACCGCTTAGTTTTTCAGCAGATATTCCAAATCAATTTGCAATAAAGACCTGAGCTAGTTTCTTGACTTCTGTATCCCTTTCTATGTTTGGATTAAAGTTTTAACTATCAGATGCACAAACAAATCTTAGGGAAAATGTAGACTGAGGACTGTGAGGGTGAAGCCTATCACATCCACGAATACAGTTCCGCAGTAACACTGGGAATTTGTAAGCCTTGTTTCAAGCTAAGAGAAAAATATACTTCTGAAGTACTCCCCTGCCTCCTCACCCCCGCATCTGATTTTTCAGAAAGAAATCTGTTCTTTGCCCTAAGTGGATAGCAATCTTTTCCATAGATGGCCGACTTCTCCCTGACTCCCAGCTACATGATGAGAACTCAGTTGTTAGGAATCTGAATTGGTAATAGCCTATCATTTAGTCGACCCCCTCAGCATTCTTTCATTTGTAAAGTGATCTCCAGAGTTCTTGGCATGTAGTCACCTACCATTTTGCCAAGGAGTAAATTTGACTCTCTGTCAGGATGAGAGCCAACCTGACGGACTACCCAGCACCCACACGCCAAGGAAAACTGGGGATCCCTCCATGCAGGACCACTCACATGGCTGGTTTTTAAAGACATTGCTCCTTTTGCAAACACAGGCTAAGGGGGGAGGGATGTCGTGTTGGCACTTGTGAAACAGAGCTTACTTTGGGACCTTAGAAAGTATTCTTTAAATAAATAGGATTTGCTGTACAGGCAAAGCACTTGAAAAGGGGGTTTAATTTTGCCTGAGAGGAGGATTAATTCATTAAATCAAAGTTCCTAGGTGGAATCTTTAAAAAATGTGTTTGCAATAGTTTCAGAATTTTTCTGCCTTTCTCTTCCCTGATACACTTGTCATTAAACAATTTTACTTTTCAGGAGATGGATTAAACGGAAGACACGTGGAAACACAGCTTTGGTTCCATTGGTAATTTAGATTCTAAACAATTATGTACACGTTCCAGATTTGGATTTCAAAGTTTCATGTGCTGATGTTAGCATATCTTAACTCTCATGTTCTTGTCCAGTGAAAGTGTTACGTGAATCCTATGATACGTGGAGCAGAATGCTGTCTCATTTCCTACTCTCTCTGAGAGTCACACTTTAGAAATAAGGACACTTCACCGCTTGGACCTCTGGATTCTGTGTTTCTTTAAGATCAAAGGAAATAAAACTTGCTGCATCAGGCTTAGCAGAGTTGATGCTCTCCACACTGGTCAAGGAAAGAGGATTGTGACGTGACAGCCAGAGAGGGAGACAGCTGCTTTCTATAGCAGGTCACATTTGACAGGGATTCCGATGCAAGTGGGGTGGCTAGTCAAGGCAGGAGTTACCACAGAGTGAAGGCTGTTCAAACACAACATGAGCGGAAGAACTGGGTCCTCAGCCCGTAAGTGGGAATAGTTAAGTCAATAGAGAGAGATGGCCCGCAGAGTTCTCAAAGTGTTACAGGGGTGATTGATCAAGGCTCAGCTCTCCATGGCAGGGTGGACTGGGTCAGCATCAACACACCTTCCCTGGTCCACGCTGAAGCATGAGTCCTGACGTTATTATCCCCAATGAGTACATACAAACACACCCGTGCTCATATCCATGCACCTCGTGATTTCAAGGACATAAGAAAATAGCTTAATGTATTTCCTTCCCAAGTACCAAAGGACTCCCAAAGTACTCAAGATTTTTCCTATTTAGAAAAGAGAAAAAGACAGGGAAGAATTTTAAGGAGTTTGGAAATCCCGAGGAATTTGATTTTCTAAGGATCCCATTTCTTCATTTCTCTCCGCTCCTATTGTCCCTCGCAGAAGTAGAATTCAAGGGATTGGCACAGAACAGATAGCAGAGATGGCGGAACACACATTTTAGTGTGTGGATGTTGGGGGTGTGGCTTGGCTTGCCCAGGTAGGCTCGGTCAGCTCAATGGAGTTCTCAGTCTTGTGTAAAGCAAGCTCAAGGCACCCAGAAGTTGCCAGTATGTCTGCACCCTGCAAGAGGAAGAAGGGACCAAAAATAAGGCAACCACTGTTTCCTCTTGCTCCCGCTTTGTTCCCTTAGCTGGCCTCTTGAGAAATGCCCCTCCCATGCCATTCTGGGATGCCTGGTTGTGAATGAATTACCCTGCCCACTGAGTCAGTTGAACCAGAAGACTGGGAACCAGTCAGAGCCCACTGATGCTTGAGCAATGATGAAAGCACTTCCAGCCCTCTTGGTTAATTGCTTTTCTCCAGGGGTGATTGATCATGGCTTTAAAGACATCCTTCAGGATAAAATTTGTACTCTTGCATTTAGCGTGCACAGCGCTCCACAGTGGGACTCTTCCCTGCAGCCTCTGTTGTCTTCTCTGTCCACCCCAGCTGAGTGGGATACAATTCCCCAAATGACGCACATGGTTGCACCCCTCCATGCTTTTGCATAGACTGTGGTTCCTTCTAAGTGTCCCTTCTTCTGTCTCTTAATTTATCAAATGCCTTTTCAACTGCACTCCTCCCTCCAGTGGGAAACCTCTCCTGTTCTTCTCTCTCCCTGCACCTAACTTCACACCCCCGGTCGGAGACACCACATCGTCTATGCTTATCTGTCACTCAAAGTCACGATGCATCATTCAAAAAAATTATGTGTTTCCTGCTCTGCAACATTCATGTATTCTTTCGGCAACAGAAGCGTTCACCCAGTGATTCTTTCAAACGCTAGCAAAGGTCCAAGGTGAATGCATCAGACACGTCGAAACACAGAGGCAGACGCCTTCGTAAATAACCAGCCGTTATTTATTAATAAAGTTATTTGTAGCCATAAAGTCATTAGACTTAATACAGTGTTAAAGCTTCATATCTTTAACAGTGATTTCTTCAGTATGCAGCATAATCCAAATGTCTACAATTAATTATTTGTATGCAAGTGTAAAGGTGGTGGTTTAGGAGCCAGCAGCTGGAGTTCAGCCATGACCTAGAAAATGGAACTTTAGTGGATCAGGATGAAACGCACCCTCGTTCCCAAGGAATGGATCATAGGCAATGCCTAACATACCCCTCCTTTCCCAGATGCCTTTGCTGTCCAGTAGGGTGTGATTTAGAGTTACTATTTAGTTAAGTGTGCTGCCCAGAAAATTATGGAACAACTTCTTGTTATAGAAATGAAGGCAAGAGGGAAGAAAAAAAGGCCATGGGTGGGTGGGTAGCTAAATAGGAGGGGACAAGCTGTATAATTAAGTAGAAAGAAAGTTCAAAATCATGTAAAATTGGGAACTGGCCATACGTTCACAGAGTAAGGGTAATTGTGTAGATGTAGCTCCGCAATGATCCATGGTTATTGCTTCTTAAGCATGAAGGGAAGGAACAGCCAGTTTCATTTGGGACTTAGGTGTGTGTGGGAATGATTCCAAAGTCAAGTGTTTGCATGTAAGCGAGACCATTGCCCGAGGAAGGCTCATGGTCTTAGAAATGTGGGCCAGCATGCAGTTACGCTTTACCAGGCTGCAGTAAAGAAACAATAACCTTGACTTCTTGTCTTTGTTTCTGCAGCAGCACTCAGCATGGCGGGGATCCCAGGGCTCGTCACCCTTCTCCTCCTCCTTCTCTGTGTGTTCAGGCAGGGGAGTCCCTACAGCAGCAGTCCGTGGAAACCCACTTGGCCGGCTTACCGCCTCCCTGTAGTCTTGCCTCAGTCCACCTTCAACTTAGCCAAGCCAGACTTTGATGCCAAAGCCAAATTGGAAGTGTCCTCCTCATGCGGACCCCAGTGTCACAAGGGAACACCACTGCCCACTTATGAAGAGGCCAAACAGTACCTTTCCTATGAAACCCTCTACGCCAACGGCAGCCGCACCGAGACTCAGGTGGGCATCTATATCCTCAGCAATGGCCAAGGCAGGGCACAAGGTAGAGACTCCGAGGCCACGGGCAAATCTCGCAGGAAAAGGCAGATTTATGGCTATGACGGCAGGTTTAGCATCTTCGGGAAGGATTTTCTTCTAAACTACCCCTTCTCAACATCGGTGAAGTTGTCTACAGGCTGCACCGGCACCCTGGTGGCAGAAAAGCATGTCCTTACGGCCGCGCACTGCATTCACGACGGGAAAACCTACGTGAAAGGGACGCAGAAACTCCGAGTGGGCTTCCTGAAGCCCAGATACAAAGATGGCAGCGGAGCGGGTAACAGCTCGAGCTCAACCATGCCTGATAAGATGAAATTTCAGTGGATCCGGGTGAAACGCACCCATGTACCCAAGGGGTGGATCAAGGGCAACGCCAATGATATCGGCATGGATTATGACTACGCCCTTCTGGAACTCAAGAAACCCCACAAAAGGAAGTTCATGAAGATTGGGGTGAGCCCTCCAGCTAAGCAGCTCCCAGGAGGCAGGATCCACTTCTCTGGTTATGACAATGACCGGCCAGGCAATTTGGTGTACCGCTTCTGTGATATCAAAGATGAGACGTACGACCTTCTCTATCAGCAGTGTGATGCCCAGCCCGGGGCCAGTGGTTCAGGGGTCTATGTGAGGATGTGGAAGAGGCCACAGCAGAAATGGGAACGGAAAATTATTGGCATCTTTTCGGGCCACCAGTGGGTGGACATGAACGGCTCTCCACAGGATTTCAACGTGGCAGTCAGAATCACTCCTCTTAAATATGCACAGATTTGCTACTGGATTAAAGGAAACTATTTGGATTGCAGGGAGGGCTGATGCTGCTTCTTCCTGCCAGCACTCCGGGGGCTTTTGGCACTCATTGTAGGAGACGCCAGCTTTTTATCATGGACTCGTGTGTGTGTGTGTGTGTGTGTGTGTGTGTGTGTGTGGTCATATAATGCCTTTTACCCAGCATTCTTCAAATGGCAAAATGATTGGCTTTATTATTTGAAAACTGTGGTGTGTGTGTATAGTGATTAAACAGTCTGAAGGCATACTTTGTATGGAGATTTCAAAATACTGATGTTTGTGGCAATAGGGGATATTTGACAATTAAGTTAAACTTTCAGGTTTTTTTTTTGACAACTTGATTTCTTGTCTTATCCAAACTTGCATAAAAAGGTTTATATTAAATATGTGACACATGGAGGATATGAATTCTTTTGTTTGTATATGAATGTGTTTTCTTCTGAGAGTCATATATTGATATTTTTGTAATGTGTGGTTATACTGCATCTGGATGGCAACATCATAGCACTTCAATAGGCAGTTGTAATGTTTTGGATTCAGCATTTGCATAGTAGTCCTTGAAGAGAGACTATAATTTATTGGCTATAGTGATACACCTATAAAACCGTATCTTACAGTGAACAGAGTTTTCATGCTGCTTTTAGTCTTGAAAATAAAACTTTCTCTTCCGAAAACCGTTGCTCTACTTTGTGGGAAGTCTGTATACGCCTCTGCCAGCCTTGTCATGACAGCAGAGTGGGCAAGCTCAATTGTCGTCATCCCTCCACTTAGCAAGATTCCGCTCGCATGTCTGGGGCGAACAGTTTCTCGAAAGACAGCAAGTGGAGCCCAATTAGAACAGGCTGAGTTGCTTCCCAACTAACAGTTGTGGTCACGATAAAAAGAAAAATATCCTTGCATTTTAGCCCCCAGAGTGCGTCACATCTCACTGTTTACTATTTGGATGGGTAATTTAAAATGAATTAAATCCCTAAGGACCATGGATGCACTGCTCTGTGGGCGTCACAGCAGGAATAACTGCTTGCTTGAAGCTGAGCATAGTCATACAGCCCAAGCCAAATTTATTTTGCATAATTTTCAATGTGTTTCCAGAGAGGTGTGTTTGTTTAATTTGCAAACTTTTTCTTTCGCACTGTACTTATTTTATAGTTAAAAAAATGCTTGGAAGTTACTATAAGAAAAACCAGTATAGCTCTGTCTCTTGCTGGAATGGTCTAGGCTCTCAGCACATCAAATCAGATGTATATTTTAGGTATGGCTGTATGTTGGCCCAGGGGATAGAGGAGAAAGTGGGGTGAAGCCACAAACTGGGTTAGGTATTTGTGCCTTTGGGGCTCACTGAGGCCGTGCAACTAGGATTTGGAAATGTTCAAAGCGGGAGAGTAACCCTGAAAACCGTGGTCTCTTGAGGATCAGAAGGTTGGCACAGGATTTAGGGCAGACTTGGTAGCATGACTACAGCCCTAGGGAGGAAACAAGGGTCAAGCTGTTGGAACAACACTCGGGAGGTATGGAGTGGGGACCAATGACCGGGAGAGCTGTGTTGGAGTTCCTGCTTTCCTTGTTTTGGATGAGAAAGGGTTAGAATGCTGAGACCTTTGTGAAGTTAGGGCTCTCTGCTCCCCGTAAAAGCTCCAGGGACACCTGAGCCACTGCTTCCATTGAGATCTTTCTGAACGCTTCAGGGTTTTCAACCTAGAACTTGTGAGAAAGATGGAGTACTTGGCAGGGCTGACTCGACGGTCTACTCCTGGTTAGCTGACCGCTAGTGATGGCCATGCAGGCATGCAGAGGAGTTAGCTGTTCTCAGTTCCTCCTCATCCGGGACTAGTGAGGACCCTGGGTAAGGATGCCAGTGGACAGTCCCTGAAATAGATCTGAGTCTTGCTTTACCTGGCATAGGCTACTGGTCATGTCTGCTCTTCTTCATGCTTGTCATGAACCGTTGCAGTGAAGCTTTGAGTCGTCTCCGTCAGTTGAACTCTATGAATGTTTATAAGATAGCCTTTCTTTATCATCCAAAATGGGGTTGTTCCGAGGCTGACCCAAAGGGGATAGGGTGATAATGAGGCTGAAGCCACAGCACATTCACGTGCCCTAGGCAAGCTAGCATGTTCGCTCTTTGCTCTAGCTGAATTTTGATGCTCAAATACTCTGTCCAACAGCAGCTTGGGGGTGGGGAGGGGAAGAAAGGACTTATTTGGCTTACATATCAAGGGCTCGGTCCATCACTTAGGAAAGTCGGGGCAGGAACTCAAGGCAGGAATCTGAACGTGGGCCTGCTTGCTATTCCACACAGTACTATCTTCAAAACAGGAACATAGAGCCAAGAAGGTGCTGCAGCAAATATGGAGGAACATTGCCTTCCTGTTTGCTCAAAGGCTCCCATGGAGCTGACTTTCTTAGACAACTCAACATCACCTGCCTGGGGATGGTGCTGCCCATAGTAGGCTGGGGACTCCTCCATTCATTAACAATCAAGGTGATTCCTGCAGAGATAACCACAGACGTATCTGATGAAGGCAATCACCGAGGCTTCTCCTCTCAGATGATCCCAGGCTCACCAGGGCAGCCAATCTGGCTGCTAACTCCTCGAGGCGTTTTGTAGAATATGAACAAGGAGCATTGCTAACCCTGAGCAGTGTGGGGCTAAAGTTCCCTGTAGTACTCAGCTAAGGCTTTTCTGTGGTTCCTGCTACATACCTTCTTTGCCTGCATCAGAATTCCGAGGTTCTTCCATTAGGGAGGAGCATTCCAAAGACCTCTTGATAGGTGCTTAGGTGCTTAGGTGCTGGGGAGGTAAGCCAGTCAACAAAGACCAAGCATGGGTACTATGAGTCAATCCCAAGTGGTCTGGTAGTGCATGCATGTAATCCCAGTGCCGGGGAGGCCAGAGGTAGGTAGGTTCCTGGGGCTCATTGACCAGCCAGCCTAGCTGAGACACTGTCTCTAAGAGCAAGGTGTATAATACTATCTTTGGAAATGACGGACACCGAAAGCTGATCTCTGGTCTCCACAAGTATGTGCACAGGCAGGTACATCAAAATGAACACACACACACACACACACACACACACACACACACACACACACACACTTTTCTGATGGAGCTAGAATACGTTGATGGTAACATGGACCTAGTTCTAGAAAATTTGCAACTTTTTTTTTTTAAACTCTGACATTTCTCTAGAGGAAGAAATAAACTCTAAGATAAGTGTAAACAAGGCAAAGGACTGGGATGGAAACTGAAGGACGGTCTTCAGTCGGGCAGATTGGTTTCAGAGTCACCTGGTTTATTTAACATAAATCTCAGTGCACTTTAATCTTAAACATTTCTATGTGGTTCAAAACTTTCACTCTCCATTCTCCAGCTCCTCCAAATGATTCATTCTACTTGCCAGGAGACATGATCAAAGAGCTTCTGGCAAGGGTGCTGATAGGATCTATCCAGGACCAAGGTTATGTCTGGATGACAGGAGACTGAAGGGAAGGGAGGCTACCTTGTCACCCAGTCTCCAGCTCCTTCTAGCTGAACCAAGCAAGTCTTCTCTTGTGACTCTCCCTGTTTCTTGTCACAGAGCCAACACTTGTTGACCACATGTGCTCACTCATTACCTACAAATGAGTGGTCCATTCATCACATCTCTAAATCTTCTTCTTCTTCTTCTTCTTCTTCTTCTTCTTCTTCTTCTTCTTCTTCTTCTTCTTCTTCTTCTTCTTCTTCTTCTTCTTCTTCTTCTTCTATTTCTTCTTCTTCCTCTTCTTCCTCTTCTTCCTCTTCCTCCTCCTCCTCCTCCTCCTCTTCCTTCTTCTTGATTTCTCTGTGTAATAGTCCTAGCTGATCTGGAACTCGCTTTGTATACCAGGCTAGCCTCAAACTCAGAAATCTGCCTACCTCTGCCTCCTAAGTGCTGGGATTAAAGACATGTGCCATGACTGCCCAGCTTCACCAAATCCTTTTATGGAGGGTTGAGACAGCTTTTCCCACAAGAAACACAAAATCCCAGAGCCAAACCTTCCTGGTGAAGTACAGGATAAAATAGCCATGAAAATCGTGGGTTCCTGCATGCCCACCAACCAAGAGTCTCTTGGGGAGAGAGTCTATCTCTGAGGAACTATCTAGATTAAATTGATCTGATGGTCCAACTGTGGGGGATTGTCAGAGTGTAAATTGATGTAGGCAAACCTAGTCCTCTAATGGCGGCACCCGTCCCTACACAACGAGTCCTGAACTGTAGAAAGCAGATCCAAGCAATCATGCCTGCTTGCGTTATTCTTCTTTGCTCTTGACTGTAGGATGTGACTAGCTACTTTGAGCTCCTGCCCCTGTAACTTCTGTGCTACGGTGGACTGTGATCTGGAATTGTCAAATGATAAACCTTCTTTTCCTCCCATAAGCTGCTTTCTGTCAGTGTTTTGTTTTATCAACAACAGAAATGAAACTAAAATACTCACTGCCATCTGCCCTGCCCAGCCTGATAGCTTCTGTCTTCTGATAGCAGAAGGAACAGTACAGGCTGGTCCTGCAGTGTGCTTTCTCTCTCTGTGTGTTAAGTGTGTAAAGTATCAACTGCTCTCCTGGTTTTGATTGATTGAATACTTTCCCTGTCTTCAGACTTTTAAAAGGACTTCGGGTGTGCTCTTTTTTCATAAAGAAAAGGACAGTTCTGAGAAGCAATAGTCCCCATGCAAGGAAACAAGACTGGAGTGTTTGTATTGGTGAAAATGAGAAAAGCAAGTGGCTGGCTTGGGCTCCTCAGTACGGGAACATCGGGAGGTCAAGCCACCAATAGGATGAAAACACTCACATCTTTCCCATTGTCCCCCTAAGTTCAACCTTTCCTGCCCCTGACAATTCTTATTGATGGTTTCTGCTTGTTTTCTCTGCTTCCAACTTGTGTCCTGCATCTTTGCTGCCAGATTACAATTTCATGAGTCAGGGATTTTATCTCTTGCATCCCCTTAGCAGTGACCAGGATCCTAAAAAATATGTTCCAAGGGCGTACTTGAATACATTATTTTATTAGGTTTAGGTAATCTCTAACACCATAGTTGCGATTGCTTAGGTTCAGAGAGCTCTTGAGCCCAAACATGTTCCTGAATAAGACTCTGTAGTGTCTTGTACCCATCTCATTTCACTTATTTACCCTATCCAACCCTTCCTTACCCTTTCCCACCATACCTGACCCACCCTATCCTATCTGTCCACCGTGTCCACTCCTGCCCTGTCCTGGTAGATATTACACAGTTGCTGTCAATTATATTTGTCTTCCCTGCTCAGGTATGAGCCTTGTGAGAGCAGGAGTTGAATTCCATTCTGTCTCCCATGTGGTCCAGCATAGGAAATGCCCAGTGAGGAAATGGATCTTGACCATGATTTATGCGGTGATGCAGAGTCTGCTCCCTCCATGACATCTCACATGCGGTCAGGCTCGAGGTGTCTGCCTGCTCTGCAGCTCCTCAGCGCTAGTTTCTTTCTGTCTGCTTCTTCTTTAGATGGTGACTACAGCCTCTAGACCAGAACGGGAGCCTCCCAATGGCCACGACTTCCTCAGATATGTCTGAGGGAAAGACTTGATAACTTATGTTTTCCCTTGACTCGAATTGGGTCACTAGAAACCCAAATTTCATTTTCTTACCTTTCAATCTAATATGTGTATATATCCAATATATTGAGCAAGTTTCTTCTCCATTGCTCTGTAGACTCATACTGTTTTGCTTTTAGCCAAGCTCCCTGAACACACGTGATTTTTTTTAGCTTCTGTCCCTGGCCACGCTCTCCTCCCCTTAGCCTGCCCTTTCCCATCTCTCCGGTTATTGAATTACTTATTCGTCAAATATTCGATAGTGGTGACCATGCCTCCACACACCCATTGCTCATCTCAGAGCTTCAGAGAGGATGTTGTTCAAGATGATTCTGCATCCCTGCAATGAAGACACTTGCCCCACTTCCCAGAGGCTCGTTCATCACCCTCTCACAAAAATAACTTGGCATCAGTGAAATGGAATTACCGCTTTGTGAGTTAAACTAGTTAAATATTTCCCATATACTTTAATAAATCTCCACGGTGGTGTCCACCCTCACTGGTGCATTTCCTTTCTTGGATTTATTAGCACTGATTCTATATCCTGTTCCCTAATGAGAAAAAGAATGCCATGTTTGGTAAACCAGTGTGACCCAAGCGTAACTAGTGTCCTCTGTGGGTAAGTCATTCTGGGACACAGAACACTGTCCTTTAAGAACGGCGTGCTTGACTGCCCCTCGATAGTTGCCAGAGCAGTCAAAGGCAAACTTAGGAAGTTCCACAGAATAGCAGTTTGTTTCCCACTGGAGGAAAGATGTTTATTGATCATCAGCAGCATAATATCAGCAAGAGTCGTTCTTTATTGATCAGTTTCATTGTAACTTTTCCTTTTGTTTTTTAAAAAAATGTCTTAATAGTTTTTATTGAGCTATATATTTTTCTCTGCTCCCCTTCTCCCCTCCCCTCTTCCCTCCTCTTCTCCCCTCTCCCATGGTCCCCATGCTCCCAGTTTACTCAGGAGATCTTGTCTTTTACAACTTCCCATGTAGATTAGAGCCACGTATGTCTCTTTTAGGGCTCTGTTTGTTGTCTAGGTTCTCTGGGGTAGTGAATTGTAGGCTGGTTTTCCTTAGCTTTATGTCTAAGAGTCACTTCGGAGTGAGTACACATGATAACTTTTCCTTTCTCTGAAGTCTCTACTCTCCCATGCTTTCTTCTTTTGGGGTTCTTAAATATAGTAAAATGACATAAAGATTTATTGGGTTGAAAAGGGAGTTTGACTTGAAAAATCTAATTTTTTTATGAGACTTGTGGGAAAGAATAAACCACTGTGATCACACTTGAATCTATAAATCTGGACATCAGTACACACAATCCAATTTTACCTTAGTATAGGTAACAGGCTGTGCTGGGTAGTGAGACACAAGGCAAACCATGTGAGAGTCTCTCCGAGTACAAACACTAGCCAAGCACACTCAGCCTTACTTTGCTCTCTGGTCACATTATGTGTACCATTAGCTAAAAAGTGTTCCAACTTCCCAACATTTAGAAGTTTCCCACTGCCCTGGAAAAGGAATCTAAATTCCAACACACTGTCCTAGCTCTATGGTTTTTCATGATGGCACAATTCAGGTCAGAGTGTTATCGCCAAATGTTTCTGAACACAGACAAGGAATTTTTCCAAGTGAAGAATAACCTTGGGTAAAAAGCGACACTTTCAGATATCACCTTGTTCTGCTTACTAAATGATTTCCGATTTCTTCGGGTGTTATAAAAAGCCGTTCCTCTTGACCCTCGCTATTTTTTTGCCCATTCTTGGATTGCCCCCTAGTGGTGTACTTAACTCATGACCACATCTCGGAACCTAGACCGGGGCTTCTGGTGGCTCTAAGAACTTAGTTTTAACTGTCGTTCCCACACCCCCCCCCCCCCCCCCTTGTTTACCAAGGGGACATCAAAACACCCCTGAAAGGAAAGAAAGCAATGTGCAAAGTGACATACACCCTTTAGGACAACCAGTGCATTCTATCGAACTCCGTGAAATCCTTTGTGGAAGTTACCCTTCTGGTTTTCCCCGAGAGATGTTTTTCACTTGGCCTGGCGTTCGTTTTTTTCTCTGTCAACATTCTGTTGGAGTCCTGCCAGGTAATCGAGGGGCACAAGGATGACTTACAGGCTGTGTTGCACTTTGAAGATGCCAATTAGCTATGCTGAATACAGCTGGGTGGGATTCCCATGCTCTCACCCATAATTTAAACAAGTCAGCACTCTGGGGGCTTCAGCTGGCCTCAGACTTCTTGGCTCCATCTGGGTAGTTGGAGCTGTGATTTGTCCACACCCAACCACTTGAGCTTCATCCGAATGGCTTGGGAAACCTTTGAGATCCTGTAGAAAATGAGGGAGAGGCCTGGTCAGCGTCATAGCTGGCTCTGTGCTGAATGTTGGGTCCTAGACATCTGGACAAGGAAACTCAATATAACAAACATTACTAATCTAAAACTTTCAACAAGCAAAACTGCAACTGTTTATTGGCTTATTAAAGAGCACCAAGAAGTATTCATAACTCAAAACGGCTTTAAAGTTTTTAACAGAAGGTGTGCTTTTATTAAAGTCTGAATTGAAAGAGGACAGTTGATACCCATGATGGCTGAATAAAGAACAGAAGGTCTCTCTTCTACAGCCACCATGTCTGCAGGACCAGATTAGAGACGTCTTTCCAGCAGGGCAAGAGTACAAGGAATGGAGAGATGGCTTTGTGGTCAGCAGCACCTTCTGCTCTTGAGGACATTGGTCCAATGCCCAATGCTCACATCAGGTGGCTCACAACCACCTGTAACTCCAGTTCCACAGGGTCCAGCACCCTCCTCTGGCCTCTTTAGGCAACTGTATGCACAGGGTGCACATACATACATTCAGCTACACATATACATACACTCAAAATTCAAAACTAGAGTGTGTATAAAGTCATCAGTGGGTTATCAAATACATACTAAAAGAACATTTATTTGTATTTATAGTTATTGAGCACTTACTGTGTGCTAGGAATCCATTTAGGTAGAACTGAAATGACGACATACGCCCCTCCGGATTTCATATAGCCACTTCTGAAGAAGTAATGCATGAGAAATGACCTCATCCTTCAGAGCTGTGTTTGGGGTCCTGTAAACGACGCGACCCTCTGTTCTACATGAACGTGGAGAGAAGAGCCAGGACCAATGTGTAGACTCTCAAGGGCATGGTTTTATCATCCCAGAATGACCAGCGCTGCAGGGAACAGAGGAGCATGGCCTGTGTGCTCTGTCTTAATAGAAATACTTTCTAAGAAATTTCAGATTTCGTATGGAGGATTTCTGCGGTATTGGCAAGGAGGGGCTAAATGAGATCCATGGTTCCTTCTATTTCTTAATTCCAAAATTCTGGGAATGTGATGGAAGTCAAGGTCATTGCCATGGCTAGGTCCCTTGTTAACTGAGAGAATGGCTTAATTGTACATCTGTTCTGCCTAGAAAAGAACCACAGATTCCTGACGTCTTCTGAGTCACGTCCCTGAGTCTAGATCTGTCCAGGCTGGGGGCAGAGGAGATACTTTCAGGGACTCTTTCCTGGGAATCGGGAGCCTGGATCTAGAAACCAAGCAGAGACATGAGGTGGAGGGGTGTGGGAATTGCAGCCCCGAGATACATTTACCTGCCCCCATTTGAGGTGCTTATCTGCAAAGAAAACATAACTTCCCTCTGCTCCTGGAGTTGGGTAAGGAAGTTTGAGTGCCCGTGATCATTCCTTGATCCCTGCTTGGGTCAGGTGACAGTCCCTATTGGGGTCAGGTGACAGTCCCTATTGGGGTCAGGTGACAGTCCCTCCTGGGGTCAGGTGACAGTCCCTTCGCAGCCCACTCCTCTTTTGGTGCCGTGGTATAAAAACGATCCCCAACAGAACAATAAAGAAGCTGAAGCTGCTCCACCTCAACCTCATGCTCTGTGGATTCATTCAACCTGGACACCCTCTGCCGAGACTCATGCAGACTCGCGGTTCCAGCTCGTGCAGGCGCGGCAGAGGGGGGTGACAACGAATATACACAATTTACTTAGCTCTTATTTTTCCTACTTTCGGGTTTCTAATCAGAAAAAAACATGGAAGATCAATATATTTAATTCCATTTTATAGATGAAGACACTAAGGAGCTGAGAAATAAGCTAATTAACCTAAAGCTGTACAGCAAATTTAGTAGTAAAGATTGGACTTAAACGGACTGTCTCTGTGCTTCCTCTATTCCGGACACTTCTGCCCATGCCCAGCAGGCAAAATGAGCACTGGACTGAGACAGGTGAGCTGTGTCCCTTTCCCACCCTCTCCCACCAAGGATCTTTGTCCTTCTTTGTGAAGGCATAGGGGGTGGGCAGAGGAATTTCTATTCCATTTCAAAGCCTCCAGCTCCCAAAATTTTGTGTTCTACTAACCAGTTAGGAGCAGAGATACTAGGATAAATGAGATCATGGTTTGCCCTGGTGGAGTTCACAAAAATGGAAAAGTACGTTTGTACACAGACCGCAAAGCAAGATACCTAGTGCTGCTAACACCTGTCCCACTTTTCTGCGCTCTGACTCTTTTTAATGGAGTCAAACACATTCTCATTGCTTCCGTTGAGTACTGAGAACAAGAGGCTTGAATGAGAGAGGTTAAAGGTTTCAAAGAAAAGCCAGCACATCCCAGAGAAAGGGGAATTGAGAAAAATGTGCCGTGTAACCTAGGGATCTGAAATTCTGGGGAAATCCACTCTTCAATTTGAAGTTCTTAAATGCATACTTGTTGAGTAGTAGAAAGGTCCTCTGTTAGCTGTCTGAACTGCTTTTAGGACTAGCTGGACTATTGCATCCATTTCTGTTTGGTCTTTCTTCACAAAACCTCACTGAATCCTGGCCTAGAATATGTGCTGTGTGAGCAATGAACTGAGACAAGAGACTTGGTACCAATCCTGCCAGAGGGAAAATTTGATTTGGTATGGCTCCTTGGCTATGTCTGCAATACAAAATATCACTAACCCAATGAGTACATCTCTCTGAGTCTTTGTAGAGAAGGATGATGGGAAGTCACCACTACTGTTGGCCCAGTAGATGGAGTTGAGATTATGATTAGATGTTTACATCAACAGAAAACGCTAAAGACAGGCTGGCATACCTGATTACTTTCTAAAACAGGTGAAAGAGCAAGCTTACCTTTTGACGTTGTAGATTATGACCCAGATTCTTCTATAGAGTAACAGTTCCATGGGTATTGAATCCAGAGTCTCAACATTTGCTTCAAAAGACTGTAGAAATGATGTTCTGATTGACCACTCAAAGGCATTTATTGAAAGAGAAAAGGTATTGTGTCTCATTGCTCTTTAAAATGTTTCATCTGTGTAAGTTAGTGTCACCATTATGGGAAGCAGTATGGAAATTTAGAAAGCTAACAATAGGTCTATCTGGGCCTGGGAAGATGGCTTTGTTGGTAAAGTATTTGCTACAGAAGCATGGGGCCCCATGTTTGATCCCAGAAGCCAAATAAGCAAGCTGAGATGGTAGGATATACTTGTAACCCCTATGTTGTGGAAGTGGGGCAGGTGAAGCCTGAAATTCACGCGCCAGCCAGCAAAGCCCAATCAGTGATTTCTATGCTACTGAGAGATCTTGCCTTTTTTTGTTTTTTTTTAAAAAAAGCCTGAAAACTCCTGAGAAACACCTGAGGTTGTATGAATATACATACATGTCTACCCAAATGAAAACATCCATGTGCATGCACACATATTACATGCGCGCACAGACACATAAAGTGATCTACCACCACAGAGACCTGTGCGTTTAATCTGTGCATGATTGGGAAGTGCAGAAGCCTTTAGTAGGTGGGGTCTAGAGGGAAGGGGTTGGAGATGCTTGCTCTTTAATTATGGACTCCCCAGTTTCTTCCTCCATCTTATTGCTCCCTGACTGTCATGAAGGAGGGAGCTTCAGACCAAGATGCTCACTCTACAATGATGTTCTGCCTCACCACTGGTCCAAGGGCAATGCCATAGATGACTGTATAATGGAGCTACTGGAACTGTAAGCCACAATAAACATCGTTCCTAAGAGTTTATCGTGTATGTTTTCACACAGCAGTGTCAAGCTAGCACATGGGTATTGTCTGAAGGAAATGAATCTTAAAGAGATACCTCAACACTTATGTTTATTAATGCTTTTATTCACAATAGCTAAGACAAGGAAATAGATAGCCACCATAAATGAATGATAAAGCAAACATTCTTTTATAAGTGATAGACATATGATAGATAGAATATTATTCAGTCATGAAGAATATGTAACCCTGTCATTCACAGCAAAATGGGTGGAACTGAAAGACATTGTATCAAATGAAATAAACTCAACAAAGAGAGACGATAATCCATGTTCTTTCTTACATGTGGGAGATAAATAATGAACCTACGTGTAGTAGTGAGTGGAGGACGGAAAGAGGAAAGGAAGATAAAGGCTATATTTAACCAATGCCAGTATGGAAATAGCACACTAAATCACACTGATATGGATGACTAATACGTGTCTATGAAAAGTTTTGTTTTGATTATGTCTGGGGCTAACGAGATGGCTTGGTGAATGAAAACAGGTGATATGCAAGTCTGATGACCTCAGTTTGATTCACTGAATCCAGGAAAGGTTGAAAGAGAGAACTGACCTCGTAGGGCTGCCTCTGCCCTTCACTTGAGTACCATGGCACATGCATGCCCAACCCCTTACCACACACACAATGGGAGTAAGACTCTAAACACGATTCTTAAAGAATTATATCCACACTGATCTACAACAAAACAGGTTTCTTCCATCTTTTCAGTTCCCGTCATTCTTTTTATCGTTTTTCTTAACATGGTAACTGAATTTCATGGAACACTTCTCAATTAGAAGTCGCTTCTGCTCTCCTTCTTCCATGAGCTTTTTAAAAGCACATTTTCTCATTATGTGCTGTTCTTCACAGTTCATAAAACAAAAAATTCATGATCTCATGAATCCGGCAGAAGTCCGTGAGGCCATAAAGCAACCGCGATACACATTTCACAGGTGAGACGGCTGTAGGCTACAGAATTAAGTCATTTTCTCCATGGTGCCCAGCGCTGTAGATGAGCTTTGATTTGACTTCAACGTGTACAGTGGCGGTCAAAAACAACAGGATGGCATCGTTGTATTGGAGAAAATTTTGCATAAGTGCAAATTAAGACAATTTGGTCTACTATGCTTCATTTGTATGAATTCACCAAAGGATACTTTCCCAGTGTGAATTATACAAAAATGATCCAAAAGAAGATCAAAATGAAAACGGAACAAGGAACCAGTGTGGGTTAATGGCTGCAAGCTGCAGCTTGAGAATGAAGTTTATGAAACAGATTTCATTGTGTACTATTTTTTTGAGTGTCTAATTCTGAAAGCCAGTTTGATTTTCATGTTTTATTAACACTGATTTTTTTTAAAATATCAAAATCCAATGGCTTTTTGAAACAATTTGTAATAGTTTTGGTAGGACTTCATGGAAGCCAAGCTTTTGACTTAGAAATTGTTTTGGGGAATCTAGATAGTTGGCAGAGGCTAGAGAATACAGTATATAGTTATTCATTTAAATTAGCACTCCACAAATATACAGGTAATTTAATGATTATTGTGTGTATTTTATTTACACAAACTCCAGTTTGTCTTTATGTGCTGTCAAGAATTTGTACACAACTGGTGCAGGAGAATTGTCTGTATTCTGTCAATCATGTAATTTAATAAAACGCTGATTGGCCAGGCAAGAAGTAGAGGCAGGTCAACCAGACAGGAAGTAGAAGCAGGGTAATGAAGACAGGAGAAGGCTAGGAAGGAGGAAGCTCCCTTTGCCACTCCTGCCCAGATCACCGAAGATGCAACATGTGAGCTGACAGCTTAAAAAGGTACCAAGCCAAATGGCTAACATAGATCAGAATAATGGGTTAATATAAGCTATAAGAGTTAACAAGAAACCTGAGCTAATGGGCCAATAAGTTTATAATCTTATGGAGTCTTGTGAGTGATTTTCTTTGGGACTTGCCGGCTGTGGGATACCAGGCGGGACAGAAACCCCAACAAGCCGGCTCCTCATGTTACAGATGGTGCCCACGTGGATAACTGAATCCACAGAAAGCTTGAGAAAGCTTGGGAAAGAATAGAGTAAAGCATTTTTTTTTTTTGGTGGCAGCAATTTCTTGGGTCTGCTCTGCTTGCTAGAGGCAAGCAAGCACTCTCATCTAAGAGAGGCTTCCTGACTCAACTTTAGCTGCAAAACCCTGCAGCTCATTAAAAGGTCCTGCCACGAAACGGTGTTGATGAAAAGCTGAATGCATGCTTTTCGGTTTTCAGCCGTAGCAGGAAAAAAGCTGTGCTGTTTCAAAATGCCAGCTTTCTGGGCCAACCTGCCAGGGCAAACTCTGACTCTTTCAGGCAGGCAGTCCGACTGAGTGTGGTCTGTGAGCAGAATGCTGCAGCTTTCTTGCTAGCAGGGACCTTGAAACACTGTAGAGTTGTGACGACAAAAAAAAAAAATGGCTCTGATGGTTCCTCCACCATGAGGCTGGAGAGCTAAGGAATGGGCTGGATCTAGCTGTCAAAACCACGGCTTTCATCCTTTTCTTAAAGACTCATGTGGTCAGAAAAAGAAAGACATACAGTAAAGAGAGATTCAAAGACAAAGGAAACCTCTTAATGGTTTACAGTGTGTTAAAAATATATGCAGGATAAAAGTTAAAGTTCTTAAAGTAAAAAGAAAGAAAGAGAGTAGTTGGGTGTGGTAGTACATGCCTTTGATCCCAATGCCTGGGAGGCAGATCTGACAGGTCTCTGTGAGTTCAAGGTATGGTAGCAAACACCTTTGAGCCCAGCACTGGGGAGGCAGAGGCAGAGGGATCTCTGTGAGTTCAAGGACAGCCTGGTCTACAGAGTTATTCCAGGACAAAGATACATACAGAGAACCTGTCTCAAAAAGCCAAAAGTTAAAAGAAAAAATAAAAGAAATAGAGGTTAAAATAAAGCCGCATAAAGATGGAAAATACACAGAAAATCTTGATACTGTATGCTATTATGCTCTCTTTGAATTGTTTGAATGCTGAGGAAGGAGCAACAGCTGCTAAAAGACTTTTGTTTATAAATACTGCTGAACTAACCCAAGATTGGTATTTTGAAAATACCTTGGCTTCAAAATTGAAGTCAAAAAGTATGTTACTTTGGAGAAGAGATTTTGCTTTTGTTTCCACAGGAAATGAGAGGCTGTGGATTCATTCTGAGCTAAGAAAAATCAGATTTGATCAAGGAAGACCACCCGAGAAATCTCCAGTAGGAACAGATGGCTTGGATATCTGAATTCTACATCTAGAACAGATTCAAGACTGCTGCCTAAGATGACTAAGACTCACAGGATACTCCAGTCAGGACTTGATTATAACTCTAAATTTTCTTTAGGTCCCCATAAGATCATCAGCATCCCCAACCAGCAGGAAGTAGCCTGGACTACTACACCCACATTCCCATAAAATGGACTATGGATATTTTCCTTTTTTTTTTTTTAAAAAAAAAAGAAGAAGAGGAAATGGTGCAGGAGAATTGTCTGTATTTTGTCAATCATGTATTTTAATAAAACGCTGATTGGCCAGGCAGGAAGTAGAGGTGGGTCAACCAGACAGGAAGTAGAGGCAGGGTAATGAGGACAGGAGAAGGCTAGGAAGGAGGAAGCTCCCTTTGCCACTCCTGCCCAGACCACCGAAGATGCAACATGTGAGCTGATAGCTGAAAAAGGTACCAAGCCATATGGTTAACATAGATGAGAATAATGGGTTAATATAAGCTATAAGAGTTAACAAGAAACCTGAGCTAATGGGCCAATCAGTTTATAATCTTATGGAGTCTTGTGAGTGATTTTCTTTGGGACTTGCCGGCCCCTCATGTTACACACAACTGTAAGTGTGTTTGTATTGGTTGTTTTCATCGAATATACGCAATAAAAAGCATGAAAAACCATTGATTTACAAAGGGAATCTCTTTAATATTCAGTTAATGCTTTCTCCTCATGATGGCATGATTTGAAAATTATCTCCTCATACCAGTATGGTATTGGGAGACAAGGAACCTGTAAAATAAAAAAGACAATCAGATAGCAACCTATATCAGGGCAGCCAGTTCACTAGGCAGATGATCTGTTTAAAACCGTCTGAAAAAGTTGGAGGCCAATGGTAAGTATTAATGGAGGTGCTACCAAGCCTGACAATCAGAGTTTGATCCTGGAACCCACATGGTGGAAAGATAGAATCAATTTCTGCAAGGTTTTTCTTTTTTTTATATTAAAACTTTATAAAATTTTATAAGAAACTTTATTTTACTAAATCTTCAAAGAAAACCTTGGTGGCCTTAGGTAAAATAAAACTGTCTTCTTGATTATATAATGTAATTCCAGTTATATGTGTAATACATATGTATGCTCCTATATATATTATAATTTTGGGAGTGGCAGAATGTACGGTATGATGGCATTCCATGGGATGTGTTCGAATCCCATTTTTCTCACGTTACTAGTTTTATATTCTTTTTTATTTCTTTTGATTTTTATTGAGCTCTACATTTTTCTCTGCTCCCCTCCCTGCCTCTCCCTTCCCCTTCAGTCCTCTCCCATGGTCCCCATGCCCCCAATTTACTCAGGAGATCTTGTCTTTTTCTACTACCCATGTAGATTAGATCTATGTATGTCTCTCTTAGGGTCCTCACTGTTGTCTAGCTTCTCTGGAATTGTGAATTGTAGGCTGGTGTTTTCTTTGCTTTATGTTTAAAAAGCACTTATGAGTGAGTACATGTGATAGTTGTCCTTCTGTGTCTGTGTTACCTTACTCAAAATGATGTAAAATGATGTACCTTACTCTATTCATTTGCCTACATAATTCAAGATATCATCATTTTTTTCTGTTGTGTAGTACTCCACTGTGAAAATGTATCACATTTTCCTTATCCATTCTTCATTGAGGGGCATTTAGGTTGTTTTCAGGTTCTGGCTATGCCAAAATCCCAACAAGATTCTTCAAAGACCTTGAGAAAACAATAATCAACTTTATATGGAAAAACAAAACAAAACAAAACAAAAAACCCAGGATAGTCAAAACAATCCTAAGCAATAAAGGAACTTCTGGAGGCATTATCATTCCTGACTTCAAACTCTATTACAGAGCTACAGTAATGAAAACAGCTTGGTATTGGCATAACAACAGAGAAGTCGACCTGTGGAATCTAATTGAAGACCCGGATATTAATCCACAAACTTATGAACACCCGATTTTTGACAAAGAAGCTAAAATTACACAATGGAAGAAAGAAAGCATCTTTAACAAATGGTGCTGGCATAACTGGATGTGAACCTGTAGAAGAATGAAAATAGATCCATATCTATCACCATGCACATAATTCAAGTCTAAATGGATTAAAACCTCAATATAAATCTGACCACACTGAACCTGATAAAAGAAAAAGTGGGAAGTAGCCTGCAATGCATGAGTACAGGAGACCACTTCCTACGTATAACCTCAGTAGCACAGACAATAAGAGCAACAATGAATAAATGGGACCTCCTGAAACTGAGAAACTTCTGTAAAGCAAAAGACACAGTCATTAAGACATAAATGCAGCCTACTGAATGGGAAAAGATCTTCACCAACCTCACATCAGACAAAGGTCTGATCTCCAAAATATATAAAGAACTCAAGAAACTAGACATTAAAATTCTAAATAACCCAATTAAAAAATGGGGTACTGAACTGAACAGAATTCTCAACAGAAGAATTTCAAATGGCTAAAAGATACTTAAGGACATGTTCAACTTCCTTAGCTATCAGGGAAATGCAAATCAAAACAACTTTGAGATACTATCTTACACCTGTCAGAATGGCTAAAATAAAAAACACCAGTGATAGTTTATGCTGGAGAGGATGTGGAACAAGGGGAACACTCATCCATTGCTGGTGGGAATGCAAACTTGTGCAACCACTTTGAAAATCAGTGTGGCGGTTTCTCAGAAAATTGGGAGTCAACCTACCTCAGGATCCAGCAATACCACTCTTGGAAATATACCCAAGAGATGCCCAATCATACTACAAAAGCAGTTGTTTAACTATGTTCATAGCAGCATTATTTGTAATAGCCAGAACCTGGAAACAACCTAGGTGCCCCTCAATGGAAGAATGGATAAAGAAAATGTGGCACATCTACACATTAGAGTACTACTCAGTGGTAAAAAACAATGACATCTTGAATTTTGCATGCAAATGGATGGAAGTAGAAAACACTATCCTGAGTGAGATAACTCAGACCCAAAAATATGAATATAGTATGTACTCATTCATTAGTGCATTCTAGCCATAAATAAAGGACATTGAGCCTATAGTTCGTGATCCTAGAGAAGCTAAGTAATTAGGTGAACACAGAGTAAAACATATATAGATTCTCCTGGAAATTGGAAGCAGACATGATCGCCAGGCAAAAGTTGGGAGCACGGGGTGGGGTGCGGTGTGGGGAAGGGGAGAGGGGGAGAGAGAAGGGAGAAGGGGAGGGTTGGGGAGAGCTTGGGGGAGTGGGATGGTTGAGATGGAGGAAGGACAGATATGGGAGCAGGGAAGAAGATATCTTAATTGAGGGAGGCATTGTGGGGTTGGCAAGAGGCTTGACTCTAGAGGGGTTCCCAGATGTCCACAGGAGTGTCCCCAGCTAGGACCCTGGACAGTGGAGGAGAGGGTGCCTGAACTGGCCTTGTTCTGTAGTCAGACTGATAACTATCTTGAATATCACCATAGAACCTTCGTCTGGCGACAGATGGAGATAGAGACAGAGATGCACATGGGAACACTGGACTGAGCTCCCAAGGTCCAGTTAAAGAGTGGAAGGAAGGAGAAGATGAGCAAGGAAGTCAGGACCACAAGGGGTTGGTTCACCCACCGAGACAGTGTGCCTGAGCTAAGGGAAGCTCACCAAATCCAGCTGGATTGGGACTGAACGAGCATGGGATCAAACTAGACCCTCTGAATGTTGCTGACAACTGGGGCTGACTGAGAAGCCAATGATAATGGCACTGGGATTTGTCTCTACTGCATGTACTGGCTTTTTGGGATCCTATTCTCTTTGGGTGCATACCTTCCTAAGCCTGGATGGAGTGGGGAGGGCCTTGGACTTCCCACAGGGCAGGGTACCTTGCCCTTCTTAGGACTGGAAAGGGGAGGAGGGAGGGTGTGTGGGGGAGCAGGAGGAAAGTGGGAGGAGGGGAGGAAGTGGAAATTTTGATTTATAAAGTAATAAAAAATTAAAAAAAGACATCTAAATAGGCCTTTTCTTCATGGATTTTAAGTAGATATTTTACAGCCCAATGGTAAAGAGAACCTTGATTTGTTCATCTTTATAGGCCAAGCGTCAAACATATTTACAGTTTTGTCTCTGTTACACTGTTGAGTAGAAATTCTATTTTCAGAATCATTCCAATCAGAAAAAATACAGTACCTTGAGTATTATCAAATTTTACAAGTGAAACAGAAAGATGAAAGGTGTCAAGTTAAAGTGTGTGTGTGTGTGTGTGTGTGTATGTGTGTGTGTGTGTGTGTAAGAGAAAGACAGAACACAGAAAAATTAGCAAGTGTTGCTCTTTTCTAAGAACTGGAGAATTATTAATGATATATTCTATAATCTCAAAAACAGAAAAGCATGCCATTAATAGTGAAGGACATTGGCCAAAAGAAGAGCAAGCAGTTAACAGATTTTGATACTTAAAAAGAAGGTCTGGGAGAAAACCATACTTCTATAAAAGTTAAGGGGGTCAAAAAACCATAAGGTTGAAAGGTATTTAAATGCTTTCAACCATAGACCCCACTAGTCAAGTCTGAATGAGTATTTTCATTGCAGAACCAAACTCTCCAAGGCCTTTAGATAGAATCATAGTCAAACATCTAGACTGGGAAAGTCAGTGAGAAAAGGAATCTTGATATACATACCCTGTAGTGGCAGAACATAAACCCTGATTCTCACACACAGCTGTTTCTTCCCTCCCCACCCAAGATACTTCAGTTTCCTGCTTATTTTATTCATTCATTTCATTAAACCTTTGCTGAGCTGCTCAGATAGTGAGCTCCGGGTTCTACAGAAAATGAAGGAGGGCAAGAAACTTTTGGGGACGGAGGGACAAGGGGATGTGGGCTTGTATGGAGGAAGGGGCACGCCGCGGAAACCAGGAGGCTTGCAAATTCGTGAGCGCTACACAGCCATAGGTCAGAGAGGCTGCTGTACCTCTTGGGGACGCGGACAGAAGGGACGACGGGCACACTGGCAAGAGACATGGAAGGGCGTGAACTCGGGCTCATTAGACAGCCTGCTCCAGAGCCCAGCCGCGAAGAGACGGACGCTTCCTTCTCCCGGTGCGGACCGGGGTCGCGCGGATCCGCAGGTCTGCAGGTCTCCTCCGCCGCGCTCACCTCGGGTCCACTGCGCGCCCCGCCCACCGCCGCCAGCGGCCGCGGAGCCGGAGGTTGCGCGCTGGAGGCCGCGGGAAGCGCTGTGCGAGTCCGACGCTCCTGGCGAGCTCACACCGGGCGGGCGCCTCGTCCTCCCCGGCTGCGCCGCGCTCTCATGGCAGGAGGAGGGGTTGTGGCACCGGCCGTCGCGGTTCGGTCAAGTCCAGCGCACGTCGGTGCCGAGGGTGCGCGCGCAGCCGCGGACGCCGACCTCCACCGGCACCGCGAGTGCACAATGACCCTCAGCTCCAAAATTCTTATCTATCTATCTATCTATCTATCTATCTATCTATCTATCTATCTATCTATCTATCTATCTATCTATCTATCTATCTATCTATCTATCTAATTTTAGTCACTGTTGCAGATTGCCCCTGTTCCTTTCCATTTAGTTTGATTTTTTTTTTTCATTTGCGTTTCTTGCTTGAATTGTTTGATAACCAGATCTGTCAGGTTTAATCTCAACCTGATCCCAAACCTATTTAGACTGCACGTTCCAACTAATTCACCAGTTTTCACAAAGCTCTTCAATTTTATTTATTTATTTTTTGCAATGCACAGTGATCGACCATAATTGAACATTCGGGAAAGCCTTCCTTAAGAATTCTTCACGAGCCTGACAGTGGTGGCACACACTTTTAATCCCAGCATTCGGGAGGCAGAGGCAGGCGGATCTCTGTGAGTTCGGGGCCAGCCTGGTCTACAAGAGCTAGTTCCAGGACAGTCTCCAAAGCTACAGAGAAACCCTGTCTCATGAAACAAAACAAAACAAACAAACAAACAAAGAATTCTCCATGGTGAAATTCACACAACTATAGTTTTGTCCTTTTCCTGTAATCCCCAGTTTCAGTGTCCACAGTGCATAAAATACTACTACTACCTAGTAAAACAGTGATTTTTATAGATTATTTTGTGTCAAAACATGACATAAAATAGAGCCTTTTGACTGCGTTTGGTGTGCATTTATTCTCACTGTTGTCCAACGGAGCCTGGGAATGTTGCTGTCTTGCAGGTGAAACATTTTCTATTGAACAACAGCTCCAATCCCACCTCATTTTAGCCCTGTGGGAACCATCACTCTGTTCTAAGTGTGAACATTTGAAGTCAGGTTCCAAGTGAAATCAATTATGCAGCCTTTGACGTTTTGTTGTGTTTATTTCTCTTATTACCGTCCTTAGTGTTTCTCCATGTTCTAGACTACAACAGGATTTCTTTTACGGATAAGTAGCATTCCATTTTAAATACGGTATTTTCCATTCATCTCTTGATGAGCGTTTATTCGGTTCATGTCTTGGAAGCTGTGATGAGCATCTGGGTATGTAAATAATTATGTAAGGCCATGTGGTGTGGGAGAATTGTCTGTATTCTGTCAATCATATTTTAATAAAACACTGATTGGCCAGGCAGGCAGTATAGGCGGGAAAGCCAGACAGGAAGAAGAGGTGGAGCAAAGAGACTGGGAGCATTCTGGGAAGCAGGAAGCTCCCTCCGCAGTTCTGCCCAGACCACCAGAGAGGAAAGATGTAAGCTGCCCCGCTGGAAAAGGTACTGAGCCATGTGCTAACATAGATAAGGATAATGGGGTAACATAAGTTATAAGAGCGAATAAGTAGCCTGACCTAATGAGCCAATCAGTTTATAATCTTATGGAGTCCTGTGTGTGATTTTCCTTGAGGTATGCCGGTTGTGGGGTACCGGGTGGGACGGAAACCCCAACAAGCCGGCCCCCTCATGTTACAGCCATGTTTTCCAGTCATATATTGACATTTCAGCATTTTCACGCTGCCCCCATTTTCCTTACTGACTGATACCTGACTAGTCACCGAAACCCTTTTCGCAGCAAGCTCCTTAGTATCTGAATGTGCTTTATTTATTTTGTTTGCTTGTACAATCAACTGAGTTCAATTGTGGTTCCTATCATCATGATCATGGATGGGAGGCTACTAGCTGAAACATGAGAGACCAGTAGCTACAACCCTAAAGAAAATGATACCCATACTCCAGAACCATCAGATCGAATCTGCATTTATATTTAAAGCGATTACTTACATGGAAAGATTTAACACTGTCCATTTTCTTATTTTTTATAGCCTTAGATTTGTGTTACTCTACTATTCTCTTGCCTTGTTTCTTTGTGTTTTCTGAAAGGTGACTCCTTCTGCTTTTATTTATTAGGTATGTCTTTAGTCTTCATTTATGCAAGAGTTTTGGTAGCTACTCTTTAGTTGTCAGTGTCTTCGTTTGCTTTGTTTGTTTTAAAACTTGGAAAAAATCAGCCACTTTCATCATGTAAATTTGATAATTTTATTGATAATGTCTTCAGAGATATTATTTATCTGATTTTCTGAATTTTAGATTCTCTCTCTAGACATAGTCAATTTGATCATTATCCGTTTTAGTTGGAACTTATTATCTGCCTTCCCCTTATCCGAGTCCTTTGTCTTTCTTACATCCTCAAAGTTGAGAGGCCTTTGGTTGCTGTATCTTCAGATATGTTTTGTGCCTTGATATTTCTCTCGTTTTCTGACCCAAATAACATGTGTATTAATCGAAACTCTTTGATGTCTTTGTATCAAATTAGCTTTTGTGAATTTTTATCCTTTCTTCCTGATATTTCTTGATATTTTAAATTGAGAGTTTTCAATGTATTTTTTTCCTGTTTGGTTATTATACTCTTCAGCTCCAGAACATCTCCATTTCTTTAAGTGTCTGTTCCTTTGTTGTTACTCTCATTTTGTTTAAATATGATTTTCCTGCTGCCACTTAGTTGTCTTTCCGGCATTCTATGATGTGTTTCTTTAACACAGTTGTTTCGATGTCTCTGTCATGTAATTCATTACTGTCTGTTTCTTTAGAGCCAACCATTTTTGAAGATTCAGTTCAGTCCTTTTACTGACTACATTACCAGTTTCTTCAGATGCCTCATTATTATTAAATTTTCACTAAAAAATGGTAACTTCTCTTAATCTTTGCATCCTCTGGCTTTGCACAGAGGATGACATTCACTGATCAGCATTGTGGGAGAATCTGTGATCACCTTAAACTAATGGGAGGTAATGCATTTTTTGCTCAGCTTTGGAAGGATAATTTCAAATTAGAGAAATGTACTAGTTTTATTTCAAGAGTCCGTGTGCTCCTGCTCTGATTCCATTACCTGTCTTGAGATGCTCTCAAATTGCTTTTACTGGTACCTAAAAATCAAGTCCACAGCCAAACTGAAATACACAGAATAATGATATTGCTCTGTGACTCTCCACTCACCTGGATGATCTATACACTGGGGATCTTATTTTAACATTGACATTTGTCTTTTCCTGGGCTGATGCGTGTTTTTGAAATTCATTTTCTTCATTTCAAATAGCCAAACTAGTATTTTTTCCTCTCATCATAAGGGAACAGTTTTGTGTCTGTTCCCCTACTCCTGAACTTACAGTTCAAAGACTTATTTGTGTTGTTCTGTGCTCCTACTGGCTGCTGCTTCTTACTGCTCTCTCCAAGGTGAGCCTCCATCACATTTTACCTGATGGACATCCAGAGGGCTTCTAACTCTGACTCTGTAAACCATTATTTATGACAAACTTCTAGTCTGAGAAACACCTGCTCTAGCTTGAGAACCGTAGCTGTCTGCTCACCTGGAAGGCTGGCTCAACTGAAGTTTACTCGCTCAGGGACCTGAGGATTCTCTACATTAAGGGAAAGAAATTAATGGAGAGGAAAATGTGAGCCAGCCGGGAGGTCTCTGCTAGGACAATTTTGCCCTCTCATCCAGTCCCCACTGACTCTGTGTTCCCTGGGAAGAGTAGAGATGAACATGAAGAGTAGAGAGGTTGTGAGAATCGTGTGCTAGGGTTGCTTCTAAGAACTGGATAAGACGTGTTCTGTGTGTTATTAGACACATTGTTCTACAACTTAGTTTGCATACAAAAGCAGAGAGAAGGAAAATAGAATTTGAATTTTTTTGGGGGGGGGAGGGGTAAAGAGTTTTACTATACAGTCTAGGATGGCCTAAAGTTTATGATCTTCCTGCCACCAAGTCTTAGAGCTTTGGGATTACAGGTGTGTGCCACTGCACCAGCTAGAATTTGGGTTTTGAAGGTCACTGTGCCCCCAGTGTCATTCACAGATACAGTTTTGAAGCTTTGGACATATGACCCACACAAAGAAACGGAAACCCTTTCACATGTGTTCTTTCACTGCGGGTGTAGACACCGAGCTGCTCCACCGGTGGGGACTAATGCTGTAATTCAGTTGGTGTCTTATTCACAATCTGGAAGGGGCCACATGCACCTCCACTTCAAGACTGACCCAGGGAACTGAGGTTCCTAAAGACACAGCTTTCAATGCTTAGAGGGAAAAGTGAGATTTATAATTATTGGTATGGCTCAATCAATCAATGATAAGGCAAGAAAGATCCAGTAAAAGTTATTCTTCATGTTTAGACTTAGGTGTAGTTTTAGGTGTAGTTTAGAAGTAAATTGTTGCTGCCATGTGCCCATTAAAAAGGAGAATGTTCCTCCTAACCCCCAGCCTGTGATCCTTATGTGGTTTTGTTGGAAACTGTTTTGTTCTGGAATATACTTCAATGAGCTCCTAATCCCCTAATTAAACAGTTCTTCTGGATTATCCAAATACATGGTGTGGGATGAAATGTTTTACAAGGTTTTCCTTTAATAAATCCCATTGGGCTCCAACTGAAGTCTAATTAGTCCCTTTGATTGGTGTGTTGTACACAAGGGTACTAAAGCCAACTGCTGATAGATACTGAAGTGTCCTCACTCTGCAGAGAGCTTCAACCCTTGGTTTTTGGCAGCTGCTATTCTCAGAGACAGATGGCGAATGGGGCCATCATCATAACGACTTGTGTACCTGGAAGAAGAGAGAAAACAAATGCTCAAAGCAGGAATATTAATTAGCTTGCTAGAAAGTGACTCTATGAGTTAAGTGAGGTTTATTTTCAAGTTTTAGCCATGGGTTACTTTACAAAACTTAATTTGCACAGAAGTGTACATCTATGAGATACTCTGGACCGCCTCTTTTACTTGCTTTGTGCATCTGTGTTGGCCGGGTTTCTCATCACTGTTTCCAAACACCTGGCACAAACAACTGAAAGCAGGAAGGGTTAATTCTGGCTCACAGTTCCAAGGGCTTCTGTCTGTGGTCACTTAGCTATGCTGCTTCTGAGCCAAAGTGAGGCATCGTGGGAAGAAGCATGTGATGGAGGCAAATTTGTTTATTCCACAGTTGGAGGAAGGAGAGAGAGAGAGAGAAATGGAGGGAGGGCCTGGAACAAGGGTTCTCTCTTTTCGGGGACCCTGGACTTATTTACCACATTCCACAGCTTTACCACCTCCCACGGATCATTTCGGATTTTCAGTCCAGCCATGGATTAATCCACTGATGAAAACAGAATCCTTATGACCCAATCACTTGCTTCAAAGCCTCTCCTCTGAACATTGTTTGCACCAGAGATCAAAC
This sequence comes from Myodes glareolus, assembly GCF_982192425.1. Taxonomy (NCBI): domain Eukaryota; kingdom Metazoa; phylum Chordata; class Mammalia; order Rodentia; family Cricetidae; genus Myodes; species Myodes glareolus. The sequence goes on along the minus strand of NC_142049.1, from coordinate 6,634,135 downwards.
CTTCAAGGAGTGAACCTCTAGCAAAGGCAGGAGGGGACACCTTATCCAAGGCACAACACTGCCCTTCTCCTTGTCCCAGGCCCTATTTAAATACAAGTTCCCTGTCAAAATACCCGTAAAAGGCAACAGAAAATGCAACACAGTGTCACTTACAGACTGTGACTTATGAAGCAGCAGTTAAATTTGTCTTAGTTTTCAGTAATAACTTTGTGCTCTTCAAATTCTATAGCTTCTCTGAATCTCAAGTCACCGAGTAGATATCACATAGGCTGAGAGATGTGAAAGGAACACACTGTGATGTGACAACTTGCATTAAATTGAAACCACCATTTGTCACGTATGTGTTCCCCACTCATAGCAGTCTCGACCTACCACTACCTACCTATCTACATACCATTCTGCCTTATATGGTAGACAGTCTCGAAGAGTTTCTTTATTCTGCAGATAGTTGATAAACGTATTTAGTTCAGAAAAAAAGAGATTAGTTTGTTTGGGCTAGATTCTGGTCACAGCGTGATTCATGCATGTAATGATTCATTACAACAGCAGTTTGCTTTCTCCTTAACAGTCCAGATGGAGGTCTGTAACATGAAGGGAAGGCTTGTTGGGGTTTTTGTCCTGCCCTGTCCCCCAGCTGTTTAGTCCCAGAGAAAAATCACACACAGATCTCTGTAGTTATAATGCTGATTGGCCCATTAGGTCAGGCTACTTATTAGCTAACTCTCACATCTTGACTAACCCATTATTCTGATCTATTTTAGCCATGTGACTCTGTTCCTTTTTCAGTGGGGCAGCTCACATCCTACTGCTTCGGTAATCTGGGCAGGAGTGGGGGAATCAGCTTCCTCCTCCCTAGAATTCCTCCCGTTCTCCTTGCATCATTTCCACTTCCTGTCTGGGTTTCCCACCTACACCTCCTGCCTGGCCAATCAGCGTTTATTTAAAACATGATTGACAGAATGCAGACAATTCTCCCGCACCAGAGGTCCCTGGACAGAGGATCTGTTTTATGGATAGAGGATAGAAGAAGACATGGCTGAGAAAGTCTGGATTATAAAGCAAGTAAATTTATTAAATTAAAAGAATTTAAATCAATGTCAGATAAAGGATGTTGATTTCGTACTTAAGCCTTTTCTTTCGGGTAGCTTAAAGGTAGGAGAAGGAGGGAGAGAAAAATGAGAGGAAAGGCAGAAAGAGAAAGAGAGAGAGAGAGAGAGAGAGAGAGAGAGAGAGAGAGAGAGAGAGAGAGAGGAAAAGGCACCAAACAGTCTGGATTCTTGCTTTATGTCCTTTCTCATTCTGATTTACACTGTTATCAAGCGATCCTCCTGCCTCAGCTTCCCAAGTGTTTAGGACTCAATAAGTGTACGCACCACATCCAGCTAGCTTCATTCTCTTCTAGGACTGATTGTATATGATACTCAGACATTGACATAGGAGAAGTCTTTACTATGCCCCTTCAGAAAACTTGTGTGGTAAAATTAAAGGTAGTAGTTGTGGGCAATGAAGTCATTTTCTGGAAGGATGACTTTGAATAAATTGCCGTTTTTTGTGAGTAAACTGGAAATAAATAATTACCATATTGAGCGGTTCAGAAAAATAGCGAAAAGTAAAAGCAAGCCCAGTACCCCAAATATAGGTCATCAAATGGCTACTATTATGTCTTGTTGCAAATGGAGATGGCTCTGCGAGGCGGGCGACTTGGCCAGTGTGTAACAAAACCACCATCTCTTCATCTGCACCCCCACTTCTTTGTTGGATATACTGTGTATATTTCCAGCAAGGACTGGAAAGGCCACGTGTATTTCGTTAGGTTTGATTTCCCCAGTTTGGTGATAGAGTCCTGTTCAGACAAGAGAACTGCACTGAGAACAATATGGCTAGAGTAGAGAAAGAGATGTGGAAATATGGGGATGCTGAGAAGTCATCACTACAGGCATAATCCTAAAACCCATACAGAAGCACAGAAGATCTCAAATCGTCAGAGCAATATCTGATTTCAACTAACACTAGAGGCATAGGAACAAAAACAGCACATGGAGGCCAAAGGGATGGAACAAAAGGACCCATAAATGAACCAGTGCAATGATAGCCATCCAATTTTTGATAAAGAATTCAAGCAAATGGAAGAGACAGCCTTTCTCATTTTCAACAAGTGGAACTGGAAAAACTGGATATCCATATACAGAAGAATGAAACTGGGTCTCTTTCACTTACCTTATACAAGCATCAGTTTAAAATGAGTCAGCAAGCTTAATGTAGGACCCAAAAAGCCAAAGCCCTAGAGGATAGCATTTTGAGATACAGGAAAAAGCAAGCACATTCCGAAAAAGACGTCAACAGCTCATGGAACCATTGTAAGTGTTGGGAAATAGGAGCGCATGAAGTGAAGAAGCCTCCTCATAGCACAGGAAGCAATCACCAGGACAGAGAGACAGCTTCCAAAATGGAAGAAAATACTTGCCATCTCTGTATCTGAGCAGAGGATTACCATCTATAACACACAAAGAATTGAAAAATTGCCGTGGGCAAGGCACCTTACCCTAGGAAAGACGGGTAACTGGAGTCCTTCTTCCAGTAGCGCTCTTCCAGCAACAGGAGACAATTCTTCACTGTAGAGGAGTGAGCATAGGTGACAGTGTGTGTGTGTGTGTGTGTGTGTGTGTGTGTGTGTGAGAGAGAGAGAGAGAGAGAGAGAGAGAACATTGTTAACTCTCATTAGACCGACAAAGAGGTCTTAACTGCTGTCTTGGTTGTGGGGCTGAACCTGGATGGAATAATGAACACTGAACAAAAGATGGCAGTATAATTCTAATTTTGATGTGCTTTTATACAGCTCAAATGTCAGCAGTGGGAAAGTAGAATCATCTTCTTGTCCTAATGATGAAAAATGGTAAGAGAAACAAGGTACTGTTTTCAAATTTTCCTCTCACAACAGAAATACTTTGAAGAGGTGAAATGCAGGTGTGTGTGTGTGTGTGTGTGTGTGTGTGTGTGTGTGTGCGTGTGTGTACTGTGGTATGTGTCTCTGTGTGTGCTCATGCAGTACATGTTGGCAGTGGCGGATGAGGAGCTATCAGATGACAAAGCTGCCTCTTCCTTTTTCGTATCTCTCCCCCTCCTCCTTCTTTCTCTGAATCTCTCCTCTGTCTCCCCTTTCTTCACGTATTTCTAAATGTCAGAGTCTGCTCTCTCGGCTCTGCATGTGAAGTTTTGATAGATTAAGTCAATGAAACCCCTATGCACCCTGCAAACTTTAAGTACCAAGGCTGTTAGAAATGCAACTTAGAGGTTAAGAAACGATTGAAGATGCTGGGGAGGACGTGAACTGAGTCTCAGAAGGTGGCAGTGAGCACTGTGTTTGAGAAGCAGTTACAGCAGAGGGGTGAGCTCATTCACCTAGCGTCACTTTGGGGTCTTTATCTGCTCTTTACGGTTTCTCAGATGCTCGGCACTCAGACAAAGGACTTCCCCCCTCTGTGCCTTGAAATGCCCTCTTAGCTGGGAAAATCAGTAAAATTTATCTGTCGTAGGTCTCTTTGATGAGTGGCAACCAACAAGTCCAAGTTGTTAGGATGAACTCACAGCATGTTAGAGGACTTGGTAACAGTCTTAGTTAGGGATTTATTGCCGCGAAGAGATACCATGACCAGGGCAACTCTCATAAAGAAAACATTTTATTGGGCTCGCTAGTAGTTTCAGAGGTTCAGTCCACTCTCATCATGATGGGGAGCATGATGTCATGCAGGCAGACGTGGTGGTGGAGCTGAGAGTGCTGCATCTTGCAGGCAACAGGAAGCTGACTGACACACTGGGTGGTACGCTGAGCATAGGAAGCCTCCAAGCCTGCTCCTACAGCGACACACTTCCTCCAACAAGGTCATACCCACTCCAGCAAAGCCACACCTCCTAATAGTGCCACTCCCTAGGAGATTATGGATGCCAATTATGTTCAAACTACTACAGAAAATGCTAGCAATTTTAAAAAGTGGTTTGCAGAAGTTCTTGAGAGTGTATACTGTTTGATCTTGGCCTATCTGTCAAGGGAGCGAAGATGAACACAATGTCTTCATGGAACTCATGAGATGGGGGCACGTGCCAGACACATAAAATCAGAGATCCTAATACTGATATACAGGCACAGACTATGGGAGAACAAGGAAGGGACAAAATTCTGTGCTGGTGGGAACAAGCATGGGGAATGTTCCTGGGGGATGCTTCTTTTTTAAGTATAAGGTTTTATTGATTTTTTGGGGCTTTCACATCCTGCACCCCAATCCCACTCCTTTTCTAGTCCCTCTATAGCTGCTGTCACCCTCATAGCACCTCCCCCCACAAAAAAAATTTAAAAAGAAATAAAAAAGTAAAATAAAAGATAAGAAACAAAAACACAAACAAGAGTATTAAAACAAACAAACAAACAAAAACACCAAAAACACAAACACAGAAACAAAAAACAAACAAAAAAGTCAAGCAAACAAAGAAAAAACACTTTGCTTCTCTGTCTGTCCCGCCTCTCCATTGCCTCTTCATTCCTCTCAGTGGCACTGGGAGCTGCTGTGTATCACGCAGTAGACCCTTTTGTCTAGACATCTTTCCTTGCACATGTCCATTGTGTAATAAGTTGTTTATCTGGTTCAAGGCCTCTGGCTTGTGGCACACCACCAATACTGTCCTCACCATCTCAGATATTCCACCATTGCCCTGAGTCATGAAGAGCCTTTTAACCTTGGTTCCATAGGATCAGGTCCTTCATGTGCTCCAGCAGGTCATAGGTGAGGTAGATGTTGGGGAGAGCCAACTCAAAGCCCTAGATGTGTGTCTGGGTGGTAACTAAGTTGGTTTCACTGCCAGGACCACCCCCTCAGGGGAGTTGTGGAGCCAGATCTCCCAAGGTGAAGAGTGGGGCAAGCTTTCCCAAGTAAAGTGTCTGGCTCTACTTATAAGGGGTAGGGCCAGTTTGGCATAGCCTTTCAGCACACGGTTCAACATATGGTTCACATGGGCCCCTGTGGTAACACAGGCAACAGACACCAACACCCACCCAGCTACAGTAGGATCACGGACCCAGACATGGTCATAATTAGTAATGTAATCCCTGGACTCCAAAATGAACCCAGATGGTGGCTCAGACCCGGGGCAGTCACGCAGCCTTTGATGGTGAAGAGCCACGGACATCAGCACATACTCTGGCTGCTGTAGGGCCACAGACCCAGACATGGCTCCCAGCAGCAGCTTGTGCGTGGAAGACAGCTTGGCCCCGGGTAGCAGTGTAGGGCACTCAGATTGGCATCGTCTTGGCTGCAGGGTGGCCCTTGGACGTCAACCTGGCCTTAGGTGTTGGTCCAGACCCTGACAATCCGCACGACTTTTGGTGGTAACAGGAGTCGTGGACATCAACACAGACTGTGGCTGTGGCAGTGTGGTGGACCCAGACATGGTCCATGGCAGCAGGCGCTGCCTGCTGAATGATGAATGTCATCATGGCGTTGGGTGTCAGTACATGGCACTTAGATCTGTAAGACCCTGGCAGTGGCAGCATGACTCTTGGATATCAACATGGTCTCATGTGCCACACAGACCACAGGCATCTGCATGGCCTTTGGAGGTCACATGAGTCACAGACATCAATACAGATCATGGTTGTGATAGGGCCAAGGACCCAGACATGGCCCTTGGCTGCAGCTCAGGTCTGAAAATCTCCTTAGCCCTGGGTGGCAAGTAACCCATCCACATCAGCCTGTTCCTCACCACGGTCGCCTCTTCAGATTTGTTTCTCTGCACGGGACACGAACCATACTGCCTTGGGGGAGATACTTCTTAAAACGAGCTTCAGAGCATGAGTGTGGACATGGGTAGCTAGGTGGGAATGGTGAGGAGAGAGGAAGACAGGGAAGCCAAGCCAAGATACTTGTGAGTGTGTATGTGTGTGGAGGGTGGGGTGGGGGTGGGGGTTGACAGACCATTGAGTCTTGCCAAACGACAGAATTGGAGTGGGAAGTAGAAAGGTTGTGGGGACAGATCACATGTTTTGTGGTGGCCCGGATCACTGCCTGGCTGAAGCTGACCTTGAATTCAAATCTTCCACTTCGTAACCTCCTAAATACCCTACCTGTTAATATCACACTAGTGACTGAGTTTCAACAGATGAGAGACTGAACCACGGCAAAGATTCTCGTGTTGGGCTACACCCCCAGCCTTTGGTATATGAGTTTTGAGGCCCACATTTAAACCAGAACAGCAGCAGTATGTGTGAACAAATGCTGGGATTTTCCCTTGATTGTCACCTAGGCTGAGTGGGCTTTCCAATGACACCGCTCCCTGTGAGTTATCCATCCTCCCATGAGCAACTCCTCAGCCGCACTCCTGTAACTACCCTCTGGGTTGCTAAATTTGTCACTGGCACGATTGCTTCTTTTAACGGTCATGGGGTTAGGTGACACTTGGGGTGCAGCCATTCCTAAATGGACCTTTAAAAATGTGGACCAGTTTTAATCTTTTTACAGTGTGTGATTACTTCTGTTTCTCCTCATCTTTGAGGGCAGCAGAGACCACGAAGCCTTAAATATTGTGCCAAACTAACAGGGATGTTAATTAGCGCCCCAGTGTTGATTTGATTTGTGTCTTCGTAATTATGAGTGTGATGAAGCATGCTAAAAATCTATTTATTGGGCATTAGTATTTCCATTGGGTTGTATAGTTTTTCCTGGTTTGTGAAACCCACCTTACAGTAAGGAAATTAGCCTGCTCTCCAGCAAAGGCAGAGCCAATAGACTTCTACATATTTTGTATTCATTTAACTTTGTTTTTATGGATTCAGATAAATGGTTTTACTTTAAAGGTTCTGGGATTAGATCGGTTTTGAAACTTATTTACTTTTATTTTAAAATAATGGACATTTTGCATGTGCATATATTTGTGCACCATTCATTTAGCTCCACTGAAATAGGAGTTACAGGCAGGTGGTTGTTAGCTACCACGTACATGCTAGGAATTGAACCCGGGTTCAGTCAGTGTTCTTAACCACTGAACCATCTCTCCTGCCTGAGGTTAGGGGTTATGTCATGTTTGAAAAATGTTGGGAGGATCAACATAGTAAAAATGGCAATTCTACCAAAAGCAATCTATAGATTCAATGCAATCCCCATCAAAATCCCATCAAACTTCTTCACAGACCTTGAGAAAACAATAATCAAGTTTATTTGAAAAAACAAAAAACCCAGGATAGCCAAAACAATCTTATACAATAAAGGAACTTCAGGAGGCATTACCATCCCTGACTTCAAACTCTATTACAGAGCTACAGTATTGAAAACAGCTTGGTATTGGCATAAGAACAGAGAAGTCGACCTATGGAATCGAATAGAAGACCCGGATATTAACCCACAAACCTATGAGCACCTAATTTTTGACAAGGGAGTTAAAGGTATACAATGGAAGAAGGAAAGCATCTTTAACAAATGGTGCTGGCATAACTGGATGTCAACCTGTAGAAGGATGAAAGTAGATCCATACCTATCACCATGCACAAAACTCAGGTCCAAATGGATTAAAGACATCAACATTAATCCGTCCACTTTGAACCTGATAGAAGAGAAAGTGGGAAGTAGTCTACAAGATATAGGCACAGGAGGCCTCTTCCTAAGTAGGACCCCAGCAGCACAGACAATAAGAGAAACAATGAATAAATGGGATCTACTGAAACTGAGAAGCTTCTGTAAAGCAAAGGACACTGTCAGTAAGACAAAAAGGCTGCCTTCTGACTGGGAAAAGATCTTCACCAACCCCTCATCAGACAAAGGTCTGATCTCCAAAATATACAAAGAACTCAAGAAACTAGGCATTAAATCTCTAAATAACCCAATTAAAAAATGGGGTACTGAACTGAACAGAGAATTCACAACAGATGAACTTCGAATGGCCAGAAGACACTTAAGGTCATGCTCAACCTCCTTAGTGATCAGGGAAATGCAAATCAAAACCACTTTGAGATACCATCTTACACCTGTCAGAATAGCTAAAGTCAAAAACACCAACGATAGCCTATGCTGGAGAGGATGTGGAATGAGGGGAACACTCATCCATTGTTGGTGGGAATGCAAACTTGTGCAGCCACTGTGGAAATCAGTGTGGCGGTTTCTCAGGAAACTGGGAGTCAACCTCCCTCAGGACCCAGCAATTCCACTCTTGGGAATTTACCCTAGAGATTCCCTAGCATACAACAAAAGCATTTGTTCAACTATGTTCATAGCAGCACTATTTGTAATAGCCAGAACCTGGAAACAGCCGAGGTGCCCCTCAATAGAAGAATGGTTAAAATAGGTGTGGAACATATACACATTAGAGTTTTACTCAGCGGTAAAAAATAATGACATCTTGAATTTTGCATGCAAATGAATGGACATAGAAAACGCTTTACTGAGTGAGGTAAGCCAGACCCAAAAAGAGGAACACGGTATGTATTCACTCATAAGTGGATTCTAACCATAATTTAAAGGTATTTGAGCCTATTTTTCGTGATCCTAGAGAAGCTAAATAAGAAGATGATCCTGATGAAGATTATTTAGCTATCCGCCAGGAGGTAGGAAATAGTCAAGAGTCCCAGGTAACCTTGGGTGCATGGGGGGTGGGGTGGGAGGGTTGTTGGAAGGGGAGAGGGTTAGAGAGAAGGGAGTAGGGGAGGAATGGAGAAAGCTCGGTTGACCGGGATGGGGGGAAGGGAGGAAGGATGAATAAGGGATCAGGGAAGAATATATTTCAACTAAGGGAGTCATCTTAGGGTTTATAGGAAACTTGATTATATATGGGATCCCAGGTCCAAGGAGAGATCCCCAGATTGTTCTCTGGACAGAGGAGAGGGTGCCTGAACCGGCCTTGGCCCACAACCATACTGATGAATATTTTGCATGTCACCATAGAACCCTCATCTGGCGATGGATGGAGATGGAGGCGGAGAACCACGTTGGAACACTGGACCTAGCTCCCTAGGTCCAAATGAGAGGCAGAAGGAAAGAGATCGTGAGCAATGAAGGCAAGGGCACAGGAAACCTTCATCCGACGTTGGATGGCGATACAGATGGAGACCCATATTGGAACACCGAACTGAGCTCTCCACAGTCCAAATGAGGAACAGAATGATGAAGAAAATAAAAAAAGTAATCAGGACTGCGAGGGATGCGAGCACCCACTGATACAAGGGGACTGATATAATGGGAGTTCACCAAGGCCTGTTGGACTGGGACTGAACGAGGACATGATCCAGCCAGATTCTCTGAATGAGACTGGCCCGGAGCCTTTTTGAAAAGCCGTTGACAATGACACTGGGACTTGCTTCCTCTGCATGTACTGGATCTTGGCGCTCCAGTCTGTTTGGACTCTCACCTTCCCTGGACCTGGAGGGAGGGGGGAGGAACTCGGGCTTCCCACAGGGCAGGAAACCCTGACTGCTCTGGGGGATGGAGAGGGAGGGGGAGAGGGAGTGGGGGGAGTGGGAGGGTGGGGGGAGGAGGGGCTGAAATGGAAACTTTTATAATTTAATAATAATAAAAAAAAAGAAAAATGTTGTCCACTGCGTATTATAAAACTACAGATACTCTTCAATTGACTGCAGGGTTATGCTCTTATAAGGCCCTCATAAGTTGAACATATCAACTTAGGTTGTAAATGTGTTTAATCTACCTGGCCTATCAAACATTGTAGCAATGCATTACCCTGTGCATTATTGTATGTCTTCACGTTCACATGGTTGAGGGGGACCAGTGGGTTGAAGTCGCTGCCCAGCACCAAGGACAATATCATATGCCTTTTCATTCACCAGGGAAAGAATGCGCTTCAGTTTTATTTCTACTAAATATGTATTAATTTCACTCTGTTATAAAAGAGAAAAATTATGTTGAATTATCATAAACCAGGAACTGTTAGCCCGTACTTGGCTATTATATGTATTATTCTATTTTTTTTTTTTTTTTGGTATTTTGAGGGTCTCGTGCAATCTAGGCTGGTCTTAAATGTGCCCTGTAGCCAAAGCTGGTCTTGGACTCCTGATTTTTCTGCCCTTACAATCCTTCTGGGATAACAGGCATGTGCCAACATGTCCAGCCAACTCTCTTTTAATTTTAAAATTGAATAATTTTTTATGACTTTTTTGTTTAGAACAAAAACAATAAAGGAAACAAAAAATTGACAACTATTATCCCAACATCCAGACAGACAGTTTCTGTTAACAACAATTACCATAGTTAAAAATATTATTTTATAAAATTAATAGGATAGAATTTAACTATAAAACATCCATCTTTCTCATGAATAAAGAGATCCCTCAGTGTGCCTCTCCCAAGAGGTTTGCCCATCTCCAGTTTCTTCTGTCCTGTCAAACAGAAGTGTAATTATAGAATATGGGAAGGAAAGAGAAGATAAAATTCCCAAACACTGAGTTGGCACAAGATGTCTCAACTGTGTTTAACCACTTGTCTTCAATTAAGTCAGAGTTTTATTCTCATTATTATTTATATGTATGCCACAATGTTTAATAAGTTTTAATGATGTTTAGTTTAACGTCCCTTAATCTGGAACTTTCTCCAAATGGCATATTAGTATGTTTAATTATGTGAATGTAAAGTAGAAATGAATTTGTCTAATGAATAAGAGGAAAATGTAAACTTACGACATATAAATCTTTTGAAACTGTATGTACTATGTTGTTGTTTTTCTTCCATTCAAAATAAAATGAATTGTTTTTAAAAATAGAACCAAGTGCTTAAAACTACCCCTAAAAATGATCCCATCATAAGAGGCAACAAAAGAACGTAGCTGAATTCACTTTTTTAAGATGCCACCCAGCAATTCCAATGCTATTTGCTGTTAAGGTTGTCTTTTCCTGCTGACTTGAAATGGTTGTTTTTCCTTACAGTGAAGCCTTTGGTCTATTCACAGGAACTTGACCTTGTTTGTCACTAATCTCTACTTGATCTTGGAAGAATGCATCTACAGCAGACTGTGGTTTACTTCTGCATCAGCTGCAGGAGCAGGCATTGTGTCACTCTTTGCTGTGATGAACTGCCTGGCAAAAGCAACTTAAGGGAACAAAGATTTACTCCACCCACTATGCAGGACAGTGGTTGGGGTAGGTAGGTCTCTGGTAGTAGGAACTTGACCAGGAAGTAGAGAGCTAGCCTAGGACTGGAGACAGGATAACCTTCAAAGCCCACCCCTGACAACCCTCTAACCCCCATGTTCAGATTCTTTCACAGCTTCCCACAATGGTAATCAAGCGTTCAAACACATGAGCCTGTGAGCTACATTGCTTGTCTCCTTTAGCCCTATGCGGTACACTTTCACAGTTTCATTGTATTGCCAGGTCCTCCTTCTGATTGAGTCTTCTGCCCATGATGGGGGCAAGATCTCCTCTCTCCTGGTACCCACTATATGTTCTCAGACCTGCATCACTTAACTTTTTCATTATCTTTTTGTTCTTGAAACCTTTTTATTGAAAAATTCCAAGTATAACGTTCGCTCGTATAAATTGTTGTATGATTTGTTGCAGTGAAATAGAAGACACTGAGAGGGTCTTAATAAGTGCTTTTAAAATCTGACCTTTGGTTCTCTGGTCTCTGTGTATATCAAATGAAGAATCGTGAGTGAAGGCAGCAGTGGAAGATACTTTTTTTTTAGAAAGTAATTTTATTAAATTATAAAAGTTTCCATTTCCGCCCCTCCTCCCAACACCCTCCCACTCCCCCCACTCCCTCTCCTCCTCCCTCTTCGTCCCTAAGGGCAGTCAGGGTTTCCTGCCCTGTGAGAAGTTCAAGTTCCTCCCCACTCCCTTCAGGTCCAGGAAGGTGAGTATCCAAACAGACTGGATCCCAGAAATCCAGTATATGCAGAGGAAACAAGTCCCAGTGCCATTGTCAATGGCTTTTCAGAAAGACTCTGGGCCAGCCACATTCAGAGAATCCGGCCACATTCAGAGAATCTGGTTGGATCACGTCCTCGTTCAGTCCCAGTCCAACTGGCCTTGGTAAACTCTCATTAGATCAGTCCCCTTGTATCAGTGGGTGATAGCATCCCTCGCAGTCCTTATTTCCTTTTTCATTTTCTTCATCCTTCTGCTCCTCATTTGAACCTTGGGGGGCTCAGTCCAGTGCTCCAATGTGGGTCTCCGTCTGTATCGCCATCCATCGCCAGATGAAGGATCCCTCCATTGTATCTTCTGGTACAGGATCAGAGCCACTCGTTGGTCAGAAGACTCCCTGCCTGCAGTCTTAGCTTGCTGCAGGCCGGCTATCAGAACAAAGGGACTCCCGTCCCTTTGCATTCACCGCCTGTCCCAGCCCGCGGCCTGGAAGATATTTTTTATAACTTTATTTTAACATAACTACGCATAAGAGATATACTTATATTGATTAATAGGACACAATTATGTTTAACTTTTCCTACACAGTCTTGATCAGTAACTCAGAACATAGTTTACAATAAAAAACACTGAGATCTGGTTTACTTCTGTTTATTACAAATCTATGAAAAATCCTCCATCAAATGTTGTAGAAGGCAGCAGAACCCTGAGAAATATACTTCTGGTTTGCCTCAGCAAAGGACCACTTATAACTTTACAGTATAACTGTAAAGGGAGATGCTCTTTAAGAACTTGAGAAGCTTTCTAAAAACTGGGATGTATAGTTCCTTTATTAACACAGCCTTCCTTGCTGTGATAAGAAGGCTTTCTACACAGTGACTACACACTAGTTCATGCTAGTCAAGGGAGAAGTGAGGAAGCATGTATGGAATTCCAGTTTCTCTGACCACAGCACTCATCGAGATAAGCGACTTCGTCTTCATTGTGAAGATGTAAATAGTCACCCAGAATGTCAGTGGATTTTAAATTCCAGGATTTCACTTGAAGTCCAGACAAAACCTTTGCATTGTATTCTCCACATTCCAGGATTCCTAGAGATAGATATTGGTCATTAAATATATTTCTAATTACTTTAGAAGAAGGTAATGAATTTTTCTCCCTTGTAGTACAAAATGTGAAGGTTGTCATTGATTCATTTTCTGGAAGCATTGCCTCTGGGATTGAAGAGCCTGTGTTAGCACGTGCCTATCACCAGGTGGCGCTGCAAGATTAGCAATGCTGTCCCTTTTGGGTGAGCGTCTACCTATGGCTATGGAGGCCTGGATGAAGATTCATAATCTTCCAGTAGATGGCGTTTCTCCCTTACACTTTCTGTGAGTTCTGCCAGGAGAATCTGTTGAGTCTTTTTCTAGCAATTATTTGAATAATGAAACATTGTAGGTTTTACAAAAATCTGTTTATGTTGTTTAGGTTTTAAGCAAAGTGTTCAGCTATAGATAAATGGGAGAACACGGTTCATTGTCCCAGTCATTGAAGTCATCTAAATATTTCTTTATTATTTATGTCATGACTGCTTCCATTCAAAAATAAACTTGCCCATTTTAAAACTCTAAAAAAAAAAAAAGACCCCAGGGGATTCCGTTCTTTCCAAGGTCTGGAGCTGAGCACAGGGGACTTTTTCTACAATTGGGTGGGCTTAGTGCTAGTGGTTGGAGAGATCGTTTTTCCGCTGCTGTTGCTCTGGTGTGAGCAGATGTAAACCGGAAGGGCCTGCTGCCAGGGTCACAGCGAGCTGTGAGTCTGGCAATACTGATGTGCTGGCGTTGAACAGCAAGAACAACCGTCACAAATGAAGTGTCCTTTACTGGGTATCCAGCTTGTAGCTGATATTAAGAGATGAACTTTTGAGCAAATTATTTTGTTTTCATAGTAGTAATTCCGGAGTAAGTTCCCATTGTTGTCTCCATTATATAGATAAATAGACTAAGACTTGGAGAGATTAAGGGACTATTCAAAGCCACAAGACAAAAATTTGTACTGTTCAAACTCCTAGGAGCAGAATCCAAGAACTCTGGAAAAAGAAATAATTATATGCTTAAAATCTGTTATTTAGTAGTTACTGTGGTCATCATTAACATCCATTCTTTTAAAAAAAAACTTTGGTGCATATAAATGTTCAAGAGACTCTTTATAAAAATGGGGGTAGTTGTAGATAGAAAAATTGAGACTCAGGAGGGTTATACTACCCATTCAAGGGCATACCCAACAGTAGTGAGCACAGCCAGGGCTTAAATGAAAATCTCTGTGACTTGGAACATTTGTTCTTTACATAAATAAATAATTATCGGAACATGACCACTCACTCATCCAGCAACACTGACCAGCTACTCCCCAAACACCAGTGTTCTCACAGCTTCTGCTTTCCCTTAAGATTGACGACATGTAAATACTCTTTAGTCATCTAGGTTGATTTTAGAAGCATCTGTCCTAGTATGGTACCCAGCCAACACAGCCAGGCAATAGAAGCTTATTAGATGGGATGGAATGAACTGATTGGATACAGCTGGATTGCTCAAAGTAAGGCAGTCCTTTGGACTTTGCTTTCCAAATCTTCTGAACTCAGATTTGTTGAAACCCATTTGATTCAATACACCCAGCACTTGTTGAGTGTCTGCCATTCTTATCCCATTGTCATTTGTTTAGCTTTGGCCACACCGCCTTGCCTGCTGCCAAAAGCAGATTATACACTGTCATACAACTCTGTATTAAGATCTTAAGTAGGGGCAGAAGCCTACTAGCCTCCTACTGACAGACAAAGAGGTTACCCCAAAGGAAGCTGTAGGAAGGCAGTTTTGAGGCTTGTTTAGTCTGTTACTTGTGTGGACGTTAGCAGGAATCACATCGTTGAGCACCAGTTTCCCCCTTTGTCAGATATATCCCTTGTCCTAATAGATCTCACTAACATAAGCTCCATGGAGAAGTAGTCTGAGGCTTAATTGTGTCCTTTGCAGAAGGCCTGGCACGTAGTTGGTGGTCAGTGAACAGAAAAGGAGGGAAGTCAGTCTTTGAGACAGTTGAAGTAATTTTATTATTCCATTTAAGAAATGGAGACTGTACATTGTTTCCTGGCTGCCCAGGCCCAAATAGTCACACAGAAACTATATTAATTACAACACGGTTTGGTCAACAGCTCAGGTGTATTTCTAGTAATCTCTGTACTACCATGAGGGTGTGACTTATCGGTAATGTCTGGCATCTATCTCCTTCAGCAGCTACATGGTGTCTCTCCGGCTCCACCTATTCTCTCTCTCTCTCTATATCTCTGTTCAGATTTCCCGCCTGGCTTTACTCTGCTAAGCCACCGGCCAAAACAGCTTTACTCATCAACCAATAAAAGCAACACATATACAGCAGGACGTCCCACATCAAGAAACCAACCAGGAGAAGGGTTGGGTGGAAAAGATGTCCTGGAACTCCTACAGGATGTACTGAGGATTTTTGATCCTGCACCTTTGCTCTTCTTGCCTGCCATAAACAGGTGCAAGCCATTCCAAAGCCGTTCCTGAGAGGGAGATGAACACACATGTTATTGCTTCACAGATAATTTTGCCTTGTGATGGCAGAGATAATGATTTTAAGTCTTGATGTCCCTTTTTATAGGGATGGAGGTTAGCATGTGTTATTTGGCCATATCTCCCTGAGCATTCATATTGACAAAACCCGGTATCTATTGATACCCTTTTCCAGGTGTGTTATGATGATACTTTGGTTTGGGTTCTCCAGGACTAGATCTCTAGTCAAGGGTTCAAATGCAGGTAACTGGAAGATGGGTAGAACGTGGAGGGGCAATGTTTTATGAGGAAGAGCAGTCTGGTCCTTAACTCAAATTACCAAAGCAGCTGTCACAGTAGGCAACCGTTGTTTAATCAGTGTCCTGAAAAACACTGGAAAAAAATGTTCCAGCATTGTTTTCTGGTCCATGCAGAGTGATCTAAGGTATGCATAGTCACGGAGTAAGGGCTCTTTTTCTCTCTCTCTCCCATGCTCTTGGTGTGAGGGCACTTTTAGCCTGTGTGTGAAATTCCATGTAGGTTCTGCCCACCTGTATGCAGATCTCTAAGAAGAAAACAGCGTTGGTGTGGTTTGTAAATAGTGAGGCATCCGAGGAGCTAAGGAGTAGAACACAGGCAGTGTGTGCTACACTTGAAGCCTTTAGAACCATGTCACGATATATCCCACATATGACTCCATGAATCATTGCACCCAGTAGCTACTAATGATAAAAAGATGAACTAACTCAGGATGGAGAGTATTAACTAGATGACTTATATGGAGACTTCATGGCTTGTTCAAATTCCAATGAGGTCAATCCATGGTTCCTTGTCCTTCATATTGGTTGGGATCTACAAATAGCTTCTTCAGAATCACTACGATACCTGTTCCTAATGGGTATAGTTTCAGGAGATCCAGGACCTTGGAATATAAATTAATATAAAAGGGCTTATAATTCCAATAGGCACATATCTCTGGTCACATGTATGTAGCATAGACCATGTGACAGATGATGTATAAGAATGTAAGACATGACTCTAATCCTTCAGGAGACAAAGGGAGAGTTTGGAAATTCAAACTACATACATATGAGATAGTTAACCATGCTGGACTAAACACTAACTATTTAAAATTGGGACATAAACACAATAATGATTTTTCTAATGAGAAGAATCAATGCTAACCTAATCAGCAGGGGAAGGAAATGGACTTGAGCTAGACATTAAAGGATTGGCGAGAATTAAAGAGGACAATATTCCAAGGAAGTAAGCCATTGAAGGGCGGGGCAGCTGTGAGAAGGACACACTCAGAGGGTGTGAATCTTTGAAAGAAGAGCTAATGCTAAAGAAGAGCAAGAAAGCATCTGAGTGGGTCTATGCCTAGTGTATGAAGGGTCTCTGGATTCAGCTTTAATCCGTCAGTCAAGTTATTTTCAAAGATTTTCCACAGCCGGGCAGTGTCTTCGTTAGGGGTTCTACTGCTGTGAAGAGACCCCATGACTACAGCAACTCTTACAATGGAAAACATTGGTCTGGGGCTGGCTTACAGTGCACAGGCTTAGTCCATTATCATCATGGTTGGAAACATGGCCGCATGCAGACAGACATGGTGTTAGAGAAGGAGCTGACAGTTCTACATCTGGATCTGCAGGCAGCAGGAAGAGACAGAGACATTAAGCCTGGCTTGAGCATCTGAAATCTCAAAGCCCACCCGCAGAGATCACGTCCTTTAACAAGACCACACCTACTCCAACAAGGCCACACCCTTTAATAGTGCCACTCCCTATGGGCCTATGGGGGTAATTTTTATTCACAACACTACAGATGGTTGGGGAGTAGAGTGGATCCTGGGGGATTGATTGAAGGGTATGAAAAAGATCAAAACACAGTAAATGAAAAATTTCAAAGAATTAATATATAAACACTAAATAATCATGTCTAGATTCTGATGTAGCTGTATTAACTCCTCCTTCCATTTGGGTTACAAATCCTCTGGAGTTTTGTGGCTTCACTCAGACAATTTACTCTTTGTTTTGGGACGCTCAGAAAGGATTTAACATTTAAAAGCACGAGTTTGGTAACTCGTGGTTACTTTGGTTAGAGAAAAAAGAAGGATCGTGAGGCACGAGATGAAGGTTTGAATACATGCTTTGTCATTTGCTAAAAGTGGGCCTTGGTTTTCTCATCAATAAAATCTCTAACTCTTGAAGCTTCTATGAGCACCATATACAGCTGCAAATACCAGTGTTCTTCAGACCAGAAGACCCATTTACAATGTGGATGTCACCAAGTTGTTTCGCTAGGTTGAGTAGGAGTTGAAGGTCAGTTATACTCTGACCACAGTAGCTCCTGAATTCCAGGGGCCATTGAACTGGGAAATCCTCCCCTTGGTCTCACTATGGTCAAGCTTCTCTACCCCTTTATTAAAGGAAAGTGGTTCAGATGCATTTGCAGGTGTACATCCCAGAGTCTATGATGGGGAAGGACTCAATAGGTCATGAAATGTCCCCAGGGCTACCTTACTATTGCCTTATTGCTTGTAATGATCATAACTGTTTAGCACATGTAACCTCTTTCCCTGCAGTTTTATATGTTAAAAATCTCAAAGACCTAAGAACCACTTGATCAAGTTTTCTCGAAACAGTGACACTCCTTTTAGTATCACTTTTTTTTTCTGGGTTAGTTTGTATTCATTCAGAGAACTTCAGCCCCTCGTGGCAGGAAAGGCATGGCAGTGTGAAATGTGGAAGAGTCTACTCCTATGACAGAAGACCAGGAAGTAGGGAGCGAGGCTGGAACCTATGACCATCCATTATGTAGACCTAACCTACTAAATGTCTCACAATCTCTCAAAATAATACCACATATAGTCAAAACATGAACCTGAAAAGGATATCTCTATCTCATATTTAAATATGTAACAACATATTTTATTATTCTTGTTTCTCTTGGTCCTCAGTAATATTACCACCCCCTAGGTCAGATAATTATTTTGTCTCTTATGCATTCTCTATATTGAGCATGCCTCAGCATTTGTAACAGTGTGTGCTCAAGATGTAGTTTTTTGGGGGGGTGACTGATACATGCAAAATGTTAACTACAATGCTTGGTACATAGGCAATGTTGAGTAAGTAAGAGTTTTTAAAATTGCGTTTAAACACCTGAAAAACTATTCCTGGCTTGGGTACCCAAGCCTAAAACTGCAAGGCACATCCTTGCTTCTCAGAAACTCCGTGCCCTAGCTGTATGAGGTATGTGAGTCTGACCTTCCCACTTCATCCGTGGAGAACAACCAAGTTCCCAGGGACTTAATGATTCATATAGATAGTGTGATATAGAACTTGGGGTGAATAGATTCTTGACCTTTCAATTCCGAGCCCCGTGTTCTGTATTTCTGCAGAAATCACAAAGAAGAGGCAATCACTTTTTTATAGCAAGCTCTGAGTTTTCTCAAACCCGGCTCACATGTTAATCAAATAACCAAGTGCTGATGTGCACAGGTGTCCAGATAGTGTCACTAGCTTAACTCACGCCTCATTTATCGACCTTACAACGGGTGAAAGCAGATCTGTAAATGCAGGGACATTAAACTGAATGACAAAGATCAAGTATCAGAACTTCCACACAGTGGATTAAAAAGAATCATGTGTTCTCCAAGGAGGCTGTAAAATTCTTTTCTGTTGTTTGGATAAAAAAAAAACAGCTTAGAGCAATGCAAAACTCTTCTTTTTTTTTTATATATTTTTTCTTTATTGAAAATGAATTTTTTTGTATACACTGTATCCTGATTACGGTTTCCCCTCTCACTCCCTACTCCTCCCAGGTCCTCCTGATGTTACCCCCCATCGAAACCAACCCCTATCTGTCTCTCATTGGAAAACAAAGCAGGTACCTAAGGGATAATAATAAGATAAAATCAAATAAAATAATGTAAGACAAAACAAACACATAGGAGTAAGACAGAACAAAGAGAAGGAAAAGAATCCAAGAAAAGGCACAAAAGACAGATATAGACAGAGAGATCACTGGTTTGCTCACTCAGAAATCCCATAAAAACAACAAAGAGAAAATTGAAAAAGAGTAACAAAGCTGTGTATGAGACAAAGAACTTCCAAAGATGGTAAGCCTCAGGCTTTATTTAACTGAAAGAGTTTTAGTTACTACTCTATTTCCCTAAGAGTTAAAGGGCTGTTGAAATTGTTTATCTAATCTTGATTTAACCTTTGTAGACGGTACCTATGGAGAATACTATCCATTTCTTCTAGATTTTTCAATTTCCTGAAGTATAGGTTTTAGAGCATATCCTTAGGATGCTCTGGACTTCCTTCGGGTCTGTTGCTATGTCTCCCTTTTTCATTTCTAATTTTGCTATTTGAATCCTTTTTCTCTACTTTTTATGTAATTTAGATATGAATTTGTCGATTTTGCTCATTTTCTCAAAGAACTAACTCTGTTTCATTGATCCTTTGTAATTTTGATTTCTATTTTATTGATTTTAGCTCCAAGTTTTAGTATTTCTTGTTGTCTACTCCTTTTGAGTGTGATTTCTTCTGTTTGTTCTAGAGATTTCAGGTGTGCTGTTAAGTTACTTATATGGGATATTCTCAGTTTTTTTTTTTAAGTGTAGGAACTTAGTGCTATGAACTTTCCTCTTAGAACCACCTTCAGTGTGTCCCATCAGTTTGAATATGCTGTGTTTTCATTTTTACTGAATTCTAGAAAGTCTTTAATTTCTTTCTTGATGCGTGTTTCACACGTAGAGAGTTGTTCAATTTCCACGCTTTGTTGTTGAAATCCAGCTTTCCTCCATGGTGATCTGATAGGATGATGCAGTTATTTTAGATTTCTTCTATCTGTGGAGAGTTGGTTTGAGCCTGAGTATGTGGATAATTTTGGAGGAAAGTTCCATGGGGTTCTGAGAAGAAGGTATATGCTTTTATGCCTGGGTGAAATGTTCTATAAATTTCTATTAGGGTCATTTGGCTTATAGCATCTGTTAGCACCAACATTTCCCTTTTGAGTTTTTGTCTGGATGAAATGTCTATTGGTGCAAATGGGGTATTGAAGTCTCCTGTTATTATTGTTTAAGGCGCAATATGTGATTGAAGCCGTAGCAATGTTCCTTTTATGGACTTGGGTGCCCTTGTGTTTGGTGCATAGACTTTAAAAATTTCAGTGTCCTCTTGGTGCATTTTTCCTTTGATGAGTATATAGTGTCCTTCCCTATCTCTTCGGATTAGTAACAGTTTGAATTCTATTTTGTCAGATATTAAAATGGCTACACCTGCTTGCTTCTTAGGTCCACTTGCTTGGAATATGTTTACCAACCCTTTTACTCTGAGGCAGTGTCTATCCTGGATGTTTAGATGTGTTTCGTGGCTGCAGAAGAAGGATAGGTCCTGAACTGAGACCACTGGTGCTGAGAAATCAATGAATAGTGTTTACTGATTTATGTTATTTTGCTGTGGTGGTGTGTTTCGCCCCTTATTTTTATTTGCTGGTCTAGTATTATTTATTCCTTATGTTTTCTGGGCATAGTTACTTTCTTCATGTTGAAGTTTTCCTTCTAGTGTCGTTGGTAGAGCTGGGTTTGTAGATAGATACTGCTTAAATTTGGAATGGAATGTCTCATTATCTTCATTTATTGTGATTGAAGTTTTTCTGAGTGTAGTATCCTGTGTTGGCATCTGTAGTCTACAGGACACGTCCTGGCCCTTCTGGCTTTTAGGATCTCCACTAGGTCAGGTGTAAGTGTAAAAGGTCTACCTTTATACATTACTTGCCTTTTTCCCTTGCAACTTTAAATATTCTTTTTTCCCCCTGTATGTTCAGTGTTTGGGTTATTAGATGTTGAGGGAATTGTCCTTTCTTCTCTAGCCTATTTAGCATTCTGTATACTTCTTTTGGCTTGGTAGGTATGCTGGATAGTTTTTTTTTTGTTTGTTTAATGTCAACTTGAAATAAGCTAAAGTCACTGAAAAGGAGAGAACCTTAGTTAAGAAAATGCATCCTTAAGATCTGGCTATAAGGATTTTTTTTTAAAAATTAGTGACTGAATGGGGAGGGCATAGTTCATTGTGTGTGGTGCCATCCCTGGGCTGGTGGTTTTGGGGGTTCCTGCTGTGTTTGAGTTCCTGTCTAGACTTCCTTTGATGCTAAACTGTGATGTGGAAATGTGAGCCAAACAAACCCCCATTTTCCCCAACTTCTTTTTTAGTCGTGGTGTTTTATTGCAGCAATAGAAGCCTTAACTAAGACAATAGGCATCTCCTTCTTTAGGTTAGAGATTTTTTTCTTCTATGATTTTGTTAAAAATATTTTCTGTGCTTTTGATCTGGGTGTCTTCTTCTTCTATTTTAATTGTTTGTACATTTTGTGTTTTCATTATTGTCCCTGACTTCCTGAATTTTTTTTTTTTAAGATTTAGCATTCTATTTGACCAAGGTATTCATTTCTTCTACCTTGTCATTCGTGCCTGAGATTCTTCCATCTCTTGTATTCTGGAGGTAAGGCTTGCCTCTAGGATTCCAGCTCAATTGCCTAAATTTTGCATTTCCAGATTTTGCTCAGTTTTCTTTATTGATTCTATTTTCACTTTTTTTTTGTTTTTTGAGACAGGGTTTCTCTGTGTAGCCCTAACTGTCCTGTAATTAACTTTGTAGATCAGGCTGGCCTTAAACTCACAGAGATCACCTGCCTCTGCCTCCTAGGTGGTGGGATTAAAGGTATGCACTGACCAGCTGTCTCTTTCTTCTTATCTCATCGTGATATTGGTTTCTGTGAGGGTTCCATTCTGGGTTTGACACATTGGAAATGTTTTAGTTTTGCTCAATAAGTAAGACTTTCACATACTGAAATCCTAATTCCAAGGTGCTAGCATCAGGCTTTGGGACTTTTGCGAGGTGATTAGATTGTGCATGAGGAGCCCTCATGAATGGAGTTGGTGTCTATGCTGGCTTGAGTGAAAAATGTTTCACATAAACTCACGTAGTTGTACACCTGGTCCCCAATGGATGGTGCTGTCTTAGAAGGTTATAGAACCTTCAGGAGGTGGGGCCTGTTGGAGGAGGATGTCACTGGGGTCAAGTTTTGAGAGTTTATAGCCGGGCTATACTTGTTCTTGCTCTATCTTTTCTTCCTGTACAAGGATGAAGAAAAGTGTGACTAGGCACATTCCCGTCCTTCCCGATGCTCTTGCTGTCTGTCCTCATACCTTCTGCTCCATGATGGACTGCATCCCCTCTGGAACTGGAAGATAAAACATAACTTTTTCCAAGTTGCTTTTTGTTAGGGTATTCTGTCAAAGCAACAGACAAGTAATACAGCATTCTCATGAAAGAAACCCCAGAGAGCAAGCTAGCCTCTTGCGCCACATGCGATGAGAGGGCAATACTATCCATGAAAGAGAAGATAGCTCTTATCGAATGGAGTCAGTACCTTGGTATTGGGCTTCTCTGTCCCCCCAACTGAGAGATGTTTTTGTTAATGTGAGCTATCCAGTCTATGAAGCTTTGTTATAATATACTAAAAAGTCTCAATTGTTACTATCCAGTTATCTAAATTCTGGTTTATATTCTCTTGGGACAGAATTTGCTGTAATACAGAAAGGGCTCATAAAAATTGTATTCTAATCTTTAGAATGCTATTTGTAAATTTATTTTAAAAAACTGTTCTTTAAACATACTGGTGTAGTTAACTTTTAGTGTAGAAGAAGAAAAACAATCTAATTACCTCAAATTGACTCCTGAATACTTAGAAGCTGTTCTGAGGGTTTGCATCTGTACTTTGGCTGTAAGATTGGACCCATTAATAAGAATCTTCCTACAGTGCCCACCAAATTGTGTGTTTTATAATGGGGAGACTATATGCAATAGTAAAGATGAACCTGAACTTGACTCTTAAGTCTTTAAGCAATGACTGAGTGGCTATTTTATGTCTTCTCTGAAATGGGATTAACAATAGGGCTCAATGAAAATTTAAGCAAAGTCATGCCTACGAGATATCTACCAGGGTTAGCCAACAAGAGTGTTTATTTACCCTTTCTACCTAATTTAATATCCCATGATAGGTTAGTAAATATTTTCATAATTATTTTTCAGAAACATCACGGGAGTATGACTTTACCATAGAATCAATGTAGTTTAGTTTGATTTCCGTGAAATACTCAACAGTATTTTAGGCAGCCTTCGTATTTCTAGGACATTTTCTGGAGCCAGGCTGGCCCAGTTGAATACATTCACAGGTAATAGCTGTCATGTAGGCTATTTATTTCAGTATATTTACTATATACACAGTGCGTTTGCTGATAGTCTAGGTAGAATAGATTCGTTTTTCAGGCCCCAAAGAATGTGTATATCCAGGGCTTTCATTCTGGATGCAGAGGTAACTTGGAGTTTAAGAACATAAATATTGCCACAAATTGTCCACAAGATGGAAAGTGATAATGTCTCTCATCCATTACAAGCTTATCTGAAAAGGTCTTTATTTTGATATTGAAAGACAAAAGAATTCTATTTTCCATAACACTCATTTTATATACTATATTCACATGAGTCATTTTAAACAAATTGAATTCACTCTCCTGAACAGTGAGATTTGAACGCATTTATCACTGGGTTCACTATGTGCAAGTTTTACTTACTTGTACTTCCATACAAATATTCCATGCATTATTTCACACGTGATAAAAGGATAGGGATTGAAAAATACAGTAACCAGGACTCAAATCCAAGTTTTAATTCCAAGTTTGGTGTCTTTTTTCAACAATCTCTCTCCTCAATGAAATAGTATACTCTAGAAAAATCACCAGACAATGTCCTGGAGCAGGGATTCAAACTGAATTAAGGGTAGTCAGCCCTGAAGTCTCAAGGATCTCATTTGTAAGATGAAGAACTTAGGCATGGCTTTCTCTGTGTTTAAAATTCCTGTGCCTGTGGAAGATTATGAGGATGTGCTATCCTTGGACAATTGTCCAGATTTGGAAATGAATTTATGAGAGAAGTTTCTAGTTTGGAATGATCTAATTTCTGGGATTAATTGGCCCCATCCCAGCTATCTAAGTTTGCAATGCACACAGACTTTCTGAACAGGGCAAACCAGAAATTTGGAGCTTGATCTCATGGTTTTCTGTTCGATCTAGGTTCTACTAGTTCTTATTTAGAAAGAAAATGTTAAAGATTGGGTATCATGTGTCCTTCCCGCCAGAGTCTCAGGTTTTAAGTGCTTGGTTGCCTCTGACGGGCTTTACAGTTAATGCATGATGAAGCTAATACACTAATGGCTTATTGGGTAAAATTACAAGAAGGTGGTTCAAAGTTAGTAGTGGTATCTAGTCATAAGATTAGCACTATGTCCTTCTTCCATGATGTTCCTGCCTGTAATCATTTTCTGACCAGGACTGCTTTTTTTTATGCTAAGCAGGTGTGGCTAGGACAAACTCCACAGCCCTTTCTGCTGTCTCTGCCCTGACCAACATGGCGGAGGTAAGTTCACCGCCTCTGTGAGCCGTGATCATCACCGCCGTTCCAGGGACACAGCAGGTCTATGATACATTAAGCAACCAGCAGCATGCTGTTCACAAACCCCATTTAAGTTCAGGACCTCTTGAAAGAGCCAGAGTTCGTGTTGCCAGCACCAACCAGGAAGTGGTCTCTCAAAGAAGCCATGCAGTCTTTGCTGCTAATGCTGAGTCAGGAAGCCTTCTACCACCAGCAAACAAATCTTATGTGAAAAAAATTGCAGCTCCCAAGATGCTGCACTTGGCTCCTGTGTTGTGGATCTAGAAACCATGTTTTTGTCTTCTTAAACTCTTTTAGGTCTTATGTGGATCCATGCTCCAGACAGTGAGCACCATTTTGTAACTGTAGACTGCTCATTTTTTTCCCTGCTGCCCAGACCCAGATAATCACACAAAAAATATATTAGTTGCAACATTGTTTGACCAATGACTTAAATGTATTCCTAGCTGGATCTTTTCTTAAATTAACCCATTTCTATTAATCTATGTATTGCCACAAGGTTGTGGCCTACTGACAAAGGTTCTGGACGTCCTTCTCCTTCCGCAGCTAATGGTGTCTCCCTGACTCTGCCTACTTTCTCTCTACATTTCTGTTTGGATTTCCAGCTTGGCTATATTCTGCCCTGCCATAGGCTGAAGCAGGTTCTTTATCAGCCGATGGTAATAAAACATATTCATAGCACACAATTGCAACTCACTGTACTGTAGAGATTCTGGGATTGAACTGAGTCCAATTTCAAAACCTAGGTTCAGATTTAATTTTAAATAACTATTGTATTCTATATTGGGACAATTTGTTTGTTTTGAACACTTCTGATCTATTCCTCAATATTATATTAACAGTCACCCCTATGATTTGTAGAGTGCCCATGATTTTAGTTTGCTTTTATTCAGAATAGAAGCAACTTAACTACATTGAAATACGCAGGACAAAAGAACCCAGGAAATAAAACTTATCAGAAAAATAGAGGAAGTTGTTTTTTGAGTGTCTGTTAGTCAGAAACTTTTAATGAATCTCGTTGTATTGTTTACCAGCTCAAGATCATATCAAATGTCAGGAGATGGATACCTAGATGTCAACTCATAAAGTACATCTCTTGTGTGATAGCAGAAATATGAGGGGCTGAGATCCCTCTGTGCTAAGAGATAATGAGGGAGGACAGGGATAAATTGGAAGAAACACTGGTTACCAAAAGGGATAGCAATTTTTTGTTGTTAAATCAAATATTTATGAGACTGGGAGTTGATTACCCATGGGGTTTAACAATTTAAGAAAGAAATAATCTGTGAGCAATGTCCAAGGTGTTGGATTAATTCAGATAACTGTATCTTTGACAAAATAATTCACCACCAGACTTTGGAATTCATACAGATTATAAAGGGATTAGAAAACATTTTCTATCTTAAGTCATAGCAGTATAACATGTTGGAAGGATTAAAATGCATCCTGTTGTCAGAGACACCATTTCATCCTTTGTCAACAGAGAATATTTACTTAACTTTGGATTTAACTATCATTTGTTAAATGCCTACTATATTTCAGATATGTTTGCATTGGCTTTAAAACTGAGTAATAATGAAATAAATAAGGTACATATTATCACTCCATTTCACAGATGAGTAAACTGCTGTTTAGGCTGCTTAAATGGTATGCAGAAAGACAGTCAGGAAGGTGAAAGTTTGGCTTGTTGTAACTCCCAAACTAATATGTTTTCTTAATATTTTGTCATTTAGACATTTATGTCATATAATTTGTGATTTAAAGTTGGATAATGAAAGATTGGGCATGAGATTTGCTTTCCTAGTGGAGGAAATCAAGCAATACATTAATTTGAGTGGAAATAAGATGAAGGAGGTGGATATTATCCAATCGTTGCTATGGATTGATTGCCTGAAAACAGCTTCGTCATTGCCATAGATAAGAAAATAAAAGAAGTCTTTGTGAACCACTCATGCAATTTTACTTCATCAGTGAGAAGTTGGGGTGGATGAGACTATTTTTTTAAATTTAAGATTGATAGATGATCAATAAATTAGCCTGAGCTAATTTATTGGTGTTTACTTATTTATTCTATTGTCTGAACTACATGAGAAAGCACAATTAATTCCCTTTTTACATTACAGTACTTTAAGTATTTGATGACCATGCTCTGATGATGTGGGATTCTCCTCTCTATGCTGTGAATACCATTGGTTAATAAAGAAGCTGTTTTGGGCCTGTGATAGGGTAGAGCAGAGTGAGACAGGGAAAACTAAACTGAATGCTGGGAGAAAGAAGGCAGAGTCAGAGAGAAGCCATGAATCCCCACCAGAGACAGACGCTAAACCACAGCCTTGTAGCAATACACAAATTATTGGAGATGGGTTGATTTAAGATATGAGTTAATGAGAAAGATGCTTAAGCTATTGGTCAAACAATATTGCAAATAATATGGTTTCTTGGTGATTATTTCAGGGCTGAGGAGTGGGAAACAAACAAGCAGCCTTCTCCTAAAACACTCACAGTCTTCTCTTCTCTAAATGAAGAGTCATTTCATCACCTAGGCATCCCCACTGTGGCAGTTTCCAGACACTTGATCATGTTGCAAGAGAGTCTCACTGGAGTGGCATGGCTATCACATATTCAGGCATAGATTTTACATAGAAACAACATGTAAACCCAAGAGGGCGAATGTTGAAGCATCCTGCTGAGGCTGCATCCTTTCAATGAATTTCAATGGTCACTCATCCAATAAAATGTTCTGGTTTCAGACAGAAAAGCAGACAGTAAACTAACAGTAGACCCAAAGAGTTAGAACAATGGGGGTGTCTAGAGCTAGTTCCTTTGAGGCTAAAAGAGACAAATGTCAGGATGTGGAGATTGTTTAATTGCATTTGGACTCTTAAAGAAGACGGTTTTGCAGTCACATATTAAAAATCCCACAAAGGAGCCAAGTATGGTGGCTTACATCCATAATTACTGCAGAAGGGAGGCTGAGGTAGAGGGATCACCATGAATTTGAGGTTGGCTTGGGCTACCTAGTGAATTCCAGTGAACGTTTGGGGTATTGAATGAGACACTGTTTAAGAGAATATCATCGCCATGAGGGAAGGCAGAAAGTGATTTAAGCATTAACAAATCAATGAAATACTACCTCTAGAAATAGAAATAACAGAACGATCTGAAAGAGATGCTAAAATAAATAGATCAGAAAGATCAAATATACAAAAGATTGAAGAGGAAAATAAACCAAAATGCAAACAGGATGATTCTGGTAGATTTGAAACAGAATCAAAGTAAATATTTATACACTGAAAAAAATCTGCAAATAAGGTATTTGGTTGACAGACAAAGAAAGAAATAATGAACTGGAAGAAAGACCAGAGAAAAAGAGGTTGAGAAATGTTAAGTCCATTATATCCAACAGATGGCAATAATAGAACAGAGTCAAGAATATTTAGAAGAAAAAATAATGACAGATCATTTTCAAAGCTAAATATGAAATCTATAAAATGAAAAGATATGTGAATCTTCATCAGGATAATATATAGGTAGATGGGTGGATATATAGAAAAATATAAACTTATGAATTTATCTATATCTATAAATTCATATGTATACACCCATCCATTTATGTATCTAATCTATCTATCTATCTATCTATCTATCTATCTATCTATCTATCTATCTATCTATCTATCCATCTATCTATCTATCATCTATCTTTCTATCCATTATCTATCTTTCTATCTATTCTCTATCTATCTATCTATCTATCTATCTATCTATCTATCTATCTATCTATCTAATCACTTAGTGTGTGCTCCATACTGCTGTAGGTTTTGAACCAATTCAGTTTAATGACATCTTTACCTCACAGATTTTATCCCAAGTTGAAAGTAGGGAGAAATAGACAAAACCTCATAAGAAAGAAGTAAAGGAGAAAGTAGGGGCAGTAGGTCCCACTACTGGCCATCTGGCCATCTTTGTGTGTGTGCTTGTGTGTGTGTGTATGATTGTGTGTGTGCTTGTTAGTTTTACTCCAATACCTTATTTTTCTTACATAATTATATAGTAACATATTGTTGAAGCTCAGTATTTTTACTTGACTTTAGAAATCCACAATTTTCTGTCTTTTTTATGTTTATAAACAAATTTGAGATGATATTATAATTACAACAGTTTTTCTTCCTTTCTCCCCTGTGAACCTGCCCATATATCCTTTCTTAGTTTCTTTCAAATTTATGATTTCTTATTTCATTACATGTTATTGATGCATATACATATATGTATATCATATATATTCCTAATATAACCTACTCTATGCACATAACGTTACTTGTATGTATGGTTTTTGAGGCTAGGCAGTTTTTCTTTTTATTTTATTCTTCTCTTATACAATACATCCTGACTGAAATTTCCTCTCCCTCTACTCCTCCCAGTTCCTCTGCTCCCCTTCATTCTCCCTCTCCTTCAACTTCTGAAAAGAGAAGCCCTTCCAGGGATATCAACCCAGCATAGCATAGCAAGATGCAACAAGACTAGGCACAAACACTCTTATCAAGTCTGGATGAGGAAACCCAGTAGAAGGAAAAGGGTCCCAAGAACAGGCAAAAGTGTCAGAGATACCTTTGATCCCACTGTAAGGAGTCCCACAAACCCCCAAGCTAAGCAACAATAATGTATATTCAGAGGGCCTAGCTCAGGCCCATGCAGGTTTCATGGTTGTCCCTTTCAGTCTCTGTGACTATGAGTTCTGCTTAGTTAATTATGTAGGCTTTGTTCCTATGGTGTCCTTGACCCCTTTGGATCCTACAATCCTTCCTCCCCATTTTCTACAGGGCTCCCTGAGCTCCACCTAAAGTCTGGGTGTGGGTCTCTGAATCTGCTCCCATTAGCTGCTGGATGAAGCCTCTCTGATGACAATTGGGCTAGCACTAATCTATGAGTATAGCAGAATATCATTAGGAATCATTTCATTGACTTTCTTCTCCTAGTTGGGTTGGTTCTACCCTAGGTTTCTAGGCAATCCAGGCAATGTTGGGCATGAGCTTCCTCTTTTGTGGGCCTTAAGTTAGACCAGTCATTGGTTGGCCACTCCTACAAGTTCTGAGCCACCATTGCCCCAGGACATCTTGCAAGCAGGACAAGTTGTAGATGGAAAGTTTTGTGCCTGGGTTGCTGTCCTAGTTCCATCACTTGGTGCCTTGTCTTGTTATAAAGACGGACAGCTCAGGCTCCATAATTTCCATTATTAGACGTCCTAGCTGGGTTTACCCTCAGAGATTTCAGGAAGTTTCTACTGCACTAGGTTTGCACTCCTTCCCAAAGGCCCTTCAATTCCTCCTTGCCTCCCCAACCTGGTCCCTTTTGTACTCATCCCCAGCATGTCAGTCTCATTAACTGATCATTTCTTAAAGAACTGAAGACAACTGCGTTTACATAATGAAAAAGCAGAATGTACCCAAAGATGCGTGTTCATGTTTCCAACTCAAGGCAAAGTCAGGAGGAAGAGTCAGTAAGAACAGAAGCCAGGTCCTAAGTCTTGGAGTTCCACAGCTTCTTCCTCTCCACACAGAGCAAGATATGAAATATCATAATTTCAGACACAATCTGTTTGACCAGTGAAAATAAGAATTTTCTCTGAAATTTATGACCCCATCTTTAATTACAACTGTTTAAGGCAGTGTTACTTGTCAGAAGTAACCTACCTTTTTATTGTTCCACAGAGATGTGCTATGTATAGATATACTAGCTGACAAGTTGGCTTTCCCCCCAAATGACTTGAGTTCGGCATTTTTCTGTTTGAAGATCGCCAGTGATCCCCACACAAGATGTCCTATGAACTGGACTCCCTGCCTCTCCACAGAGTTTTCTTCTGTCTCTGTCCTCACCTCATCTACCATCCTTACCAAACGCATGATGGTTCCCTGAAGTCTTTTCTTTTAGCTTGCTTCTGTCCATTTATTCTTTTTTGCTCTATTTGTGTGACAAGCTTTTTTTCCTCTGATTCCCATTCATGACTGCCAGACACCTATAATTCCACCTTAAGATTCAATTCAAGTTTCACCTCTTTGGGCTTCTCCTGACCTTCATCTTGTAGCTGAATTAATCCACCCTTCATTGGGACCTTATATACAGAATCATATTTTTATCATAATGCTCTTATATACATGTTTTGAATCTCTCAAGCTATCTGCTTCTTCAGTTATTTTTGAGAGTCAATGCTATTTCTTTCCCCCTTCTATATCCTTTCATTCCATTCCTCTTCTGACCAAATATCTGACAAATATATCAAATCCCAAAAGTGCTTTCTGAAAAGAGAAATAGATAAAGGAATGATGGTTGACACAAAGAAAATGTCTCCTTTGAAATGTAGAATTGATTTTCTGTCTCACCTTGGAAATTTGATTTGCTACTCTCTGGACACAGAGAGCTAATCAAAGTGTGGGTATTTTGGGGCATGACTCCAAGTCCTCAAACTATGGTACCTTAATTATGACTTTATAGGAAGCCTCTAGACAGTTGGGGACCTTGAGACTTCA
Organism: Myodes glareolus; assembly: GCF_982192425.1. Taxonomy (NCBI): domain Eukaryota; kingdom Metazoa; phylum Chordata; class Mammalia; order Rodentia; family Cricetidae; genus Myodes; species Myodes glareolus. The sequence goes on along the minus strand of NC_142049.1, from coordinate 6,602,691 downwards.
GTCTCCCCAAAGGTAAACAGTGACCACATTCGATTTAACCACAGAAGCGATTAACTCTCTGCCAGTGTGGCAAACTGCTTCTGAGCTGTGTTTATCGATGCACAGATTTCACAGAGCTTTGATATTTGAAGACAAATGGCTATGCCTATAATTAAGACTGCTAAAGAATTGTCAGCTGTGATATAATGACGGGAGACATGGAGAAAGGGTAAGGAATCAGAAATGACCTGAATGACCCTGTCTTTGTGACCGTGATGCCCTTTTGTTTCCATGGACTTCACAATCAAATAAAGTCTCTCATTCAGTCGGTTCTCAGATTGTCTCAGGTAGGCTTTTGTTGATGTGATAAAGCACCAGGACCATAAACAACTTGGGGAAGAAGAGGTTTGTTTGGCTTACACTTCCACATCACAGTTCATCGTCAAAGAAAGTCAAGGCAGGAACTCGACAGAGACACCTGGAAGCAGGAGCTGATGCAGAGGCTATGGAGAAATGCTTCTTACTGGCTTGATTCTCATAGCTTCTTCACCATGCTAACTTATAGCATCTAGGATCAGCAGCCCAGGGGTGGGATTGCTTGCTGTGAACATCAATTATCAGTCATGAAAATATACCAGAGTTTTTTTCCTACTGACCAGTCTGGTCGGGGCATTTTCTCTGTTGAGACTCTGATTTCCTCACTGAGTCTTGCCTGTGTCTAGTTGATATAAAACTAGCCAGCATATATATGCAACAATTATTTGATACCCTGCTTTACCACATAAAGATAACCTACAGATGAAACTGTAGGAAAGAATGGTGTTTCACTTTATTTTTTCATCCAATGTCACAGGATGATGCAGAAGAGATTCTTCATTAATAATCCTTCCTCTCAAAACTTCCTTATTATGTAATAAACACAATGGAGTAGGTAGCAGTTACAACTCTTAAGTGTCCTGTATATTTGGACTGAGTTCGAGTTAAGACTACATCACATTTAAATGTTTTATCTCACTTATTCTCATAATAAGATACTATGATTTCTACTCTAGGAATGGGAAAATGAGTTAGAAAAGTCCATTCATTTTCTAAAGTAATATACTATGTAGTGTGATGTGGGTCTAAAGAGGTAAGGGTACATATTGTTTTATTCAAATGCCTGATTATTGCACTAGCCATTGGGGATCAATTGTTCTCCATTTCCCATCAAGTGAAGTTCAATATCACTAACAAGGGCATGTAAAACCCTCTGTGTGCTGACATACAACTTCCTCCCTCACCTTATGTCCTTCTCTTTCTTTGTATACATTTATACATTGTTTTTCAATAACATAGAACTGATTGCCATTCACAGTGCCTTTTTCTCATCTTTGCCCTTTCTCATGCTAATAATCTCCGCCAAGCATTCCTCACACTTTTCGCTAATTCATGCATGTGGCTTATTACCCAGGCAACACACTCAAATGTAACATTCACATAGAAAAGAGAATCTTTGAACTAATTCACTCATGACAATTCCTTTAAATCTGCACCTTGGGTTAGAGAACACTGGCAATTACTAACGCTCTACATACCCCAAGATTGCATTCCTCGCCCATCTTAAGCATTGCTTTTGTTTTTTGTGATTTCAATTAACCTGTGAGATCTTTCCAGGAGGATAATGTTTCTAGAACTTGAGAGATTAGCAGAATGTCTTACAGTTGGAGGAACTCAGTGAATGCTCACGAGTGCAGCATAATTCTAAGTACACACTTAAATCCATTTATATTACTATCATTAAAAGATTTACTTTTCTGTGTATGATTGTTTTTCTGCATGTATGTATGTGCACTGTGTGCATGCACCATCCATGGAGGTGAGAAGAGGGCATCAGATCCCTGATGTGGAAGTGGAACTGGAGATACTTGCAATTTGCCGTGTGAATGCTGGAAACTGAATTTGGGTTCCCTGTGCGGTCTGAATTTCCTCTTAACCACTGGTCCATTTTCCTAGCCCCTGATGGTATCATTTTGGCAGGCTCATCAGGTGGCGTGAATAGATTCACCAGTGAGAGGGGATTAAGGTCTCAATCTGTACTTTTCTGGTACAGCTAGGATTCAGGTACTGAAGGTGTTCAGTTTTCAGTCTTAGTCCCTCTTGGGTGTGAAGTTACAAGCATTACCTTTGCTGGAGTGTTGAACATCACTGGACTAAATATAAACTCTTTTTAAACTTGGTTGGTGTTTGCATCCAGCATCCACATCTATGCCATTAGAGTGGGCAAGTCTGTTGATCATTTGAGTCTTCCTCACTACCATGTATGTATACTCAGGCTTTATGTGGCCATGCTATGGAAAGTTTGCTTAGGTGTTATTTCTCATATAGCTACTTGAACTGCTGAGGGAGTAAATGCTTAAGCCTCTAACATTAAGCAACTTCCACGGCCAGTAGTGAATGAACTTCTCGACTCATAAACAACTGTTTCACTTCAACCCAGATATTTTCTAGATAAGTAGAGACAATGGATACATAAATATCTATAGGTTCCTGATGCTGCGTCTTGGTCCATGAAATCACACACTTCTCCTGAAAACTTTTTGTAAAATTTAAGGCTTGTACGAATATTCTTTTTCGATTGCATTAAGGTCAAGCATGTCTTATGACCAGGTCATTAGATGATGGTAGAGGAACGAGAGAGTGTGAGAGAGCACTTCAATACTTGAACAACTCCTTCCGGAGGGGGGGAAAATACCTCTGCTTTTTATTTTGCACTGCAATGAGTTGGGTACTCTAACAAGGTAGAGATGTCAGAATAATAGTGAAGAAATTAAGTCACTCAAGAAATTAAGACACACATTTTTTTTTTCTGAATAAGATAGCATTTCTCATTCTTCTTTTGGATAGTGCCATGTCCCATTTTCTAATGGGAGTTTGAGAACAGTGAGAACTCCACACTGATTGGCCAGGCTCTAATTAGACCATAGCTACGCCCTCTCCTCTTTCCTGCTCAGTCATGGAGTCTGGTTGGATGCAGGAGTTCTAATGCACGGTCCACACGCAGGTGACAGGCACACCCTCGCATGCTTGCAAAGATTGCCTTATTTGAGAAGACAGACTTACGACTTTGCCCTCAGTGGGCTGATCTTCATGAACGGGAGGGATCGTCTTCTCAAGGGCAGCTTCAGTGTCTCCTCTGAAAAAGTCATTTTCTTCTGTGGGTAACTCGCTGCGCCGCGGTTTATGACAAAAGGGGGAACTGAAAGTCACAGAACCCAGGAGGCAGAAAAGGACTGTCTGTCTGAGAACTAGCAAGGAGTGATTTTATTCTGTCATGCTGTGATGAAAAGTCATCTTGTGAAAGCTTTTAGCTGGCTTTCTTTTGTCCCCATCATGTTCGGGAATGTATCTAATGCATCTTGTGCCAATGAAAGGGAGAAGAAGAACCATTTTAAAGAAGAATTGCCTCCATTTAAACAGATTTTATCTGACTTGGGGCTGGAGACAGGAGCTCCTTGTGAAGTTCGTGAGTGCTCACCAAGCTACGGGGACATAGAGTACTCTGCTTAAAAATGAAGAAAGATTCTCTCATGCAAGGGGGTGGATTTGAGTTTTCTCCACGAAGGTGAAATGGAATGGTTTTTCACTCTAGGGAGAAAACATGGACCAAGGCAGAGAAGTGTTCTCAGCATTCACTGTGTCATTTTGTCTTTTTGTGGGTAATTGTTTCCCCCAGCCAGTACGACAAATGGTGCTTATGTTTCTAGAGCCTCCCAACTTACCAAAAACCTCTCAATTTAGACAACATATGCAAAATAGCAATAGAACAGCACAATGCCAACATGATCCTTTATGTATAAAGCATTTACCAAATGATTGATAGTGTAGCATCTGTAACCTAGCTGGGTGATACAATGAATAAAATTGGGGGGAAATCACTTTCCTCATTCTTGAGGGCTCCCGAGTGCTATTTATAACCTTGCTGAGCTTCGATCTGAGGGTGTTAGGAAAGCTTTTCATTCTCTCCCGTGTCCTTGTATGCACGTAGGCACATGTGTATGGACATGTGTTTATTGGTGGGGGTATGCAGATAATCTCCCACTGCTGTAACAGGAGAGAATGCAGCGTGAGACTGGAAAGTGCAAGCAAACATTTCCTTATTTCCTCTCTGGCTTCGAAGATACAGAAAATACACCATGACTTAGGGTTTTGCTGAACATGGATCCAAGTGTAGAATCCTTTCAAGGTGGCATACCAAGCAGCCCACCTAATCAGATCTGACGTGTAATATGAAAACTTGATGTCATTATGGGGAGTTCTAAATTTTACCTGTTTAAAGGAGCTAAGCATGCACACAGTAAGCTATTTAACCTGGGAATAGGAATCAGTCTGTACTGGCTATTTTTGATAAATATTTTATCTTGTACTTCAATACAGAAATTACCTTCCTTCCTTTCTTCTTTCATCCTTCCCTTTCTCCCTCCCTCCCTCCCTCCCTTCCTCCCTCCCTCCCTCCCTCCCCCTCCTTCCTTCCTTTCTTTATTTTCCCTTTCTTCCTTTCTTCTTTCTTGCTGAGGATCAAACCCTTGGGTTTTTTTTTTTTTTTTGCATTCTTGGTAGCATTCTACCATCGAGCTACGTCAACAGCGAGTTACAGTCCTTGTTACCAGGGGACTTAAATTCCAGGGAGCGAGTGTTGATTATGAATTACAGTTGGTCAGAGGCACAGTCATGAAGCTGCCTTGAAGAAAGAGGGGTGGATGGAGCTTTGGAGTGTCCAGAGACAGGTGGGGATACTGCAGAAAGCTGTTCCAAAAGGCATGACCTGAGATTCCCGATGGGGACTATGGCATGGTTAGTATGTTCTCTACATTCTCTTCCCTATTTCTAGCCTTTTCCAGTCACTCAGCTTGATCATTCTCTCTGGAATAAAGAAGAATGGAGTCCCTTGATATGACCTCTTCTGGATGGGACAGTTAAACATTCTCACACTAAGCTATTTTCTTTCCCTATAAGAAAACTCACAGATTGAGAGACCTCTCTTGGCAGTGAACTAGTCTGTCTTAGAGTAGAGGTCATGTAGATAAAGTGAAATAACTTTTCTTGCCAGTTTCCACTCACCTATTCTCAAACTGTATTATCTAATGGTGTGCTACAACTTGTCCACTGGGGCCTTAACTCCCTGAAAAAATATCTTATATATTGATAACTGTTTATATTGATTTTTGAATTGAAAGATCATGGTAGAAAGCCAATATGCTGCTGATACCGGTCTCTGGAGTCCAAGTACATCTCAAAAGATAATTGGTAGCTCAGCAGGTGCGTAGATGTTTGAACAAATGGAATTCCAGATGGATGACAGCAAAGAGTTGGAAGCACAAACCAGGTGGGTTGTCATTGCATGAATTGTGGTGATTGGACCACTGACAAAATGCATGGTGTCCGGACTGGACAAGCAAGATACAAAAAAATAACAAAACAAAACAAAAAAATAAAACCAAACCAAAATAAAACAAAAACCTTGCCAAGACAGAATAAAATGGTTTTTAAAATTTTTCCTACCCCTGAAAATGGGCCGTCAGTTACTCTAGGCCTTAGCCAAAGTTGGCTGCTCCAATGTTACCAATGAGACTTTGGTGATTGCCCAAGTAGCCAGTTGTCTCTGTCACTGCACATTTTGGAAGTTGCTTAATTGCACTTCCTGTTTATTCAAGTAATATTATTTCCCTTCTCAGGTCTTTGATGGGGTTAAGGACTAAATAGTCATAGTTACTTTCCTTTTGTGACTTAGCTAAGCCGTTTCTGAAAAAGACTTAGACTCCTTAGGATAAAATAACTATTAAAACATTTAACATATGATTCTTGATTGATATTATTTATGCTGGTTGTAATTGTATTTTTTATTCTTAATATCTGTTTTTATTGTATATAGTTCTGTATTGTAAAATGCTCTTATTTAGATGAAAGGGGGAGGTGCTACGGAAACTCCTTTGAGATGCTGGCTCATTTCGGGTATGCTTTGGGAACTATATAAACAGATGTAGAAATGTAAACACCCTCCTGGCTGCTGGATTCAGTTCCTGTTCCCTGCTCATGCAGACGACTGTTGATCTATGAGTCTACCCCTATATAAAGAACACTTTATTGTATTCCATTCTGAGCTAGTGTGGGACTATTTTATTGCAATCACCTAACTTAAAACTTAGTTTTAAGTTAACATATAAAGCAGTAGTATCTTCATACAGTAAATGGCATCTTTATGCAGTCTTTGTTCTGGTTGATTCCCTTCTCCAGATGCCATCCCTAACTCCCAGTCCACCGCATGCAGGTCCCCTTCTTCATTCTTCAACAGCCCCATTTCTGCTCTTATGGCACATATATTATACTATCCCTCCCCAGATCTCTTATTCTTGCTTTAGGATCCTTTTTCTAATTTCAATAATACACACACACACACACACACACACACACACACACACACACACACCATCGATAGACAAATCCATTTTAAGGGTAAAGGGCATAGTTGTAGGCATCAAAATAACTGATCCCAAATTACACTACAGAAGTGTAGTGATAAAGGCAACTTCAAACAGATATAACAAAGACAGGTAGACCAACAGAATAAAATAGAGGCCCCAGAAGTAAGCTCATAATGCCACAGGTACTTTATTCTGTCAAATGTGTAAAAAGCAAGCAGTAGACCACCTAGTTAACAAATGGTGCTGGCAAAACTGGGTATCTCCCTGCAGAAGAACAAAATTAGAGTTTTTTACTTCATCCGGCACAGAAGGCAATTCAAAGTGGATCAAATACTTTACAAAGTGAAGCAAGGGGCTACAGACCTGTTTCCTAAACAGGTCAGTGTTTAGGAAAGCTGCTCTCTCAGAGATTCACAGGAACCACATTGGGCAGCTCATAATCACCTGTAACCCCAGATCCAGGACGCCTTCTTCTGGCCTCCCCTGCATGTACGCAAGCACACACACACACACACACACACACACACACACACACACACACACACACGGGAAGGACACATGACATGAGAGGGAAGACACACTGTAGAAGGAGGAGGAAGGACTCAAGGGAGGAAAAAAAAAAGAAGTGAGAGAACTGAAGGCCGAGGAAAGCAAATTGTACTTGAAAATGCCATAATGGTGTCTAACACTTTGTGTGCTAATTAAGAATTAGAAGGTGAAAAATGACCCCACTATTATAACTAGAGTAAACCGGCTCGAGTCATTGCAAGAAGAATCAGCTTGACATTCGGCTAAGTGTGATGGAAGACTGTGGTCTCAGAACCAGAGAGAAACTGACTTTGCTTGGAAGATTTGGGGGGAATCCTCAGGAGAGGTTCAGCTTTGGAGCAGGCTCCGAGTGATGTTTAGATTTAGAGAGAGCAGGCTTTGATGCACAAACATAGTGTATTCAGTTTTGGAGGCGAAATGCTGTTCATCTGTGGGAAACGATGAATTATTTAATAATTCTGAAGTTATGAGAAGGGGAAACTGGGCCCAGACTAAAAGTTCTCCTGGCTGAGAAGGCTATAAAAATATTCCAGAATTATATATACTTACTTCTGGAGTAATGCACAGAAAATTTGGAAAGACTTGGGTTGTGTAGTTTATTATTTAAATATTATTTAAATAACCCAATTTTATCTGTAGCCCGCCATAATCCCTGTCCTCAGTCTAGGGCATAGTGTCAAATATTCTTTCTTTTCTCTTTGGGTTCATCTCCGTTTTCCATGTTTTTCTCCCAATCTCTTTCTCATAGCTCACATTTTTACATCCTTAAGGATATTTTTGAGATTACTAAAATGCTCTACCTCCTGTTTTAGGTTTTACTTCTTCGCGCCCAGAAGCAAACTGAACTTTTTCTTGCTAATGTCACTGTCTCACGACAGTGTTGTATTATTATGGCAAAAGGCCCTTCTTCTCCTCAACAAAAATTTAACATAATTATATGATGAGAAATAAGAACACCATAATACTTCATTAATTTGTTCATTTATTCATTAAATAAATATTTGTTTTGAATGTGTGTGTGTTTTCTATAGTGTTAAATAAAATATTTTATTCATGTCCATTGGAGACTCATATTTGCATTTGGGAGATAGTCATTACATAGCTAATAATACAGCAATTAATATTTAATCATAATGGTGGCAATTGCAGTAATAAAAATATTCTAGAGTATTCTAAACCTAGCCTTGAATGGACCAAAAAAGTTTTTTTGTTGATATTTCTAAAGATGTTTTCTTTCCATCTCTAATTTGTATTTTATTGTATTTTGTTTAAAAAATGTATAGGCAAAATTATTTGTCTTCAATGTATATTCTGAAATAAGTATACACATAGAATTATCATATCTAGACAATTAATGTGTGCATTATCTTAAACAGTTACCGTCTTTGTGGTAATAATATTTTGCATTCACTCTCTTTGCATTTTTGAAGAATACAATGTAATTACTAACTACTGAATGTAACCCACGTTGTGCAATAGCTGCACAGAAGTTATTCCTCCTAATGGAAATGTTTTCTTTTGATCAATGTCTCTAGAAACCACCTCACCAGTTACCCAGTTCCTGACAGCCACTATTCTGTTGTCTGCTTCCACGAAATCAACATTTTAAGAGTCCATATATGCGAGTCACCGTACCAAGCTTATGCTACCTGACATAAATTCCTCCAGGTTCATCTACTTTGTTGCAAATGCAGGGTTTCTTTTTTATGGCTTAATGTCCTATTCAGTTGTGTAATTATACTGCATTTCTTTATCTATTCATCTATTAATGGCCACTTATATTGTTTCTAGACTTTGCTTGCCATGAATAAAATTTCAGTGAACATGACAGAGCTGGTCTTTCTTTTACAGACTCAATTTCATTTCCTCTGTATTTGTATTCAGTAGTGGAATTGCTGGATTGCTATGAGAATATGATAGTTTACTTTTATTTTTTTTGAACCATAACATGTATACAAATTCACCTTGCTACCAATACTGTGCAAGGTTCTCATTTCTTCATGACATCATATATGTACTGCACTTTTTTATTTAAGATAGTTTCTCAGGGTGTAATCTTCTGGAACTCTCCCTGTAGACCAGGGTGGCCTCAGAGTGACAGAGATTTGCCTGCCTCTGCCTTCCGAGCGTTGGAATTAAAGTCATGTGCCACCACTGCCCAGTCATGTACTGCCCTTAAGATAGTAGCCCGTGTAGTAGAGATGAGGCATTAAGCGATTGTGCTTTTGATTTGCATTTCCCTCACCAAAAAAGATGTGTTTGTAGATGTGGTAAACAAACAGATCTCAACAAAAGAGATGAGGAAAGAGAAAGGAACACTAGGTTGTAAAAAGATCTGTGGAATGGAGAGAAGTACTTTCTGGAAACACGGATGGCTAAATTGAGACTCAGTGACGGGCAGGAGGTTGGTAGGAAGCAAGTGGGACAAATCACAGATTTCTAGTTTTATTTGTTGTGTACCTGACAATGATCTAGGTGGAGATGTTGACCCTGAAAACACGCTAGGTTTAGGTGGAAACCATGTGTACTGACTAAGTTAAGTGCAAATTGACTGGATTAAGGAGTATCTTGAAACCTACATGCACTGCTTTGACTATGTCTAGAAGGTATTTACAGACTAGGTAGCGTTTGCTTTGAGTCAGCTCTATGGGGAAGAGTTTTTCTCTAATGCGAGTAGGCACCACCCCAATCACTGCTGCTAACTCAGAGAGAACAGATCTTCCTTCTGGAAACTGAGGAACACTAATATCCTGTCTTCAGTTTAGAACTATAGGCTTTTCAGCCCTTGGACTCAAGGACTTGGATCTCTGAGGCTTCCTCCATGATAAAAGAGCTTTTGCCCTTGAAATGGAAATTGAAGTCCAGGTCTTTGGTCTTGTCATGAACAATGCTGTCAACATGCCAGGGTCTCCTGTCTGATCATGACAGACTTCTTCTGAGGCTCCTTCTAACATGAGAATTTAGATCCCTTTTATGTATCTCTTTTCTGGTACACACACACACACACACACACACACACACTTCTCCAGCCCTTCAGACTTTATTGTTTATTACTATGACAACTTTTCTTCAGAGACAAACAACAAAATAACTTTCCTTTTTTGCCAAACCAGTTATTGTTTTGTGTGTAGTTAGTAAACGTCTTGGTTTTTATTTGTTTAAATTTTAAATATTTCTCAATCACACCAGGTTGACATATTAAAACACCTTTCTGACATATTAAAACACATCGTGTGCTTGCATTAATTTTTATCTTCTTAAAGATGCTCATCTCAGACTCTTGCCTTCTGAAGCCCATGATTGCTATGAGTGGCTACCGGAGATTTCCTCTCCACGACCATGGAGATCTCCTTCGGAATGAAAGTCATATATATATATATACATATATGTATTATATATATATTTATATTTTAAGTATGTAATATATAAATCAATGCATTATTTTATATGTATTGTGTGTTTTTCTTGTTAATGTATTATTGTTAATGTATTATTCAAAGTTCATATATTCTCTAAAGACTCCACAAGGAAAAGAAAACCAGAAGAAAAGAATCCAAAGCACTGGATGACCAATAGCTTTGTTCTATCTTCACACATAATAGATGAAAGTAGATTATTATTAATTACACCCTGTGGCAGAGTGGATTTGTTAGGTGTTAGATTTCTGAGGCTGCATAAAGAGACAGAAGGCAGAAAGAGACCAGTCTAACCTCAGCAGAAGAAACTCTTTATTTCAAACTGTAAGGGGCAGACAGTCTCACTGGAAAAGGAAAATCTGCCAAGAGGGAGGGAACACTTGGAGTATATATATGAGGTTTGGAGAACAGGGAAGTTAAATGCAGCTACTTCTTGGAGTTGTCTGTTCAGATAAGACCATTTTGTCTTTAGAAACCGCCTTGTCTTGGGTATTAGGATTGGGAGGCTAATGGGTGATTGAGTTAGGCAATGGCAGTGAGGAGGGTGGGGCTAGAGTTTCAACATAGGAATTTAGGATTTCAGCAAGTCTTAGGGAAACCAAAAATTCTTTGTTCAGTGTGATGGTTTGAAAGAAAACGGTCCCCATATGGGGTGGCACTTTTAGGAAGTGTGGCCTTGTTGTGGGCTCTGAGGTTTCCTTTAGTTAAACTATGCTTAGTGTGATACAGAGTTGCTTCTTCTGCCTGCAGAACAAGATGCAGAACTCTCAGCTCCTTCTCCAGAACCACATTTGCCTGCATGTTGCCATACCATCCACCATTACAATAATGGACTAAATCTCTAAACCGTAAGCTAGCTCCAATGAAATGGTTCCTTTATAAGAGTCAAGGTGTCTCTTCAAAGCAACACAATACTAGCCAAGACAGTCATGCTCTGGCAGAGCTTGTTCAAGGTTTATTTTAACTGCAGGTTGGCTGTAGAATTCTCCACGGGAAATAATTTTTTCCAGTAGACTTTAAAGTTCATGCTCCGTTGTAGATTCCCTGAGAGGTGTTGCTGTTTTAGGATTGCTATTGCTGTGATGAAACACCGTAATCAAAGCAACCTGGGGAGGAAAGGGTTTATTTAGCTATCCTTCCACATCATCATTCATTGTCAAAGAAAGTCAGGAACTCAAGCAGAGCAGGAACCTGGAGGCAGCAGCTGTTTTAGTGGCCATGGTAGAGAACTGCTTACTGTGTTGCCCCTCTCCCCATGGTTTTCCCAGCCTGCTTTCTTGTAGAATCAAGTACCACTAGCCTAGGAATAGCACCACCCACAATGGGCTGGACCTCCCCCATCAGTCCCTAATTAGGAAAACACTTCATAGGCTTGCCTGCCACCTAATCTTATGTAGGCATTTTCCTATCTGAGGGTCCTTCCCGCCTCTGAGATGATTTTAGCTTGTGTCAAGTTGACGTACAACTATCTAGCATGCAGTTTTTCCTTGAAAGAAAACTGTACATGCCTTTTGGGGTATTTATATATGAAACCTGTGTAGAACATCTAGTGTTTACTTATTCTCAGAAGTCTGAGATTTCTTGTTGATTTCACTTGGTTTCATAGGTTTGATGATTGTTATTGATCATTAACATATAAGACTGAGCAATTAAAAGCAACCCCAATTACAAGCTCTGTACATTTGGGTATGGCTTCCCGTGAGCTTTATTAGAAAGATGTCTACTGAAACTTTTGTCAAGGGGCCCTCGCCATCACTGTCTTTAGGCTTCTCTCCTACATCAGTGAGATTCTCATTAGAGAATCCTCCCATCTGCTCTACCAGATGCCAGCAGGCTAGGTCATTAAAGACTGCCCTGTGGGTCATTTAGCAAAGGGAACAGAAAGAAATGAGATAGCAGAAGAGAAATTTGATGATGAATCACAGCTAGTGAAGGTCTCTGCAGGCCCTGTAGAAGGCTGAGATGGCCAACTGAATTGCCTGCCTTGGGATGAAGGATGCTGGGCCTTTATCTTCATGTTAAACAGACACTGTCCACATAGTTGGGTGTGCACAGTCTCTGTATCTAAGTCGTGGATTCAGTGAACTGAAGCTTAAAAATATTTTAAAAACTATATTCATACTGACTTTGCAATTGTCATCATTCCTCAAATATCATAACTGCTTACACAGCACTATATTGTGTTAGGCATGATTTGTAATCTAGAGACCATTTAAAGTGGAATAATAGATGTAGTAAATCATTTTATAGAAGGGACCTGTGCAACCACAGCTAAAGCTTAGTGGCTTCACAGGTCATTTAATAAATCTGTCTTCTACAGGATGACTGCAGTTGCTTGGATGAGGGTTAGAAAGTGGGGGACTCATCAGCTGAGGCATCTTGTGATAGCCGATAGGCTGTCAACCAACCTCTGACACTTGGGGGCAAGTTCTTCAGTCTTGAAGATGGAAGTGCTGGCACCAGACATTGTGCAATGCTGTGGTAAAAACTGCCATCCTAGCATTATGCAGACCCAAAGGGGAAACAGACTGGGCAGGCACAATACTTTCCATGGATACAGAGTTCCAAGATTAAGAAAAACTGTTGTTTTAGGGATCAGCTAAATGGCTCAATGGGTAAAGATACACATTGCCAGGTCTTACCATTTGAGTTTGATTGATGGGACCCACACAGTGGAGGAGGACACTGACTCTCCATATGGTGACGTCTAACCTCCACGTATATGCATGCACATGGACACAAAATAAATTTTAAAATATTTAAAGAATATTTTGAGGAGTTGCAAGGATGACTCAGTGGTTAAAAGTGCTGGCTCCTTTTGGAGGACTTTAACAAATTTTTCTCTGTCCTGCCCATCAGCCCCCAAATCATGACACAGAGATATATTATTAGTTATGAAAACTTTGCTGATAGCTTGACTTTGTTTCTAGTCAGCTTTTATAACTTAACCTATTTCTACTAATTTACTTTCTGGCTCATGGCTTTATTACCTCTTCTCCCCAGTACCCATATTGCTCATTCTGCATTTCATGGCATCTCTGCCCTTTTTCTGTTCAGCATTCTTTCTGTCCTGAAAATCCTGCCTAACTATTGACCATTCAGCTTTTTATTAAACCAATCACAGTGACACATCTTCACAGAGTACAAAAAGATTATTCCATAACATTTCTCCCTTTTTGTCTAAATAAAAATGAAAGATTTTAACTCTAGCATAGAAAAACTATAAACACTAAGAACAATTTTCAGGTAAGAATTGCATTTATAGTGTCCAGCCCATTTGTATTTGGCATATTTTGGGAAAATACTCCATTATTTATTCTATCTTAATGAGTCTAAAGCTCTGTACCTAATTTATCTTCTGTCATAACTAAGGAAAATTGCAGCTATAATTTCATAGTCTTTAGTTCTATCAAAGACGACAGAAAGATAGAATATTACCTCAGTAAACTGAAAGAACAGTACAAGCAACTTCCAAAACTATAGAAATGACAGAAACATCTGGTTGCCTCGATAGTTACCCAAGGCTCCTCTGCTCTTTTGGGGCATCCAATCTTCTGCCTACAGGCCTAGAATATCCGGCAGGATCTTCTACGAAGCAGGAATTTTGAAGGACTGTCCCATCTTATCTTTCAAAGTCTGACAGTCTTTTTTATTTAAGGCCTGCCCAGTTTGGACAACATATTTTCAGCAATCAAGACAAGAGCAGCTTCTTGTCCAAATGGCTAGATTTTTCCATAAAGAAGATAAACTCCAATTAGAGGTTCTTTGATGCCCATCATTTTTTAATGAAGTAAGTTGGTGCAGCCAGGAGTAGATGTGTCTCATTGCATGAAAAGCCTTTACATTATTATGGTATTAAACATTTTAAATGTCATGTTCTATAGTTCTTTGAAGTGTTTGAAGGTCACCTATCTATCTGACATATCTTTGTATGGCTGTGAAAGCATACCTAATATGACTATGTTTGATTTTTATAGATTACTAAATACTAACCTGCATTTCTTAATTCATTAATGTAATTAATGTAATTACATTACATTTCTAAATGAACTGCATAGGTACAACACCCCAAACAAGAAAAGAAAAATACATTCATTATAACAAAAATAATCTTAAATTTATATCAATATATCAAAAACAATACCTGTGTAGAATATTTGAAGTTAATAGTTGTCTTTTTAGCCTATATTTTTAAATCCCCTCTAAACAATGATCAACATCCACAAGCCTTAGAATAATCAAAAACCACCCACCCTGTCTCTTTCGAATGTGTTAACTGCTTCCTGTTATCTGGAGTGCTGGAAACTTTGGGGGACCCTGAGAAAATTAGGATAATGGTCAAGCCTGGGCTAGAATAGTCTGTAAGCCTGAACTATCTCAGTTAGCAGACTTGAAGATGTTCTGCATGCAGAACTCTGAGGAAACAGTAACAGAGGCACTCTGAGAGCCTGGATTAACTGAGTCACCCATTTTCATTGGTGTCTGTTCCCCTTGCTCTGAAAATACATAAACTTTCAAAGGTAACATACATATCTGCATTAATACAAGTATGGACTGTGTGTTGTACCCAAGTCAGCCAAAGATTTTTTCTTTTCTTTTTATGTTGGGGCAGGTAAAATGTATGCCACCTGTCTTGTCGATTCTCTAGATTTATTTCTTCATATCTGTATTCAGAATTTTCAGAGGGTACAACTCCATCAAGCCTGATTCCCTTTAACCTTGAGTAAATCCACAGTCTTTTTTTTTTTGTGGGAGCAAAAGCCTAAACTCTTTTCCAAAGCAAAACAATTTTTGACTTCTATTTTGAAGTTAAAACATTTTAAAATATGTGGATAGATTTAATTTACCAGTTCCTATAATCCAATATCTCTCTGCAGCTATTTCTCGCTCATTAGAAACCAAAAAAAAATTAATGTCAATTCAACATTAGACTCCCTGTGTATTTCTTATCTCCATGTAGCTAATCCTTTCTATATTATTTTATTTTCTCTTCAAAGACTTGGTCTTATTATTTTTAAACTATTTTTTCTATGACTGTTTATACCCATTTTCTTTTTTTCTTAAGTCTACATACATTGTTAAATACATTGTAACTTGTTTAGAGTATTTTTATGTCTAAACCTGCTTTACTGAATATCTATAACCTTCCTTGCCTTCACGAGTACCACTTAAATCACCATGCAGCTTAGCTCACAGTGTAATGCCTGCAAGCAGTGAGCAGGAGATGCAGGACTAGGAAGCCACATCTGCTTACATTTTTCTGTGTTTGGTATCTTTTTTATTTTCTTTTAAAGCTTTCTCACGTCTTATGTGGAAATACGTGCCTGGCTGTTGGATGCTATTTGTAGACATATTTTTCTGTCCCACCAACCAGATCCCAAATCACCACACAGAGACTTATTATGGCTCAGTGGTTAAGAGCACTGATGCTCTTGCAGGGCTGTAGCAAGTCTTTCTCTGTCCTGCCGACCAACTCCCAAATCATGACACAGAGACTTATTATTGATTATGAAAACTCAGCTGATAGCTTAGGCTTGTTTCTAACTTGTTCTTTTAACTTAAATTAACCCATTCCTATTAATTTACTTTTTGTCTTGTGGCTTTATTACCTCATCCCCATAGTGCCAATACTGTTTATTCTGCCTCTCATGGCGTCTCTGCCCTTCTTCTTAGAGTCCTCTCTGCCTAGCTCTTGGCCATTCAGCTTTTTACTAAGCAGATCAAAGTGATACATCTTCACAGTTTACAAAAAGATTATTCCACAACAGAAAGCTCAAATTCCATTTCCAGCATCCACTTGGTAGCTCAAAATCAAATTTTAGTTTCAAGTGATCTGATACCTATTCTGGCCTCTGACATACAAGGGTTGCACAGACCCTTGTGTGTAGGCAAAATCCTCATACACAGAAAATTAAAAGAATTACATTTTTTTGAATGGAAATGAATGTCAGTTCCAATGGTGAGCTAGTTTACATATCAATGCCTAAGAAGCAGGACACTTCTTCTAGATACGCTCTGTATACATCAATTTTTAGTTGTGGGAACTACACAAATGGCATGGTATAGCCACATGTGTTAGTTGTTACAGTAAGTAACTCCAGTGATTTTTAATATATTCACCACGAGTGTATTAGTCATGGTTCCATGTACAAAAGACAGATGGGCATAGATAGATAAGATTATTGTGGGAAATGACTCATATGATTGCTGAGCTAAAGTTACGTTTTATTTTGTCTGCAAATTAGAGAAACAGAGGAGTACATAGTGTAATTCAGCCTGAAGGAAGGCTTGAGAACCAGAGGGGCCAGTGGTATCATTTCTGGAGATTGAAGTGTGAGAAATGGGAGGTGGAGTGGAGGAGCTAATAGGTTAATCTTTGAAGTTTGAGGCTCGAGAGCCAGAGAAGCAGAGGGACCCATGGTGTAGTCTCTGGAGTCCTTCAGATCTCTGATGACTGAGGAGGAAGATGGATGTACCCCAGGAGGAACTCCTTGTCTTTTTTCCTCTTTGTTCTATTTGGTCTCTTAATGATTAGATGATTTTCTCCCACACTGAGATACTATTTACTTGAACTATTGAACAAATCCAAGTCTTTTCCAAAAATGCCACACATAGACACAGCCAATCATAATATTTTAGCAGTTATTTTCTCAGTCAGGTTGAAATATATATTGACATTTGCAATGGGAGTTGCTGTTGTCCTATATAATTTGTGTTCTTGGCCATCTCTGCTTCTTAAATTAACTCCACATACATGAATTAATTGTCTATATCTTTCCAGTAAAGCACCAAGTTTCAGGAATTTAATGAGTGTCTTTAAATGCCACATAACCACTGCTTAGGTAGAATTTCAGGCCATGGCTATTTGGATATAAAATTCGTGTACATTCCATAATATCTTACTTCCTCTGTTTGAACTTGACTGAACCTTACTATCTACATTCGAGGAACACTATTCTACATGCAGTTACAAAGGTTTTGATGAATCATATCTAAAACACAATGCTCTAATTATTCACTCCTCAAGTCCCTGTGCTGGAAGGGAGGCCAAAAAGATCTTGACTATTTAAAACATTCTTTAAAAAGTGAATAAGGAAGCAGAGATGAAGAAAGAGAAGTCAAAACATGTGATGAAGGGAAAGATTAATTTAAGGTAGATCTTTAGGAGGACAACAGTGTCGATTATTTAAACCCACATTGATTTGATTGAGAAAGCACCAGAGAATGCTCTGGGTGCATGCTAACTGCTTGGTACTTAAGTGCTGAATGCAAATTAATTGCCCAAACCATCTGCTAATCACTTGACTCTGGCAATAAAAGTGATGAGTGAGGTATTTATCATCCATTTGAGAGCACATTTTTCTAATGGATCTTTTATTCAAGCTTTATGTTTCTGTTGTAATTTTGTTTCTTTAGTCACACAGAGCCTCTGATTTCTGTTTGTAATTAGGATGATCCAAATGGCTGGGTGGTGGCACTAGAAGTAATATTGCGAATGGCCTTCATTGATCAACAGAACAGTCACCTTTTCACCTCTTTAAATAATGCAAGCCTTGATTAAATTAGGAGAAAAACTGATTAATGTGCTTTGATTTAAGAGAGTTGTTTACAGAATTTGGAATTTGCATAGAAACACGTGCATATGTGTGGTGTATGCTTGGGGGTCACATGATTTAAGTTTCAGTTGTCCATTGCTGTAGAGAAGCTTCCATGACTTCGACAGTGGTGTCATTCCCAGGAAGAACTTAAAGGAACTACTACCTTTAATGTCCAGCTATTCCCTCAGGAAGAGAATCATTCTTAAACTAGATACAGGTGGTCCCTATGCAGGATCCTGTGCTTTATAGATCCTATAAGTAACAAACATGCCAAAATAAATCTCAACATGGGGAACCTGGATATCTTTCCTACATAGCATGCAGTTCTCATCTCTGACACATTACAACTTTAAGGTCAAACCTCATGATCATGACACTCGAGTCCCTGGAAAATGCCTCTGCATGTCCCTTGTCTTACGTTCTCATGCTTGAAATTCAGGTTTGGTGTTTGTCTCAATTTGTGTCAGAGACAAGTCTCTTGGCTAAAGGAAAGTTTAGTGCAGAAGAAGCTTTAGGAAAGAAAGAAGGCAACATAACTATCTTGTCCAATCTTTCCTCAAAGATAGCACGAATCCAGTAGTGGTTCACCTCCACTAGTCACTGTTTCCTATGGGTAGCCCTTTCTCAGTCATTCCTCATGCATCAT